>NW_024038781.1:0-740000 GCF_016077235.1 Cyprinodon tularosa
TATGAATAAATTATATGTAAATTATATTATATTCCCAAACCCCAATCACGAGCGACTTTACTTTTTAAAAGGAAGCGGTTCCGTCCAATACTCAGTAAGAAAAATTAAAGCCTGGCGTGGCCACGTGTGGTTTTGCTGCCAATCACGAGCGATTCACTTGTTGGAATAGTGGTTTCAGCCAATACTGAGAAGGTTATTCAAGCCAGCCCTGGCCAGCCGCGGGGTTTGCTGCATTCATATGCTAATTAGGGCCATTAGTACAGCTGATCGCTCTCCACATAACCAGAGTCCGTTTCCCGACAATTTGGGCACGAACAAACGCGGACAAGAAACGGTTGCAAATTGTACGAAACTGACGAAAATCAGGCAGATTGCGGGAGTTTACGGGGGTTTATGGGGACGAAAATCTCACTTTTCATGCAGTGATATATTTATTCATTCATAATGGTGTGTATTTTATGTTATCCTACACTACTACACAATTATTATGCTCCCATCAAGGACATGAATGAATTTATACAGGAAATGAAGATTTGCCAGGAAGCTGTTTATGCAAAGAAAGAGCTTTATTGAAACACAACTATATACAACGCGTATCCAAACACGTGCGTTTCTAAAAATTAAAACGGTCCGTTTGCTTCCTCGGGGTTGGAGGTAACTGGCAGCATTCCCTCCGAGGCAGGTCCGATGTGCAGACGCCTAGTGTGCGTGGCCCTGTACTTCGGCATCGCTTCTAACCGGGACTGCAGCTTAACACAGAGTTCAGTGAGATCCGGCCTACGAAATGGCGGCGACCGTACAATCCATCCAGAGACACCGCCGAGGAAGGCGGACTTCCAGAGTTCCACTTCCTCATCTGCTAGCACACTCTGCCTCGCTTTCAGCAGCAGAAAAAAAAAAAACAATGAATCAGCGCACTGCGTATGGACACAACACATCTATTAATGCACCTGAAAAATAGTCACCAAATAAAGTCTTACCCTCTTTCTTCTGGCCCGACTCCGAGCAGATTGCCTCCGCACGCAGCGTGTGGCTGGCTGCGTATATCTGAAGCTCCTGCGTACCGTCTGAAAATACGTCTTACAGGCAGCTGGAAAACAATTAAATGAGAGTGGTATAAATAAAAAATCTAACGCAAGTCACAGTAACAAGGAAGGAGAAAACATTAAAAAAAGTCACTTACACACAATGTCGTCTTTATCAACATCGTGCAAATCTGGACTTGCCGAGATGGGAGGTCTGTGAAAACAAAATGTAAAAGCTATGATCGGTATCCATCCGTATCCATTGCCTTTTACCGCAGAATGAAAGCATATTCTTTAAATCTTACCCTTGCTCCGGTTCATAGCGCCTGCAATTAGTCTCCGAGTTGTGAAGACGGCGTACCGCTTCCTGTAAATCACAAAAAATACACTTTAATAAAGCTTGTTCTAGAAAGGCTACTATTAGCCGCTATTAGCCGGTAGCTTAGGCTAGGCTGCTTTTAGCTTAGCAGGCAGTAATCGAACATATATTTACCGCTAGCATCTCTTCTTTGAGTTCGTCTTGTTCGATGCAGAGTCGCCATCGCGTCCAAGAGGAGTTTTACCCCGAAATCAAGAAGCTCCAGACCGCTGCACAAAGCAAAGCATACATCCTCCACTGTGGCTGCACACCGCCGTTCTGAGTTTCTTGGAGATCGTAGGGAGCATGCGCGAGATGAACCAGGGTGTCCGCGGATCAATAAAAATAATTAAAAAATCATTCTTTTTTTTTTTTTTATCAAGGCCTTAATTGGCACTAAAATTATTTAAATATGTTTATCGAAGTATTTATAATTCTTTAATAAAAAATGCTTATAAAAACAATTTCGTCAGATATATTATATCGCTCCAGGCGGAGAAAAAGCTAGAGGATATATATATACGTATATATGTGTGTGTGTGTGTTTACATACATACAGGAGTCATGGAACTCTGCTTGCAGCTCCTTCATATTTCATGTACACTAATAACTTGTGTACATGGTTCTTGATGATGGCATTAAAATCATTTCAAATAGCATTAAAATAGCATTAAATTAGAGTCACTCATTCCTGTATGAACCCTGTGAGTGCTTAATTTAATATGACATATTAAAAAAATCCCACCATCATCCAGCATATGTTCAGTTTCTGCCCAAATATATATGTAGATTTTTGTAACGGGGATAAGGATAATTCAAAACTGCTTTTTTTTTAATGAACTTGTTAACTACTTCCAAACTCAGCATCTCTTTTCATTCCTGTAATAAGAAGTTTATTTTGAATGGATTTGATTAAAGTTTAAGTCTCTCGGTATAAAATAAATATTTTGATGGAGATGAGAAATCTGCTTCCTCGTTGGTGAATAACCAATAGTTTGGATCCAATCATTTAAATAAACGGTGTTAGTTTTTTTTTTATATATATATATATATATATATATATATATATATATATATATATAAGAATTGTGCTATAATTTCTAGTCACAGATCTGTTGCTGCTATATTTTAATTTGACGAACCGGAATTTGTCGATGTTCTTTTTCCTGTTTGGTGCGATTGCAATTGCGGATCTTGACCTGGCCGGACCTTATGACCACAGTGTACCAATCTTCTCATGGCTACTTCCAACAGGATAATGCGCCATGTTATAAAGTAAATCATCTCAGACTCATTTCTTGAAACTTTTCCACTTAAGTAATTGTGAATTGAGCATATTGACAGACAACATTTTATTTTTTATCTTAAATGCAATTTTTTTTTTCATAATTACTGCTCTAAATGTATTGCTCTGTCAGCTAAAGATCTGTTTTGGTCTCTATACTTTAATTAAATAAATCAATTCAAGCTAAAATGGAAGAGGCTATACTAAGCCTGATCTCTTTGTATCAGAGAGTTTCTTACCCAGAAAGATGTCACTTGGGGTAAAACCCCCCCTGCAACCCTGGTTTGCATTTGTATAGCTCACAGCATGTTCATTTACATGTTAAAGCCTCACCTAGAATTCCATGGGGGGGAGGCAGGGGGGGAACACTGCCTAAGAGAGTCCACGTCAATTTCTGACAATTTACGGGAGTTTACGGCGAGCCTGCAAATTGTCGTAAACTGCCGCTAACCTGAAGTTCCACGACAATCTACAGTGCCGCATATTGACGAAAATCCCACTTTTCATGCAGTGAAGTTAGCAATAGTGTAGCCACCGTGCTGATGCCACGGCAACGCGATAAACAGCAAGATTGTCAGACAGTCGTTATAAAGACCAGTAGCCCACTGTTTTGGCTCTTCTGTTTTGCTGGCAATAATCCATCTAAACTAGATACCCCAAAAAACTGATGGGCTTGTTCTGAGTTGGCTTAATCAGATAAAGCTCAATCTGTAGAATTACTGACGCCTGCAAGTGATATTAGGTACATCATTTTACCATTTGTAGGTTAAGTGTAAAACGAGCTGCTTCGGTAAATGACTGCGACTAATTTGCATGTAATCGCTCCCTGCATTAATGCTGTGCTGATTCTTTTTCGAAGTGATAATGTGATCATGGTAAACTACTGGGACATATGTATCAAAGGGACTTGTCAAAGCCACTTAAATCCAATTTATTTCACATTCTAACACCTGGTTTGTACTTTAATAAGTATCTTTGCAGTATATCAGGATTCCTAAAGAAACTAAATGACTGCTTTATGGTTCACTAATTACCCATGCATGTTAACTAGCAACTGAAACAAAGTAGCTGATGAGTTTATATATTCTTTTACCACAGGAAACTACAAGATAGAAAGATATATATTTAAATCTAATAGAGGACAGAAGGTGGTTCCTTAGAAATTACTAAATAAAAATTGTACCTAGGTCTACATTAATGTCCTTACCTAAAGTAGGCTAGAATGATATTCTTCCCTGCAATACTGCTACAGGCCGAGGTACTGTGGTACCATGACGTATTCATACTGCAGTATGAAGTTGTGCCAAAAGCCGGCAAATGTGGTCAACAAGAATTATCATTCTTATTGTTAAATATTAGACAAGAGATTTAGCACTCGCAACTCTTACTCAAATTAAAGCAGTAAATAGCAAGAGAGGCCTATTTAAAGTACATTGATAGCATAAAGCAAAGGGGATGATGCCAGACAGCTCTCTTGACCCGATTTAGAGGGCAACTCCTAATCATTTTAAGTGCTCAGACTTACATTCCTGATCTAACCTTGAAAGTAAAAACAGAGAGGTCTGTTTTAAGGAGTTAAAGAATGCTTCCCAATTTTATTTAAACAAATCCACAGACTTTGGACAGAAGTGTGTGCATCATGACAAAAAAAATCATAAAAAAGATCAAACACAACGTATAACACATAAAAATGGGTCTTAAATTAGATGTAATCAGCTATGTCCAGCATGATCAAAGGAGAAAATTCAAGGACACTGCACTGGATATATTAGTCTGTACAGTAGGACTTGTACTGTAGTGAAAGAGATAAACACTGAATTGTTGATCTTTTTAACAACATCAAAAAGGATTTTGATTTTCACCCTGAGCTGTTTTTTTCTTTTATCATTTATACGTTCTAAACCTAAACTGAGACTGTTCACTGGACATAATTTGTTTAGTTTTAATTTATGGGTTGTTAAGATGTTTCATAGCAAATAAACAAGAAAGTACAAATATTAATCTGGCAGTACCAAGTGGTAACTGTATTGTATAGCAAGATGGAAGTTATGCTAAAGGTAGTTTGCTCTCCCATGGCTTTTTTCTCTTTTTAATTGAACACTGCAGGCATTGTCTTTGGACTGACCACTAAACAGTTTGAATGAATAGTCTGTCCAAGCGACTCAGTACAGCTTTGAGGACATGTGAGTCTATGGTGAACGACAAAGTACAACACTGTGACGCAGAATTAGTCACACTGGTAAAGTTAATTATCATGACATTACCATCAGGAACATGTCCGTGCTTTATTAATGGCCGAATAAATGGTTTCTTTCACTGCATGAAGTAAGATATAGAATTCAAGGCAACACAATCGCAATACGTGAGTTCCTATGCAATAAGAAAAGAGAATCAGCTCAATCTTTTAAGAGACTTTCAAGAAAAATGATTCAAGGAACTTTTTATTCAGACCATAGGATTTTAACTCAACTGATATTAGCTTGATCATTTCCAAAAAAACCTCACCTCTTACTGCTATGTTGTAATAGGACTGTAAGTACAATTAGAAATTATTTTCCAAGCAGATTAATCTGTTGACTATTTTTTTCAAATTAATCAATCAATAATGAGTTCAAAATAAAAAGGCTTAAAAGGAGATTTTTCTGTATATGTGTGGGTTCATGTTTTAGACTCTGTATACTCAAGGTAATGATTAGCCAATTACCATATTAGTTGACAATTATTTAAATAATTTATTAATCAGTAATGATCAAGATTTATCATTTTAGCCCTACTTTGTTCTCTACTAACTTTACATTGACCTTGATTTCTGTGTCCACACACCGACTCGCTGTTCTTTCCATCAGCAGCTTTGACAACAGGACAGTAAAGATCATTAATTCTATTAAGCGGCACAACTTCAACAGCTCCTCTAAAGCTTAGCTGATCTCTGATAGGATCAACCCTCTGATAAAAAAGCATCTACGGGTGCTTGAGCCTGACAGTTATCCAGGCAACATGGAACAATTCTGAAGCCCTGTAGTGCTTTATAATGACTGACACTGACACACTAGAAATTGGATGTGTTGCACCTTCACAGACATACATGATGCTTAAAAAGTTTCTATCAAGTCCAATCAAAGAAACCAAGCAAAAAAAAAAAAAAGCACCAGGTGACCTTTGCATTAAGCTAGTAGTTTAACCTACAAAACCCATTTTTAAGTGTGGGATACCTGCTAACCAAATGATGTCACACGTAAAGCAAAGTTATTGGGTGGTATAATTCTTCGTAGAGGAAAGACATACTATAAAGATGTTTGATCCAGCAAACCCCAATGATCCTCTGCTTATTTAATGTAATTACACACTCCAAATCAGATTTATTGAAGATTATACCAAAGTAAGTGCAAGTGAGAAAAGTCAGAAAAAAATTTTTTTTGAGTCTACATTATTTCTGTCCAAGATAGCGATGTGCAGCCTGTTGGATGTATTCTGTTTATGCGTTGAGTGTATGATCTCAGGGGAGGCAAAAAAAAAAGGTCTTTGGCCATTACACTTGCTTTTCAAGATCCCCTAATAGCAAATCAAAAAAGCCTGAACAGACAGCAGGTTGCTAAAGCTACCCTTTTTTTTCTTTTTCTGACCACTTTCCAACTGTGTTTACAGGTGCACTTTGATTGATTTTGAAGGTTTGAGTAAAGATAAAAAAGGGGCTTGTCAGATAATCTAAAAGCATCTGAAACTCTCAATGTGATAGCGTAATTGTAGTGCAGTGGGTTCAATTTACAAACATAAAACCCCAAAAAGATGTATACAAGAAATTATGGCTTTGAAATTCCAATTTATCATATCCATGTTCACTTTTCCTGAGGATTTCAACGATTGTGCACTTCTGATATTAGTAAAAGTGTAAAGCATTGTTAAAAAAATGGAAATGTACATAAAGTGAAAGGAAGACTTGATGCTCATACTTGTGCAATTAAGTATAAGTTAGATAAAACACAAAAGCTAAAAAACAATTAAGTCTGAAACAGTAAAACTACACTTCTCACACAGAGACTGAGAACAAATCCCATAATTTTTAATTCTGATTTTTAAAGACAAATATATTATGTGGTGCACAATAACATCTTTATGTTGGTTAACCATCATTTATTCATCAAATCAGCAGCAAATTGAAATAAAGCCCATAGTTTGAACGTAAATAGTTGTGGTAAACTGAAAAAAAACAATAATAATAAAGCTAATTGTTGCATGGAAAATGACAACCACCTTCAAAACACTGATACATAAACATCACAACACCAAAAGATTTTATTACAACTGAAAACACAATGATCCCAGTCAGAACAGTAATACATAGTGACAGCACATCCAAATAAGTCAATCTTTTACTAAACAGCTTCTGGAATGGCTGACAGGTGTAAAACCAGCATCTTAAGAGTACCTTTTATGATGGAGAAAAACAATTAAAATTCCCCTTGGCACAAGTCTTTGTGCCTTTTATTTCATCAGTCTTTCTGTTTCCCAATCTGCACTTCAAAGTGAAAGTCTTTGATTCAATTTTTGTTTTCTTTTTATTCTCTTTTAGATCTTGTAACTGTGGGAGAGAGATGTAGGATGATTACAGAAATATGACCTACTGAAAACAAATATTGAAGCATGCTGCATGTTTTTCAGATTGGAGCTAAAGAACAAAAAGTGGATGAGAATGATCTGACAGGGAATAAAAGAAAAACGACACAAAGACAGAGAAAAGCTTAATTAAACAGGAAAATACTCCCTTAAATAATGTTTTCAAAAATGACCTGATGACATTTTGCTATGTTGCAGCTTTCCACGCCCTTTTCATATGCCTTAATGAGCCATAGATGATGGTGAATCCACTGATCATTATGGAGCCAGGTCTCAAACAGGATTAGCATAGGGGGGAGATATGCCTGCGTCAGCTGCATGAGCATAATCCCCAGTCTGTATTCTGCCAAAATACACAGTTTGGCATTACTACTGGCTAAAGCGAGGATAGAAGCCCAAATGAGCAGTGAAAAGATACAGAAAGAATAAGGTTTGTCTCTTGTGGTTTCATAGAGCTTTTTCAAGACTATGCAGTTTTTGTCTCAGCCCATCCATGTGCGTTGTTTATTCAATTCAATTTGCATTCCAAAGGCCCATTAATGTGTTAAATTCACAAATGATAAAGTACTGAAAAAAAAATGTAAACAATGATGTTTAGCATTTAAAAAACTCAATATTTATGCACAAAATGGATATGATAGTCACATCAAAGTCTTCAGCATTGAATGCAATGAAAAATGTATAAATTTTTTTTTTTTTTCAAAGTATGCTAAAGTATAATTGAGCAGACCTTTATGTTATGAAAACAAGGTTGTTATGGTTTTGTTTGTGCAAAGAGATTTGGGCTTTGATATTCATATTCCTTACCTGGGTTTTAGTTATCAGAATGTGATCATTTACATATCAGCCTTGTTTTATTTCACAAATACTGGTTATTTCCTGTCCCCTGCTGCTCTGGCTTCATGGTTGTCTTGGCTGTCTCAGTTCTGTATATATAAGGTCTTGACTTTTCTTCCTCTTTTGGTAAACTGGGGTCACATGACTTTATAAAGTCTATACAGATTTTAAAAAGACTTGGAGTTCATTCACACAGAATGCTTTCTGCAGATTTTTGGTCCATGACTTTTGAAAATCTCATGAAGTGAACCTGCTGAGGGATCACAGTCAACATGATTTATCAAACCAACTAAAGCCAACAGAACTAAACTCTCATTGAAATTCTTGTGCCAATTTAAAGGAACACACATAAAGTAGGTGCCCATAATGGAATACATTCTCAGAATACAGATGGCAATATTTTTCTTCCACTTCACCATGATATCAGGTAATAAAAAAAAAAATCAGTTTATCTCATTATTATGATTTGTACAGTGTTGAATTTGTGGGTTTGAAAATGAAAATTTTAGATTTAATTAAAAATACTGAATCAATTGTAGCTGCATTGAATTAATGCATTTTTAGAAATTCTAAAAAATTTACTCAGTTTGGAAAATATTCTATTTGGAAATAGGAATTATTTAAATTAAGCACCATTACCTAGCTTTTTTGGTTATTATTTAATATATTGCCGTCTTACTTTTTGGATTCTTTCTTAGTTTTTGTCCTTTCATTTCTTTGGTACAACTAAAGGATTCTAATGTACTTTATCTCAAAAAACAGCTTGTGTAATTTTCCTGCTTATACAGTCACTAAAGCTACTGATGAGTTAACACTACCAACACACTACCAAATTGTGTCTCGATTTCACTCAAAAACTTCCAGCCTGTTTGTTGGACAGTAAGGTCAGTTCTGATTCCTTCTCACTTTTAGGCTCAGTGGAGGCAAAAAAAAAGAAGATGTTTGACCTATACACTTGCTTTTCAGGATCCCCTAATAGCAAATCAAAAAAGCCTGAGAGACAGCAGGTTGCTAACGCATTTTGTGCTAGCTCGCCATGCAGACTGACTGCATATACAGCAACCTGCAAAGACTGAAAATTATGACTAAAATGTGTAAAAAAAAAAAATAATCCAGATTGTTTAATAAAGTTTGAAGAATTGTTTTCAGTTTGATTAATAAATAACCCTTAGATTGGTTACACCTTATATTCCATAAGAAATTTAACTTGTTTTTTTTTTAGAACTACCTTGAACCTCCTGTGACTTGCAATGGCTTTAAAGTAATGTTTTAAATATATTTTAATGGATGCCTTTTTCACATGTGACATAATTTATTTATTATTTATATACCGGTATATAAAGAAAATTATTTTTAATACAATTACAGCTCAATTGGTGCAGGGATGTTAATTTTATGTTGGCCATGAGTAGATGAGTAATAGCTTCTGTCATTTCTCACCTTGTTGACTTTACGGTGATTTGATGAGGACAGTCCCTTTTTTCAATGAACACAAGAATTTTGTCAATATAAACAAATATAAGAACAGTTCATGAATGCATGCATCTCTTAAACCAGGGGTCCTCAACGTTTTCCAGGCCAAGGACCCCCAAACTGATGGCGAGATGGAGCAGGGACCCCCTAATTATATATATTCTATGAAATAGTGTTATATCAAACTGGTCCTATAGTCACTCTATTACATATGGTGTAATGAAACGAAAGTAATTTCGCCCTGGGATTATTAAAGTATTTCTGATTCTGATTCCTGGTTGATGTGACAGGTGTTGTAAATAAAACGGTGCCCAGCTTCAAAGAGCTCCTGTGTGTCGCTGAATGTGAGCATTGATAACTGAAAGACATCTTCTGCCTCCATTTATCTGTTTACTACAGTGTGTTAAATTCATGTTAATGTGGATTTAAAGACATTTAAATTAGTGGAAAAAATTAAAGGAGAGAATATAAAAAAAAAATCTAATCAACTAAAACTTTTGCGACCCCCATGCAGTACCTCTGTGGACCCCCTAGGGGTCGCAGACCCCCTGTTGAAGACCTATGTCTTAGACCATACCATAATGATGCCTTAAAGTTTTAATCAGTAGGTTGTAAACGTGTTTATAACTAATGAAAGAGCTGACGTCATGCAGTAACTGTTTATCTAAGCATTTATATTCATATATGTCTCATTTAGGTCTTATTAGATTGAATTGCTACTTTGTGAGTAACAGAAACATATATTATATGCAAAAGGGTTAATTTAAAACATAGTTTCTGCACATCTTAAACAGAACACACCATCTCGATAGACAAGAGCAGTGCTAGGCAACCACATGTCTTCTGATTATCTGCAGCCAATCGTGACATTAAATTGTCAAATTTACTATGACAACAGTTTATTGGGAAATTGATTTTTATTAGACTTTATCAAATCTTGTTTCAAAAAGATAACTAGAAATAGATTTTCATTTCCCTATCAGTCCAGGAGTTAGATATCAGATTTATTTTCTTTTACAACTTGGTCACACTTTAAGCATCACTGCATATTCTTTATCTGAGGCAACTTCAATGAGGCATTTATTGAGAAAATAAGATCCAGATTTAAAAAAAAAAAAAGATTTTGATTGCATTAACTATTTTTGAGTTGTTATGGTCTCAGAGTAAGTTAAGTACATGGGGGTTGTTTGTGCATCACAACACTATTTAGGCACACTACTGCAAACCCAACAGAGTTGCATCAAATATAAAATCAGTACTTTGTGCTTGAACAACTATGAGCTGTATTATATTGTATGAATTGAGCATAAATTAAAAGCTGTTTGTTTTGGTTTGCTCATTTGAGTAAAAAAGCAGTTGTTTGGTTAACTTTGTAATTCTATAGAGAAAACAACCTGTTTGTACAAACCAAGAGATAAACAACTGCAGTTAACAGCAGTTAAGAGTCATACATATAAAAAAAAAATGTGCATTAATCTTTTATTTAGCTTTAGATCATTCAAATTAGATAGTTCTAATTCAAGTTTGTGAAATGGGTCTCTTTTGTATTCCAGAAATTACTCTACCCAGTTCTATTGAACGTTTGGAGTAGCCAGATGGTCCCAAATGCTCCTCACTGCATTATATACCAGCTCTTTCTTGTCTACACCCCTCTCTCTTATTATTTGTATCCAGAATAGGACTGGCTTTATTATCTCAGTATTTCATAATTAAACTGCTGGCTACTGACAAGAAAGGCACCTGTTAAAAATGAACACATGCCAACTAACAGAAACAGATGTATTGTAGAGGTAAATTTTGATATATTACTGACTTAAAATTAAGCCAGGTAAAGTAGGAGAATGAGTAAAACTTAAGTAGAGCAAACCTGTAAGATATATAACTGAAACTGAAGTGACTGAACATGGATAGGGAACAGGCTTAATACACATGTGATACAGCTTCTATGAATAAAGATCCTGCTGTGGAGCTTCAGTGCCCCCTTCTGTTAAAACCTGTCAAAGAGGCTTAAGTTGTAGTGCTCAGTATAAATCACAACAGAGACAAAGACTCCCTTCAGTATGTATGCACGGGGATATGGGTACAATATGACTGACAGCCATGGAGGATGTATTAAAGACAAAAATGTAAAGATTTGTGCAATAACCTGAGCTGTAGTCCTTTAAAAGGGCTTAGAGCACACCTACTGTGCAGGTTCACATTCCTTTACCCTTCTTTAGTAGCAATCTATGAAAACCTGTTTAAACTTAAACTTGAGCATTACCCTATCTTCCAACCTCATCTTTGCCAGACAAACTTTGACAGAAGGAGTACTGAATTTACCCTCTGGCAGGGATTTTAGGAACAACAGAAGTGCT
The DNA here is from genome assembly GCF_016077235.1 of Cyprinodon tularosa. Classification (NCBI taxonomy): domain Eukaryota; kingdom Metazoa; phylum Chordata; class Actinopteri; order Cyprinodontiformes; family Cyprinodontidae; genus Cyprinodon; species Cyprinodon tularosa. Next base: position 11,950 of record NW_024038781.1, read on the forward strand.
TTTTTTGTACATGTACCTTATGTCACTGCACCAGGAGAACATGAGATGTGCATATGCATTTTATGGCATATAGAAGCATCTTTAGGGAGGTCAGTATCACTGCAACTTAAAAGATCCTCAAATCATAGAGGGGATAAAAAAACACTGCATCAGCAGGTGAAGGAGATACGCCAAGCCTAGGTGGATGGTCCACAAAGGCAAGGTGGGGGTGAATACAACACAGTAATGGAATAACAACACACTAAAAGAGCAGGCCTTTAAGGCAAAAAATTAAAAGTAAAATAAAATCTTATTATTTCTTTTCATGTACTGCTTGATTTCTTTCATTCAGTATTTTAAACTTCAATATATTTTTAACTATAACAAAAATATTTTAAAAGCATTACAAGCAGGTAGAGTTTCTATCAACCTTTTTCCAATGACTAATAATGTCTCTACCAAATTCTATGTCAATTTCTACCAAGATGAATTACATGTAAACAACCTGTGTCAAGCACAGTAGATGCAGATTAAAACATGTAGGAATGTCAAATTTTACATATAACTGGATAACCTATTCATACCCTTTAATCCTTCAACAAAAATGACTTTCATAAATGGTCTTACAACACGGCCAGGAATAGGGTGGATGAATGCAAATTTGTTGGACTTGTAGGCTAAAGCTAGGCTTAAGTTAGTGTCAAGGCTTTTTAGAATGTACACATAGAAATATATGTAAGCAATTTTCCCAAGTTCTCTGTGAAGAAAAAAGGACACTTCGAGTGGCAGTGTAAATAACATCCGGTTTGACTGAATATTCCACAAAGAAATGAGGGACTGCCTGCCAGAAAAATAAGGCAACGTAAATCAATAAAAGTGCTTTCACTAAGCTGCTATGATAGTTCTCCTTTTTACAAAAAAGCTAGATGATTTTTCAAAGAAGATATTTAATGGTACTGTGAAGGATTTTTTTTAAAGACCCGCCCTCTCCACTTTAGAAAAAATACAGCGCAAGAGCATGAACGGGCCCATTTCTCCTCGTGCATGCCTTGCTAAAAATGTGCTGTTCTCATGGCTCATACAAGCTTACTGTGTCCACACACAGCTGGGACTATGTAGTGGACTTTATAGCAAACTCAGTTAACTGACCGTTCAGACAAATGATCACTGCTTTTTGCTCCAGTGGTCACGTAACTCCTCATCGACTGCACATTGCCTGCGCCATCTTTGTTATTAGTTGCCGATGTCGGGTCCCTATGGGGACAGAGGGTTGCTGTGACAGCAAATTTTGTAATATATCTGCCTCTTCTGAGGCCTTTGTTTTCTTCTAACGCACTTCAACACTTTTTCTCTTAGGAGCCTCAGCCATTTTCAAAGGACAGCGGGGAGAAAGTTGAGCTTCAATTAAACTTTAACTCTCCACAGATAAGATTCTGAAAGTGTGCATGCACAGAAAAAGATAGCTAACAGGGTAAGCTCATAGGACAGCCTTATGTTGACATCACCAGAATGATTGACAATTAGAAGGACCACTTATTTAGATGATCCACCTGGAAATAAAAGATCGTCCTCTATACCTTTAATGTAATGTATATTACCTTTAATGAACATTTTTAAAGATAATTAAATGCCACTGTTTTATTAAAGCTCTTTTTTTGTTTTATTTATTTGTTCTTGGCTTATACTAGAAGATGATTAGGAGAACATGGCACTAAAATCAACAACTTAATAAAATTGTTGTTAAAGAATACATAGCAAATTTCCAGCCTCAGTTTGGAAATGAATCTCTCTTCCTTTCACAGTTATTTAGTTCTTGTTTATCCAATAAGATCCTCATAATCACAGTAAGTTATGCTATGTGTAATATAGCATTAATTCTTTATTCTGAAATGCTGCTTCTATTAGAGAGCATGTCTGTAAGCATGCACGCAAATACTTACAGCTGTTACACAGTAGTTTGATAGCATACCGTAAAACACAGCCTCATTTTCCTCCTCCGGGCATGAGGATAAATTACAGTCACTCCCTGGGGATGAGGCTTCCCTATCAGGTTCCAAGCAGCATATCACTACATTCTGCGCTTCTATGCAGAAAGTAAGGTAGGCAGTTTTTCCAGCCCTTTTTTCCCCTTTTTGTCGAGATGACACTGAAAAGATTGTGCAGAGTCTGTGTGCCTGTGGGGCATTGGTAAATTATGTCCAACTCTGAGTCATGACTTCAGACAAGCCTAAATGCACTTATGGCTGGAAGTTTGCATTTGCAGGTGTATTTGAGCAGCTGTGTGCATAAGTGCATTTTCAGACAGTGGTGTGGAGATAGCTGTAAAGCTTCCCTATATCACAATCATTATATGGTACAAGAGCTATGTAAAATGTCTGCATATTAGGGCATTGTGTGTATCTGTGCTTGCATTCTGTCTATGTGTCCGCCCAGAATGCTATACAGTAAGTGCTGACATTAAACCTATCGCTATGGAAGGCTGGGGGCATTGGCCACTTTAATAGACAGCTCAATGCCATCATCAGCACATGCACTTTCAGGCAAATTACCACATCAGATTTGAATGCATTTTGTGTGCTGGATTTGAATAACTTATTCCACAACATAAAATGGCAGGATGTCAACTCAGCCAACTCAACCCCTCCTCCTCCTTCATATTCTCTGTGAGTCTGTCTTGCTCTCACAGCCATCACTTGGAGGCATCAGTAGTAAATTAAAGACAGCTAAATATATAGTAAAACATAAGGAAAAAAATCATAACAAGGAGTTATTCACTTTTTTTCACACAAAGATTTAGGAGTAGCTGTCGCACCTCCAGAGCTGGAGAAAGAAGACTGAGAAAAAGTAAACAACAGAGCCCTTAGGGGCAGTATCGATGAATGGATCCAACTAAACAGTTATCAGTGCAAACACAAACACTCAGATCGACTGTTTGATAGGACAGTTGAGGTGTCGCAAAGGAGGAGAGAAGATAAAGAATCCCAGGTAAACAAGACACAGGGAAGACAACTTCATTATAAAGCAGATTGAAGGGAGGGAAAGGAGTAAGGAGATAAAGTGTTTGGTACGAAGAAAGATGGATAAACCTAATGATCAAGAGGGAAACAATAAGGAGATAATGGGCATCTGAATGACAGCAGAAAGTGAAAGTGAAGCGGAGACAAAGAACAGAATTACTGTAAATCAAGAGGCATCTCAGAGAACAATGCATACAAATGAAATCAACAGATGAATGGGGAGAGAGTAGGAACAGGGTTAAAAAGAATGGGCAAAAACAAGTAAAATTTGCGATTTAAGATTCAAATTCTGAATGTAGCTCAGGTTCATTACTACCTGAGCTTAAAATCAAATGTAAATATTTATGCTTTGGCAAAAGGATAAATATAGACTGCATAAACTTTATTTCAACTGATAAAGGGACTCATGCAACAGATGCCAGTAAGCAATAACAAAGTGAAAACATGTTGCTTTGTCTTCAAATGTTTCCTTAAAAGTGAGTAAATTAAAATACACAGAGAGTAAATATCAAATGTATTTCTGTCCTTACTAATTTAGTTGTCTTGGTTTCACATGGTCTTGAGATCGTTGCCTTTACTCTGCTTGTCAGTCCAGTACCGGAGGTAGGGACAGAATGGGAAGCTGCTGACTGAGGTGGGTCTGTTAAGAGTAAACACACTGATTTTGACACCTGGCACAGGGACTTTATCTTTATTGACATTTGGATTGTACTTGCATAATGAACTGGCAAACACAATCCAAGCACATTTTTAAGAAAAGGAAATAGTGTGCACAAGACTTTGCTGAAGAACTTGTGTGGATCTCAAAGTAGCTTGTTTTTTCCTAATCATATTTTTTTTTTTACAAACAAAAGTAAGCATAATGTTAATGCACAACTGGAATAATTAAGTATTTCAATTCTGTTGTGAAATGCATCTCATACTGATGATATGATCCAAAACAACCTTTTGCAGCACCAACTAACAATATAAATGGAATCCCAGCTGTACTTACTGTTAGATATTTTTGATAACCGATATCAGAACATTTTGAATCCTCCTAAATCAAAGTGTTATATGAATCACTTCTTTATATAAACAAATACACTCTTGTGCACCTGCCTTACTTTTCAATGTTGTAAAAGTAAGGCTATCAACATTACATTTTCAGATGTAAGTAACCATCCATGCAATCCACACAAACAAAGAAATTGATCCATAGATTTATCAAAATTAAGTTTTGTGCAATAATGTGGAATGGCATAGGAATAAAGTATTGAACACGTGAAGAAAGGCAGGATCAGCAAGGCATAGAAAGCCAACAAACCACCTAGAATCTCTCAGTAATTAAAAAGCAATCCTACTGTACTCCTTGTCAGTGCAAAATATTATCAGCTGGTTCACTCCCAAATGATGGCCTATAAAAAGTTGTCTGGTATCACACAAGAAATATCTCATGTTGTGTAAAAGCAAGGAGCTTTCACAAGACCTTGGCAACCATATTGTTCCAAATGATAATGATTACAGAAAGATTTCTAAACTTCTAAATGTTCCAGTGAGCAATGTTGGGACCATAAACCGGAAGTGGAGAGATCATAATTTCACCATAAAGCGACCATGATATGTTCTTGAAGTGAAAAGAATTATCTGAAAAGTTGTGCAAGATTCCAATACTACTTGTGGAGAGCTTTAGAAATACTTGGAATTAGAAGGTACAAATGTTTAGAAGAAAACAATAAGTAGTGCACTCATCTGCCATGGCCTGTATGTACAATCACCACGCAAGACTCCATTGCTGAAGAAAAAGCATGTTGAAGTGCATGTAAAGTTTGCTGCCCTACATTTAGACAGCATATGGTATGGGCAAACTTAAAATAATTCAAGGAAGGATGAATGGAAAAATATAGAGACATTCTTGATAAAATCTACATCCATCTACCTTGATGATGATGAAGATAAAATGTGGGTTTCAGCAAGACAATGTCCCCAAACACACAGCCAAGGAAACTCTCAATAGGTTTCAGAGAAAGAAAATAAAACTGCTAGAATGGCCTAGCCAATCACCTGACTTGAGTCCAACAGAAAATCTATAGAAAAAATGAAAGATCAGCAGAAGGGGCCAGGGAAACCTTAAAGATCTGAAGACTGTTTGCATAGAGGAATGAGCCAAAATCACACCTTAGCAATGCATGCTACCAATTTCCCCATAGAGGAGGCGTCTTGAACCTGTCATTTCCAAAGGCTTTTGTTACAAAGTATTAAATAAATTTCTGAAAGTGTGTTTAATACTTTTCCCTCTGTGATTTCACTTTATTACACAAATTTTTATTTTTGACATCTATCATTAGATTTTTTGTATATGTGGATTTCAGTGATTGTCACCGACATCTGGTGAAAATGTCACGTTGATAGCACCTCAAGAAATATATTACCTGAGAAAATTGGTTCCATGTTCAAAACTTATTTCACCCACTGTAAAACACTAAAACACATACAGTAATCTAAACCCCAGCTAAACAAGATGAACTCCACAGCATGAAGATCCCATCTGAGATAAGAACCCTACAGAATGTTGCACTGTGGGTGAATTTGGCTATAACATCTTTTCATCAATGAGTAATAACATGACTCATGCTACACTACGCAGACACTATCTTCACTTGGAAAGAGTTACCATGCTTTTTAAGCTAATTCCAAAAAAAGAAAATTAAAAACAATCCACTGGACTTTGTTTCCAAGTTTGAAGATGATTCGCTTCCCATCCAGGAAGCTTTCTCAATTCAAAAGTTCAGGAATAGCGTTGAGTTTGCAGTTTTATACAGTAGTCCAACAAAGTTCTTTTTTTTTTTTTTTTTATTATACAAATTGAAACAGACGAAGGGCTCCACCCCGTTGTGATGGTGTCGTTTGGCATCTTTATGGCTTCTACTATGACGTGGATGACAGAGAATCTTCACCAGTGTTTTTAAGCTAAGTTTTAGGGTAACAGCAGCCTGTCCAACTTTCTGATTTGTGTAATTAATACTTATAGTACATCTGGGGGGCACTCATAGAGGCATTAACATTGAGAACCAAATGCTCCATTGGTGCTAATACTGTATATATTTGAAAACTGTCTGAGCCTACATTATAAGCTGTACCTATTGCTAGAAATATCTCTCAACTCAAAACTATACTATGGTACCCATGTTTAAGGCATTTAAATTGGAATTGGTTCCAATATGCTTTTAAAAAGGATAACCGATAGATTGACAGGTCCAAATATTTTGTATTATTTTGTGGTCTACTTTATGGTACAAACATGTTGAAGCTGTGCTTAATTATAGTTTTAAACTCTCACCTATTGATATGTCATCCTTCAGAACTCTGATCTTCAGTTTTCCAGCTAAAAGCTGTGAAGAATGAGAATCAAAATGGTCAATATCTATACCCTCGGTTCAAAGGATTGCTTGAATTTTTTTTTTTCTGTTGGCATTAATAACATAGTATACCCTACTGGTCTACTTTTATGTGCTGTAAGATTTTAAGATTTGAAAATAAACATAAATGAAGCTCAGAGTGGCAAGATTGGTTCCACAAAATAGGAGGAAAGGATTTGGAGTAAAAACTTTACTTTACTTTCTGGAATTTGTTGTCCTCATTCCTCTCAGATCTGTTTTGGTGAGAGTTTCTGTTTGAAGAAATATATTGTCCAAATCTCCCTTTAGAGTCTTTTGAACATCTAAAAGAGAAAAAGAATACAAACAAACACACAAAATGATTTAGAGTATTGTAATGGAGTAACACAAGTACAGTTACTGTAAATCTGGTATTTGCTGTGCCAGAAAACAGATTATTGAATACACTTTTATAAAGCTATATACTCATCAACAATACACTCATTTGCTGGTGACATTAATAATTTATTTAGACAAAGTAACACTTCCTCAATTATCTGATAATCAGGCCAGGAGCCAGAATTCACCGCTAACAGCAGATGAACTGTAGGAAGCTCTGAAAGGCATGGCAGATAATAAGGCTCTGATGGATTTCCAGTAGAATTCTATCCAGAATTCTGGAATATCTTGTAACCAACATTCCACAGAATGCTACAGGACACCGAGGAGAAGGGCAGGCTTCCACCAAATATGAATTCTGCAAATATTGGTCTCCTCCTAAAACATGACAAAGATTCTGTCTATATTCAGCTTTCGACCTATATTTCTGATTAAGATAAACCTTAAAATATATAAACCTTAATATATAAATTATATAATATATAAACATAATACTGTGTAATCACCATAGGTTTTGTTTTCACCATACATTGATATCTAAGGGAAAATCCATCCCCCTGGAAGCTTTTTTGTTTACTTTGGTTGTTTGTTGTCTTCTTTTTGCTGTTATGTTCTCTGTTTTCCGTCCCTCTTGTCTCACGGTTGGAAGCAGACTTCTATGAGTTACTGTATATCTTCAGTGTTGTCTATTTCTGCTGCGGGTTCTGTCTTTCCTGTCTCTATAGATTTCTCTCTCCCCTTAGTTCTTATCACCTCTTTCCTTCTCACCTCCCTGCTTGTTGTACACAATTTTATTCCCTAAATAATTTTAAATAAAGTACAAAGCGGAGTCTTACGGTAACAGTAATATGAATCAGATTTAGATTTATTGCCTAGTAGGCTTGCACTTAAAAGGAATTTAACTTGGTGTTGATGGTGCCGACAAATTAGATATATATACAGAATAATGTTCTGCTTGTGAAAGTAAACCTGTTGGGCTATCCTCTACTTCTGAGACATCTATTCCCAGGGCTATATTAGCAAATCAGGACACACAAAAAGAAAAAAAGAATAAGAAACAAAGCCCTGTATAAAACACAAAACACGTTTAAGTTAAGCTGAAAGTTGCAGTTGCCCATAATTTGTTGACATGGAAAATCCACATTTCCACTGGAGGGAGGTCCGGTGAGACAAAGACTGAGCCTCATACACAAAATATGTTTGGAAAAGTTAAGAAGAGACTTTTTAAATGGAGCACCCAGCTGTCAAGCATCATACTGATATAACTGTACACAGGATATGTTTGTATGTTAGTACTGGTGAAGTGCTAAAAGTTGATACAAATATTACGAAGAAGGGCTAATTAAAATATTCTGCCTCATCCTAAATTTTGGAATACATCACACCAATTAAAAAGAAAAATTAATGCAGTAAATAGATCAAATTTTGTATGAGTGGAAGTTTATTCAGCTATTTGAAAAACGTGTTTATACCAAGAAAAAGATACAGTTACAAACAGGTTCAGAAATTTGAGCAATATTATGAACGGTGATATATGTAAGCTTGTGTGAAAAATAATTCATTACGATGTATATCACACAATTAGTTCAAACATAGAACAGCTATAATGTCCTAATAAATACCTAAAAAAAAAAAAAAACACCATGAGGTTGACAATTGTATGTAAAGCTGTGACTAGAAGTCTATGTTACAGAGGTTTATGGATTAAACTGTGAAATCACTTAATGTAACTGTGTCAGAACTCCTGAATCTCTAGAGGAAGCATTGACTCTTTCATTGATTCATTTATTCAATCTATTAAGACTAAACAACAGTAAATTAGTATCACTATGCCAAAATAGTCTCATTTATAGTCTGACATGTACTCCTGCCTCCTTATACTCACTAATCAGACAGTGAGGAGATGTGATGGATTTGAAGATGCCAGTATGAGTCTTTTGTCACAGCATGCATTCCAACTATGCATGACATCTGAGAAAGCAGCATTTTCAGCTGATTTATACAACCCTCAGTGGTTTTATCAGGCTGTCACATTGACAGCACATATTTCAGTGAAAGTGTGGCCTCATGTTTATAAAATAACTTGATTTATTAAACCATTTCGTGCACAAGCAATACTCATGCGAGTGTTACCATAGGTAATAGAAGTATGAGTAAAACTAATTGAAAGATAATTTTTCAAGATCTTACATGGACTGATAAGCCCCGGACCAAAGGGTTGAGAGGACCTAAAAGAAATACATGGGTACTCACTGAGTCTCCAAAAATACTTTTTTAAAATTTTTTTTGTTTCTACAGTATACAATTGAAATCTACAGCAGGCTGCAGAAATCCAATATGTATTTTCACTTTTTTTTTACATCTGATATACATGACAGTCAGTAATTCAAACTGTTGATACTGCCACAGTCCTTGTAGTTACAAGTTTAGGTATCTAAGAGCAAATGCCACTTTATAGATACATTATACTGGCCTTACTGTACCTCAGCACAGCTCTTGAGTGACTGTTTATAGTTTAGAAATCTTTTTCAGAAGAAACACCTCTTTGTAAAGTCAAATGCCAGCATTAGTTGTTATACTGTATCAGTGTGGATTTGCAGTACAAATTGCAGATATTCTTGTAAAACGTTTTGACATCTGAAAGCTAATAGTGTTAAAGTAAGAACAGAATCACAAAATAATAAACTTAACCCTACCCTAACTTTCTTCTCTTTTGAAACCTGATTGATATCGCATTCTTTGTGGATCAGCAGGAATAATAAAACAGGCAATTGGAATTCAATGGATATAAATTATATATCCAACTTGCTTTAAAAATGTCCTTTCTAAGGTGAGTATAGAATAGTTTAACCCTTTTTCTTTCAAGTGAGTTGCAAAACATTTATTCTATTCGTAAGCTGGTACAACAAGCTGCATTCCAGAGAAAAGTACCTAAAACACTTCCTCTTCATAGAGCAGGAGAATGGCTCTTCAACTTCGGATTTGAAAAGGTAAATATATGAAGTTGTTTGATCAGAACTCACAAAGTAGGAAGGAATTATTAAAAAGGCTTGAATACGGTTGTTGTTAGGGTACTCCACACTTGATTGACATGTAGGAGTTTCATGTAAATGCATGTTCAAGAGCGAAGATACGGTCAGCTATGTGAAAGACACATTTCAAGCAATGTACAAGGTGTAAATTTGTTGACCAGAGCAAAACAGAAGAGCACTAGGCAAGCTGGACGCAATGATAGAGTGATGGAGAACTGCGAACATAGCAAATTGAAATTACCCTGAAATTCCGAAATCTAAACTTTTCTGTCAATTTGTGTTAACTGATCAGGGACTGGATGTGGCTGTGATGTAAACTAATGGAGCATAGCAGAGACTAAACTTTTTTTAATCAAAAACTCACTGGACTAATGGACAAACTGGGAGTAGCTCTGGTGGACACACCGGACACGGAGTTACACCATATTCAGTTACCCATCATATGGTGTAAGCCAAGTGGGAGCTACATGTATTTTACCAAAGACCACTTCATGTTTAGGTATTAGTCTTGAGAGTTTAGGTTGGCAAGAGCTTTGCAAATAGATTCTTAAAAATCTGTTTTATTTTTTACTTTTCAACAGCGTCCTGTCTGGCAATGTGGCAATAAGAATAATTGGCTTGATGCCAAAAAGTGAGCCCAACAGATTTTGCTTTCACAAGTAGAGCACCACGGCTATGACCATAGTGTTCCGCTTGATTTATGCATATAAATAGCTTTATTATAATTCTGTGCCCCTCCCCCGACCGCCAAGCATCCACCAGGAATAAGTCAGTACCTGCCCGGGCATCCACCCCCAAACACTGAGCACTGTCAGTGTGCCGGCAAGCCAAAGCACCAGCCAGCAGAGGGGGGCAGGACGTGGGGAATCGGTCAAGTCACTTAGCAGAGACTTGAGATGTTCTTGAGAGAGGGAGCAGTTCAGACCAGAACCTGACCAGAAACATACACAGTCTCAATCATGCCTTCCCACCCTAGTGCCCCCAATCGCAACAAACAGTCTCTGTGGAAAAAAAACAAAAAAAAACGCGGACGCACATTCACACATAAAACTCACATCCAATAATCTCAGGACCGAGGACCCGGCAGCACTGGTATTGCCGGATGACCCAGTAGGCGAACCTGACACCCGGATGGGGGGAAGGGGAGCAGTGTCACTGCCACACTAACCCATCTTCTTCCGGCTTCAAACCCGGCCCCCCACCAAAGAGAGACTAACCCTAACCCTGTCCCTACTTAAGTGGACTCTCCCCTTCAGGCTTCTCAAATGTACCACTGTCCGCCTTCAATCTCCCGCTCTTGAGTCAAAGCTTCAACCTTCTCATTTGGCCTTGCTGCTTCTCTGGTGTACTGTTGTCTTGCTCCTGGAAAGCGAGCACCTCTTCCCTGTTCTATATCTCTTTGTCCTCCTGGCAGGCTTTTCCAATCTACCACTGTCGTCCTATGGACCTTGGCAGTTAGTATCTAGAGTTAGTCCCAGCCAGTGACAGTCTTTTCCTGTTGTGGCGTTGGTTGCCCAATAGGAGTCCCTGGTCTACCACTATTATCCTCTAATCTACCACTATGGTTCCTTGGCTCCAGAGTGTAGCACTAACAATCATTGTGAAACACCATGTGGGGGAGGGGCAGCTACATTTATGTATCGATGCTTTATACATTTACAAAAGCAATAACCTCATTTAAAACATTGGTTTACCTCAATAGCAGTAATAGGGTCTATGCTCAGTGAACATAAACATGTCCAAACTCCTGTGCAGCAGTTATTTTAAGTTCCTAAAAGTGAAAAACAAAGTGTAGTGGATATCTTATTTATGCTAATGTTGGTTGCCCCTAAATTCCCTAATATATATATATATATATATATATATATATATATATATATATATATATATATATATATATATATATATATAGGGAATATATTCTATTGTGATCTTGGGATCTTTTAAAAAAAAAAACTGTTTATTTCAGAATAGCTTGCATCATTTTTGGTATTTGAATCTTTTATCTATAAGTGTGTATATGCATGGTAAGAGACTCCAGCAATCAATGTTGCTTTGCGTTACTGAAAATGGTGCTTTGCCATACTGACAAAGAGGGAAGGCATCAGGAAATTATTCTACCAACGTCATTGCTAGAGATGACAGTTGAGGCACACTGTTGTCATTGCCGGATGGCAGGGTGTCCCCTCAGGATCCCCTCACTATGCATGCCTAGACTACAGGAACTGAAATCTAATAATCTGATCCAAACCGACGCCCTAAAACTACACTCACCCTTGTATGTGTTTATGTGAGTATACCAACAATAGTGAAAGGTAAAATAGCTGTAAGAAGGAAGCAACAGACAAACACTCCTAAGCCTGGTGCACACGGCAAGATAATCTTGTTGATTTTTACCTAGATCTTTCCCCTCTTTGAGGCAAGGCATGACAAGTTTAAATATATAGCACATTTCAGTAACACAACAATTCAAAGTGCTATATGAAAAAAGAAAACAGATAAATAAATAATAGAGAACATACAGAAAAAACCTACATTGCAGTGACATATTTGGAGAGAGGGAAAAAAAAGTATTATTATTTATTATAAATAAATTCAATTCAATTCAATTCAGTTTATTTATATAGCGCCAAATTCACAACACATGTCATCTCAAGGCACTTTACAGTTCAACCAGATCATACAGTCAAATTGATACAAAGTTTTCTATCTAAGGAAAACCAGTTGATTGCATTGACTCATTGACTCAAATACAATCCCCCACACTAAGCATGCTTGTAGCGACAGTGGAGAGGAAAAACTCCCTTTTAACAGGAAGAAACCTCCAGCAGAACCAGGCTCAGTGTGAGCGGCCATCTGCCGAGGCCGACTGGGGTTCAAGGAGACAGAAGCAGAGATACAAAAAGCAGCTGTAAAAGGCGGCCCCGTCCAGGAAACACACAGCCAGGCAGACGAGCTCCAAGGCAGCTCCCATGCCAGAGGACGAAGAGAGCACATCCACTCAGTCACGGTCAGAGAAACAGGACCACACTGGAAAACAGGCCGATCTCCAACATCTATTAACAAGGGTGTTGATAGAAGCAGCACAGCTGATGTTTTTTTCCAGGATGACGTCACAGCCAAACAGGAACAGACGAGGCAAAGCTACTCTGAGGAAAAGCAGAGAGAGCAGAAGGTTAGAGATTGAACTAACAGATTCTGCAGAATAGGAGAACAGAGAGAGAATGAAGCAGAATGATGAAATGGGGGTCCCTATGTCCTCCAAAAGTCTAAGCCTATAGCAGCATAACTATAGAGATAGCTCAGGATAACCTGAGCCACCCTAACTATAAGCTTTATCAAAAATGAAAGTTTTAAGCCTAGCCTTAAAAGTAGACAGGGTGTCTGCCTCACGGACTAAAACTGGTAGTTGGTTCCACAGGAGAGGAGCCTGATAACTAAAAGATCTGCCTCCCATTCTACTTTTAGAAATTCTAGGAACCACTAGTAAACCTGCAGATTGAGAGCGAAGTGCTCTGTTAGGAACATAAGGAACAATCAGATCTCTGATATAAGATGGAGCTTGGCCATTTAAGGCTTTATATGTGAGAAGGAGGATTTTAAATTCTATTCTTGATTTAACAGGAAGCCAATGAAGAGAAGCCAGGATAGGAGAGATATGATCTCTCTTTTTCATTTTCATTAGAACTCTGGCTGCAGCATTTTGGATCAGCTGAAGGCTTTTAACTACAGTTTGTGGACTTCCTGAGAGTAAAGAATTACAATAGTCCAGCCTTGAAGTAACAAATGCATGGACTAGTTTCTCAGCATCACCCCTGGACAGGATATTTCTAATTTTTGCAATGTTCCTCAGATGAAAGAAGGAAATTCTAGAAACCTCTTTGATATGGGATTTAAATGACAGGTCCTGATCAAAAATAACACCAAGATTTTTTACTTTATTATCTGAAATCAGTTTAATCCCATCCAAATGAAGTGACTGGCTAATCAGTTTCTTTTTCAGAGACTCTGGTCCAAAGACTATAACTTCTGTTTTGTCTGCATTCAGAAGCAGAAAATTAAGAGTCATCCAGGTTTTTATGTCTTCAAGACATGCCTGTAATCTATGTAATGGGTTAGCTTCATCTGGATTTATAGACAGATATAGCTGGGTATCATCAGCATAACAGTGGAAATTAATCCCATGCTGTCTAATAATTCTACCAATTGGGAGCATGTATAAAGTAAAGAGAATTGGTCCTAGCACTGATCCCTGTGGTACTCCACAGGTAACCTTTGAGCGTGTTGAAGATCTATCATTAACATGAACAAACTGAATTCGATCAGATAGATAAGATTTAAACCAGTCTAGTGCTGTTCCTTTAATTCCAACAAAATATTCAAGCCTTTCTAAAAGAATATTATGGTCAACTGTATCAAATGCAGCACTAAGATCCAACAGGACGAGCACAGATACAAGTCCATTATCTGAGGCCATGAGAATATCATTAGTGACTTTCACCAGAGCTGTTTCAGTGCTATGATGAGCTCTAAAGCCAGACTGAAACTCTTCAAAAAGTTCATTATGGTGGAAGTGATCGCAAACTTGTTTGGCAACTACTTTCTCAAGAATTTTGGATAAGAAAGGAAGATTGGATATAAGTCTATAATTGACCAAGTCATCTGGGTCAAGAGACGGTTTCTTAAGCAGAGGTTTAATTACAGCAATCTTAAAAGCTTTAGGTACATATCCCTGTAACAGAGATAGATTAATCACATCTAAAATGGAGGAGGAGATCAAAGGGAATACCTCCTTAAATAACCTGGTTGGAACTGGATCTAACATACAAGTTGAAGGCTTAGATGAAGACAATAATTTTGCTAATTCAGAGAGTTCAACTGGATCAAAGCAGTCTAAACCCGGTTCAGATTCCATGACTACCTCAGGTACAATCGCGGATAGAGGAGTGCTTATGATCTTATTTTTAATAAGATCAATCTTATTTATAAAGAATCCCATAAAATCATTGCTGCTAAGAGCAGGTGGAATGGACGGTTCAACAGAGCTATGGCTCTGGGTGAGTTTGGCAACTGTATTAAAAAGAAATCTAGGATTATTCTTATTCTCCTCTATTAATGAGGAGAAGTATGCTGCTCTTGCTTTACAAAGGGTCCTCTTATACAGCAGTAAACCATTTTTCCAGACTAGGAAGGACTCTCGCAGGCCTGTGGAGCGATATTTTCTCTCCAGTTTCCTAGCATTTTGCTTCAAAGTACGCAGCTCTGCATTAAACCAAGGAGAAAGCTTTCTATTTTTAACGGTTTTCATTTTCAAAGGAGCTGCGTTGTCTAAGGCAATACGCAGAGAACTAGCAACCCCCTCAACAAAATCATCAACCTGTGAAGGGGAATAAGCTAAGCTTTTGCACTCTGCAGCACTGCTCAGTGACACAGAGCAGAGAGAAAGTGAAGCAGATTCTTTAAAATTTATAACTGCACTATCTGATAAAGATCTACTAAAATTGAACCTTCTTTTGGGGGAGGAGAACTCTGTTAAAGTAATCCTGAAGGTTATTAGAAAGTGGTCAGAGAGGACAGGGTTGTGAGGAAATACTGTTATTTCTTCACATTCTATGCCGTATGTCAGCACAAGATCCAAAGTATGAAGATGAGAATGCGTGGGACTATTCACATTTTGAACAAAGCCAATAGTGTCTAAGATAGCATTAAAGGCTGCTCTTAAGCTATCGCCTTCAATGTCAGCATGGATGTTAAAATCTCCCACTATGATGACCCTGTCAGTATTTAATACCAAATCAGAAAGGAACTCTGAAAACTCATCTAAAAATTCAGAGTAAGGACCTGGTGGACGATACAAAGTTACAAAAAGAAGAGGTTTTCTTGCCTTGAAATTTGGATCAGGGAAATTAAGGGTTAAATGTTCAAAATAGTTGTAGGAATTAATTGTTTTGGGAGTAATCAGTAAGTCAGACTCGAAGATTGTTGCTACTCCTCCTCCTCGCCCAGAACTTCTGGGGATGTGAAAATTTAAATAGCTTGAAGGAGTTGCCTCATTTATGCTCACATAATCCTCTTGCTGCAGCCAGGTTTCTGTAAGGCAAAACAAGTCAATGTGATTATCACAAATCAAGTCATTAACTAGTAGACTTTTAGAGGAAAGCGATCTTATGTTAAACAGACCGCATTTAATTGTTTTAACTTTTTCCCCAATTGGAGTTATTTTGATTTTAATTAGATTATCATGATTTACTCCTTTGGGAATCTTTGCTAATTTATTAGATTTTGGTCGTGGGCAAGACACTGTCTGGATGGAGTAAAGAGTGGGTAACAGTAGAGAAGCTGCAGAGATGTGTGTTAAACTACAACTCTGCTTCCTGGTCTGCACCCTGGGTGGTCAGGGTTTTGGAGGACTAATAAATGTGGCCAGATTCCTAGAAAGAAGAGCTGCACCATCCAAAGTGGGATGGATGCCGTCTCTCCGAATCAGACCAGGCTTTCCCCAAAAGGATTGCCAATTATTAATGTAGCCCACGTTGTTTTCAGGGCACCACCTAGACAACCAGCGATTGAATGACGACATGCGGCTAAACATGTCATCACTGGTCAGATCAGGGAGGGGACCAGAGAAAATTACGGAGTCCGACATTTTTTTGGCAAACTTACACACCGAAGCAACACTAATTTTAGTGACCTCCGATCGGCGTAACCGGGTGTCATTACCACCAGCGTGAATAACAATCTTACTGTATTTAACCTTATCCTTAGCCAGTAGTTTCAGGTAGGATTTTATGTCGCCCGTTCTGGCCCCCGGCAAACATTTGACTATGGTCCCTGGTGTCTCTAATGCCACGTTTCTGACTATGGAGCTGCCAATCACCAGAGTGGGCTTCTCAGTGGGTGTGTCACTGAGTGGGGAAAACCGGTTAGAAACGTGAACGGGTTGGTGGTGACCAGTGGGCAGAGATCCACGACTACGCTTTCTGCGTACGGTTACCCAATCGCCTGGCTGCTCAGGCACTTTTGGAGGACAGCTACGTGGGGGGCCTACTTCAACAGCCTGAAGCCTGGATTCTAACTCTGACACCCTCGCCTCCAAAGCTACAAAAATACTACACTTATTACACATCCCATTATCACTAAAGGAGGCAGAGGAATAACTGAACATCTGACACAGAGAGCAGGAGAGAGGAGAGGAAGAAGGAAGAGTTGGAAAAGAGTCAAGGGAGGGAGAGAGAGAAGCCATAGCAATGCTAAGCTAGCGCTAGCCTAGGCTAGCTTATTATTATAAATTAATATGAATAGAGTTTTAAAGGTAGCTGTAGTTAAATAATTTAAAGTGAATCAAAATTCATAATTAAACATGATAAAAGGATTACACAAAATAATAAAATTAATAATAAAATGATTATGTAGGCGAAGAAAGTTGGACTACAAATGTAAATAAATAATGTTCAGTAACTTCTGAGTTTTCCAGATGTGAGTAGATTCAGCTTAATTATGTATTAGGGGATTTTTCGTGAAAGCCCTAATACTGAGTATTAGAGGAACTGAGAGGTCTGCGTGGTTTTTTTCACTTACACGTCTGTAATGTATCTTGGTGTTTAACCAGTAAGTGATTTAAAGACTAACTAGTCTGACTTACCTGGTAAAACTGACCTGGCAATTTACTGCATCAAGACCTAATATCTTCTTTTTTTTTTTTTTCTCTTCCTCGGTGGGGGGGAGCGGTTGCGGGCGGGTTGGTGTCTGGTGTCCGCTGTCGCATTGTGGGGGCCCCTTTTTTTTTTTTTTTTTTTTTTTTTTTTCTCTTTTTTTTCTTTGGGGGGTTTGGCATGTCTGTTTTCTCGGGGGGCAGGCGGGCCTGCTGGGTGGGGGTCCTGCTGGCGGCGCGCCGCTGGTGTGTGGGGGTCCGGGCGGCTCCGGCGGGGGGTAGTGTTGTGGGGCCGGTCTGGGCGGGCTGGCTGCGCTGGCTGGGTATTCGGGTGGGTTTTCCCTCCTGGAGGCATGGCGGGGCTGCTCTGTTCCCACTGATCGCGGCGGGTGGGGCTGCGGGGCGGGTGTGGGCCTGGGGTGGCTATGACCGGCGCGTGGTGGGGGGCCGGGGCGGCGGAGCTGCTCTGGCCGCGTGTCGGGGCCTGGTGCGGGCTGCGGGGGGGGTGGCGGATGTGGCTGGGCTGCTTTGGCATCGTCCGGTGGGGGGGGCGGCGCGGTTCGCTCCGCTCTGGCTTTGTGCTGCCCCTCGGGCTGCTGGGGGGGGTGGTTGCGCCGGCTGCGGTCTGCTCCTCTTGCGGTTTTGCGCCGGGCGGCTTTTCTGCTCTCGGGCTGATTCTGTGCGCGGTGTGTTTCGTTGCGCGCTGTTGGCATCGGTCTTGGTGGGGTGGGGCTGCGCTTTTGGCCGGGGGGGCGTTTTGGGGGGGGTCCCGCGGCGCTCGTGGCCGGTTCGCGGCGGATGCGCATGGGCCCCGGCCGGGGGCGGGGCCGTCTTAGTGTTTTCCTGGGTGGTGCGGTCGCGGTGGGTGTTGCGGCCGGTCGCCGGGGCTTGGTGCTGGGGGGCGGGGCGTGTTTCGGTGCTCTGTGGGGCTGGGGCGTTTCGGTCGGCGCCGTGGGGGGGCTGGTGTTCGGCGCCCGGCCCTACTTCGGGGTGGCCGGCTGCCGGCGGGGCCCGCGGACTCGTCCTCGCGGCTCCCCGGGGCGCCGGCATGGCGGTGGCTGGGGGGCTTCCTCGTGGCTGTCTCTCCTCCTGCCTTGGTGGGGTCTGATTTCCGGGGCTGGCCCCGCCTTGGTGCCTTCGCTTCTGGGGTCCCCTTGGGCGCCTGGGGCTTTGGGTCTCCCGGCGCTGGACTCAGTGCTCTGGGGGGTGTGCCTCTCCGGCTCTCCACAACCACTATTGAGCATTTTTTTCTATGGTTAAAACTTTACATGCACAAGTTCACCCTCACAAACAACTACAGGTGCTAGGCTTCAGGTACTTAGAGATTCACTTCCAAACAGAAACCCCACATTCATATCTTCAGGTAACACAGAGTACATGTCAGACTTAATAATATTACTTTAGTGATAGTTTCAAGGTGTTTGCTTTATTGTATATCTCGTACCATGTTTTTTGGTTGTGCTGTTCTTTTTTCTTTTTTTTTTTTTTTTTCTCCATCTCATTACAGGTGTTGAAGCAGACTGAAAATGTTTTGTCATTATCTCCTTCCTATCTCCTCTTTCTTTCATCTTTTGTCCTGTTTTTTTCTTTTTCTTTTTCCTTCTTCTTCTTCTGTTTTTCTGCTCTACTTACATTGCAGTGTCCATATGAACTGTAAAACTCCCTGCATAATTATAATAAAGCAATTTATATACATGAAACAAGTGGAGCGGTATGGCAATTGCGATACCGCTACACTTGCGAAAGTAAAATCTGTTGGGCTCCTTTTGGCATCAAGACAATTATTCTTATTGCCACCTTGCCAGACAGGACACTGTAAAAAAAAAAAAAAAAAAAAAAAAAGACCTAATATCATAGAGGCTAAATTACTGTGAAAGTTCTAGTGTTATTAGAGCTATGTAATTACGGAATAAGGCACACATTTTTCTGTTTAATTGTTTAGTGATGCTTGGCCTAACAACATTCCTGATTTCTGCCGTATGTTGGCATTATCTTTTAGAGCTAATCAGCCATTTTGCAGACTAATTTCTAACAAAAATTCTCTTTTATATCAGTTTAATATATATATCTGTTGCGTTACTATTGCCTAACTATTAGGTACAGTATATCCATTCCACCATTGCAAGGTTAGGTGTGGAAAAAGCTAACCCGGTAATTAATGGAGACTAATTTGCAAACAGGAAAAAAATTAATTCTTTTTTGACCCGGGTGTTGTCCCAGTAAATGACTGAGACTGACAGTATGTGTAAAAGGGACTTTAAACTTCAGTTATTTAATTCTGGAAATCTTCTCCATGTTCTGATATAAGGCTAACTTTAATTTTGTCTTTATTTCCCTTTGAACAATCAGGTCTGAGACCCAGATTTGAATCCTATATGGTGGTTTCCAGATATATTAAGTGAGGCTGTGCAATTCTTTGAACAGTCTTCCCATGGTTCAACAATTTCTACTTCAGTAATGTTATGACTCAATTGAGGACAATTTTGGTAAATAAATGTACTAATTTTTTTCCCCCTACTCATTTAACAAGCTATTGAATGGGTTCATATTCATCTGGTGACATTAAAATCTACATAGTTATGGTAACAGATGTTATTGTTTTTGTTTGGTTTTTTTTTAATCTGAGAAAGGGAAGAGAGGCCCCTATCATTGTGATGGCTCTCAGTATAATCATAATAATAATCCTGCTGTGTGAGGTGTGTTAGTTAGTGGGTCTGCACTAGAGGACCTTGGGACCTCTCCAATCCAAAATCTGGGAAATCATTTATTCTAGATTGACCAAGCCTAATGCTCTGTCGTGTGTGTGTTTTCTTGAGCACATAAAAGGATGCAACCAGGTAACTGATATTTAGCAAATCGGAAAGCATTTTCTAAAGAAAAAAATTACTCACTGTTTAGCATGAACTTCTTTAACATAACAAGATTTCTTAGTTTTTCTTATAATTTAAATTTGATAATTTAAATTCAAGTTTTATCTTGAGAGGTCTGTAACATCTAAATTTTCTTGAAAGAAATCTGTTAGCATGTGGTGTTCTGTGCTTTCATTGAAGCTGCATAAAACTGCTAGATCTACAATTGTTATCTTCATATGTGGGGTCTACTAGGGTTTGAAAAATACCCTGACAATTTCAAAATTAGACCATACAGCAAATTCAACACACTTCTGGTTTGACACTTAAAAAACTCATGAAGATATTTTATTGGACACCAAATATATCTATCTGACTCTCCACCTAACTTAGCAGCACATTTATTTCAACCTTGGTTAATCTGCTCTTTCTTCCACAACTTTACTATGCTAAAGTGCCTATATATATTGTTAAAATTTTCAGCATGGGGCTTCTGGTTTAGAATAGTAATGTACTTAATAAATGCAGTGTTGTTCTAAACTGTTTCACTTAAATAAAATGTATGTGTGGAAATAAGGTGTGATATAAGTTTAAGACAGTTAATGAGAAAAGTAGAAGCCAAAGTTCCACGGAAAACTTATCCAACATCTACATGGTCAGATTAGGGCTACGGAAGAGGATTAGGGCCACTGGAAAAAAAATGTTAACAGATTTTTTAATTTGATTTCAGTTTAATATGGGAAAAAAGTCAGAATTCTGACTTTTATCAAAGAATTCTGACTTTAATCTCAGAATTCAGACTTTTTTTCTCAGAATTCTGACTTTAATCAAAGAATTCTGACTTTAATCTCAGAATTCAGACTTTTTTCTCAGATTTCTGACTTTAATCTCAGAATTCTGACTTTAATCTAATAATTGTGGATCTTAATGTTGACAGGCACCATGAAGGAAGAGATGTGGGAGAACTCAGCTTCACTGACAAAGAGAAGAGTTGTTTGGGAGGGCCAGTGACACATTCGTGGAAAATGAAGAAAAATGTATTAGGTGACTTTTTACGTGCCCGAGGGGTCCCCGGTGATGCTATTTCATTAATGAAAGTGCAGAAGGTGATTAAAACAAGAGAGCTACTGTAGTTTAGTCTCTAAAACAGACATGGCTACCGGTAGATGCTAACATGTTTGTTACCTGTCAGAATTAAAGTCAAAATTCTGAGATTTAAGTCAGGATTCTGAGAAAAAGTCAGAATTCTGGCTTTTTTTTCTCATACTGAAATAAAATTTAAAAATCAGTTAACTTTTTTTTTTTTCAGTGGCCCTAATCCTCTTCTGTATAGGGCCCTGTCACACCTTGCCAATTTAGACAGTGTATGCCAGATGTCCCAGAATCCCACAAATGCTTGCATACCCTGAACTTTCTATGTATTTTTTCAATTTTGGACGTATATATGGCATATTAATGATGAGTCCAGAACCTTTATCCAATGACTGTTTAACTTATGCATAACGCACGGCAGCATCGATAGTTGATATGCACTGGAGATGGGTTCATGATAACTTACATATAAGTTATGCACAAGTTACTCATAGGTTCTGGAGAAGCTAGACACAATGACTTATGAGTAACGTACAATTTGCGTATGTCAACGATCAGATAACTTACCTGTTACTCATGCCCCACATATGGCATACGCTGGCATACATCAGAAAAATTTTGAGCATGCTAAAAATTTCTTGCCGTACATGTCGACGTGTGCCAGTATACTTCAGTGTGCTCATAACTTATACAAGACATATCCTATAACTTATCCAACGTATGCCTGCGTTTTTTGCCTAACTTTTCGTATGTCAGGCATACGCTGGTCTAAGTTTGTCAAGGTGTGACAGTCGCTTTAGGAGCTCTGCAAAAAACTCACCACACCCTAAATTTGGTTAACTGTAGAGAACAAATTTCATTATATAATGTATAATTATGATGATATATATAGTTCACTCCAAATGAAAAAAGACAAACAGATCCTCAGTGACAAAATATTTTTTTCTAAATTTTGCTATTGAAGAAGATGTGTTTTTTGTTTGTTTATTTGTTGTTTTATTAATTTCTAAATATCTATTGTTCTTCAATCTCATCAAACTGTGAAATTAATGAATTGTTGTATGTTGCTTTTAATGTAGCAGGTCCAAGAATGGACCTTGTTCTATCTATATCTTTGATTAGCTGTTGTTAGTTCTAGTCTTTGTTTAGGTATTTTATTTCATTTTGCTGGTATTGATATGACATAATCCTGCCTTGGACATCAGATAAAAAATTAGACTATTGGGAAATCTTGCCTATTTACAGTATCTCAAGGGCGGACATTTTTAGTGTGTGTTTTATTAGAACAGCCTTTAATAATGGTGCTATATAATTACACAACTCTGGATAACAGGAGTGTGAATAAAATTGAAGAATGCTTGTAAGATTAAGCTAAGATCATTATTACTATATAGCAACATAAAGCCAGAGAAAATCTGCTACTATGAGACATCTTGACAAGGGGGGAGGGAAAAAAAAGGTGTTGCCATGTCAACATGCATTGAATCCATTGTTTTTTGTTTTTCATTGTTTTACATCATCATCTTTTGATAAACTATGCAACATTTAGACTGGGGACAAAGGTTTAGAAAAAAGGAATTTGCATACAGTATGCAAAGTTACATTCATGTAAAACACATTGTGAAGAGTAACAGAGAAAGGTCACTTCAGAATATAAAACTGCCTGTCACCTACGCCCATCTGTAAATTTTTTAAATCCTTTTAATACATATTGTGTTATGATTCTGCCCTTTTTGGACTTCTGTTTAAGCTTCTTTTTGAGTTTTTAGTTATTTATATCATTCTGTTTTGTTGGTCATTGGTTTCTTTCCATTTTGTGTTATTTAAGTAGTGTTATTTTTTGAGTTACTCTCTGTTGCCCACTTGTGCCAGTCTCCTTTCCTCAGCTCCATTCTAGTTAATTCTATCCACACCTGCTCCATATCAGCTAATTAGCACTTTCTTTGTTCTGTCTCCATATATACACCTCCTGAGTGGTCCCTCATTGCTGGATCCTCTTCATTGCTTAATTTTTTCTTGTATGTTTCACCTGAGCATGTCTAGTTTCTGGTTTCTGGGTTCCCAGCCTGTTATGTCAGGACTTATGTTTTTGTACCATTTACTTCAGTATTAAAAATGGAAGAACTATCTCTGCCTCTGCCTCTACTCTGCATTTTGATCCATAAAAACATCCACCAATCCTAACAAATTCTAAATCTATTTAGGGAATCAATTAAAACCATTGGAATGATAAAGAAAAAAAATGATAACAAAATGTAGTAGTCATAATTATTTTGAAAGCCGCCAATTAATTCGATTTTTGACCATTTATATACCTTTTTAAGATTAAGGTTTTCGTTTCGGTGATTCAAAACAGATTTTCAGGGACAGCGCAATTTTTTTGAGCCAAAGAAACAGGAAAAGAAAATAACCAAAAGCTGACAGGAAAAAAAAAATGAGGCAGACAATAAAAATATAAGCAATCTTATTTACGCATTACCTTCCCTATGAAACAACTTCAGAGTAGATTAAAAATGACATAAAATCTTCTAAGATAGAAGGAGAGTAAGGTGAACACCTACTTTGCTTTAAGGCAAAACAAGAGCTTGTCTCTGTAAGCCATAAGATTTCCTTACATAGCCTTAATAAATCTGAGTCTTAAATTAGACACACCTGTGAAGGCTGTAATATGTGAACACTAAAGTATCTATTATTTCCAAGCATCCTTTAAAAACAGATTATACCATACCTTTGAATATACAGAATTCATAAGCTGATTACCTCAAACCATAAAGATTATTGTGTGTGGTCTGACTACATAAACAATGTAAACATTTGATGCATTAGGCTATGTGATCTCGCAGTGAGACAAACTGATAGCTAAGGTAACAGTGGTAACTCGCAATAACATTCCTGACAATAAAAAAACTTACAAATAATCAATAGCATATTGATTTACCACTAAGCCTCTGAAGTAAATATGCAGTTTTATTTCTAGAAGAAAAAATAAAAAGAGAAGAAAGTTGGATAAAACTAATTTGGTTTGCTCTCATAAATAATACCAAGACTAACTCAAACACCATGTTATTCCTTTAAGTAAACTTTTAGGGTTTGAACCTCTGAAGCAAAATTTTTCATTACTTTATTGCATCCTAAACAAAGGATAAAGTGAAACCAATGAATGTATTAATTATAAAGATATATTCTCCCAATAAAAACCCGTCCTACATCAGGATTGGCTTCTCATTGTCTATGCCACAATTTCTTTCACTAACTGAACTCTGAATGGCTCCACACGATGCCTCCTCCCTATGCCACCAAGTAAGATAATATCTAAATAAGATCTGATATCCACAATCTTTTTTCTTAAACAACTTATCAACTTATGTCCTGCTCACAGAAAGCAGTCCCCATCTTGCAAACTTCTTGCAGCGTCTCCATTCTTCAAATATTTTAAAGCTGATTCTGGTCTACTCAGGGTCTTTTGCCTGCTACAGCAATGATTGGTTAGTTTTTATTGGTTAAAAAATACAATACTTTTTTTCCCCTGTCCTTCCCAGTCCAAGAATTCCACTGTAGTTCAGACATAACCAAAAGTCTCATATTTTTGTCACTCTTCATCTGACCTTCATGCAACACCTCTCAGATCCAGTTCTCTGAAACTGTCAAATTACGGAAATATTTGAATTTATTTTCTATCCACT
Organism: Cyprinodon tularosa; assembly: GCF_016077235.1. Taxonomy (NCBI): domain Eukaryota; kingdom Metazoa; phylum Chordata; class Actinopteri; order Cyprinodontiformes; family Cyprinodontidae; genus Cyprinodon; species Cyprinodon tularosa. The sequence continues at coordinate 37,008 of NW_024038781.1, forward strand.
GTTCAGTACAAAGCTTAATATATTGGGCGACACTCAGCATCTACTGTACATAACTTTATCAGTCAGAACTTGGAAACACGGCACAACTTCAAATAGCCTCGGGCAATGACAGTCAGAGCTTATACTTCACTCCTATTTTGTGTTGCTGATTTTACTATGTGCAGGAGAAAATCATTTTACATTTAGTTTTTTTTTTGTTAACCAGAGTAAAGTCTTAATTCATTGCTTTGTGGTAAATATAGAAAAAGCTGAAATATTGTTGTCACATTAAATAAACAAATTTCATCAATAGTTTCTTTTATAAAGTTAGCTTTCATTAGTCTAGATGTAATCATTTTGATATTTATTACGAAACTTCATTTTGTATACACTCTGTGTAAAAGTCTAAGTCTAAGATATTAAATCTGATCATAAAAGTTAATTTTTCAATCAGTCTGTGTATGGTTAATATATGTTTGTGGCTCAGTGAACACAAAATAAATTAACTCTTTGTCACGCTTATTTTGTTTTAATAAGCATTTCAGTTTATTAAGGTGCATCTGTAAGCAAATACCAACTATTTGCATTTTAACAAGAATATTCTTGACCGTTTTGTTTACAAATGTGTAATACCTAAAGCACAAACTTTAATATTTTATCAGTACAACCATACATTTTTGAAAGTCAGAAGAGGAATTACTTTTGAAATAACATTATAGATAAAACTGTAAGTAAACCTGCTCTGGGGTTCCAGCTTCTATGACCTTTACAATACTTGACTATATGTGTATTAGCTCACCTCATTTTTAAAAGGTGTTTCAGTTCTCTCACCTCTTCCTTCCAAAGCGGATTTTTCGCTTGACCTTTACAGGCTGAGAAATCCCTCGTGTCCCTGCACTTTTGACTGGAGTCCGACTCTTTCTGTCTCTATTACTCATTGTCTTTTCCCTGTTGTTTCCAACTCTATTCAGGTTGCTCCACACTTTTCTAACTTTCCCAGGTCTCAGCAAAGCAGTCATTATTCTGCCTTTTAAAGTCGTATTGAAATCATATTTAAATGTCAAATCATTCTGGCTTAAGCATGTATATAAATGTACTCTTTAACAGACGATATTGTCCCAAAATTTAGAAAATTTCTATCTAAAAAAAAATTCCTGTCTTAAACTGTGTGTTTTTTTCCCCCGTTATCTAATGCAGGCCAGTTGGTTATGTCAGCGTGTACACCTAAATTCGGCCATTCATATGTCAACGGTCATCTGTCAATCAATTTTTTTCAGTCATATCATCTTGATTCATATGTCGCAGCTAATATACACAATGGTTGAAATAAAAAATAAGAATCATTTACTTTACCATTACCGTTATGTCCCAATGTTCAAGGGGATGGAAGTCTGTATCTTTGGCAGGCGTAGAGCTAACAAAACTGGCAGCGTTGCGAGGCAAGGGCTCAAACATGTACGGCTGTAAGCCTTCTACACCATAGAAGCTTCTGCCGCCCTGGCGTCCTCTTCCACAACATCTTTGTCTCCATTTTCCTCCTCTAAATGAAAAGACTCATCCACAACCCCCGACACAAAACTCTCCTCCTATTTGCATGTTTCCGCTGCCCATACCGTTCCTTGACAGTGTTGTTTTTAAGTCACCAATTTAGTGCCACTTGGTCCCAATATAATTTCCCATTGGAAACCTACTAGCACTAAGTTGCTAACTGGTTAGCAAGATGCTTCTGAGACACCGACCACAATCAAACTGGTTTGCGAACCTTCCGCCACAACAATCCCAGCCGCTTGACTCAAGGGAAATTTCGGAAATGCAACGGCCGTTTCCCTTAGACTTTAATCCAGAATCTTTATTATTAAGATTCAGAGGCAAAATAAAATCAATATGCCAAGGTGGAAAAGCTTATTCAGCAGAATTTCACTCAGGCTATTTAGCAAATTATTTAAATGATGTACACATGGTCAAAATTGTTGATAACTCTCATTTAATTAAAGAAAAATCCACAATGGTCACAGACATAAATTAAATCTGACAAAAGCAATAAATCAAAGAGCAAGAAAATATGAATGGTAACAAAAGAGCCCGTAAAATTTTCCAAAGAGATTAAAGATGAACTTCAACCTAAAGGAACATCAGTGTCAGATTGAACCATCCATCGTTGTTCAAGCCAAAGTAGATTTATTGAGAGATGACCAAGGAGTACACCTTTGCTTTGTGGCATAGTGTGTAAACAATCATCTGAACCTCCATGTGTATAAAACAAGCAGATGATGAGGTCAGTTAGATTTTTAAAAGACGCAGGAAAAAGCAGAATCCTATTAACACCATGGGAGAAGAAGTAGAGGTGGTGCAGAAATAGGGCTGGGCGATAATTCAATAACGATATATATCGATCGATAGACGTGTGGCGCAATAGAAAAAAAGAGAGTCGATAAAAGTTCGATAAAGAAACGCGGTTTTCCTTCCTTCTCATTGTAGCCTAGCATGTAGGTTTATGCTATTCACTACTTCCTCCCAACCAATTGCAATCGCGGACCCAGGCACGCCGTCACAAAGCGCCGCTCTCTCAAACCACAACACAGAGCACATGAAGATGTCGCAGCAAGGAGAGGTGGATGAAATTGTTCCAAAGAAGGATTTTTGTAGTTCATTTGGCAGTATTTCGATTTCGGTCATGGCAAGTCGGACAAAAAACAAACCACAGTCATCTGTAAAATGTGTAGGGAACCAGTGAAGTCTGATAACACAACCAATTTTTTTTTTTTTTTTTTTTTTTTATCATCTCAGCCGCTCACAACCGCAGGAGTACGAGCTGTGTAGGCCCCGGCGCGGCTCTCCTCCGAGGAATCTTTGGGAAAATATTTATATTTATATATATATATATATATATATATATATATATATATATATATATATATATATATATATATATATATATATATATATATATATATATATATATATATATATATATATATTCGGTTCTGGGCAGTTTCCCACGTAGTTCTAACAATTGAGAGTAAAAAAGGCTGAGGGGCCAACAACTTCAAAGTAATAACTCAGGTTAAAGCAGGAAACTAAGCTGAACCATAACGAGGTGCCAGCAGCACCTCTAGAAGAATAGAGGTGAGAAAAAATACCCCATAGAAATGCTAGGCTAAAGGGTGAGTTGATTTTTGTTTGGGTTTTTGTTCTTGTTGAGTGGAGTTTACATGGTAGCCTAGTCCTAAAATCTTTTAATTACCACAAGCTGGTGGTGTACTATTCCCACCCAAATAGGGTATTCTATTTATTTATTTGTTATATTTATTTTGGTCACTTTTCTGGTCACTTTAGTTTATTCTTTGTCAGTATTTAATAACATAACTCAGGTCTCTTAAGTTATTTTTCTTTAAAACAATTCTGTTATGGTTAAAAAAGTTGGTTAAATAAAAATTTAATTGGAAGTCTGTTTGTGTTCTTTATTAAAATTAAATCATTTAGCAATATCATAAAAAGTCCAGGCAGAGCTGCACATAAAATATGGTTTCAAATCTTTTCAATAATTATCTATATCAATCAATATGCATTTTTTTTTATCGATAAGCTTTTTTTCTATATCGCCCAGCCCTATGCAGAAATACAAATTGTTGTTTACTTGGGCAATAAACTAGACTGGAGTCAAAACTGTGAAGCCTAAAAGAAGGGACAAAGCAATCTGTACTTCCTAAGGAAGTTTAGGTCCTTTGGTGTTTGCAGCAAGATGTCCTACATGTCCTCTATAATGCTACTTTACATGCATATTCAATGGTTGATGCGCATCAAGGTGCAGGAAAAGGTCCTACGTGTCATGAGCATCTGACGTGTTGACGGGCTGCAAAAGCAGCAGCTACAGGAGTTGGAAAATTTGAATGGTTGCTGCTTGTCGTGCAACATCAACCAAATAGAGGAGCTGATCTGGGAGCTGGCAGGGAGACAGGCACAGCACTGCTTGTACAGATCGCTATGATCACTCATCTAAAACGATTTATTAACGCCTAAATGAACCTAAAATGTTGAAACCTGCCGGCAAAATATTTTTGATTTTATTATTCTGGTGCCTGCAGTTCGGATTACATGAGTTAAAAACTCCTTTCAGGGAACCGCTAACAGAAGCTAACCGCTTCTCTAAGTGAATCAAAACTTATTTTTGTTTATTATTTTCTTCATTTAAGTCTAATATTTATCAATGAACATCGTATCCAATGCTTAGTTTTGTTTCTCTTCATTTCTTTTCCCTAATTTTTCTTTCTAATTCTTGTGCCACTTTTTTTCCAGAATTATTGTTTCCTTTTTTTTCTTTAGCACAAAACCGACTTACCCTCTCTCCTGCTTCTCTTTACTCATGTTTTCTTTTAACTGTTCCAGCTTCTCTTCCATTTTCTTGCTTTCATTGGCCACAGTCGTTGTATCCAGTAGCAGTTTTTGCAGGTTCCTATAGCAACAAAAAACAACATGCACATATATGCAATAAGGTATCAACGATCAATCACACAAATGATCTGTTCCGTCAGATAGGACAGCGAAGCTTTTATCGATATATGTTCAATTTATCCTCTGCGCTAGCAGATCCCTGTTCTCATGGCCTAATCGATACTATAATCAATTAGTTACTGGATCAGCGTACCGCCATGCAAGGCATTTACCCAGTCAATTATCTACAGCCGTATGAGACAGGGCACCTTTTTAATCACCTAAAAGAGATTCTGCAGGATAAAGCTTATAAGCTTATAGGCTATAACTTGGTCAGAAGTCAATTTTGTTGAAGCTTTTCTCATGATAAAATTTGAATGCCTACAAATGAGGGGCAGACACACAGCACGGTAGTCAAGGAACACTAATAGGCTTCTAGTGAATGTCCTAAATCACATTATTGATCTCATCTTACCTGGCATTGTGCTTGAGAGATCCGGTCTTGTTGTTAGGAACCACAAAGTCATTTAAATTCATGCCTCTTATTTCCAGTGGCTGCAGTATTTCACCGAAGCCTTTCACTGCACTTTTGCAAAGAAACTCTCCTTCAGCAGAACAGATATAGCATAAAACATGCAATCAAATATCTGCCGGGGTAAAACGCACACAGCAATAAATGAATAAGGACACAATGAAAAGAGTAAAGATGTTTCATGAAAAAGAGATTTAACATTCAGGTCATTTTTAAAAAATGCATATGGCAGATATTAAGGTTTTCTATATTTATTTAGACAGATAAAGTCAATTTCACTGAGGGGCAGACACTGTGTTAAACTAGCAAGAGAGACCCGTCTGCTAGAAACATAAATGGTGACATTTTCCCGGCAAAATATGGTTTCTGGGGTCATCTGAAGAGGTTTTCAGAGACAATAGGTGATCATCTAATTAATTGTTAATACAGGTGCTTGTGTTAAAATTTCATTTTAAACTAAACACACGCTCAATTCAGGTCATATATTTTAAAACCTAACCCTAAAACTAAGCAAGATCATGTTTAAATTCTCAATTTTTCTATTTAAAATTATAACGTTTTTGTTGTTAACTTTTTTGAGTCACAACTTTCCATATGTTCTGATTCACACTGAGAATAAAAAAAATATTTTTTTCCATTATTCATAAGAAAAACAATGCATATCATTAATTTTATGCTACACTCTTTTTTTTGTATTTTCACATCAAAATTGCGCTCCGTATTACATAAATAAACATAAAAAGTTACTATATTTCAATAATTCAGTACAAAAAGTGAGTCATAATATAAGTAGTATTTTTATTTATTTCGGAAAGGGAAATATTTCACTTTTCCCTTAAGTATTAATGATTGAAGCTCAAAATTAGTGAAAATACACCAGATAAAATATCACAAAATAAAAACCTTACATAAGATCAATATTAAAAATATAAAAAAAAAAAATAAGAAATGTTAGGCATCTGAACAGGATGTTCATTTATTTTCAAACAGTATTTGTTTTTCCTTTTCCTGTGCTTGTTTTTGCATGTATTACAGTACACTGTAGTATAGCATGGAGGCATTCAGTCTCTGGTAGCTACTGCTAAGGTGCAATAGAAGCCCAGGTTGCTTTGATAGCAGCCTTTAGGTCATCTGAATCATTTTCTTTCATCTTCTACCTGATAATACCCTTTAGATCTCCAAATGTACTTTTCATTTTATACCACTGAGCAAAGTCCAATTCTTTTTGTTCTCTTTGGCTGAGGTAAGACACTTTATGTGGTCTATTGGTTGTTAGTTGCTGAGCCATAAGGAATGCAACAGTTGCTGCCTGTTTCCTGAACAAGTCTGTCTCTGGTGGCTATTTAGCAGTCATACCAACCAGTTCATGCTGTGTGATTTCCCCCAAACCTTTAAATTAACACTGTCTCATAATCCTCTTGAAAGTGTGGTCACCCTTGTGCCTATACCTTTTTATATCCCACTTTTCATTTTACGAAACCTGCCATCAATTTCCCTGAATTCACCATTCATTTTTTATGTTTTCTGTTTAAAACATCTTCAAACTTTCTCAGAAAATATATATTTTTAATTTTTATTAACTGAAATACAGATACATTAAAAATACATAAAAACAACTGAAATGACTGTTTTTATATATATTTCTTTTTACTAATTTTCAAGGCTGCACTTTAAAAAAAAATAATTGTCCAAAGAGCTGTTCTAAACGCAATGTGTTTTTGTTTTACACTTGTGTAAACAAAATGACAAATAAATCTGTCTAAGTCTACAGTATCATGTAGGTTAAAATAGATAATTGTTGTTGAAACGGAAAAAAAAAATATTATTTGAAAGAACCCTAAAAAATAAATAAAAGGGAAATTAAACATTTTCAACAAATAACCGTTAACGTTAAATTATGGTCAGACAGGGGTCACCCTGAACGTTTTTCAGGTAACACAACATTTTTACCGAGTTGCCTGCAAGGAAATATACCCCATTTTGAAAAAAGATAAAGCACAAGTTTGTTCAATTTCTTTAATAATCTGTTTCCGAAACTAAAACCTAATCATTAATCTTAATCCTGCCGAGAGACGGACGTTATCCCAGCTACACCTCGATTAAAAACAAAAATTAACACTTTAGACAGATTTTATTTTTCATTTGTTTACACAAGTGGAAAACAAAAAGACGTTTCGCTTGGAAACAGCTCACTGGACAATTTCATCTTTTTAAAAGTGCAGCCTTGAAAAATAGTAAAAATGACTGTAAATTTACACATTCATTCATTCCTTGACACGACGTACACATTATTTTTCTGAATGTTTGTTTTTGTATCATGTGTCGATGTAAAGCTGTGTTTACTTACGTTTATATTTACCGTATTTGAGTATAATTTCCACCGACAGCTCCTGTTTCCAAACGCGGCGTTTCTGTTGGGACGTAGTCACCATGACAACCGAAGCCGGAAGTTAATTTGCGTGGACAGCATACGCGCTGATATGAACTTCTACTTCCCTACGGGTGTTCGATGTCTAATCCTCAGTTTAGACAGATTATTACTGCGTGATTTTCTTTGTTTAATAAATAAGCATGCATTTCAAAAGCGTCCTTGATGCCTAAATAATCATGAGCAGTGGGAATTCATCGTAAATTAGGCCTCCTCGTAGCATCAAGATCAATTTAATAGCACTGACTCAAGCTTTGAACCTCACTTTTTCCTTTTTAGTATTCTTTTGGAGTTGTTTTGATTCATTGGAAATTAAAGTCTCTTGACATTTCACGTTGACAACTTTTAGAGAACAGAGGTAAAATAATTTCCCATAAGATCCAATAAAAATGCTTAGGAATTAATTTCAAAGGACCAAATCTAAAACTTGTGTCCATTAGAGAGTTTGTCTGTAGGGAAACTGCATTATGTATTTTTTCATAAACTTGCAAATTAGTTTGACTATTCCTGACTTTATGCTGTATGAAACATTTTTGCTTAACATAAAAATGTAAAACGTTTCTTTTTTTTTGTCTGTCTTAATTCTATTAAAAAATAACAACAAGAAAGAGTCCTGTTATTAATTGGCAAAGGATCTTCCTTTAATTACATCTTCTAATGATATAATAACACTCTCAGCAGGAGTTCATTGAACCCCCACCTATATAATTAACAAAAAGAAGTATGAGCTGTATACCACAATCAATTTCAAATACAGAAATTTGTTACACTAAAAGACATTTTGTTTATTTTCCTCAAATATTCTGAATAAGTTTTTTAATAAATCCATCGTCTAACACCATAATTTTCTGTATTTGTTAGTGCAAATCCTCCATCCATTTGAAATGGACTGATCTGTCATATTTTATCTTGATTATAATTGCATTATTGATTTAATAGATAATTATTTGATAAGTATGTTTTTCTCTCAGCCTTGAAAAGTTATCAGGATATGAGTTTTAGCATTGTCCCTTGGATGCACATATAGGGATTTGGCTTTATTTGTGTTCCAGCACAAAGAAAACATTCAGACAACTGCAAAAGCATTGTCAAGCTGTGCCCGAGCTTAACACTTTCTTTCAGCCCTGCAATCTTTATCACATTTCATCCACAACACAATAATGGCCCACCAAGCACACGTCCACATCATTCCTGAATCGTGCTTTCTGTCCCTTCCCCTTTGCCTCTCTCCCTCTTCCAACGTTAGTGGCATATGACCTATTGCTCCTGCCATCAGGGAAGTGTGGGTATATGACTTATTGTGCGTGCCTGTGAGCTTGTGAGTGTGGATGGTCATTTTGGGTTGTGACCCTCCAGCTGGATTCTGTCTATGCTGCTAAACAGTTACTCCCTCCCTCTCCTGTTCTCTGTCAGATCTGCCTGAACAGACAGCCTGGCGTGTAGCGGCATACCGATGAGTAGAAAACTGAGCAGAGAGGAAGAAGGGGTGGTATGAGAATGGTGCAAGGGGCTGAGAGCGAGGTATGTGGGGCAGGCATTGTAGGAAGCCAAAAGGCACATGAAAGAGTGACACAAGAAAAAGAACAAGGGACCGGCATACTGCATGAAAGGGAAGGATACAAAAACAGAGCAGTTGCAGGAAAAGGACAAGCACTGTAGTGTGAAATGTCAGGGCTATTTAATTCATTAGGAGGCAATGATCACGGCACTGCACTGAATGTCATCTGTTGGGTTAAATCTTTTTTTTCAGACAATCCAAATGCAGGGTACACAGTATACAGACTTCTTTTAAATGATTGGAAACCTTTAAAAGAAGGCACAGTCCTAGCAGTGAGAATGAAAAGAAAGTAATTACACAGCTGGAATCTAAGTAATTTCTAGAACTTCACAGAAGATAATTATGGACATTTGTTTTTCTTTTAAATGAAGAATTAGAAAATAACAATGAAAACTTGGGATTTTCCATGCATGTATTTGCCTGCTGCACTGGTATTTGAAGGAAGAACAGCAGCAGTCTCTATTAGAATTCAATGTCAGACAGATGCACTTGTTCAGGCAGCTGTGATTTTTCCATTTCCTTCCCATTTTGTGATATTTTTCCACTGATCACATTTTTGGACTCCAGATAGACTCATACAAGGTAGACATGAGGAGAAGAAAGCACGGAATTAAAATAAATTAGATTTAAAAAAAAAAGATGTTACTTAAAGTTGTCTGAGGAGGAGGAATCATCTATGTCAGAATTCATAAGGATCAAACCAAAGAAATACATATATAGCACATCTGAATAATAACAAGTTATTATGTTGTTTCATATGTCTTTACTTACTGATGTTTAGGATGCTTTATGTTGTCTCAGTTTATTTTTGTTTTATGAAAATAGATGCTTATTTCTGGCTCCTGACATCTAGAGAGTTTTTTTTATTTCATGCTAAATGAAGACTAAAGACAGATTTCCCTAAATGCCAATGGCACATTTATCTAAAACTGCCATATCAAATTAAAGTGAAGTGCTTAGATAGACGGAAATAATTTAGGCCTAAACAAACAGATATCTGCTCACATTACCTTAGGTTAGGGTGAATAAAGAAGAAAAGATCATTTTAGTTTTTAAATTAAATTCTGATTGTAAAAGCAATGTGAAAGCTATTTATAGCTCAACTTTAATACCTTGTAGATATCTAGGTATGGAAATAGCTAACTGGTCAGCAAGTTAGATGTGCTAGAGCAGGGGCCATCATTGTGGTGCCCACTGGCACCAAGGGGCACTCAAGAACCATATGGGATGCTCTCAGCGTCTGAACTTACCACTGGGTTCAGTTTGAAAGGGTATTTTATTTTGTCATTTGTTTGCAGTTATTTCCTCAAATAGTTGTGCTTTTTCTTTAGTATATTGTTTAAAATCATTCCTTTGATGCATGGTTGAAAAGCAATCTGAATTTAATTTCTTCATTTTTATATATTTTTTATTCATTACTTTTGTTAGATGCAAGCTATTTCTGTGACTGTTGTGTTTTTTTCTTTCATTAAACAAGGGGTACCAATAATTTTGTCCACGCAAACCTGAGAGCCCATTTTCCTGTTCGTATTTGCCAAGCACCCCTCCTACTCCTGTTTATGCAGCAGTTTCTCCTTCTTTGTCGAGAACCATGTATTACTTTGCAAAACAACCAATATAAAATGACTAAAGATGACCCTCTGCTTGGTTCCATACAATGATTAATAGACATTGAGGATGGGCACCAAAATGTTAATTTATTTTACCAAGTAAATATAATTTCATTACAGGTGGCATCCCAATTCAAACAACAGGAATTGTATCAATTTTTTTATGTGGTGTTAAAACTTAAATTATTTAAAATATTAAACTACCATAAAGTTACCAGCCCATACCGATTACCTCTTTTTTTTTTTTATGAAACATGTTAAAGAAGCTTGAACAGAACTGGCTTAACTGTTGATGCTATATTCATCCACCCATTTGTTGTCTTATATAAATCAAAGATTTTTTTCACGAAGGTGAGACATATAGAGCTCAAGGTGTCTGAAAGGCTGATTCCATAAATCTTACTGCAGAATCTTTAGTCACAATGCCAACATAGAGAAGTAGACTCATTAGTAAACAAAGAGATTTGCCTCATAGCTAAGCTTTTTCCTCAACACACATGAGTGATGCAGTGCCTGGATCAATGCACAAATGGCCTGCAAGCCATCTCCTGCTTCAAACTACTGCCATTAGTTGGAAAAAATCCAAGACTTTTGAACTCTTCTTGGTGAGCCAGAGACTTATTGTGCAACTGGAGGGCTGTCCCCTTTCTTGTGGTTGAGAGCCATTGGCTCAGGCTGACCGAAGCTGACTCTTGTCCTGGCCAATTCATTCTTGGCTGTAAACCCCCCTGAGGGTCATGGGTGAAAAATGCCAATAGAAACTGCTTCATCTTCTAAAAGAAAAACATAAAAGCATTTGGTTCCCAAACAAAATATAATGCTCTTTATGACAGCCGTTGAGTTTAATGAAGACAACAAACAGGATCAGTGAAAGGATCGCCTTGGAAATGTATATATAATCTGTCTTGGTTGTCTGGGTATGCTGCAACGTTAATTAAATAAATTTTGGCTCAATATATATATATATATATTAGGGGTGGAACGGTTCATAAAATCCATGGTTCAGTTCACGGTTTCATGGTCACGGTTTTCGGTTCGGTTCGGTATATGTTGATTGTTACACCGAAAAATAAAAAAATTCATAAAAATTATAAAAAATTAATGAAAAAAATCAAAAAATATTTATGAATTGTAATTATTTTTAATGATCCGTGGAAACAATGGATCATTTCCGCATGTTTTGCTGCTTTGAATTTAATCATCTCGCGCATGCCCTCTACGATCTCCAAGGAACTCAGAGCGGAGCAGACGGGAGCCACAGCGGAGGCTGTAGGCTTTGCTTTGTGCAGGCGGTCTGGGGCTCAGCGGGGCGGAGCGCTGACGGAGTATGTGGGATTTCGGGGTTAGCATGACATGTTGCTGTTAGCATAAACAAAACGTGTTGCACAATGCTTGCACACTGTTGCACTTTTATCCACAACTTTCCTTCCGCCGTCATCATAGGTCACTCTAAATGCAAAGCGGTCAAATACAGCAGACCTATAAAGTGCTGCTGGCGCGTCTTCCAACTCCTGTTCTTTCCCACTCGCCATACCCACGCAATTCTTCACAACAACTGATTTTTTTCTGCTACACCCAGCTACGCTGCTTTGCTTCTTCTTCTTCTTGTTTACTAGTGGTGGTTGGCTTTGGTCGCAGCACCGCCACCTTCTGCTCTGGAGCGTACACGCTTCGCCTATGAGAAAAAGGAGCAGCGCATGAACCAAACGCAACACACGCGAACCAAACCGTGACAGTCGAACCGAATGGTTCGGACGGTTTTCATAAACCGTTCCATCCCTAATATATATATATATATATATATATATATATATATATATATATAGTGCTAAAATCACAACACATATCATCTCAAGGTACTTTACAGAGACAATTTTTCAAATCATATAGAATGGTTACAAGTTTTATATTAAAGAAAACCCATCTGAAGACCCATAATTTATTTTCGGACCGATTTTGGATCAGTAAACTGTGCCAAGCTAAGTTCATTATGACACATTTACACAACACGCTTGTATGGTCCTCGCCTCCAAGTGACGATCTACGGTACTACTGCTCCCTAGAGGTAAACAAGCAAATCAACATGGCTTGTTTTTCATAACATTCAGGAAGTTTGGTTATAATTGTGATATTTCGTTGTTTGCGGAGAATCAGGCGAAGAAGGCAGCCTTTGTTGTATTTACTTGACAGAATCTACTTTTGTGAAGAGGATATGACAAATGAGTCTAATCAGGGGTTACAGACGCAGGAAATAACAACAGACGTTGAGGTTCATCACACTGCTAAGCAGTGTCATCACTGGAAATCGTGTGGCACAGTAAGGAAGCTTGTATTTTCAGGAATGTCTGAAATATTCTGATTACGGAAGCTGACTGAGATGTCTGCTCATGCCCTCTTTGTTATCTGAGATTCATGCCAGAACTGAACCGCACTGAGCCCTACTAATGAACTAGTACCATGTTAGCGTGGTTCGGTTGTGTCTGGTATGGTCCAGTTTGGGTGTGCATGCCACTTACACTCAACAGTTATCTCGGTTACCGTGCCAGGAACAATCTCGGCACGGTTTCAAAAGGGTAGTGTAAATGGGGCTTAAGTATGGATGCAGCGACAGTGGAGGGGAAAGACTCCCTTTTTACAGAAAGAAACCTCCAGCTGATCCAGGTTCAGTGTGAGCAGCCTTTTTCCAAGTTACACACTCCTGTGGTGATGTTTTTCAAGAGTTTAAGTCAGCCCTTAAACTGAAACAACCCTCATTACAAAACTCTCTGCACCAAACTTTATGCTACACACACTTTTCCAACCAAGCTTCTCTCATCCCCGAACTGCTGCACAGTGAGGGCTATAGCCTAATTAATCACCTTGGAGACAATGTCTCCATTTCTCTAGAGTCTAGTAGTGGCATGCTTTACACCACCAGATCCATCACTTTCCATGGAGATGTATGGCTTTGATGCATCTTCCAGTCATTTTCTGCTATTCCACAAAGGTCTCTATCCTATGTGTTCTTGAAGCAGCGATTAGCAATGCAGAAAATTGGTAGCATCTAATTTAATGTTGCCTCCCACTTGATGGTTGAGCAACGGGCCTTTCCAATCACTTCCACTTTTTAATAATACCATTGAAAGTTGGTAGTGAAATATTTATTTGCAAGGAAATGTCAAAACAAAGACTTATTGACAATTCAGGAATGTTTGTGAAAGAAGCCTATGGCTAGCAATTGTATGCACCTGAGGGTAATGAAGTAGTTTGAACGTCTGAATTCAATTATTTGGATGGTTGAGCAATGCACTTGCTGCAATGCAGTGTATGTTAAAACAAACACTTCACATTTGAAATATATATTTTTTTAGATAAATTTATATTTATTTTCTACCACAGCACCGACTTGCTGCCAAGTGGGTTTAGTCCTTTTGAAATCACAAAAGTCCAACTTGTTTTGTTGCTGAACAACAAACACTTTCAGGCCTACAAAGGGAGATGATGCCAGTGAAAAGAAGCCAATGCTGAGAGTTTAAGTGCCATCAGTGTCACAGTAGGATGAGAAACTTGGGCAGGAACACTTGTCCAGGTCCTTGACACGATAAAAAGAGTCGTCTGCTGTGACTCTTCTAATGATGTCCCCATACTTCCATAATTCTGTGCTACATGCTACAGGGGCTGTAATGCATCAGTAATAATACTATGCTTTTGGATATGCAAAAACATCAGAAGAGCTCTACAAAAAAACAAAAACAAAAAAATTTGATTTACCTTGACTGGATAAACTTGGAAAAATGTATTTATATAGCATTTATTGAGCTAAAAACCTAAAACATTTTTTGTTCGCAATTTTAGAAGTACCATCTAACTGTAAAGTGGAATAAGTACAATGTGATTCGTATATGAAGTCAAACTCTTTTACTCTGCCAGCCATGGGCGTGCACACATAGACACTAGGTGGTGCTAAAGCACTAGGAAGTTTGCCCTTTATCAATGAAAATGCCCTTTTGAAACTCGTTTTTTTTTTTTATTATTATTAATATTATTAAGATTTTACTGATGTCGGTTTTGAAATGATCTTTTGAAAACCTGAGCCATTAAAAATGAATGAAACAATGCCCCAATATGAGCCACCTCCTTACGCACACCCGACCAGCCTATCTCTCTTCCTTTGTCACGTGAACTCGCGCGGTCGCCCGCAGGGCATGCCAGATGCGCAGCATCATAGCAGTTCAGTAAGCATCTTCAGATAGCAGGAACGGTCGCTGACAGGCTGCTTCTCCCGTGCCCCATTAGCCAGGTAATATACAGATCAAGCAAAATCATTTTGTTGCATCATCTCTGCATGGCAGCACCATGCAGAGATGATGCTTTTCTCCACCAGGGAAGATGGATGTAACTTAATACAAGACAACCCTTAAAGCCAACCTGGTGGAAACGGTCAAATTTGTCGCTCAGACTAGATAACAATAGCTGAGTTAAAGCTGTTTTGAGAAGAGGAACTGGAAAGGAATTAGTCTATGCATGCTCAAACCTTGAAGAAAAATAAAACAAAGGACAAACATGTCATAAGATAGTTTTACAAGTGTTGACCCAGGTGGGCTGAAGAAAAAAAAAGTTCCCATTTTACAGAACTTTCACTAGGGTGGTGTGTGGCTGATCGCTGGACAAGATCTGAAATAGTTTATGAACAATTAATACTTTACCAAGTAATTGTGCAAATGAGCCATTATCTTTATTAAACTACCAGACAGACAGAATTTATTACAATTGAAGAGGCTAAATTGCTTTCCTGACAATAAAAATGATCTTCGCCACTCTTGCAGGACGTGAAGTTTCTGATTCGTTAACCTTTCTTAAGAACTGAAGCAAAAAGAATAAAAAGAAATCCACTTCAGTTTATTCCAAAACGTAGTTTTTATCCTGCTCCATTGAAACTTCTAAAGCGCTGCAATGCGCACGCCTAAAGCAAAACTGTGCACGTGACCTTAACTAAACACAGGACATTAACAGGAGCCCTAACCGCAAAATATAACCAAATGCTTAATAAAATAAACAGTATATTTCAATATCTAAATTCTAATCAGATGTAATGTAGAGAATAAACACATTTTCTATATGGCTCTAACAAAAATGAAGCACTACTTGTGTCAAAGTCTAAACAACACGCAGATAGAAATCACAGAAGGATATAAAGATAGCATATTAGAAGGAAAGACATGAAGGAGAGGAACAAAGAAAAGAGAGAAAGGTCTGCAGTATAAGTAAAAAGAAAGACGGGCGGCGAAGGAGCGGGGAGGATATCAAGGTGTCAGAAGCTGATGGCTGGTCATTGCGTGTCATTGAGAAAAGAGACAGAGAGGTAATGAGAGCTGTGGTGGAGCGGAGAGAGGCCAGAGGGCTGGACGCAAAGGCCAAGTGAGGAATTGAGAGGTTGAGTGTGGAAGGGAGGGAGAGACGGATGGCTGTGAGAGATGACAGTGCGGATGGGTGAGGAGGGAAGAGGAACACGGAGAAGCGCACGGGAGTGGCTCTCCATCATGTGGAGTAGCTTCAGCCGATGGGTCTGTGTCACGCCCCAGACGGGCTCTCACACGGCTGCGGGCGGGAAAAAAAAGGATCATACCCGGAGATTACAGGCAAAGCTCAGATGAGGATCTGATGACAGTTAGCGATGGGATTAACTTTAGCTGGTGGCAACAGGAATTCTGTCTATCACATGATGTAATAAAGGAAATAGAGCTATCTGATGAAAGAGAAACAAGCAAGGACAGATTTAGTAAAAAAAAAAAAAAAAAAAAAGAAAGTGTCATCCATCCCCCAAAATTGAGACAAAGCAAAATGATAAAAAATAATTAGATGTAAGCAGTCAGAATCATAACTGCCAAGGAATAGAGGAAGGATCTTAAAAAGAAAGCAAATCAAAAGTTAAATAAAAACATAAGCCAGCAGTAGCAATAACTAAATTGCTTATACAGGCCTCAAAGGTAGAGTCTGGCAGTAAGAGAAACTAGTTGTTTATCTGTATCAAATAAAAATCATTTTGAACCTTATTTTTGTTAAAAATCAAAATTCAGGCAAAACTTCACAGTGACAGGAAATGCCTCTGAAAATCACCCAGATTTGCCATGACATTTGATCACCTTGGAATAAGCTGACTCTGTTTGATCACATCCTCCTATTGTTCTGTCATGAATTTCAGAGACTAATAATGACAGGAACAAGGTTTACAATTTATCTTCCCCAACATGTCACTAAGACAAGCTGCTAGAGCAGGTAGAATATTGTAAGGCCATATTACCAGAAATGTTTAATCTGTCTGATCACTCATACTAACCCTCTTTATGGCTTTGCTCTAACAACCGATGTCACACATAGAGACACACTTTTATGCTTCATTCTACTGAATAATGCACAACACTGAACTGCTCCTCCACTGCCATCTGGAGGTTGTGAGTAAAGCAGAGCCAGAAACCCCACCTCACACTGGGGTTTTACATGCTTGGGTGTAAGATGAAATGGAGAATGGTCATGCCAAAAACAATCTCTACCTATTCGTGAGAATCTTTATTTCAAATGACATCCATTTTGTTAAGTATTACACCAACAGCACGGTAGTAGTTTCCATTTACAATCAAACAAAAAAGAGAACCTATTTACATCAGGCAAAGTGGAGATTGGTCAAGTCTACTTAATATTTGCATGTATGTGTCAGGTAGTGTGTCTGAGCACTTTCATACAATTTTTGTGAGAGTACAGGCTTTGCATACATAATCCAGAGCGTTCGACCAACTCTATTTCATTTGTATCTGGTTGCTTGTGTGCATGTGGATAAAATAGATTATTCTTCAATAGGATTTTGGATAATCCTATGTGTCCTGGTGTGCGTGAAGGTTTTGTCAAATACCTCATAAGTATACACATTTTATATTGTAAATGCTGTTGAATGCACAGGAAACAAAGTATCTCCAGTTACCAGAGAGGAGTCTATAACCCAAATTTGAACCCAGAAAGCTCAGAGGGCTTTAGCTTATAGTGTGACGTTTAATATAAAGACTGAAAGCGGGAGGAAAAAGATTACCCAGCTGGCGTCCGACTTCCAAAATCCATTAACTGTTCCCTCTTAAGCTAATAAGTTTTTACATTGTGCTTTTTTTTTTTTTTTTACCTTTTTATACGAACCACATTATTAGAAAACGGTTAATTGCTTAAGCTGTTAATGTAGTTGTTGCTTTGTCCTGGATTGAGCGCAACCCAGGATCTACTAGAAGCAAGTTTCCTTTTGCATGGTTTGAATGTATTATGAATATGCATGTTCTCTCTGGGTACCTCATTCTCATTTTGCAGTCTAAAGATATGCATGTTAAGTTACACAGTCCCTGGCCATTTGTCCTGTTTGTACATGTGTTTTGTCCTGTGAATGAATAATTAACTGTACATACAAAGTGTAGCTTGTATCCCATTTGGTTATTGTTGGAGATAAAACTCTGCAAGGACTAACTGGACATATGTTTATTTCTTCACCAAAGTTTAAAACACTGTAACTAGTTAAAAATGGAAAGATTCATTGTATTTTTTTTTTCAAATCCAATCGTTTACTGTATCAGCTATTTAGATTTCTAGATTCAATTTAAGAACAGGATAGCAACCAGAACCAGACAGGAGAATGCGGTTTCAGGACATCCAGGGTAAAATCTTTACCCAATTAAACACTGATAATATTTTCCTTGTTCATGAAATGGAGGCTGGGTTAAGGTTTGTACAACGAAACCAAAACAAACATAAAAAAATGAATAAATCCCAAACTATATCAGCAGAGTAATGAGTTGTCAATGGAAGTTATGTTACTGCTGATTAAAGACAAAGGAAGGAGGCAAGCTGGCTAGGCAGCTAGAAAGGTCAAAAGCCAGAAGTGTCAGGTTTAGGATTGATGGTAAAAATTTCAAAAACTACATTACTCATATGAGATATCAAATTTCCCCTCACCACTGTCTGATTTTGTTTTAATGATCAGTTGTAAAAACATTAAGTCATTGCTCAGACTATCTCCAGGCGCCACCTTAAACATAGTGGTGACCAACTCTACAGTATTTCAATCATTTTTCAAAGTGCTATTTAAAGCAGCAATGAGTGTATATGCTGAAAAAAATGCAAGACATGCTATAAAAATTTTTAAACCCATGGATCTAATTGATTTGAAAAAAAATATAAATAAATAAACAACAAAGGGTTGGCTAACCAAATTCTTAGAGGACAAACTAGAGAAGAGAGGTTGAAAATGAAATCTTAAACTACTTCTTAACTCTATTTTTAAGCAGGTTGATGGTCTTTTTCTTACTCAACTGTAGTATCTAGATTTTAACAGATACAACATTTTTGTCAGTAAAGTATAGTCAAATGGTGCCCTGGAGTTGCTGGTTGCATTTTGGATAATCTTGTGAACAGACCCCAATATGGTCTAAATGTCCCATTAGTTATTATGTTTCAATAACTCTTGGTTTTTATTCTCTCTACTGTTTGTTACTGTACATCCTGTATAATAGCTAATAATAGTCAATAGAAACAGACATGCCTTAAAAATAATAAATGCCTAAGATTTGTGCAAAGATTTTGGAAAAAAAAAGTTTTGTTGGTTACTATAATATTGCAGCATGTTGACTTTGTTCAGGTTTTTTTTTTTCTTGTGGTTTTATTGAAATGTTCAATGAAAACACAAATTTAATTAGAACGTGTTTTGAAGACTACATTTTCTATGCAATTGAAAGTGATATGGACGGATGTTTTCCACTGTATTGCTGAATTTGATATCCATCAGTTAACAGATTCAGAAAACTAAAAGGTCTAATCAATAAAAACTCAGGTTATTAGAATAGAATAACAAAGAAAAATAAATAAGTTCTAGTTGATATTTGAAATTACCCTTTAATTTTCAGTATTGTTTTTTGTTTTGCCTTGTAAAAGGAATAAGAAATGTGAAGGTACTAGTAAGTGTGTTTAAATGCACCTAAAAGATAAATTAGAACAACAGATGAATCACCTCTGAGTCTCTTTCCAATCTTTCTTTAATTTATTTGGGTAATGTTCTTAAATCCATAAACAGGATGTTTCAGTTTATTTCCCTTTCAGCTGTGGACCCTGGAAGGAGACATACAGATGCAGACATACAGACTGAGGCAGAACTGTGAGTTGAGAAGTTTAATGTAAAAATAAGTTTACATGCAGATTAGGGTTACAGAGCAGGCATGGAAAGGAAAAGACATGGCATGAACTGTTCAGATACACAATGAATGGTGAAAGCAAACTGACAGGAATATATGTGGTTATAGACACCAGAAAACAAAGCTGATAACCAGGTGACATGAATTACATGTTTAGGAGGCAAGGATGACAGCAACTGAATGTGAACAGACTAATTACACAGAGAGAAAACAGCAAAACCATAAATTAACTAGAGCAAACTGCCAGAAAGATCTTTAAAAAAAACAAATTCTGACATGAAAAAAACAAAACAAAGATAGATTAGAAAAAAAGGACCAAATAATAATGTAGAGAACAATAACAGGCTAGGGCAAGATCAAAAAGAGGAATTCCTAAAGTAAAACCTAACAAGGGAAAACTCTAAACAGAAAATACAACTTCAAAAAGTATGTGGACCAAAGAAACTTTAAGATCCCAATAAAAATAAAGAGGGAACTAAAATCCTCAAATAACCCCTCAAACACAGCAAAGACAGTCTGGCATTTTTTCCTTTGCTGTTGCTCTCAGTTCTTCCTTTTGCATTTTGATGCTTGATTTGCTGCTTCTTCCTCATTCTTAATGGTTAAGTCTGATGTATGTTTTGTGCGCAGATGAAAAGTTTAGAAAAAAGGAGACATGGTGCATTTAAGATGGGTTTAGGTTGCTTATACAAAAGTACTTAAATGAAAAATGTAAGAAAATTGATTAACTAGTGCTGTGGAGGTCAGCAGTTTCAAATAGATTATGAACTTAAAGTAGAAATGATAAGGGGTGATGGCAGTATGAATGGCCAACAGGTTTTTATCTCTGATTGAAGTAAACTTTATTGGACATGTTGAAGGGAACAACATTGACACAGCAGTGTACAATGTTTAGGAAAGAAATGAGGAGAGACAGATGTTTGATTTTTTCACATCGATCTAAGTGGCTGGGCTTAAAAAGGGTTTAAATGTGGAAAAAAGTGATGTAAAAAGTGAAGGAAGAAAGGTGCACTATATCCTGTGCAGATAGAATCAGGCACATAAAACTGCACTGGAAAAACAAACAAGTGAAAAGATTTTTAAATTAAGTGTATTTATCCTTAATTTGAGTCGGTTAATGAGATAGTAGAGTATTTTTACTCATAAAATAAGATAATTAGATAATATGCACCTGAAATAAGACAATGCAAATGTGTTTTCTTATTTTAAAATTAAATTGCCATGTTTCATTGGCAAAATGTGTCTTTTACCTCCTCAATCCAAAAATAAAAACACTTATTTTAAGAAACTGGTGGAAACTGATCAAGGAATACTACCCATAGCTTAAAAACGAGGTTGGATATTCCCTTGACGATTAGGGTTACTATATGACGGGAGGATATAGTAGGATATGCAAAGGAATCTATGTATATGCTTAATATGACACTTAGGCAGATAAAAGAATACAATCTGAATTACCAGTGGAATTTAAAAGTGCAGGCAAGTACAGAAGAAATAGTGCTAGTAGGGAGATAGATGTAGCACCACTGGGTTAGGTTTGCGGCATGGAGGGCGCTAGAATATGCAAAGGTTTTTAGTGAGCTCTGGAATCTATGAGGCTGGACAGTAAAGAAAGGGACAAGGCTCTCTTTACTGTTCAGAATAGTACTTGATAAAGGAAAGAGATAGAAATGTCTTTAAAAGTAAAAGAAGTGTGATGACAAGAGGGTATACTTGAAGTGCAGATGAATATGTTAGAAAAAAAAAGGGCAGATGAAGGTAGGTTACTGAGTGAAGAAGTGTAGATGATTAGTGATATAGAAGGAGGGAAGTAACTAAGAGGCTGTAAAGTAGAGAGGAGGATGGTCAAGATGACATACATCTGGAGGAATGGAGATGTCAAGTAGAGAAGGAAGTGGGCTTTTCAACTGCAGTACTTGAGAGTCTGTGAATGTCTGTGAAGTGGAGTACCAGTACACTGGTAGCAATTTCTAAGAGCAAAAGTTTACAGAGGAATAAAAAATGATCAACTGCATCGACACATCAGAAAGAGCTTTGGTTGTCTAGAGAGATATAAAAAAGAGGACCAAACATGAGATGCTCATTTTGGAAATGCTAATGGAGATCTATAGATAGGGTGTGAAAGAGCATAGTGGTATCTCTATAAAAAAAAAAAAAAAAAAAAAAAAACTTTAATGTAACTTTGTGAAGATGGATATATACAAAAACCAAGAGACAGGGAAGACGTGTGCAGTAGGAGTGATAGATGAGTTCAAGGTAGGCGGTGGGGTTACATCAAGGATTAGATCACAGCCCCCTCTTGTTTGCAGTGATGATGAACAGGTTGACAGATGAGGTCAGACAGGAGTCCCCATGGTGCCTTGGTTTCACATGTGAGACTTGGATCAGTAGTAAGTGAAGGAGTAAATGAAAGAGGGTATGAAGAGATGGAGTTAAACTACCGATCAAAGATTTTAAGACACCATTGGCATTCAATGGATTTTCCTTCTTTTTTCACATTGCAGTTATAAAGAGAAGACATTCAAAAGATAACAAAAACAGAAATTATGATCGCCCTCAAAACATTTTGATGCTTTTGAGAGGGCTATTTAAATTCCAGACTGTCTTTAGTGTCCATGTGCTAATAGGGACAACGCAACATGAACACTTCAATCCACTGTTATATTCCCTCTAGTGAACGTCTATTTCTTTTAGAATATTTAAGAATATTTATAGAATATTTAAGATTTGTGATCTTTAGATGGTCAAATATTTCTTTGTGTTAAAAAGCCTTTAAATCCACACATCCCAAGTGGTACTCAAAGATCTGAAGAGCTGTTCATTCTTCCCAAGACTAGGATGGTGACCAAGGGAGGAAGAGTTTATGTTTTGTTTTTGTCTCAGCTCCTATGCTCTGGAACAGTCCCCTCTTTCTTTGAAATCTGCTGAACCTTGAAATGATTTTAAATTTTTTATAAAATCCCATATTTTTGCAATGGCTTTAAATTCCCAAGAGGACAACCGTTAGGGAGTACTTGTTTCATTAACTAATTTTATTGCTACTTTCAATGGCCTATATTGCAGTTTTGTATTTTAATACTTGCTGCTTTTTAATATTTACCTTTATAGCAATAATAAGATTTATTATGGTAATGTTTATTTTAGATTCTTCCATACAGTACCCCCTCCTTTTGATTAATTATTTGCTCATGCTTGGCATTCTCTGAATAAGCTCCTGAAATGGCTTTTTATCAGTCTTTAGTGGTAGTTGATATAAAAATTGAATAAAATGACTGTGTCAAAACCTCTGACTGGTAAAGTATTTTCTGAAAAGACAGGAGAATTACAGTGAGCAAAAACAAGTCAGAATGAATCTGGGAGAGTGAGCAGCCAACGGTGGCCAGGAAGAAGCAGGGTGTGGATGTTCTGAAGGTGAATGACTGTAGTACCTGGGGTTAGTCATCCAAAGCAGAAATGGGCAATATTCAAGAGCTGTTGGAAAAGGAGTGTAGCAGTGTTGACTGCATAAACAGGAGTCCTGTCATGATATATGGATTAGAGCTTCTGGAACTGACAAAAGACAGAAAGAAATGCTGCTGAGTTAAAGATATTCTTGGCAAAAGGTATCCAAAATTCTAAAACAAGTTTAATCTACAGTTAATATTCTTATAAATGTAGATATCAGCAGTTGTTTAAATTCAAACTTTGTACTGAACAAGCACCAAACTTATGACCCATTGTTTTTAAAATTCTGAATCACAAAACCAGAGTGCTAAAAATTTATTTTACTTTGAATTCCTGAACTTTCTTTGTTTGGAGTGAGATTGATCTGGGTAAAGTCTGAGACTGACTAACAAAGCAAAAAATCGTGACCTAGTCCAATGAGTGAGGGTTTCATCCCTATAGACAGCCAAAATTGGTTCAGTGATGCATGTTAAATATTGTTAGATATCAGTTTCATTTTGTTGTAGTTATAATTTTTACAAGGCCTACGCCATATTTTTCTTTATGTTGTTTTTTTGTAATCAATTTGGATGCAAAATTAATATTATTATTATTATTATTATTATACTCTTAAAGAAGAGAAAAAAAAACACATTTAGGGCTGCCTGGTGCTGCAGATTTAGTACAGTTAGCTCTTTACCCTTGTACCAGAGAGAGTTTAAATTCCATCTGGAGTCTTCCTGCTTGGAGTGTGAATGTTGAATGAACATTTTAAATATTGAATGAATATCTGTGCAAACTTTGATTCTCTCTGGGTACTCTGGCCTCCTCTTACCATCCAGAGACATGTATTTTGCAGTACTGTGAAAAAGCTTTTGGTATTTCAAAAGAATTCCCCTGTTTGTACCTTATTTGTCATTGTTAAATATTAAAGAGCAATGATATTCAAGTATAAGAAGAATATGGCCCAATTACATGTGAAATGATAGTTTATTTTTACCTCCTCAATTATAAGTATTGCTATCATCTTATTATAATTTTTCTTTTGATCAGGCACATAGATATTATTGTTGCTAAATCTGCAAAACTGAGAAATCAAGAGAACCCGTCTGATAATATTAAGTTGTTGGAATCATTTCAAAAGGAAACATTCAGGGAGGGATGTTCAAAGATTCCTAATAAGAAGCACCAAAATGCACTTGTATTTTTTTTAAAGTCCCTGCAATAAGCGGGCGCGTTTTGGGTGATGTACAAACATTGCTGTTCAAATGCTAATATTTGCGCTATTATGTTATGCCCACTAAAATGAGCAGATTCTACTGGCAGTTTGAGAGAGAATGTAAAAGAAAGATGATGACTAAACCATTTGGTTGGAGATAATGAAAAAAGTTAGTCAAAAATTCCTAATATTAAATATATATAGCGTGCATTATTTAGGTTGCTTATCTCTATATGGTGTGACAAAAAGTAAAAATTAAGATGCTGAAAAAAAGCAAAAGCAAACTATAGCTAAAGAAAATTTTGAATCCCCCAGGGTTTCCTGAAAGGATACCATGTCTTATTTTTTTATTAATTAATATTTCACTCCACCCATAAGTTTGCTTATTAGAATATGACAGATGAAGACAGACATGCTGTTTAATAAACTGCAAGCGCTAATCACTTTGAACCTAATCTTCTATGCAATGCAAACACGTGTTGCACGTGTTTTAAGACATGCCAATCTTCAAACAAGATCAAGCCCTTGATGGTAAGATCTAAAGAAATTAGAAAAAAAGTCTCTTACATCTATGCAGCTTGAAAGAGTTACAAAACTATTTTTAAGCCTATGGGACTCCAACAGGGTAAATAATTTCTCAGGCCAATGTAGGTTAATTGGTTCAGTACGTTTCCTTAAAGGCTAAGTCATTTGGGGTGCTAAAGCTAGACTATACATAAACAGTGAGTCAAACACTGGTTCGGCAGTGTCATTTTCTTTCCCTGTACTTCTTTACCACTAATGTTGGCAATATTCTACTTGTATTTCAATAATAAATTATATGTTTATAGCAGCTGCTAATATGTTGATATTTAAAGTTGGCAACCACTCACCGTGCAAAAGAGGTGAGGCTAGTGCATTTCAAACTAGACTCTTTAATAGGTTGTTGGCACCAGAAAGACTTTTACATTATCTCTATGCTGCACAAACGGGGCTAACCTTAGCTGATCATCCTTTTTCCAGCTCTGTTAACACATAAGCAGCATCAATGTTTATTTAATGTAAATAATTTTAACAAACTGGAAAAAAAAAGTTAAATAAAAAGCAGATATATTTACTTTGAGTTGAGACAAGCTAAGACAAAATTGCAGGTGCATTTCAGATAAGCAGAGTAATAAAGAGGTACCACATTTTTGTTTAAAAAAATGGATAAATAAATTGAATGGTTTAACTTAAGTATTTATTTTCCTCTATTTTGATGAGTATTTCTCACATATACTGAAACTCTGAGTTTTAGATTATAATTTACGGTGAGACTGAAAAAATAAAATTTTAAGAACTGAAGTTGTCCAAATGATTATTAGGGAAACTGCTAGCTTAACATTCATCCAGCTGCGAGTCACTCATACTATCTACAAGTAGGGCAAACCACAAAAGAGTTTTTTCTTTTTTACAGTATGCTGTATCCAAGCCTATTAATGGAAAGATGTTGCATAGATTAGAAAAGTGTGGTAGAAGAGGGTGTTAAAACAACTGTAGCCTTGAGATGATGGTCAAGATAAATAATTCAGAGCAGCCAGGGTCCACGCTTCAAGAGCTAAATTTTGTAAGAGATTTTGTAAGAGATTTGATGCATTCCTTAAGTTAAAACTGGATCAGGAGATTCTGTCTTGGTTGAAGCAGAAGAAATAAAAGCAAACTGTTGCCCAGTGGTTCAGAATGTTATTTTTTGATAAAAGGAACTTTATCGGTTTCTCTTCGCCTGGAAGCTTTCAGGCACAAACTCCGAGTTTTTAAGGGTTCAGGGTGAAGTTTAGATAATAAGCAATTATCTAGAGAGCCGTCTTATCTCCTAGTGTTTTTCCAAAGTATATATTCAAAAGTTCGAATATATAATATATATATATACAGTATTTTTTTTTTTATCTAAGAGTGTCTTTGAAGTTTGCTTATATTTTAACTGAATTCCTTGTTTCATTGGTTGGTCTTTCTTAACCTCAAAAAGTCAAAAATGCATGTTTTTATTTATGAATTTTAACATCTTTGTTGTTCAAAATGCTTTTGAATGTGGGGTTGTTCAATCCATGAACCACAGTAAAGGAATCTTTTTTTTTTTATCTCTTAAACTAAAAACCCTCACATCCCTTAAGAAACTCAAGGGTACCAAAAACATGTGGTAACGGAATGTTGTATTTGTTAAATGTTTGCTGTGTTTAAATGATTTGCTGTGTGACTTTGCTGTATTTTGTATTTTATATTTGTTTTATACAGTTTTGCTAACTTGGCTAGGTCTTCCTTATAAAATATATTTCTGATCCAAATGGGACATCCTGATTGGATAAACTTAAAAAAATCAAAAAATTATAGTTTCTGAAGGATAGATGCAGTAAAGTGGACTCCTAAACAGAGCCACTGTTCACAGCTGTTGAGCATCAATCATGTTTTGCATTAGTGCTGATGTCAGAAGTACATCATCTTATGTTTTAGAACATCAAACCAATAAGTTTAATACCTCTAATGTTCCTGTTATCATTCAAATGCAGCTTCCATGCCACTCTGCACCAATGCAGTAATTGAGGATCCCTGACCAAGTATTGAGTACATTTGAAGTTTAGCAGATAAAAAAGCTTTAAGTAAATTGTTAGGAAAATTATTATTGATGTGAGTCTGTTACACCCTAATATTACCTGCCTGTTGTGTGTCACAACTAATGTTTTCCCCAGTAGTTTATCTTATTAGAACAGTTTGTCTGTTCAGATATATAGTTATCATCTTCATTCTGCACATGGCAAAGACATGGGAATGGATTGAAATCTGTGTCCTTGATCTAAAACCAAGTGTAATATTCTGATCAGGCTGGAGCCATGGATGTCTCCATATCTACAAATATGTATGATGTAATGATGTGATGGTGTGGCAGACTGGAGTTGTATAAAATGCTTCTCTAAATGTGAATCGTGGCCACTTCAACGAGATGTAAGCGCTGCCTTCTGTAAATCTAAGCAACTTTTCTGATCTGAGTAAGATAAAAATGTCTGTCAAAATCTCTTGTCCTGTCTCATGGTTATTTAATACATATACATTAAGAAGTGTTACTTAAAAAGTTTGTCCCAAGTGATTTCTTCTCAGGAAAAGAAAAGGAGAGAAAGCTTCAAGATGCAAACCAGAACTTTTCATAACAAAAGAAAATTTCTGTAATAAACATACTTTATTTATTTTACTTTTGAATTGTTATAAAGTCTTGCCTTTTGTTTTTTATTAGCTTTAACCCACAGTTATAATTTATCAAAATACATGTTTAATTAGACTCTTCATTAATCAAGTGACAATTTCTAAATCATCCAAGTAAATTATCTCTCCAGTGAAACTAGAGAGTTTATTAGATGCATAATACTTGTCATTTCTGTCAACAGCTTCCTTCTTTCACCTCCTCTGTGTCCGACTGAAGTCTTAACTGCAGGAGTGTGATGTGAAAATTTTTGGCTGTTTAATTAGCTTTGTTAATCTGTGTTCATTTACACAACACACAGAATAAACAATCCCGATTTTATCCCATGCATCAGTTGAGAACGCCTGGGTGTTTGTTGTTTATGGATTATTGTCCAGCTTAAACAAAAAAAAAAAAAAAACACACCTGGAAAGATCACGACACACACCCATCACTCCTCGTTTATCTGTACTTATCATCATAAAGAAAAGGAAAAACATACAGGCATGCACTGGTACTGCAAAGTGCATGTATGAATACAGAGACACAGTACTTTGGGATGGACAGTTTTTGTCATTGCAGCAGTTCCCCAAACAGGGTCCTGATTAAACAGCAGCTTAGAGCACTTTAATTTCATGGAAGAACAGACAGACAGCAAGGGAGAAAGCAACGAGGAGAGAAAGCAGAGAAAGAGAGGAGGCAACAGATGTGCAGGCAGGGAGAGGAGAAAAGGTGGAGGTGAGAGACTGACAGAAACAGAGAGAATGAAACAATCTGCTCCAAGAAAGAGGATTGAAATGATGGATGGAAGAGAGAGAAGGGGGGCATAGTAAAGAGGTAGATTATTTAAGCAATGAAAGACAGCGTTGACTGATGGGATGTGAGGGAGAGTAAAAGGACAGAGAGCAGCATCAGGCAGAGGCAGAGGAGATAAAATATAGAGCAAGAAAGTGATAATTAAATAAAGAAGAAATCTTAAGGCCTGTCCAGAATATATAAAAAAGAAAAAGAGGTTTGTAGAGGCTGGAAAATATACACGCTTCAGGCAGGTGGAGGGCTTCAATATTTCAGTCACATAAAAAATTCAAATCCCTGCTAAAATCTGTGAACACTGCATATTTGTGATCGGTCCTCCGTTCTGCAACACAGCACGCTCCTCATCTCCATCAGTACATACACACACAAAACAACACGCAATGACACACCCAAGCCGAGTTAACGCCTAAATGGAAAGCTGGGAGAGATTATTAGAGGATATCAGGCAAAGGGATGCATCCAAACTGTCACACTTAGTTCCAAACAAACACAAACTGAACAGTTTTGTCGGCAGAGCCTCGAGGAGATGAGGCGAGTTAAGCCTGCAGCCTGCAGCAGCTCAAGTGTCCACACATGTGTGCTCTGCTGAGAATTTTCCCTCCGTTCAGATTCATTATTCTATAGGTTTCCACACTAAAAAGGCTCAAATGTGTTTAGCATTCAGTTAAGACAATCTAGTCTCCAGCTGCAGAGCCTGGTGAAAATACAGAACAGGGTTTTATGATATATGTTAAGAAGCATAATCCTTTTGCTTTAGCAAACTCTCTCTGACCTTATAGAGAACTGTGCAGCGTTTGAACTCAGAGTAGCAGTAATGTATGAATTTTAATGACACATTCTTTACTTTCAACTATGCTATACGTTGACTTTTTTGTAGGATACCTGTTTGAAGAGTTTTTATGTGAACAGAAAAGAGCAGACTTCAACTCTGCACCACATTACCATTCCGCCTTCTCTGTATTTACCGTTAGGAAATGCTGTTGTTTTCTGTTGGTGGAAACACAATGAGGAGAAACATGCAGCAAAACATAACCAGTGATATTAAATAATAAAAAAACTACTAACCACCAATCACATGCTTCTGTTAGTCCATTTTCCTACCATCTTCTACAGTATATACCATAAGGAAAGCTGTCGTCCAATGTCCACAGCTGTTAGGCATCAATCCCTTTTATCTGTGCTGAGGTTGGCAGTACATCAGTATTCAAACCAGTAGTTCATTGCGTCTAATGTTCCTGTTATTGTTCCATTGAAGCCTCTATAACAGGAAGCCAAGCACCATAGTTAGACATTTTCTCACCCTTTAACAAATGGAAGCTTAAAAAATGTAGGTATTATTGTTCTCTGTAAAGTATTTCCAAGATGTACTTCAGTAAAAAGTATACTTTACCCTTGACCTCCCCTTTGAAAAAACTGTTTATTTTTTTATTTTCTGTTTTTGTGGGTTTGTTTTGTACTCACTGTTTCAAAAATTGGTCAATGTATGTATTTTCTACTTGACTGTGCCTTAGGCAATAGGAACAAAAACTATGGGGGTCCAGCTTTAATCAATGTAATATTTTTTGGTAGTAAATTTATGTACAAATCTATGGAGCTCTCTGCCTCCACCATTTCCTCCCCTTTCTAGGTGTTTATATACTATTTCTCTTTTGTTCATATCCTTCTCACCTCTGCACTCCAACCCTTCCTTTACCTCTGAATTTCCTTCATTTTATTTATACCATTGACCTCCTGCCATTTCATCTCTTCATCTAACTGACTTCAACTCCCTTCATCTTTCATCTCCCCCCTGTTCTTGTCCTGTTTGCCCTCTATTTTTTTCTTTCTTCTTGGCTATTGCTTTACTTGTTGCCTTCTACTTTTTATGTTTCCCCTCTTGGTTTACTGATCGTTTTGCTCAGAATTGCGAGGGATTCTTTATTTACAACCAGCATGTATATGCACCCAGGAGCACCTATTGCTGAAGGAACCATAACAGTGTCAGAGTGAATTTATTGCTGTACATTTTCCCTGAATTAAGAGTCTTTAAAACAGCTGATAGCATACGCCTATCTACTTTGAATCAAATGTTTTGCTATTGATACATACAAGACCCATTAAGAAACAAGAACACAAGTGTGGTCCTGAGAACACTTGTATCTTGCTAGCTTAGAATGATCTTTATTGCATGATGATAAATCTACTTCATCCCAGTTGTATTTGCAGGTGCAGATCTGCTCCAACTTGCTAAGAATGATGAATAGACTGATGGGGTTTGTCCCCTCAAGAGCATATATGATGCTAATACAACTAGGCAGAGCAAAAACCTGATTTGAATAACGGTCTCTTGTTTTGCTATAGTTCCTGCATCTAACTTACTAGAACGAGGTAAGATGCCAGTATAACACATAAGAAATCACTGTCTTCCCTTGACTCTGTTGCTCTCATAAAAGTTGTAATATGCAGTCGTTTTCTAAGTGCAGCAGTAATCATAATGCAATTAAAAACGCATTCAGGCAGTATCCCCATTAGAAGCAATGCTGTGAGAAAACACAAAAACAGTGGAGTAGATAAAAAGACAGGAAGCAGCGAGTTCATTTTGAAGCTTTTATGTTGTGAATATATGGACAAGCTAATTTGCATCTACTCAAAGTAGTAGTTTTTATTTTCCTGGGAAAATAAATATTTTTCCAGGTCCGTAAATGTAAGAGAATAAAGCAGAGTATACAAAAACAGTTATTAGTAGTGTTTTTTTTCCTGTCCCATTTTTGAATGCAAAATCCATCTATTAATCCATTTGTCCATCCACAAACGTCTGTCGTGAATAAAGAAAAGTCTATAAAAAAAACAGCAATTTGACAATAAGCTAAATTAAGAACCCTGGTAATAAAAGATGCCCCCTGCATATACTGTAATGTCACACTACTAATCCATTGTGAAACTAGGATTGATTTTTTTTTTTTTCATCCTGCGTCTGTATAATTTCACAGCTGGTATTGTTTGCATCTGTAGCTCAGATTTCTCCCATCAGCACATGTGATTTAATCACCTTATTGCCTGCTTCATTAGGAGGTACTTTGCTTACGTGATTAGATCAGCTAATCATTTCCCCAAGTTCTGAAGGCAATTAAAAACATTTCAAACAACAAAAGCATAATGAGAGACATTAGACCGATATGCTTGTGTAGCTTATACTTTAACCGTCGTGTTGAAGACAGATGATAGAGGTACGACGTCTTTTGAAGGAAGAGTGAAGGTAAGAGGATGAAACAAGTTTCAAGGAAATGGCATGAAGTAGGAATAAAAAAGGAAACCTTCACTCAAAGTGTGGTCTTGTTTACAGCTGTAACATATGAAAGGAAATGTCAAACACTGCACGCAGCTGGATTTCTCTCAGCGGTTAGCTGAAGATTAAACATAATTCTAAATTTTGATTAATTTGTTGCATTTCTAAAAAGAAATTCTTTTCACATCGTGATTTTCACATTCCATTTGCCTTGAAGGTGTTTGTATTTAATGTGTGTATGTTCCATCAGTTAGCAAGAGTGAGAGAACTCATTTTAATGAGATAGATTTGCATCAGCCTTTTCCACGTCTGTCGAATCTGTAGTTTTTTCTAAAAGAATAAAGTTGTAAATGAAATATAAACTTTCAACTAGGTCTTGAAAGTGGGGACATGATTAGCATACATTCACCACCATCATCTATTTTTTTATTCAGATGAAGATTTATGTTACAGTAAATAAAATGCAGGAGCAGCCTGTGAGTGTGGGTATCTGCAAGGTGCTGCAAATCAAAATACTTCATTTGCCTCAGACATTCAGTTCTAAGCTCCTAATAAACAGCAAAAAATTCAAGAGGCTACTGGTAAGAGAGATTGAGATGTGCAAGAGCACAATTCCAATGATAAAAAAGAGATTGAGATTATAAGGCTATTTCCAATCAGTTTGGATTCTGCAGTTCTGTAGAGAGGACAAAGTATGTGCAGGGAGAGTTTTTTTGGTCAAAAACTAACACAGCATATAATCACCAAAACCTTATATCTATCAAGCATAGTGGTAAGGGTGTGATGATTGATTGTATGAACCTAAAATTACTGAAATAAATTTGAGACAATTTCCTCAAAGGAAGATTGGGTTGTGATCCAAAGTGTTGACCATGATAAGAATTTTGGACATTGAGGACCAGTCTCCATGTTTCATCTTAACATGTTCACTGAAGCAGAGGATGCAGTTTTGCTCATAAAATGGCTGTGAGGCCTCTCCTCTCCAATTACTGCAACTCCCTCCCAGCCCACCTCTCCACCTCTCCTGATTCCTTTATCTTTCTGTGAAGTTACCCACGGTTCACACTGGAAGGAAGCCATCGTGGAGACCCAGGCTTAAGGTCCAGATCTCCAGACTCACCAAGGCTAATGGCCGATTTATACTCAGATACCAGATTGTCTGTGCGTGTGTCGCAGTGAATGCAAATGTGCCTCCGCCCCTTCTGCAGACACTATGCTGCACCTCTCCAAAACTGTAGTTCAACGCAGACAGTGCCGCAGAAAAGAGGCCTCTAATTGGTCAAATCTACATCTGCTCTACACTATGCATATTTCCTGTTTGGTACCTTACAGGCTTGTTTTGTTTGTACAACTGCCATGGTGGTGTTAGGATCCTCAGGCTTGCCCTCCAGAGGGCGCCGAGGATCCTCTTCTGCTCTGTGTTTTTCCCTTAGGGTTGAGTTACTGTGGGGATCTGGAGACTACCCTCTGTCTCCAGCAGAGTGCGCCGTGGGTCTTCTGGAGCTGGAACCTTCCTGCACACCTGTTGCTAATCCTCTCATCAGAAGACCTCTCCTATATAAGCTGACTTCAGACCTTGATTCCACGCCGCAGTGTTGATCTTAGTTGGTTAGCTTCCTGAGCCTTCTGTTTTAGATTGAGTCTTGGTTGTCTCTAGGTTGAGATCAGATTCTAATCTCTCCTTTATCTGTGCCTCACAGGAATCCTGTCTCCTCGTGAAGCTCTGGATGAGCTTAACCTCCTGTCTCCTCGTGAAGCTCTGGATGAGCTTAACCTCCTGTCTCCTCGTGAAGCTCTGGGTGAGCTTAACCACCTGTCTCCTCGTGAAGCTCAGGAAGAGCACCCTCACT
The DNA here is from genome assembly GCF_016077235.1 of Cyprinodon tularosa. Lineage (NCBI taxonomy): Eukaryota > Metazoa > Chordata > Actinopteri > Cyprinodontiformes > Cyprinodontidae > Cyprinodon > Cyprinodon tularosa. Next base: position 70,503 of record NW_024038781.1, read on the forward strand.
GGAACCCAGTCTCTGGTCTGCAGCTCTGGGAGAGCTGCATCACAGGAAACCAGTCTCAAGCCTGAAGCTCTTGGAAAGTCTAACCTGCTAATCTGCCCTGGTGAGCCTACCCGAAGATTCCTACGTGGATGAAACCTGACGACTTCTTTGTGGAGTTTCCCTAGAGGTTCCCATGTGGAAATTCCCCTGTTGTTCCCTGCGGTGAGCTGGAAGCTCAGCCTGAAAAATCCTTTGTGTTTTCCCCTGTTGTTCTCTGCAGTGAGCTGGAAGCTCAAACCCAGGACTGCCAGGCTAAGCCTAAGCTAGATGCTTAGCCTCACATGAACTCAGCTACCAGCCATCTTCCGTTCCCTGCTCAGACCCCAGTGAACCAGCCCCCTGCCTGAACTGTTCCAGTTAATTATCCATGTGCTTGTGTCATTTAATAAACTCTTTGGACTTTTACCAGTGTCTCCGTGTGTGTTCTGCATCTTGGGCTTTACTCTCAGAAACCAAATCATGACAGGTGGAAAATGACTCGTGAAGATGGACCAGGTAGAAGAGCGTGGTGCACGAGAACGCTGGGACCCTTTTTCCACCTGGATCCCTGCTTTTTTTCACCTTTATGTCCCTCTGTTGTCACCCTTATGTCCCTCAAACTTGCCCCCACAGCTAGTTCATGATTGTCCCTCTTGCATTGTGACGTGGAATAACATAGCGCAGGCCACGCTTCAATATTGGGCATAAATAGAAAAAATCTGCGACAAGCTCGCTGCGACACAGTGCTGCGGGAGGATAACCAGCCCTTAACTCCACAGGTAAGCTCGCCTGATTTAATTATCTTTCTGTGAAGTTGCCCAAGGGTTCACATTGGAAGGGAGCCATCATGGAAAACCAGGCTTAAGGTACAGATTTCCAGACTGACCAAGGCCAATTTCGTAATGGCTGACATTTCAGAACCAAACTGTTCCCAAACAGACTATTTGCAACATTTTTCTCTTAGTTTCAGAAGCTTTAGATGCCAACTGGAGGTGGGAGCTCCAAAAGAAGACCTTCCTTTGATGTCTGAATAGAACAAAGGAACACCCCTGCTGTAAGGCTGCCATACTAAGCTGCTAACTGTTGTAGAAAACTAAAACTTTTTAAAACAGACGTGGGCAGAGGTGCAAGGTCTGGCACAGTTTGGGACAGTTATGGTTTTTGAAGACCTTTGATCGTTTCATGTGTTTACTGTTTGAGTAAAGACAAATTTAACGAGATGGACCACATGGTTGAGCTGTTTCTTTTTTGGTGTTGTTGTTTTTTTTATTTTTTTAACAAGCTTTATTTTTCTTTAGGATTTAAAAACTGAGAAAACTTTAAAGCTCATTTGTTTTTTTATATGCTCATATATATTTTGATTATCAAATTATGACCAAAAGCCATTTAAATGGAATCCTCATGTCTGCTAATGTCTTACTCACCCAAAGAAGGTAAAGAATCAATTAGCAAAGGTTATTGGTTACTGATTAAGCAAATCATTTAATTGAGGATTATTTGAACAAGTAATGTTTGATTTACCTCATGGATTTGCTTTTGAATTGGTTTGAAATCATTCCAATTCTTCAAAAAGAATTAAAAGCTAATTTGATCACATCCCAAATTCTTCAAGATGAACTTTGGTTCTCAAACTCAAAATCCATCCTATACGGTGATATCATCCCTTCTGTCAGTGAGCACCAGTGTGGCTGTGGCTACAATGTAGCTTACCCCTCATCAGTGTGGTTGTGTCCATGAATGGGGGAATGTAGTGTAAAGTGTTTTGGTCAAGTCTCCTGTCTTCAAAAGGCGCTACTTAAGTACAGGCCATTTACCATTTTACCATCAATGCATCATCTAATTGATTATGGTTTTAAATCATATTTACACATAATGGTTTAGTTCAGAGGGTTTTTAATTAAAATATGTTTGACTTGGAGCTTAATCATATTTGTTTATAAACTCTTATATTTTGAATGGAAGTTGTGGTGAATTTATTCCGTATAATAGCAGATTAATCTGTTTATATGTATTAAAATATCATGGAATATTATATATTCCATGATTTGAGCTTGAGCAAACGCTGTATAAATAATTGATTTACAGCAAATTATACAGTTAGACTAACAAACAAAAATTAACAAAAACAAAATTGAGACTAACACAAAAACACACATGCAGAGGAAAGATGCTGCAAGTGGCAAAATTGGCCGTAAGTTACAGTGAGCAAAGCTGCAATCACAGAAAATAGAGAGCAGCAAAGTTGAAACATGCTGCAAACATAAAACCCACTGCAAATATTTAAATGATGCATCAACATAAAAAACACATACAAAGGAAAGATACTGGAAGTAGCAGTAACACATTTCGGTAAAGAAAAAAAAAAGTAGTTCATTAGCACCGCATATCAAGAGTCTTCCAAACCACTAAAGATAGATGACCATCAACTGATATGGGACCAGAACATGGACATTACTACAAATTGATATCTATGGACCAGACTCTTAGCAAAAAACATAATCGGGATGTGATACAGAAGGCATATGGAAGGAAAGAAGAAAAGGTAAGTTTTATTTGAGTCATATATATATATATATATATATATATATATATATATATATATATATATATATATATTTATTTTTTTTTTTTTTTTTTTTTTTTTTAAACAATCTCTCTTAGCATCCTGTTTATGTCTTTACCAAGGGTATGGTTTCATACAGTATGAGATAATGTCTTCTCCTACTGGTCTGGAGCACATCCATTATTCTGCACTTGTTCTTTTGCTACTAGTAGTTTCCCTTTGTATGCGTTACATCATTTATATATTTGGTGTGGGATTTTGTTTCTTTAGCTGTTTTTCCCCCTCTTTTCTGCTCTATTTTGTGTGATTGCAGCTTTTCCCCTTTGCTGCATATATTTTCTGTGTTTTTTTGTGTTTATCCCATTTTTGGTTTTGCTAGTCTCTTTTTTTAATTAGCATTGCCTTTTGAATTAATTCTGCAGTGAAATAAAAATGTCAGCTTCTTTTATTTTTTAAGAAATACACATTCAACAAGTGTTGCAGACAGTTTTTGTTTGGTTTATGAAAGGATTTTGAGGAAAAACAGTTTTTTTCAGATCAAGGTAAATACACAAAAGTCAGGGATGAAGCTGTGCAGATGTTTGAAGCAAGGTTAGGTTCTAAAACAATGCTTTAAGCTTTAAACACCTCACAGAGCAGGGTTTATTATATTATATGAAAACTAAAAAACTATGGCACAACTGTATACCAACCAAGCAAGGGCATCTACCAGAACTAGAAACCTAGATGGGGGACAACATTTTTTTCCTGTTTCTAGACTTCTGCAGGTTGTGAAGCATGCACATTAAAACATGATGGAGACTGTACTGTGGCCATGACATATTAATGCTTAAATCTGTAGATGATATTCAAAGCCACATGTAGTTTAGTGTCTGAAAATTTAATTATGGAAAAAATAATAACAAATGGTACCAAATTCCTGGGGTTGCACATTAGACAACCTGACCTGGCCAGTGAATACCACCTTACTGGTCAAAAGGGCACAGAAGCGCTTGTACTTCCTGCGGAGGATGAGGAGGGCCCACCTGCCCCCACCCAGCCTCAAAACCTTCTACAGTAGCACCATAGAGAGCGTTCTGACCAGCTGTCTCACTGTGTGGTGTGGAGGCTGCAGCGTCTCAGACTGGAAGAATGTGATGAGAGTCATAAGGACACAAAGGAGGCTCATCAGGGCTCCTCTTACCTCCATTGAGGACATTTCATCATAGAGCTGCGTGTCCAGAGCCTACAACATAATTAGTGACCCCTCACTCCCCCACCATGGACTTTTCTCCCTGCTGCCCTCTGGGAAGAGGCTTTGCAGCATTTCATGCAGGACCAACAGGTTCTGCAACAGCTTTTCCCCCGCTGCCATCAGACTGTTGAACTGCTGAACTCTAAACTACACTCTGCATCACACTTGCAACATTATTTTGCACCACCAACGTGCTGAACTTTTATAATCCACTTAAATAGGACAAAACTCAATGTTCTACTGCATTGTGCACCATATCTATTTTGCACTGCACAGAACATTTGATATGAATGCCCTTTTGCACCATTATTTTTAAACAGGTTTCTTTCTCCTACAGTGTTTGCATTCTGATCACTGCTGCACTTTATAAATGGTAATGTTCATTTCTCTGTTTCACTGTTGTAAGCTCTATGCAACATGCGGGCAGTGCTTTTATTTTATTTTATTTTATTTTATTACTTTTATTTATTTTAGTTATTTTATCTTTTTGTGCAGCACTTTGGAAACCTTGTGTTTATTTAAACCGTGCTATATAAATAAAGTGGATTGGATTGGATTGTAACACACTTTCGTTTTGTCTACATGTTGTGCGTACAAAATGACAAAGTTTGTCTAAATCTAAGCCTTAAACCCTAAACACTTTCCCACTTTCTTTTCACAGGGTTGGTTGGTCAATGTAGTCAAGTTTTTTGTTGTTGTTGTTGTTTATTGCTGAAAACTAAACAAGAAAACAAAGAAAATTTAGTTTACTGCTGGAATTTCTTTTTATATTCTAAAAAAAGTAGCCGAACATGTCTTTTGGGCCCCCCTCAGTTATCGTCCCTTGGAACCTGCAATACATTGAAGTCTGTGGGATGAATATTAGTGCAGCTTGTATAAGTTATGCAAAAACATCTAGTAATGCATTTATATTGTAAAAAATATATAATATAGTTATTTCCTAGATCCCAGATGCCTTTAGAGTGAATTGCTGTGCAGCTCTTTCAACCCTGACTTCAACAATTCAATTAAAAACTCATGCTGTAAAACACACAATAAGGTTTTTTTGTATTTTTCCTGAGGGCTTCAAAAGTGCACTTTTAAAATGTTAACATAGTTTTCAGTTATAGATCTTGGTTTAGTGATGGCACTATGATATCTGATTTTCTTTCTCTGGTCTTTGCAACGCAGCAAAAACTTTAAAATGAATTGATAAATGTGCAGGACCTTTTTTTCAGTGTGCCATAGTTATTTGTCAGCCTGCAGTTATTTAGAGATTATTTATAGTTATTGTTTTGTCCATGTGCCGGCTTTATTTTTAGCCCTACTTCTACTTTAACTTTCCTTGTGAAGCTTTGAAAACATGTCTTACCACATCAGTGTTCTTTCCATAAAGTCTGATTAAAATGTTTCTGCATTGCGAGTACCCACCTAATGCATTGAAGTATGCAGATATATAGAAGTCCACTTAACATATTACATTCAACGTACAAGACAATCTCAAATCAACTACAAAAAAATTCCATTTTAGTTCATTCAAAGCCAAACGTATTCAATTGGAAGATAATTTTTTGACAGCTGTACTTTAAACACACTTGGGCAGTTCACCTAAGTTTGTTATCAGAGCTCCAGCAGCTATTTGTCATAAATTAGCTGTTAATGACAAGGGGGGGAAATGTATAAAGAAGGGTGTGGCCACAAAAGCAAAAGTGTGAAATACATGCACACGCAGTCAGCTTGTGAAGACAAGCCCCTTGAGATGTGTGCAGGAGGAACCTGGGTGTACATGTGTTTGTGTTATTAATCTAAATGACAATAAATCTTGCATGCAGTGGGCACTAAAATTAACCAGGCAATGCCAAGATGAGAACTAAATTATGTGACAAATGTAAATTTGATTTATGGTAATTATGCTGCAATCAGGCAGCCTGGGCAGCAGCGTGCATACAGACTAATTCACCTGACACCAAACTCATACATACAAATGAGGCCTTTAAAAAACAAGTAAAAAAAAAAAACAAGTTTTCAGATAGATAGATAGATAGATAGATAGATAGATAGATAGATAGATAGATAGATAGATAGATAGATAGATAGATAGATAGATAGATAGATAGATAGATAGATAGATAGATAGATAAAAAAAACATTTTATATATATATGTATATAAAATCACAGATGAATGCCTCATTGAAATAAATGAAACAATAATATGAGTCCGGGTGCTTTAAGCTAAATATTTTCAATAGATTTAAGTATATATTCATATTTGATCTATCTGCATGCATATGCACACAAAACTTTATAATGTTTACAAAAACCTTATCCTAAATGATGAGTTTGAATTTCCAGCAGGTTAATACAATTCTCTGAAGCCAACGCATAGGAAATAATACAGTGGAGTGATGATTTATTGGTTACTCAACGTAGTTTGTGTATATGCAAAGTACTATAGAGCACGGTCATAAGGATTTATGCACAGACCAAAGAGGTATATGCAGAGTTTAAAATTATGCAATATAAATGCGTGCCCTGATCGTCATTGTTTAAAATGAGTCAAAGATTGAAACTAGAAAATTGAAATAAACTGAGCTATGCACATTCTGTGAGAGCACCAGGAGACCCAAATAACAGGGTCCTTTAATCATGAAGTTAATTTTATTTTCTCTGCTCCTTCCTTTATCTCAGGCTTGGTTCTTATTCATCTTCATTTATCCCCCCCACCCAATAGTACTCACATTTACATGATGAGAGTTTAGCCCCACAGACAGAAGTTGTGGAAGAGAAGAGCTGAGACACATTAATGTTACCATAACACACATTCTAAGCCACACATTTGGGAGTTTAATTTGTATTATCCTTAAGACAAGGAATCTAAAACATATTCGACACACATACACGCACATCCAGTCAGGAGAGACAGATTTCCCATGAAAACAAACATAAGAAAGAACAAACAAGGCAGGCCCTGCAATAAACAGATGAGTTGGGACTCATGCGCCGCTCTGCTTATTTAGCGTGTAACTCAATTTGAAATGCTAACATGGCCGTGCGCTCAGGGGCATGATGCAGCGGTGGGCAGGCATCATCAGCCCACGTCCTCGTAATTCAGCTTCACTCTTCCAACACCGAGCTGCTGAGAAGTGCCCCCTCCCTTATATTTTACACACGGTGAGTAAAATTAATTGGGAATTTCTGGGCACACATCATTTGCGTGATGGACTTATTTTGCATTGCAGATGAAAAGAAGCGAGGGGTAAAGTGTAGCATATGCATCTTCAAATCTATTTTTATTTTCTTTTTCCAACTATTTGAACTTGAGGTGTGTATGTGTGCATAAACTTTATGCCAGTGATCATGATTCATACCTCCAACATTAAAATTCTTCATCATATAGAGCCAGAAACTAGGATGAAAAAAAGTCTTAAAAGTAATCATTTACTATAGCACTGGCATAATCTTCTGAAAAAGCAAAAAAAAAAAAAAAAAGAAAAATGGAAAAAGAAACAAGCTATTTGAGAACCATTATTCAGCCAAGAAATTCATTTACTATAATTTAAAATTCATTTTCAACAAAACAAGAGTGGGAAAATGATTGCCCCTGCTGTTACTTTGTTGTACTGCTCTCTCTCGCCAATGGAGCTGGGGACACAAGTTTTTTTTTTTTTCTCCCAAAACTAACTGGGATTCTCAGTCACCAAAGTCTACATCACTCTGAGCTTGTTAAGGAAAACTTCAATCACATCTATGACTGTTAACATTTTAAATTGATTCCCGACCAAAAGCACAAATTTTGTTTAGAGAAACGGGAAATGCAGGTTGTAGGGGTGGAACGGTTCACAAAATCCACGGTTCGGTTCGGTTCACGGTTTCGTGGTCACGGTTTTCGGTTCGGTTCGGTATATGTTGATTGTTAGCCTGACATGTTGGTCATGTTGCTGTTAGCATAAACAAAATGTGTTGCACAATGCTTGCACACTGTTGCACTTTTATCCACAACTTTCTTTCCGGCGTCATCGTAGGTCACTCTAAATGCAAAGTGGTCCCATACAGCAGACCTATAAAGTGCTGCTGGCGCGTCTTCCAACTCCTGTTCTTTCCCACTCGCCATACCCACACAATTCTCCACAACAATTAATTTTTTTCTGCTACACCCGGCTACGCTGCTTCGTTTCTTCTTCTTGTTTACTACTGGTGGTTGGCTTTGGTCGCATTACCGCCACCTTCTGCTCTGGAGTGTAAACGCTTCGCCTATGAGAAAAAGGAGCAGCGCCTGAACCGAACGCAACACATGCGAATCAAACTGAGACGGTCGAACCGAACGGTTCGGACGCTTTTCATAAACCGTTCCATCCCTAGCAGGTTGGGATAGAACACCAGCTGTGGGTCTTTGGTATTGTTTGATTGATTTTTGCTATTATAAGTTAAGAAGAAATACAAAACAACAGTGGTTACAAATCGATCTATCTATTATGATAAAGACTATTAACTAATTAAATTACAGTCTCAAACTGAGCAAATAATATGGTCATATACAATCTCAGCATTAGCACTATAACATACACAGTCTGCAGAATCTCTTTTTCTTTTATCCCACAGCTTGACTCGTTTCAGTGGTCAAGAGTTTGATCTGTTCAAATGTCTGTAGATGGTTTGAGCAATCCTTCAGTCTGTGATCCCTCAGTAGGCCCACTTATGTGTGTGATCCTCAGCTTTCAGTTATGAAGCAAAGATCTACTGAAGTAGGCTGTCAAAGTTGTGCAGTGTGTCCCTAGCTTCAGACATCACTTGTCCTATTGATTGATACATTCTCTCGAGGCTGGGATTCAGAGTCAGGGATGTTTGACTGTCCCTCTCAGCATAACCTCTCTAGATCATCCAGAGAGGTTTTTGTGGATGTCCATAGATTTGAATTTAATATCTCTTGGTATTTTAAATGTATCATGGCGTAATATATCCCAACATGGTTTACTCTTATAAGACAAAAATACCCACATTGTACTGATCATAAGCCACAACTGTCAGATAGGATATAAGTGCTATTCCAAATTCTTTATTCAAGCCTTTTTTAACACCAAATCCCCTAGTGTGCTCGGATAAAAAAAAAATGTACCTATTAAATTCCTAACTGTTAACTGCAAAAATACATATTACTAGAATCATCTTCAAACATCTTGTTGCTTTCTCGTAATATTCAAAGCAATTTGTAGAAGAAACTATTTGCTGCAGTAAGTTAAAATGTGACCTCTATCTTATATCAGCATAATTGATCTGTAAAGTCAACAAAATCTAACAAAATCAATCTGAGAAGTAAACCGTAATCCTGGTTTATGTCATTGTAAAAGTTCTTCATCAAAATCAAAACAATGAATTTAAAATGTGATATATGCACAGAACATCGAGACAGGTGTGGAATAAAGGTGCTTGTTTTACCAAAATAAAATTGAAAAAATAAATTTAAAAAAGTATTTAAATAATGGTGATTAAGCTCTCATGACTACCTCCCGATCAGGAATAGTAAGATTGGGAGAAAATCAAACATGTTTGAAATTCAGTCGGCCAATGTAAGGTGTTCATGAGCAAAACCTGCTGTGACAGCAGAGTTATGAGCGACTACGAGCCAATTTACCAAAACCTCTTGCACTGTGCAAATAAGGGAGGTCTTCTTCTACTTTCAGATTGACGAGTGTGACCAGCGCCATCTCTCGGTGTGGTTTTTGGACATGTCGTGTGAGCAGGTAGATCGCATCACAGCGTCAGGTTGTACAGTATAGTTTAACCCTGCAATTTCATCATACAGTTTGAGCTGTATATCAGTACAACAAGTGTACTTAGTGTATGCCCGGCCTTACAAGTCTCAGATTCTAGCAGAGGAAAAAGAAGTACAAGGAAGCTAAACATTGATCAAACCTTATAGCAATAATGCTGATTTAGGAAAGCAAGGTAGCCCAAATCCAAATGGAGGTTGCTTATTTCCTCCTTCATGTAAAGTTAAATGCTTGCTAATTCGAAACCAAAGATTATCCTGCACCGTAACATGGAGTAGTTCTGTTTCACAAGTTCTTCTGCCAGCAAGTTAGGGTAAAATATGGTTCGGATGTGTTTTAGTTCCTACTACTGCTTGTTATATAGTTAACATTAGCTGATAACTTTTTAAGTATTTGGTGGACATTCCAACGGCCTGGCAAACTGTACAATGAAATGTTGGAATATAAGCAGGTAAGCTTGAGTGCACCACCTAGTAGCAAGGATGAGTTAAATCTGCAATTCTGTAAGGGCATTTGGATTGACCTGCATAAAAAATAGTTGTTTCATTTTCTTAATACAAAGCACTCAGGCTCCATCTTTGTCTGCTAAGATCTACAGTCACAGGATGGTTTCATATTGAGCAAGCAGTAGTGCAGTGTTATAATAAAGACTCTGTATGACACGTGCATAATTCCTAAAATACATTTTAATAAGTACAGCCTATAAGCACCTTGCACTAATGCTGTGCATGTAATTTATTAGCAAAGCTTGGAGGGGGGAACTGGTGATTAGGCCGTAGGAATTTCGATTAAGCTGAGTGAAGAAGTTGTGCAGAACTGTCAGCCCAACATTTATGTTTGCTGGCTGTCGACAATAACAGGTGGAACTCACAGCGAGGGCTCCAATTAAAATCAAAATCAACCTGCCTGCTTGTAATTGCTTTTCCATCTTTGCAATTCTGTGTGTGAAGACGGTGCTAAATATAATGACATTTAGATTTCACAGATTGCTCTGCCTATTAGACACTTTACCTCTGTTCACACTTTTATTCTGGTTTGTTACAATCCGGCTGATCTTTATGGCCATATAAAAAGGGATAATAGCCAGTCCTGTACTCGGGCTCTGAGTGTGTGCATCCATCCACCACAGAGCGGCATGGTTTTCAGTTGCCTTTAAATCTGATGAAATATCAGGTTTTTGTGACTAAACAAAATGGGACCATGCTGAATCATTTCAACAGTTTTATCATGTAAAACAATGGCTTTTTCTTATGTACCTTAAGTAGAAATATATATAGAAGATAAATAAAAAGTAGAATACTACCGATTAAATTGGTTTCATATCAGTTAAACCAATAAATACCCTTTTCATTCAACTTAACCATTCAGTCTTTTTGGTATAAATTTTTTACTTCATATTATTTCACTCTGCCTTCAGGATAAGATGATCAGGACTTCCTTTTTCCACATTCCTCCATGAGTGACTACTTACTTTTAGTTGGATTGATAGTTCTGAGCTAAATATTTTCGGCCTTATCCAAATTATTGATTCGCAGTACGTTATGTAATTTTAGGAATGTCTAGATTCATTTTGAAACAAAATATATCAGTTTTTATGTCTCTGTTTGACATTTGGTGTAGCTACCAGGCTCATGGCAGCTTTTCTTTCCAGTTTAGTGATATTCTTTAGAAGAGATGTTTGTCTTTACCATATTAGAGTCTGTTCACAAAGCTTTGAAATGCTTTTACACCCTTCTCCTGGCTGATATATTTGTTCGAAGTGATCATTTAGATCTTTGTCACCCTTGTCTAAACTATTGATTTATAGCAGCTACCTAATGCAAGTGAGAAAATATCTTGGAAATCCTATTAAGCATTAGAACCATATTTATGATCAATCAGCTTATCTATAATTAATTTAAAGTAGGAACTGAATGCGACACCTGAAACAAAAGGGGGTTTCAACAATGCAGTTATGCAACCACCTATAGTCTTAGATATTTTATCACTTCAGTAAATTCATGTTTCACATTTTATGCGTTAAGAAACTTTGAAGTTATTTATCAAAGTGTCCTTTTTTTTCTACAAAGGAAACATTGCTCTTTAACAGAGGTGTGTGCACTTTCAGAGGCCACTGTATTTCCCCTGCCAATGCCAGGGCACTTTGTGTTGCAGCAGAGATTAGGCTGAGCACCCAGACCCATCAATATCCATGACTCCTGCATTGCTCACAAACACACACTCATACACAGTGATGGAGAGAGCGGAAATACCTGACACTTTCACTCACGAGTGAATTGCTGCTCTAATGTACTGAGGCTATTCACTCACATACACACACACAAACACTAAGCTGTTGATGGAGTGAAACCATTCCCTTTCCTCACCTCATGCCCAGTAGCTGGCTAGCAGCCAAGTAGAGAATCGCCAATTGGCGGCTCCACCAAAGGCCGCTGCAGAAACTTTTTTTTTTTATAAGCTTTCTACAACATACACACTTCTACACACACATACAAAGAGATTAACACAGTCTGTATTGATTCCCCCCTACAGAGGCACAATGGGCCAACTCCCCACAGTTTCATCCTCCCATGTATTTTAAAAACTGATCACTGATTTAAAACAGAGTCCTTCGTAATTTAACTTGCCCTTGGGTTTACAGTGACAGTTAAATTTCCTGTCATCCACACATCTATCATTTTCATTATCCTTCTAAAACTGTTCCTCTCTGGGGTATCTTTACATTATATTTCTGATTTGTTTCTGTCCATCTTTACAGTCCCATAATGGTAGTATTTTAACTGTTTGAAGAGGAGAAAAAAAGGGCACTTCTCCCTCTCTCTTGTCTAAGGCATTTATTAAACCAACCCCACCTCATCCATGCAACACCATTTAAAAATAATTCAGCATTATCCTTTGTGTCTCTCTTCACAACACACCTTGAGTATAGTGTTTATGTAAACTTATGGCCACTTTAGAAATATGGATAACCATCCTCTTGATTTATTTATCTTGATCAGGGGTGCTCAAGTCCAGTCCTTAAGAGCTACCATCCTGTAACCTTTACTGTGGGTGCATGTCTTCTCTAGCATACCTGAATCTAAAGCCTCAATCACCTAATTTAGGTCAGTAGAGGCTTGGTAACGAGCCACTCATTTGATTCAGGTGTGTTAAAAAGGGTTGCATCTAAAAGTTGCAGGATAGTAGATCTTGAGGACTGGACTTGAGTACCCCAGATCTTGATGATTATAAAGACGGCAAAACATAGCTTAGCTGTTAAAAGAAATCTTGTGATATGATTGTGGTTTGATTGTTAGCATTCAAATCACCCTCCGGAACTTTCTAATCACCAATGAACCCACAAGGTGATTTAAAGATAGTCTTTTGGTACAGTACCTTCAAAAACTAGTTTTCTTTGCCCTTTTTTTACAAACACCAGTGGATTATGTTTAGGGTGATCCAATTTCAGGATGGATGATTAGAATTTTAAGCTACAGAGTTTTATGGTTCACCCCTTTGTGACTTTGAGATTTGAGTTATCTAAGTAATTCTGTTTTGTTGATCTTTGGTTTATTTTACATTTTGTGTTATATTTAAGCAGTTTTGAGTTACTCTCTGTTGCCCCCTGGTGCCTGTTTCTTTTCCCCTTCTAGTCACTTCCATCCACACCTGCTCCATATCAGCTGATTACCCCAGTCTTTTTTCTCTCTCCCATATATACTCTTCCTGTGCAGTTCTTCAGTCAATGTTCATTGATGTTACATGGCTCCTTATATGTGTTTTTTTCCCTGGTTTTTGGCTTCTACTATTTTGTTCTTGGATTTTGTTTCTGTTACCCTTTGACTTCATTAAACTTGTATGAATTCATCTCTGCCTTTGGGTCCTCAACCAACCTCCAGGCCCACGTTGACACAGTGTAGTGTTCATATTCCTATTTTGAAAACTTTGGAAAGCTCTGAATCATCCTTCTTCTGATTAGAAATAATACACTTCTTTAGTTTTGCCTGACAGATAAAATTCCCCCCTAAATACACTGAATTGTTTGGTTTTAGGATGACACTATGACTGGAGGAAGCAGTGGCTTTACTGTTACAGGGCACACCTGCTCTTAAAGGAGCCAAAAGTAAAGCATTTTACCTTAATATATCTTCTTCTAAGTCCCTATGCAGAGGATCTAAGTGTTTATGGGACTTTTGAATGGCCTATCATCGCCCCCCACTGTCTGTGTGTGGAAAACCACACTTGCATCCTTCAACAATGTGACCCAGTGACAGTCTCGCTGCTCTGTTCTTGCCAAGACTAACAGATTTACCGCACCCCAGGGTGGGGAGCTAACAATAACCACGTGACCCTCCCTGCACAACTTGGAGATCATAGAACATTTTTGGATTTTTAAGGTTTATGACATTGAAAAGTAACCAGAAACTAAGCTGATGTACACTAGTTTAGAATACTACCAGCCACTTAAGACATTTGGATGTGAAATTTGTCTTCCAGCTGCTTTAAGAGTGACAGTTCGGTGGAGATGTGCTTGGCAGACCATTTAGAAGGCATTCAGTGGGTCCATCCAAAGGCAGTGATGAATGAGTCAGGAAGGGGAGGCAGGATGCTTGCTATTAATAGTTAATTTAGCATAGGGACCTCCCAACATTCCTATTCGCAAATGGTTTAGAGGCATATGGCAGCTTACATTTTAACAAAAACATATCATTTGAAGACATGAACCCTGTGTAATACATACAAATCTGCACACCTTTATAGATTTGGGTTTATAGGAGAAAGCCTTACATTTTTGTGTAACTATTGTTTTTTGTAGGTTTTTTTCTATAAGGCTGTAGTCCTAATTTGACAAGCATCATCCATGGTTGTCTAGATTCATCAGAGCAACCCAGATTTCCCTTTTTACTCAGGATAGTGTTCTTTCTGTTGACCCCACTAAAGGTGAATAACAGATCAGTAGTTACAAAGTGCTTATACAGATATTGTCCTTATCACTGATTCTAGACAAGATGATTCATGATTACAGGTCCCATAATAGTTAGTGATCCAGAGAAAATACTATAAGATAAAGGTTTCAGTTGGTCTTTTAATGAAAAAATTACTGCAATCATTCTACCAAGAATGTATCCTTCTTTAAAGACACACAAACTAAAATAAAAATGAAAAGTAACAAACAAATTACCACATTAATTAAAAATAATCCACTAATGCAGACGCAGTTCTTTGGTTCAGCTCATCTTCTCTTTCTCCCCACAGCCCACCATCCTTATCTTCAGCTTATATTTCCACTTCTCCTTCCGTTGCAGCAGGATTGTGAACAGCGCCAGCATTGCTCTCTGGTGTCACATTTCCTCTAATCTTCTCTCTCTTTAAGTTCCCCCTCTGTTTCATGTCCCAGGTGCAGTGTTTCCAAACACCAGCGGTTCTTCTGCAAAATAGGAAAGGGAACAACTATAAAAACAACAACATTTAAGAGCTGATCAGAGAGATGACCTTGAATTCCAGTAAATTTTCCACTAAAACCCACAGATTAAGTGTTTATGCGGATATGGAGACAATAAAGCAGCACCTTAGCCTCAGTGAGAATTATTACACTAATTAAAATACTAGTGGAAACTCTTTCATTTGAACTACTGTCTCTGTGTTGCTGTCCTTGCTTTAAAACACATTCATAATTAAGATTTGGCAACCTGATGTGTTGAATATGCATGCAGCACATTTTCTGTCTGGGTAAACAGGATTCAGGAAATGTAGTAATCCAACAGCAGAGAATGGGACAGAACAAGATACTTAAACATAGCATGACACCTTTAAAGCAAATCTCTTCAAATGTGTTTTATATGTATGCCATGCTGTAGGTCCTGCATGCGTTCTTCTTTGGGCTGTGGTGAGCTAATTTGAATTAATTTGTTTCACTGTGTGTTTGGGGGAGCCTAAGGCAAGCTGAAAAAAGGCAACACTCAGCAGCCACCGCCGCAGGCTACCTTAATATGGTCTCCCTTTGAGACAAGCGCACAAACCTCTAACCATTGCCTGACGCTGGGTTTCACATTTATTTCATCAACAGGATGCTGCCACCCACCAGCATGCCAAAGAGTGGGAGGTTAGTCTTTATCAGAGCAAAAACGCACAACTGTACCATTAAACTGTAAAGATGTAAGGCCACTTCCTCGGTGGAGTGATGCTGCATAAAGGAAATATCTTGTTATTACGGCTGCTGCCATGCAGCTGTGTGTTCGTTTACCTTAGAAGCAACCATCTCTGCAGGCAGGCAGCTAAGAGCCAGGAGCCTATCACCGTCCCTAAATATGTCCAAATGAGTCACATGGTCAAAGTGGGACTGAAAACTCTGCAGTATTTTTAGAGAGATTTAGAGAGAGATGCATGAGAGATTTCTTTGTTTGGTTTGACACAATAAAACTAAGGGCTCGAATGAGCAAATTGAGGAAAAAAATACACTGTCAAATGAATAAATAGGTATTTGTATGGTGCACCAAATATGTACTAACACCTCTTTAACATTTTTCCTCTTCCTCATGTCAAAACCACTAACTTAAATATATTTTATTGGGTTTTATTCCGACAGACCTACACAAAGAATTAACTCTCCCACCTCGGCTCTGAATTCTGCTGCTACTCATGAGCTACCTTGGGTCTCTTTGCTTTGTCTTTGATTAATGCTCTTCTTATCCGCCCTGTCAGTTTAGGTGGACAAGCATGTCTCAGCAGAAACAGAGCAGTACCTTTTTCCATTATCAAATGATAAAGTGAACATTGCCCCCGAACACCAAACCTTGCTTTAAACTTCTCCATAACTGCATGTCTGAAGGGTCTGCTGTGTTCCTTGATCTTCATGATTCTGCTTGTCAGATATTTAAAGACATTTCTACTACATACATCTTTAGTTACTGGATAGTGACTCGCTCATGGGGTTTTGGAAGGTACTGCAGGGGAGTTGTGAAATTTTCTAATTTGGGGTTAATCTAAATCAAACCTAAATAAGATGCTACAACAGTTGCTCTTGTGGGAAAATGTGAAGGAGTTAAAGAGGTGTTACCATAACGGCACTAGTGGCTCTTTTTGTTTGGACAGTAGGCTGACAAGAAAGGGAGTATGAGAGAGGGGGAGAGACTTTCGGCAAAGGACCACAGGCCGGATTTGAACTCAGGTCGGCCGCGTCAAGGATTAAGGCCTCTGTACATGGATTGTGTGCGCTAACTAATGTGCCACCAAAGCCAAACCCGATTATTATTATTTTGTTAGCATTTTTATTCCACAATATGCAGACTACTACATCCGTTTTCTTACAAGCTGCCTTTAAGGTTGACATATTAGATCTTTATTATAAGATCTTATGCTTAATGAACTCACAATAATTATACTCGGGTATCATTCCCAGAAATTAGAAATGATATGGATTGTTGTTGTTGTTGTTGTTTTTTTTTGTATTACAACAAAGAAGGTCCTGAGGTGTAGATAGTATTTTGTTCTAACAATATTCTGTATGAAATCCTGCAGCAAAGTTGCTCTCAGGCATAAAACTGACCTTTCAGTAAGACGGTAATTACAAACAAGCTGACAATGTTGCTTTGAAAATTCAGAAAAAAGTAAATACTATCACTTTTCACACTTTGTGAAACATATTTAAAGCGTATATGCTTTAAAGGTTTTGTTTCCATATGAAATAAGGCACTATCATGTAATGGGTTTCTGTAAAAAAAAAAAATGCTGCTTGACAAACTCATAGTTGATAATTATCTTTTTGTTTTCCTTATCTATAGCACATCAGCAAATACAAATAACATAAAATAAAATCTATATAAATCTGTCAGGGGTGTTAATAGCTGTAGATTAAACTGAATTGCTTGTTTTCACAAACTGTCAGAAGCATTGTTGATGGGCCGAAGCCTGTGTCTAAATTGAGAACTGCTCTGGCTGAGCACGTAAAACCATATGCTGCAAAATTATGTTAGTCATCCATCCAATTCAAAAGCATGCTCCAGACTTGCCACAGGAAAGGATTTCTGCCAGAGCACACTGAGCTTGCCCCATCTTCCTCAACTCTGCCACATATATACATAAATCTTCATAAATTAAACTGGAAGGCAAATGAGACATAGCCATCTGAATTCATCCCTTCTTATAAACTGTGACAGAGAGCTGAGCTGGTTATATTGTGGCAATAATACCCAAGAGGGTCTTCTTTTACTACGATTGGGAGCATGACAGTGATGCAGCTCCACCTTATACCAATGGCACGATCCTTGAATCTCAGTGAACCGAGTGGAGAGGTCAAAAGTTCTGTCTGGGTTATCAGAAACTGTTCAAATGGAAAAAAATCTCACCTGATTTATTTGAAGGAAGCAATTTGCTAGTTCTATTTAAACTAGTAACTAAAAAACAACACAGACAGACAGGCAGGCAGGCAGGCAGGCGTACATTTGGTGTCTTGTGTTGCTTTTTAGTTACTAGTCCAAATAGAACTCATGAATTGCTTACTTCAAACAAATCAGGTGAGATTTTTTCCAATGATTCACTGCCCTGGTTGCACTTCAGTGACGGCCTTAGAATGACAGACAGTGTGAACAACATGCCTAATCTAATCTACTCTTTTCTCACTGTTCATTACATGACTTGTCTTGATCTATGTCACTCCCTGTGACTCGAAAAAATCCATCACTGTCTTTCTTGCTTTCTGCTCTTCTTCAAGTACTTGAAAATGCTCTGGTTGAATGAAACCTGCAGATTTAGTCTGAACTATAGTGCTCCAGTGCATGTATCACCAAAATGCTTTTCTTGATGTCCCACATATTGATTGTTCCCTCTCTAAAGGGCTGTGACTAAATACTTCCCTCAGGGGTTGCCATTCATGACAATAGATCCCAAAACACTTTTGTGAGTTATGAACGTGTCTGACCAGGTGGTCCAGATAGACATTTCAGAGTCCAACCAAACCCAGATCCACCCAAATAACCAAATCTGCACTACTTCATGGAAATCCAAAGGCCGCTAATACCAGGACTTTATAAAAGCTGATTTATTGGATGTTGCTAAAGCTAGCCACATAAAAAAGGATCACCATAGTCTACATATTTTTGATAAAAAGGAAAAACAAAACTTGATTTCACCAATGTTTCTGCTTTTGATATGACATAAGTACGTATATCCTGTATCATTCAACTGTGAAACAATCAAAGCCTTTATTGGTAAAATGTCTCCATCCATCCATCCATCCATCCATCCTCTTCCACTTATCTGTCAGGGTCACCGTGGGGCCTGTGCCTATCTCTATGGGCAAAAGGCAGGGCACACCCTGGACAAATCACCTGTCCATTAGGGCAACACAGAGACACACAATCATGCACACACATAAACAAGCACACTTTTAGGGCAATGTAAGGATGCCAATTAACCAAACAGTCAATTTTTTGGACCCTGGGAGGAAGCCAGAGTACCTAGAGAGAACCGGCACAAAAACAGTGCAAACTCCATGCAAAGAGTCCCTGTGCCAGGAGTCAAATCCAGGACCTTCTAGCTGCAGGGCAACAGTGTTACATACTGTTTCACCATGGAGCCCTAAGTGAGAAAAATGCAAAATAAACGAAAAGTTGTGAAACCAGTAGAACACCTATGAGATTCTAAAATCAATCATTACTTCATAACTAATAAAAAAAAAACAAGATGGAAACAAGCCTGTTGGGGGTGGAGGTGTAGCTAATAGCTTGAAAGAAACACAGAAAGAGCTGGTTAGCACCCCTCAATGCTTCTGTTTTACTTGTGGTAGCAGTCCGAGTCTGATGGGTTCTCCTTAGTTCTGCAATCAACCTGCCGCCATCCTGAACAGTATTGATAGTTTGATGTGCAAATGCTAATTACTTCTATGTATGTCGTTTTATAAAAAGCTAACCATGGTATCAGGTAATTTTAATCAATGATTAACCAGACTTCCACAGATCAACTGTTCTCTTCCTTATATCTTGGTTGATCTCTTTTAATATTTGCATGGATTGTGTTGAGGGGTTGCCTTAAAATAAATCTAAGGATGTGCTTCCATTTCTTTCAGCTGTTATTAATAACCTACTAAAACGTTGTCGAGTTAATTTTATATATATGTGTACATTTTTTATTTACCTTTTCGTTGATCTTAATATGAACATGTATCCTTTTATTTGATCTAAATATTCACGATACAAAGATTAGTGCTTTGTTCTTTTTCCATTTTAATTAGAAATAATTATTTGAATATGAAGCCATTGTTTAAAATATTATCCTACACACCATAAGATTAATAATTATCTGAATTAATATAACTATCATTAAATAATCTTGTCATTGCAGAAGGTGATTGTCTGTGGTCGTAAAGGATTCTCTGTAGCTGTCTGTATTGCAGCAGATCCATTGACGTCATGAATGAAGTGAATGCTGTCATATTGTCTTACAAAGAGGTTGTCTTATTGTTCTTCACTCTTGAAAGCATCTGTCCTGACACAATCAAAGCTTTTTTCTCTGCAGGTGTTCCACATAAATATCTCTCCATCGTGGCTCCCTGCACACAGAGGAAACTAGGCAAGTATCTGAAACAGTATAAAGTTTACTTTGCCCGCACAAGCTTTTACATTTACCCTTTCTACTCAAAGCCAATTATATCCTCATTAACTAAGCTTCTACACTTATACTTATAATAAATTAACTTTTATTCTGAATACACTCCCTTGTTAAAGCACCAAACTCATATTAAACTGTGAACATCTGTCCCTCACCTGTCATCTGTTCCACCATTCAACTCTTACCCAACATATCAAGGTAAAAGGCTTTTCCTGTAATCTCATTTATATAAATAGGGTCCTGTATGCTCATCTGTGAGTGCTTAAGAGGGAAATCCTAGCAGCTGTCCTAATAGTCTAATAGAGGAAAAAAATCTAGGAGCTGTTTGATGACTATGAGGAAGAGAGGGTGTAAAATGTATGATAGGGTGTGGTTTATCTGCATTATTCGTTAAGTTCAGGGCCAGCATTGATATTTCAGGGAGGTTTTTATCATGTTATGTTTTAGTATGGATGTGTGTGTGTTTGAAAGGCAGTGATGGACATGGAGAATAAGAGTGTAAATACCTGCAGCAGCTACACAAGGCTAAGCTTAATTTGCCTCATTAAGTTTCAAAAGTGCCCTAATGTGCTAAGAACTGGCGATTGTGGTGAGAAATAATCCTTTCATATTAGAGTGCAGAGGATCATTTACACAGAACAACAAATATGCAAATCCTGTAGGAGCTCAAAGCTGAGGTCTTACAGGCAAAGATACAGACTCTTTTGATACAACACCTTCTTCCTCCTATAACCTTGGGGCGTGTAAAGCACAGAGAAATATACATATATATATGCTTATTGGATTATTTTTGTAATCGGTAAGCTTAATGATTTCAGTTATCTTTACTGTGATTGAATTACACACATGAGCACAAAGAAACCGTCTGTGGCTACTTTTATTAATGGATATGTGTGAAAATTCCACTGACTAATTGTTTGCACTACCAAGTGGTGTGTATGGGTCTTTCTGTACCAACAAATGTTCAATGACTTTAAAAACACAGCCAAGTAAATAAGGGCAGTTTTTTGGGGGGAAGATTCAATGAAAAATAAATTTTTTTGGAAAGTCCCCCCCCACACACACACACACACAAAAAAAAAAATTGCATTGCATCCCAGGTGACACAACATACACTTATGTAAGGTTCAGTTCAGGTGTGACTATGATTTTTTTAAAAGCCTGTCCTTGTACAGATACATAAGAATATTTTTGAAGGCTATGAAGATAACAATAAACTGTGTAAAGAAAAATAAAATAACGACCAAAAGTTAGTTGTCTCCTACTTCATACTAGATCACCTGAAGCAGCTTCTTTTTACGAATTGGATACTTTAAATTATTAAATTGTAATTGACAAAAAACAGTAAATAAAGTGAGTGATGAACGACACTTACTAGTAACTATAGTGGACATCTCACCCCAAAATCACCTTTGCTCAAACTTTGCAAATAAACTATGTACTTTGATGTCTTATAAGGCTGTTTACATGTCCCAGGCCTTATTTTGACAAATTAATGTCCTGCTCTTGTGTCTAAATCTAACTGTTTTATGGTTTTAAACTTGCACTGCAGCTGAGTTTGCGTCAGCAACAGCCATTCCAAAAAAAGTTAAAAACAAACCACTGGACTATTGTTTTTAACTTTTTTTTGGAATGACTATGACCTGGATGACTGAGAATCTTCACCAGCAGTCAGTGTTGGTGTTGGCCTCTACCGAGCTTAATTGGGGTCAGCAAAATTATTATGTGAAAAATAAAAAGTTGATATTGAAAATTAAATGTTTTGGAAGACATTTGAAAAATACAACCAACCATTCAGAATAAAAGTTCCAAGTTTTTACCAGTTTAAATAAAATATTGAAGTAGAAAACCTTGCTGTTTACAACTTTGTCAAAGCCTCTTCATGCCATTTAAGAGTGAAAGTAATTCATTTCCTGGGGGATTTCCATAATCTATTCATAGAGATATACCAGTATATCGGCTAAATAACGGGATGTCTATAGATCAGTGTTTGTCAGCTCTGGTCCTCAAGGCACACTGCCTTGCATGTTTTAGCTTTTTCCCCACTTCAACACACCTGATTCAGATGATTGGAGTTCAGAAAATCCTGTTAATCTGTTACATTTATTTATGATTCTACATAATATATACATTGGTTGAGAAGTAAATCTTTATTTTTTAACTACAAAGAAGACCACTAAATGACTGCTGTGGAGACATGCAGCCTGTGGAGCTGGTTGACAGTTACCTTTTATATCTGTGCTTCTTTTACTATGTCTACCTCTATCTCCTCGAACCCCAGTCGGCCTCGCCAGATGGCAGATCACACTGAGCCTGGTTCTGCCAGAGGTTTCTTCCTGTTAAAAGGGGGTTTTCCTCACCACTGTCGCTACAAACATACTTGATGTGAGGGATTACCTTTGGGACAATGAGTTGGTGCAATAAAATGGTTTCCTTAGAAAACTTTGAATCAGTTTGATCTGGTTGAATTGTCTCTGTAAAGTGCCTTGAGATGACGTGTTGGCACTATATAAATAAACTGAATTGAACTTACAGTTAATGCCCCAATGCATCAAGTAGCTACTATGTTAGTGAAGGTTCTCAGTCATCCAGTTCATAGTCATTCCAAAAAAGTAAAAAAAAAAAAAACAATCCACTAGACGTTTTTTCTAAGTTTGAAGACGTTTTACTTCCCATTCAGGAAGATTATTCAACTCAAAATGTCAGAAGTATCGTTGAGTTAGCCTCTTTCCCACTGAAATTAGTGGGTTTAAGAGGGTTTTCAAACACTTTCCCAATGGCAAAAAAGCTGTGTCTAACCTTGCTGGGATGTTGCAGCACGTGTCAGTTGACGCCATTACGTTGAATTAGGGTTGATGATGTCATCCTTGGCACCAGAGCTGCATCATGTTTATCAAATGTAAGCAGAGTTGTTTTTGCTTGTTAGACACCACTGGCACAGTGTGTTGACACCCGTATGTTGCTCTCAATGGTTTCCACAGCATGCTGATCAGAGCCGAGGCAATTTTAACACGCGTCACTTCCCGCTGGTCGTTTGACCCGGTTCGACACATGTCAGCGAGCTGTTCCCACTGCCACTAAAAACTGATTGTTTGATTATTCCCGGGTTTAAACTGGTTAAGGCCACTGGGAAAGAGGTAACACGGACTGTTTGCAGGGTTTAGGTAATGTTTCTTCAGTCAATGCTGAGGTTAAAGTTGATATACATTTGCTGCAAAGTCTGTCTCTTTACACAACAACATACATGTCAGTGAATTTTTAAAGATAAAAAAGCCTACTCAGCTTGATGTCAAACAACATATGGTACAATTTTCAAAAGAAGAGGCAATACCACCATATTCATCCCTTCCAGTCTTTATCTACTTCTTTGCAGGTGAGAAGTAGCAAACAACATGCCAATCTCATTTTGATTTCAGCTTTGCCATAGTTTTGTCACACCACCACTTCACTGTATACTTCTCAAATTTTAATTGGAGTATGTATGCACATGCACTCTCTTACTGATGTTTAAATCTCCCCTCATGAATAACAGTTTGTATGCAGACAGTCTCCTGTAAGGCTTCTGAATGCATGTATTGTTTATGCATTTGGCTTGTGAAATATTTCATTACCAACAATTGTGATTAAACAGCTAAGAGCTCAGCATGAGATCTGCATTCCTGTGCCAACACTGGTTTCTACACCCTGGGGGCCAACAGATGTAAGCTGACATCATCTCAGAAAAAATTACCCAGATTAAGTTATTAGATTTCATAAAGCTGGATCTGGGAATGCTAAAAACCTGAAGGTCTTCTCACACATACCAGAAATACTCTTTAACACACAACCACTGCACACAAACAGAGGTAATTGTCGATTTATTTGGATTCCTGCTCTTGCAATTCCATTTGTGCAGCATTTTGGCCATCAATCAAAGCTCAGATGAGCTGA
The DNA here is from genome assembly GCF_016077235.1 of Cyprinodon tularosa. Lineage (NCBI taxonomy): Eukaryota > Metazoa > Chordata > Actinopteri > Cyprinodontiformes > Cyprinodontidae > Cyprinodon > Cyprinodon tularosa. The sequence continues at coordinate 94,580 of NW_024038781.1, forward strand.
AGCTTGGTTGCTCAAAAGTTATTCAGCCACGGAGAATTAAGGGATCTGAGGAAAGAGGGAAAAGCTGAGTTGTGACTGAAGGACGTGCACAGGACTCCTGTGTACATGTACTCTGCTGTGTACGTGTGCTTCAATAGTGTCTGCATGTGAGAAGTCAAGCAGAACCTCACAGAGACAGAATATAAATGAGAAGGCTTGGTACCAAATAAAGCAAATGTTCCTGCTGCAGCTCCAGACACCAAACAAAAAGCGACACGTGCGAGCACACACACATACAAAGCAAAATGTGAAACCATACACTGTCTTCCTGAGCATGGGAGAGTCCAAACACAACTTTAAATTGACTTTTGTCACTGGTGGCCATTGCCACCACTGTTTTCACTTGGCAGCATTAATGCGTGACTTTGCGCAACATGTGCTTCCATGTGGAAACATCAGAGCTGAAATGCAGCCCTGAAGAAATATGGTGCCAAGTTCAACTAATTCACTATTGCTTTTAATCTAATATGGTCTGGTTGAGTGGATTTGGGAGGAATAAATCTAAGAAAAAACATCATCTGAGTGGGGAGAAAAAAAACCACAAGACAGAGTGATTTATAATTATGAATTCATATTGTTTTGAATTGCAAAGTGTGAGAAATGATAAGCTTGAAGGAATTTATCGCTAAATTAAACCTTCTCCATTATCGTGCAAGAAATCCATCTCTAAGAAATGCAAACCGAAAACAACAGAGGAACACTCTTTAAGTTCAATATTATGCAAAACTCACTTTATAATCGTTTGGTAACAGTCATAACTGTGTTGAAGCCTGTGTATGTGGTTCACAACTGACAAAAAAAAACTTTCATCTCTATTATTGCCTATCTTAACTAATGTTTTCTCAAAAGGGTTTAAATAGCATTCCCCTTGTGACATCATAAGGGGAAACAAACTCTCCACAGCAGTCTGCAGCAGGCCAAGCTACAGCCTTCATCTGTTTTATTATTCCACACTCCTATGTTATCTTTACAAACTCTGACTCGTTATCATTGTTGTTGGTTGTGGGGGCGTGGCCTTCAGGAGGACGGGGTATTTGAAAGCCAAAGCAGCTGGTCCAGGGGAGGGCTGAATAAGGAGATTTTTGGTAAAGGTTGTGTGCCTAATCTGAGAGGTATTTTCCTGCAAAAGTGGCAAAAACATGCTCTGAGTGCCTTATTGTTAGCATTTTTTTTTATTTTAAAATGTAGAATGATACCGCATGAGACCTTTAATGCCAACTCTGAAAGAAAGTCTGATAGAAATGAATACAGCTGACCAATTTTATGGGTTATTTTACATCTGTGTGATTCATCAAAACTCCTCACAATGAAAATGCTCATGACTGAGTAGAAAATGTAGAAAATAAATCTAATTTAACTGAGCAAAATAGTTTCTTTAGCCTTGCTTAGGATCTTATTTTGAATTCTAATAAAGTTGTGATTAACATTTTCCTCATGTGCTGATGTAGCACAGGCTTTAAGTTATTTTTGAATGCAATATCACTGACAGTAAAAAAAAAAAAAAGGTGTAACACAACTATAAACTATATATGGAATCGAGTAGCTCAAACATGAGTATCTCCTCTTAGAACACATTGCTTGGGTGGTTTGCTATGAACAGTAAAGAAAAACTGTCCAAATGCAATCCCATTGTATTGTACAAGTGGTGCTGAGCCCCCTGCTAAACACACTTTAAGGTACCCAGTGTCCAGAAATTGCCAGAGGCATTTACTTTTTACTTCCAAAGCTTGCTAGTCTTGCCTGATTTTTTATAAAAATACTCAAGAAGGAAAATGACCCCAGAAGTGTAGCCTATGACTACAGTGGGTACAAACAGGTTTGATTTGCACACTTAGGTGTACCTATTACTGCTTATCCAGGACCTTCATAATGTGGGACATCAAAGCAGCCATGTCATGGTGGCCCTTCAAGCCAGACTGGTAAAAGTTAATACAATGAATCAGAGTATCTTCCATAGCACTACAACCTTCTTCTTTTGTAGGCTAAACAGGAAGATATCATGTAGTAATGATTAAGGCCAACTCTTTTATTGGTCTAAGAAAACTCCTAAAAGATGTATGTGAATAAGCTGCAGCATAAAGTGTGGAAAATTTGAAAATTTCATGTTTCTGCTTTTCATATAGCATTATAAACTAGCAGTAAATGAGTAGGAATGAGAATAATACTGGTTTTGATGACTACTCTATTAATACTTATTATACTGACTACTGAAGTACCAGAAGATGAAGGATTTGGGATACCTAACATCATTTGCAAGTTTTTCTTTTTTGACTTTTTACCTGAATTTTTAAGGTTTTCAGTTGCAGGTTACTTTAACCTAGTTTAAATGTATATTATATTATATGTTGTTTAACCTTTCTATGTGTTTACTTTTGTATTTTTGGAATAACTTCCTGTTTTTCCTGACACTGCAGTTAGTTAATAAATTTCAGCTGTTTGATAATAATCCTTAGCAGGATTAGCCCCTTATCTCTCTACACCAATACATTCAAACTGTCATGATCTTGGGGTTGATGACTGGCTGCATTACTCATTTCATTCACTTGCTTAGCTCTGCCCATTTTCTCATTGCCGTTCATCATATCCACCTGCTCCAGCTTCTATTTAACCAGCCCGCCAACCAGTCATCAGTGCCAGACTGTTCTCGTGCCAGTGGGAAGAATGTGTCCAGCGTTACCTTAGTATTTCTGATTACCTGTTCTGCCTCTCAACAACTGTGCCTGCCTGTTCCCGTTCTGATCTGTTTGCCTGACCTGTCTATGGACATCAGCCTGATTGCTGAACTTAGAAATGCTTCCTGTCACCCATCTGAATTTCCCTTTAGAACCTCTTCAGACTTCTGATCTCTTGGTTCTGAATCCTGAGCATCTCTTGGGCACCAGCTTTGGCTTCGCCCTCTAGTTTATCCTGCCTTCCTTTGTCTGCTAGGATTTAATCGCCTGTCTGTTCTCCGTCCTCTGAGACTACAGCATCTGCGACTCTATGGGCGGTGCCCGCAGGCTCTTGTTGGCAGCCCACCAGCTGGATCCTGCCTCGTTCTTTGGGCACTGATTAAACTATTGAACCAGGCTAGTGACTCACGCTCATAATCTTCATCCACCAGATTTACATGGTCACTAACCTGTGTTTCCTTTCTGCAGAGGTTCCTCCCTTAGATGGCTGCTGCTGTTACTGCAGATCTGTTGTTAAATAAATGCTTTTTGAGTTATATGTCTGTCTGCCTTGAATACTGGGTCCCCTGTTCTGAGCCATGACACAACAGCATGCCTTGATGTTAAAATTTTAATTTCTTGCTGAGATTCAATTTTTTTTTTTTTCACATGAGGGTCTCTTTATAATGCATAACCTTCTGCTTTACAAAGTAGTGCCAACCCAAAAATACAAGAGTGACATACATTGTACTCAACAAAGTTAATAAAATTACCTATTCTTCTACATGATATATCATGTAAAAATGTTTTTCTTAGAGATTAGAATTAAACCAGTTCCAGGGCCTTTAAGTCACACAAAACAGTTTGGAAAAGACTGTAGGTGTATCCCAAGTCTTTTAAAGATTACTAAATATTTGGCAAAAAAATAAAATAAACTAATTAAAATCTGTTTAAAGATGTTCTATGGCCTTGTTGTTGTTTTATGCTTTTGCAACAAATGCACCATTCTTGAACAACAGAAAAGAGCCAAACATTGCTGTTTTTCATTCAATATGTTTTTTTTTTTTTGGAAACTGGCTTCATAAAAGAAATTAGGTTGTCCTGTGCAATCTAAGGAATGCCCAATTGGTCTGGGAGGAAAAAGTTCAGTACCTCAATTAACATTTTCTCACTCAGCCAATTACAACACATGTAAATGATTACTATACGGTAGTAGAGTAAGATATTTTAATTAATTTCAGTGCTTTAGACAATTTCTTACCTTAAACATTTTTAATCACATCAAACAAAAATAGTGACTAAGAAAGATTATTCAAAAAAGTGAGAAAAAAAAAATCTGTTTTACATAGAGGAAATTGTTGCTGTGTTTTTTTCTGCTTTAATTCAAGATCTGTGACATATACACACCAGCTCATCCTTGTTTCAGAGGCTTATTGCTGCCTCCTATTGTCATAAATGCTATTCACAATCAGATTCTAATAACAAAGATCAACCAAAATCATTCAGCATTTCACACCATTATGGAAAAAACTCTTCACAATCAACAAGCAATTGTCTGAGTGATGCATTGTATTCAGAGCTACTGCAACAAATGAAGCTCAATTCTATATCTAATATTGTTTAAATATTCAAACCTAGCTTGCAGCTGAGGATTATATCCTTAAAGGGAAATAAAAAGTATTTTTATTATTGCCCATAGGTACAAGTTTAATAGATTTGATGTAGATTAGACATTTGAATAAAACTGAGTAACAAAGAGGATCTAGTAGGTTTGCTCTGTGTCTGTGAAGAAGCAGAAATGACTCCAGCAAGCTAAACTTCTAGGATGACAATATAAAAAAGTAGAAGAGGAGTGCCAATCTGAGCTGTGGGGAAGAAGAATCAAACACAGTCAGAAAGACAAGCTGAAAACACTGACAAAGAAACTTTGAAGAAGTTTCCACGTTCTGAAAGTAGCTCCTGAACTGTGCTTTTGTTCCAGCTCCCACTTTTCATTTCCTTCCGAGCTACTTTCTCGTTTCAGCTTTGAGAACGCCCCTCTCATCTGCTTTGCCACCTTCATCTCCTACTCTATCGCTTTCAGTGCTTACCTCTGGGGTTGATCGGTCGTGGAAAGCCAGAGAAGGTCTGTAGTTGTTTTGCTATCTGACTCGTGAAATGAATCTGTGCTTTTGGTATCTAAAACACAGTGATGCAATTTCACAAACAAAGAACAAACATTCTAGGTCAAACTGGGTGCAGAGCATTTGATGGTAATAAAAGCGGACCAGTAACTGGAGGATTGCTAGTTGTGCCGCCAGAGGGTGAAGAATCTAAGAAAGGAAATAGTGCTGAGATGTCTGTTGGACTTTTAGAGCATGTTCTCCTAATATGTGTTTTCAGAAAAATGACTTTCATTAAGAAACAAAACACTTGATCTTAAAAAGGAAATTATATGAAAGAATTCTGATATGTAAGATATGAGATAACTGGAACAAGCTTGGTAAGATCCATAAAAACTAGAAAAAGTTTAAGAATCAAATGGACAAACTTTGGGTAGGAGAGTTCTAAAAAAGTCCTCACAAGCTGAATAAGAAGCGGAGTGATTGGAAGAGACACGATGCCGCCATTAGCCAGAGGCACACAGTGTGTCTGCATTTTAATATGTGCTGCTGTGATTTTAGCCCTCCTCCCTGATTTTCAGAAAAAGTGTGAAGCATATCCATTTCATACTGCTGAACATGTGCTCTGATCAGCCAACTCATCCTTGTGATTGTAACAAAAGAAAGATTTGTCCCTATTCTAATTCTATAAGGTCTTTTTTATATATCTATATATAAGGCTTCTTAAACAAAAAGAACGCACAAAGAGGGATTTCCATTAATTTCTTGCTCCTTTGAATATAATCCCCTCCATAATTATTGGCACTGCTGATAAAAAGATGTCAAAAAAATGCTTTTGAATGATTTCTGTTTTTTTCAGAAGCATCATCTCTCACTTAAAAATGTCCTGCAGTTTTATAACTTAGAATGTTAAAGGTATTTTATTTTTAGTTCATTTTTGAATGGAAAAAATAAATCTAGCCAGAGTTTAGTTATCTTTATTCGATTTCAATTAAATGTCAACCAGTATGAGAAAAGTGGGAAGTTATAGATATTAATGCTCATCCGTCCCTCTTGGGCTGCTTGTTTTGTTGTCTTTGATATTTTAAACAGAGTTGAGTAGAACAGATAATGATAAAAAAAATTTTGAGCCTTTTGGATTTTACACTGATCATCCCCATGAACTCATGGTGGTGGCTACATCATGCTGAGGGGGGCTTTTCTTCATTAGGGACATAAAACATTTAAAGGGCTCTGAATACGGAAAGTATTCAGAGCCCTTTAAATGTTTCACTCTTTGTTTCATTTCAGGCATTTGCTAAAATCAAAAACGTTCATTTTATATCTCATCAATGTATGCTCAGTAACCCATCTTGACAGAAAAAAAAAATTAAATGTATAATGTTTGGTAAATTTATTGAAGAGGAAAATCTAAAATATCAAATGGTCATAAGTATATAGAAGTAAATAAGTATATTGGGACAATAAAAGGAGTTGGATGCAGGGTTATACAGAGTTTAAAAGGGAAATATCAGGGCATATTTGTTAGAAGGTTCTTAGTTGTTTTAGAATGGCCTAGTCAAAGGCCAAGTCTAAGACTAATTCAGAATATTTTACAAGAATCTAAAAGTAATGGTTATAGAACCTCTTAATCCAATCTGAGTTTCAGCTTTTTTACAAAGAGAAAAATTTAGTTATCTATTTGTGAGAAACTTGGATGTGTTAGAAATCTGGACTACACTTTCAAATTCCAATAAATTACAGTGAGGTTGGTTATATATGAAAAAATGGAAAAAAATGTCAGAGAACATATTTTCCTTTATAAAGCACATTATACTCCAGGAAAACAGGAAGGATGGAGTAAAAAGTTGAAAATGTATCTGATTAGTTTAAAAGATGTTGATACAAATTTTAATTTGTTTTTTTGGTCTGTTTAATTGGAATTGTTAGAGTTCAATACAACCTTGCCACTCTCTTCCCGTCTTTGCGGACATAGCTCTATTTTTCTAATGTAAAAGAAGTAAATCAACTTGAAAATGATCAACTTAAACACAATAAATTGAGTCGTTGCTGTATTGTGTGAAGGAAAGGGACAATTTTCCTCCAAACAGATTATCAGGACTCACAAACATCTTTAATAACCTTGTTACTTGTTAAAATGTTGGTGCACAGAGGGATGAAAGATACTGAGAATGGGTTATGTATATTAAATAAAACCAGAAAATGGAATTGTTTCATTAACTTATTTGATTTTTCTGATTTATTTGATACATGATTGATGTTCCTGGCCATGGATATAAGGTTCATTAACTTCTAGGACATTCTTTTAGGGGTGCATAGTACATATGTTAGCAGCTATTCGTTCCAATGTGACTTCTGAAAAATATTTCATCGCTTTCTGCCTACATGCGTAGGCAGACACTCAAACAGAGCTATTTCAAGCAGAGAGAGAAGTGTGGTGCTCCGTTTCCTTTGATAACAACAACACTTAGTATAATCAGCAGATAACTGCTGCAAGTTATTTTTTCCATCTCAGTGAAGTTTCTTTTCAAAAATTCTCTTTAATTCTTAGCCTTTGTTTTTTTTTATGATTCCATCTCTCTCTCCCATATTTTACACTAGTATTCTATTCGTTGTTGTTCTGAGCTGTAAGAGAAGAAAATGAGAACAAATTAAACTGTAGGCTTGCATGTGTTTGGTTATGAATCCTTGCACTATTTAATGTGAATAGGAAAAAACACCAACATGTTAGATTATAAAGCCACAATTTTAAGATTTTATAAATACAAAACAAATGTCCAAAAAACATTTACACATCTTTGACAAACAGGTCGTCATCAAAATTCCTCAGCATTCGACTGAGAGAGTTTGAGTTTATCTCCTATAGAGAAAAACTCAAAGAGATATCCAACAATGTGTCATAATCATGAAATGCAAAATTTTTAAATTTCATTGCTGACATAAAGACTTTATTGGCAGTGGTACCAAAAACAATGCAGTTTTTTGAATAACTTCTTAGGGTTCTTTAACGAAACCACATATTATATTTTCTGGCTTGATCAATCATTGTCCCACAAAAGCAGTAACATATAGGTTACCATGGTGATTTATTTTTTGAAGCTCACCTGCTCCAGACCAGGTCAACAGCCTGTCTGAGTTAAGCCTGGTGCCTTATCTGTTTGGTTAGCATCACATCCATCTGAAATGGATACCTTTTTGAAGGTTATTCTGTTTTTGTGTGTGGTGTGTGTGTGTGTTTTTTATAAGCTTGCCTTAAAATACCACTAATAGCTATTAGTGTTGTGCTGTAATTATTTTATTGTAGTAGTTTAGAGAGTTATTAGCTTTGTAATTTTATAAATGGACATTAAGGCCTTTAATAGACTGCATGCATTAAGGGGATTAGACCAGATTAGATAATTGATGAAAAAAGAAGCAAAGATGTAGTTCATTAAGTGATGCCTTAAATTGTTAGGACTCCAGTCTGTGTGGTCTGTGTTTTTGTGTGTTTGTCTTCCTTCCTCCACCAGGCGGCACCTGGTTCTGATTCTCCTCCTCACACACCTGCAAGGAGTTAGCCTGTTAACGGAGTGTTCTTAAGCTGCTGACTGCCACTAACTCGATGCCGGAGTGTATGCCAGTTTTGGGTACTCTAGCCAAGCTGAGTTTTGCTGAGTCAAACTGAGTTTTGGTCAACCTGAGTTTTAATCTTGTTTTTGTCTTTGCCTCTCGGCAGGAAATCATCCTGCAAACTGGATTTTCTGACCTTCTCTCCCTGGAAGGATCTACTGAGCTTCAAGCTGAGCTGGGGATACAAACCAGGGGTTTGGATCCACTTTCCCCCCAAGGAATCGTTTGAGCTTCACACTGAGCAAGGGATTCATCTACACCACAGTCCGTTCAAGTACCGCAGGAAAACTGAGTGGCAGTCAGTCTTTCTCTGTTCATCTACAAGCAACAGCATTCTGGGTAACCCTGTCCACCCTCCTCCGTATGAGACAAACACCAGAACACATTCCTCATCTACTGGAGTCTGAGAGTCAACCTAATCTCTGGAAATGTGAGTCTGCCAACCTTTTCTCCTCTTCAAGTTCAAGAATCAATTCTCCCACTGAACCTGAACTAACTGCAGTGTCTTCCCCTCACCTTTCAGTTCCGGTTGAGCAGTGTTCAGAGCAACACTGGAATCTCCACAAAACTTCTCAATAAACCTGTTAAACTTTTTCCCTTGTCTCTCTGGACTGGTTTATCTGCATGTTGGTCCGAGCTTTTGATAAAACCATGACATAAATAGCTTCAATCCTATGTGTCCTCATTAACAATGGCGTGTCCTTTTTTTTTTTTTTGTTGTTTATTTGCTGACATTTACCTGCATGAACATTACTGCTTTTCTGGGGCTGGCCTTCGATGCCTGTGCAGGCTGCTTGGTCCTAATTCAGCACCACACAGAACACAGCCATTCCTTTACCTTTACACATATGATCTGTGTTGGACTCATAATTTTCATTGGTAGTATGTTCCTGTATGCGGGAGATCTTAGCAAAGCCACTGTTTGCTTCACAATCAGAAGAGTGTATTTAATTTTAAAATGATTTGCACGTATTTTCTTAATCTTCCTAAGCCATCAAAAAATGAAGCACATCAATAAGAGGAATTAGGTTAAATGTCACAAAAGAAAGTTTAGAACAGGTTGACATTTTTTCACTCAGCCAATTACAACACATGTAAATGATTACTATATAGTAGAGTAAGTTATTTTAATTAATTCCAGTGCTTTAGACAATTTCTTACCTTAAACATTTTTAATAACATCAAACAAAAATAGTGACTAAGAAAGACTATTCCAGGAATTCTTCACTTTTCGATAAAGGACTTCCTAATGCTATTGGTGCACTGGTCTGCATACGCATTAAGGTGGACTGTCCCTCAGCTGGACATTAAGGTGATTTTGTTAAAAGGAAATCAACACATTGAGGTAAGAGTGAGTTATTGGTTGGCCTATTTATCTGTGATTTTCAGTCATCCAGGTCCTGGAAATTGTCTCATAATTCAGCACCAGATGAAGGATGTCCATTCCAAAGTGCAAGGCAGGTTGCCTAAACTGAACCTTTAAAACTGGTTTTGCCCATTGTCAGCTAGATCCATTCATTATGTGCATGAATTAACTTGAGCACATTGCATTCCCTCATATTAATTGTGATGCTAGCTGCATCTTCAGCAACATTGAAGCAAAGAACCTGTTCCTGCTTTGATCTCTTCTATAAGAGGCCTCCCTTTGTTTATATGAAGAGCCAACTTTTCTACTGGAGTAAATTCTGAAGTTGGTGGGCTGCCCCCTGTGCCAGACGCATTAACCTTTCTTTAATAACTAAATTTAATACAGTAAGATGGTCAAATATGTATGCATGCATCTTCTTAGGTATTAGTACAAGTCATCTGTATATTATAGACAACATTTTATCCAGATATTGCCAGGGTGCAAAATGTTCTTATATTTGATCTTGACCTTCTGTCAGGTCCTGTTTGGTCCAGTCATATTAGTTCTGTATGAACACTGACAAAATGTGTAACACAAAAAGTAGCAATGATTCATTTCCACTGCCTGACAAAGTTGTTATGTCAGATGCCACTTTTGAAATAAAGAGGATTTGATCCTGAGTCCCTGCCATTATATTCAAAGTCTTACTCTTCTGAACCACAAAAGGACTGAATGTCAAAACAAAATCTAAATCTATCAACTATTAGATCTGGGCATGTTCCTATTTGAATTCCATCATTATTTTTTAGGAAATTGAACAACAGGTCCTTTAATTAGGATGTTTTCATTTAAAAGTGAAATGTACAATTTATGCTCTTTATGCATTTAGCACATTCACTAGTTTGTTGCATCAGTGAATATGTGATCATCATCGTGGTCTGTGAAAGAAAGCTCTAAATGTACCTGGCTTACTTACACCTGGCTTGGCATAGTCACACTTGTTTAGTGTGGGTTGGCCTTTGTGAAATGGATAAAACCAGGATTGCCTCTAATCTTGGATTGCAAAGACGAATATCGAAGCCCACTGAAGTTCAATTATATACTAAAAACACAGATAAAAACAAACTGTAGACCTTTGTTCTGAAGACTAATATCTTGATCGATGCTTATTACATAACAGCAGGAGATGAGCAAAAATGATATTTTGTTTTATAAAAGGTTTATTATATTTTATAGAGTTGGGTTAATTTTTTGTATTTAATCCTAGTCTTTTTACTTAAATATTTTGAGTTGTTTGTGTTTAAAATGAAACAAAAAAGGAAATATTTCTATAATATCATAAAGGCACTTTGTCAAAACTTATTTCATTTCCAATAATAACATATATATATATATATATATATATATATATATATATATATATATATATATATATATATATATATATATATATATATATATATATATATATATATATATATATATTATCATAATCTAATTCATAAATTGTAATTCATTGTATTAATTTATCATTAGTAATAGCAATACCAGCAGCAATAATAGTCCCCTTATATTTACTGATTCAAAAATATGATTTTAAAAGAATTAGTAATAGAAGTTAATAAAGATCTGGTCATATTTGAGTGCATTTTTCTCTCTAACTTAAAATTTGCTTTGTAATGCAGCTAGACAGTAGTAAGAAGCAGGAGTGTTTACCCTTTATAACAATTGACTGTTAGATGAGGGGTTATGCATACGGAGCAGTTTAATGTTCCCCATTCTCAGGAGGCCGTTCAGTGCACTTGAAAGGAGTTTTTTTTCTAACTCAAGTTTTCTTTTCATTTTGTTGCCTTAGGTTGCTGCAAATGTGCACCATAAAACAAACAGGACACAAAATTAGCGATGATGCACTGCTTCTTCATACTGAGAAGAGAATCTGTCGGTGAGATGTAGATCTTTCAACCTGCGGGAGATTGTTTGGGTAGCAAAGGGCAATGGGAGTTTAAATAAGGCGCCATGCTGCACAGGGCTGCTTGGCTTCAACGGGAGGGGGTGGGGGGGCAGGTTTATGTGAAGTAGCAGGAAATTAAATGAGTGATGAAAGTCATACTGACACGATTTGCTTTTACTGCTGCTGATCTGTCGCCTCTGCTCCTTTTACCGCTGTGACACCCCTGAGAGGATGTAATTGTGAGAGAGGGGAGAAGGAAGGGGGCTACTCATAATGCGTAAGGCTTAATTTGTTTACACAGTCATTTTAACAGGAATTTGGCATCCTCTTGAGACTAAGGAGCAAGGTAAAATTAGGCATCTTTTAAGGTTACTGTAAACTTTGTTTAAAGTTAAAGTTAGAAATAGGCTCTTCTAACATAAAATGAACCCACTGTAAATCATCCGTGTCCTCTAAAGTCATGGAGGTTCAATGGCGTGTGCGCTGGTGTGTGCATATGTGCAGACGGGGGGGAGAGACAGAAAGAGCTGAAGTCGTATAACTTGATGATAGCACACCACTGAGTCCAGCTCAATGGGTGTGAAATGATGATGATGATGAAGAGCACATGTGATGTGGGTACACAAAGGAGGCACACGAACCCATCCGCTCAAATCTGAGGCAGGGATAGTAAAACGAATGCGAGAGCCCTGGAGCGTTCTGACTTGTTAGGGTCCAGATGTCTAGTTGGCTCTGAGTTGTTGGCAGGCAGACACAGCAGGCAAGGACAGACAGAAACGCACACACACACCCCGACACACACACCCACACTGCCTTCTTCTTCTATCTCTGTGAGGAGAATCATTGACCAGGTTACCACTAAAAATAATACAAACTCTCTGACCTGGATGTTTATTTTAGACTATAACCCCCTAAATGTTCCAAATATGCCATTTTTGAGGTAGTTTTAAATGCAAGATGCTGTTGAAAACACAAACTGATGTTGTTTTTGTTTTTTTAATGGACCACGGATGATGCATTTATGTCTATGATGCAAAAGGAAAAAAAGGTGCAAGATGTTCACAGGCTCTGGCATGATTCTGTGAGGACAGTGGCTATTAAAGTCCCAAACCCGAATCACAGACAGACCTTTTGTTTACAGCCCAGTCACAACCAAATGAGCTGAAATTTAAAGCTGGTTGGCAAATCGAACATCTGCTGACATATCAGCAGTAGTTTGCATAAAATCTCAGGTAACCTTTCATAATATTACAGCTTTACTATAAGCACATACCAACAGTGCAGATCAGGTGTGTGCATTTTAGCTTTTCCTGGGAGTTAATATGATAATTTGATGTTTTAGCAAATCTTGTTCAGATTTCAAAAACATGTAAGTGGACAAGTTTGTCCTTTGAAAGCAACCAGTTGTTTTGAAGTTGCAATCAGCTACTTGCTGATTTTAGTTTTGAAGTTAGTCCTCCCTCATTATCATCTCATCCACTTTATAGAATGAGCCACTAGCAGTCAGAGGGAATCAGACGACAAGCAGGAGAATGCCAATACTGTTTCTTAGCAGTGAGTGCAGGGATCTTAGTTTGTTTTCCATATTTTCAAAGCGTGACCTTTTTTGTTCTCACATAATTCTTATCATGTGTCCAAGCAGCGCTGTCTTGATGGGCCTCTATCTGTCATGGTTCTGCCATTTGTGGACTTCTTCTTGAGTTTTTTCTGGGTTTTCAGTTACACTGTGATTTTGTGTTTTCTTGGTCATTGGTTTATTTCTCATTATTTGTCATTGTAGTTGTTTACTAGTTATTATTGATGTTATGAGATGAGCCGAGGCTTTGAGGCGTGTGTCGAGTAATGAAGGGGGCGTTTCCTCGATTTGCGATCACTGTTTTACCTTGATTAGTGATTAAGAACCACCTACCTTAACCTCGTCATGTCTGCTCACTAAACAACATGTCCACTTTCTCCAATAAGCTGGCAGTGATCCGCTCTCAAAGTTAAGGTGAAGTGGCTTTATTCTGTATAAATACAGCCTCTAATCTCCTGTGACTGTTAACTTTTTCCCAGAAGGTATTCAGCCTGCTTATTTTGCTGCTGCGCAATATAAGCTGAACTTGACTATGTACATTTTTGAACAGGCACTGCTTTCTTGCTGCATGTTTTTCTCAGTTTATGGTAAACTTACTGTACAATAAACAGGGAAGCTCTATCATCTTCGATTCTTTCATCAGCTCCAGTCTTGCTTAATAAAGCATGAATACGTAAGTCAGATTACTAACACTTGGATACTTTTAAGTGTCATAAAAAACAATTGAGTCCTTGCGAACCTCAAAACATATTTTAGAAATAGAAATATGTTGATAAACTGCATCTTGAACAGTCTTCATCTCAACCATATTGAAATTTAAATACATGTTGTTGATGATATGCCATGAAACAAAAGAGTTTAAAGAAATGATTTCTGATGAGAACTGTGACAAAACAGTATACTCATTGTTATTCTAAAGATAATGTGGTTTCAAAACGTATAAGGAACATTCAGTCAAATATCTATAAGCATGTAAATATATCCATCCATCCATCCATCTTCCTCCGCTTATCCGGGGTCGGGTCGCGGGGGCAGCAGCTTAAGAAGGGAGGCCCAGACTTCCCTCTCCCCAGCCACTTCTTCCAGCTCTTCAGGAGGAACCCCAAGGCATTCCCAGGCCAGCCGAGAAACATAGTCTCTCCAGCGTGTCCTGGGTCTTCCCCGGGGCCTCCCCCCGGTGGGACGTGCCCGGAACACCTCACCAGGGAGGCGTCCAGGAGGCATCCTAAACAGATGCCCAAGCCACCTCAACTGGCTACTCTCGACGTGGAGGAGCAGCGGCTCTACTCCGAGTCCCTCCCGGATGACCGAGCTTCTCACCCTATCTCTAAGGGAGAGCCCAGCCACCCTACGGAGGAAACCCATTTCGGCCGCTTGTATCCGCGATCTCGTTCTTTCGGTCATGACCCAGAGTTCATGACCATAGATGATGGTAGGAACGTAGATCGACCGGTAAATCAAGAGCTTCGCTTTTTGACTCAGCTCTCTCTTCACCACGACGGACCGGTACAGCGCCTGCTTCACGGCAGACGCTGCACCAATCCGCCTGTCGATCTCCCGCTCCCTTCTTCCCTCATTCGTGAACAAGATCCCAAGATACTTAAACTCCTCCACTTGGGGCAGGACACCCCCCCTGACCCGGAGAAGGCACTCTACCCTTTTCCGGCTCAAGACCATGGCCTCGGATTTGGAGGCACTGATCCCCATCCCGGCCGCTTCACACTCGGCTGCGAACCGATCCAGCGAGAGCTGCAGATCACGACCTGATGAAGCCAATAGGACCACATCATCTGCAAAAAGCAGAGACGCAATCCTAAGGCCACCAAAACAGATCCCCTCAACACCTTGGCTGCGCCTAGAAATTCTGTCCATGAAGGTAATGAACAGAATCGGTGACAAAGGGCAGCCCTGGCGGAGTCCAACTCTCACCGGAAATGAGCCCGACTTACTGCCGGCAATGCGGACCAGACTCTGACACCGGTCATACAGGGACCTGACAGCCCGTATCAAAGGGCCTGGCACCCCGTATTCCCGGAGAACCCCCCACAGGGCCCCCCGAGGGACACGGTCGAACGCCTTCTCCAAGTCCACAAAGCACATGTAGGCTGGTTGGGCAAACTCCCATGCACCCTCCAGGACCCTGCTGAGGATGTATATATATATATATATATATATATATATATATATATATATATATATATATATATATATATATATATATATATATATATATAATTTTGCATCAAAAAATATCCACCCTAAAGTCAAATCTGTCAACCCTATTTTGTCCTATGCTGAACATCAGGAAATTATACTGTTTTGTAAAGATATTTTTCCCAACAGGCTGGACAGTAGAGCAGTGGGCAGCACTGTTGCCTTGTAGAAAGAAGATTTAGGGTTCAATTCCCGCAAGTTCTCCCTGTGCATGTGTGAGTTCACTCCAGGTACTCCAGCAACACATGTTAAATGGCATCTCCTCCTTTTCCTTAGGTGTGTTTGTGTACATGGTTGTATATCTTCATAATGTCATAGTTTTGGTTCTGTTTCCGTTTAATCTTTGAGTTTTCATTGGTTTTATTACCATTAGAAATAAAACACATAAGTCTTTGTGATGCCCTGCTACAAACTGGCGACATGTTAAGGGTGTACCCGGCCTCTTGCCCATAGAATGCTGGAGATAGGCCCACAGCGACGCTGACGGAGTAAGCAGGGGGAAGATGTATGGATGGATTTTAACCAAGACATAATAAATGACTGATTTTCTATTTTACAGAACCACTTCATGTTTAATCTCTCTGATTTACGGTGACATATTTTTTTAATGAGTGATAAAAATACACTAACGTTTGGTAAAATCATTCATCATAGCATTAATCGGAAGCGTTTGCTCAGTTGGTATCTCTCTCTGTCTCGCAACAACTTTGCATGATGACGCAGTTTGCGCCCGTGTTTATGGCATTTGACAAAGGAACACTGATTGACTCAATGGGAACACTGTAATTAAAAGGTCAGAATTTTTAAATTCTGACTGCTGCTTACAGCTACACCATGCGCTTAGTGTTGATGAAAATTGGAGAGAAGATGCTTATTGTAGCTAATTGGCCCAAGGGGTGCCAGCTCCTCTGCAGACAATGACATAAGGAGCACTCTCAAGTGGCAGTGATAGTTTATCCGACGCCGCATGCACATGCGCACAATGCAGACGTCGGCTCTCTTGCAAGAGCTCATGGGGTCAGAGCTGATGTGGTTGATTGTATTGATTAATTTTAAAATGCATAATTATTCTATTTATTTGTTAAGACTGAAATCATTATGCAGAGCAGCAGTCTGAAAAACAATGGTCAGAGCACTTGTTTCTGCCAGAAGATGATGCAACAAAGAACAAAAAAGACAAAAAGGGTATTTTTGCACAAAGGACTTGAATAATCACATGCAGATTTAATGGAAACTATATTATGGATATATTTCTGTGATGGAAAAAGCTGCTGTTTATTTCTTCCAAGGAATGGTGATTTAGTCTTTCTTTCAAATCTTATTTAATTGATGTGGGGTTTAAAGAATAGAAATGTTGCTTTACACTTTTCTGGAAAGTGTCTAAAAGTTTTTGTATTACCTGTTTATCTGGTGGCTGTGTTTTCTTTCTGCAAGGTGCTGTAGATCAGTTTAAATAACTTAGAGATGAGAAATCTGCTTCCTTAAGACAGAGTATTAGGGCCAGGCTAAGGATTGTATTTATTTATTTATAAATTTTCTTTTAGAATAAAGTAATATTATGAGAATAAGGTTGTAACATTGCGAGAATAAAGTCTTAATATTGTGAGAATAAAGTTAAAAAATTACGAGAATTAAGTTATTATACCACAACCCGTTTCAGAAAGAAAGCTTTGAGCTCCGACCAGCATATGACGGCCGACCAGCTCCATCAAACAGCAACCTGAGTCCACTTTGACATACTGCCGAATTTGATGCTGGTGTGCTAAAAGATTTCCTTATTTGTCAAATCGATGCCAAAGTAGAACTTCACATGTTGCTCGACATTCTTCATTTTAGGGAAGAAAGTTCTTCTTGTAAGAGTTGTCATAAAATACTACTTTATTCTCACAATATCTGGGTTTGATCTCCAGTTCATAAGAGAGACACTCAGGACAAGGAGCCACACTCAAGGGAAATTTAGAGTGTTATATGTTTGGATTGTAGAAAAAAAACATGAGTACCTAGATCCCATATGTGCACTGGCAAAAAATACAAACTATGCACCATTCTATGGAGAAAAAAGCTCATGAAATGGTGTGATAGCCCTGCTGACAGACCTTGCAGCTTTCTGAATCATAATGAGAAAACAAAAAGTGAATGACAGTTTTTTCTCCACGAAGACTAGAAATTCTTTATTCTCCCTTCTCAAGTTATATTGTTTGTGCTTTATTTTTAGTTTCACATTGTGTGCATGTTTGTGGATGAGTTCAGCTACTTTGACCTGTCCATTGGTGCCTGCAGAAAACAGCTGGGTTTGCATACTGTCCAGCTCATGATGGAGATCTCTGCATTGTCATGGCAACAGCTGAACCGTCGCTTCTGTCAGCCTGCCAGCAGATCAGAGTCGTTGCTTACTACCTGCAGAGGGGGGCTGGGTATTAAAAATAAAGACTTCCATATAAGTTATTAATGATTTCAGACCCTAGTTTAAATTGTACTAATAAATGCTACAAAAGGGTGAAAATTTAGGACAGCAAAATCATAACTATGGATGTTTTATTTACATATTTCCTCTAATACATTTAATTATTTGTTTTATTGATAAAATTATAGACAAGAAAAAGTTTAAACCAATAATAAAGCTGCAGAAAATAAGGGTAACTATGTTGGAAGTTATACTGGAAATTAAGACATAATATTAAGATAAGTAACTGTAAATCCCCCTGAAGGGATTCTGATTTGTAAAAACTACAGGTCATCACAAACCTCAACCACAAAATCCAAAATACCTGCAGAAGTTTATTGGATTTATTTTTCATCTGTATTCATTGATGACCCATAATAAGATTATCATGTGGGTTTTATGTTATTTATAAAAAATCAAAGGCAAAAATATAAACTAATAATATAACAATCTGATGTTTAAAAAAAATCCTTCATAGTTTAATATACTTGTAAATACTTTAAAAGCTTAAATATAATGGAACCTGTTCTTTTCCACCCAGTGTCAATGCCAACCCCACAGGTTAGAATACAGTGGGTGAGGTGAAATGAGGAGGGTGTGTACTGGGAAGTCTGCTAGCCTTCAATTTGTTGTCCTGAAGCATCTTGAGGAATGTGCTTCAGAGTTGGCAATGTCGCTACAGTTCATCTTCAAGTTTAAAGTAAGGCAGGTTTATTTGTATAGCACAATTCAGTACAAGGACAATTCAAAGTACTTTACATGAATAAGGTTATAAAAGAGAAGAAGAATAAAAGCAGAATAAAAAAATGAAGATAGAAACATAATTAAGACAAATACACAGCTGGACAATACCTTCAACTAATAAAAAACCTCAGTTAAAAGTTTAACTTCAATAGTCCATGGCATATCTAAAAAAAAATATTGTATTTTTTAACTGACTTAAAATAACTCAGGCTTTCAGCACTCTTCCAGTCTTCGGGGAGATTGTTCCAGTTAATGGAGCATAGGAACTAAATGCTGCTTCTCCATGTTTGATTCTAGTTCTGGGTGTACAGAGTAGGCTTGAACTAGAAGACCTGAGTGGTCTAAAAGGTTGATACACTGACAACAAATCTGTTATGTATTTTAGTGGCGATCCATTCAGAAATTTATAGACTAACAGAAGGATCTTAAAGTCTATTCTCTGAGCTACAGGGAGCCAATGGAAGGACTTCAGAACGCTGATGTGATCTAGTTTCTTAATTTTAGTGAGAACACGGGCAGCTGCATCCTGGATTAGCTGCAGCTTTCTGAATGACTTTTAAGGCAAACATGTGAGGACACTGTTGCAATAATGAATTCTACGAGAGATAAATGCGTGGATGAGTTTTTCTAGAACTTGTTTGGACATTATTCCTTTAATCCTGGAAAAGTTCTTCAGGTGATAAAAGACTGACTTAGTAACTGCCTTGAAGGTACAAGTCTGAATGACAACAAGATGTTGGCCATAATCCCTGGATTCTAGATGTAGTAGCTGAAGCTGTGAGCTTACTCTTGATCCCTCCTCTTTTGGGCGAAAAGTTTTACCTCAGTTTTGTTTTTATTCAGTTCTAGAAAATTATACTGATGAAATATACTGATCTGTAGACTCTAAACCTGATGTGGCCCTAAACGTTGGAGAAACCTCATGCTTTGTAGTGGTGTCCAAAATAACAAGCCCAGCAAGGATAAAGAGCAGTAGCTCTGTTGTCTCGTTTAGTGAAAACCTTTGAGAGACTAGTACTCTGACTCCTCAGACCCAAGGTGGAGCAGATACTGGACCATTAGATTTTGCTTCTCAGGTAAATTAGGCAGGATGACATGGCTGCTAGTGATTTCAATCCATTCAGCCTCAAATATTGAAGTGAAAACTGGAGAAGATAGGAGGGGATCCTATTTTATATAACCTGGATCTACAGCTACTTCACTGAGAGGTTGCCGTGTTTCAGGCTGGGGAGCAGTGTTTTAAGTACTCTTGGTACCCTGCTGACTATACATATCAAGCCATACTCAGAGGGGTGACACTTTAAAGACCTAAGAGATAATCTCTGACCTTGGAGGGAATCTCACCATTTAATCATCATCAATAGGAGGTTAAACTTGTAAGAAAATACAAGTATAAGAGAGTCCAATTTGACCACAAGCTAGACTGGCTGACATTGGGAAGCAACCTGTGCAAGAAAGAACAGAGTAGGCTCTTCTTCTCGAGGAGGCTATGATCATTTAATGAGAGCAGTTAGTTACTGTACATGTTTTATCAATCTGCAGTAGCGTTGTGTTCATTGGGATGGTCTGTTGGGGATGTTTGACCCTGAGGGACAATAAGTGGGCTTGTAACACCCATTTGTAAGTACTCTGCTATGATGATGAGGGTGGACGCAATGGGTGCAGAGTAGGAAAGAAGGATGAAGAGTCTCATACAGCCTTTATCAAAAAAATAATTTTTCAAAATTATAGTTGTCTTTCAAAAACATACATTTTTATAAGTTAAATTAGATCATTTATTCGCATGGGTTTTGATACATTAGGAATCTGTATAATCTTTTAAACCTTTTCTGTTCACTACACCTCTCTGATTGTGTAAGTCATGGTTTTCAAGAACAACAATATCACACTGATAATGTCTCAAATATTCATGTATCAAATATGATACACTTGGCTTTAAAGGGTTAAACCAATTTTGGTTAATTTAACCAATATATTGGTCAGAAACTGATCAAGTCATTGGTTTCGGATCAGCCAATTTCAATGGTTAATCAAACAACTAATAAAAATGGTAACTGATGATTAACCATTCCGATTGTTTGGCTGTAGTCAAGTGTAGTGTGTAATAGTTATGGATCTAGAGAACAACTGCAATGGTGTGTACTTGCACAGCTTGCTGTTACCCTTAACTGTAACATTAGTATTACTGTAAGTAGTATTACGTTCTGATGGCAATATTGGTGTCAGATGCAGGGGTTTCACCTTCAAAGGCTTTTTGATTCAAGGCCTGACATTGGCATCAATGTTGCTATAGTAAACCAACGTTTTGGTCAAAGTGACCAATTTTTAAAAACATTACTAATTACATTAGTAACAAAGGAACCCTCTATATGACACCCTGTCCACTCAGACGGTCACCCACAGCAACAGTCTGCTGGCCCTTTGCTGAAGAACAAAACACCTTAAGAGATTTTTTCTTACTTCTTCTATAAGACTGAATAACAGCTCAGCATGAACATGTGCACCTTTAGCACTATTGTTAGTCACTTTTTAACCTGTATTTTAGTGTATTTATCTGTCAATGTGTTTCTGCCTGACATCTGAATTTTGCCTTAGGGAGATTAATAAAGTTCATCCCTCCATCTGTCCAGAATATAACATCTTTTAAAATGATAAGTAATTTTCATGTGCATGTCGGACAGATTATTACCTACTTTCCATTCTGCTCTATATAGTGTTAGAGAAGCCTCATGAGGCTTAGGTTCATTAGTCAGGCTTCTAGCTTCAGAGTGACTGCAGATGGCTACTAAGTAGGCACGCTGTCTGTAACTTGCAAAATGCAATTCTAAAAACATCTTAACAAGGAAAAATATGTCCCCTCCTCAGTTTCCACAGTGTTAATGTTCCTTGTCTTGTTGTTGTTTTCCAAACATATCACCAAAACTTTATTCATTGCAAGAAAGTTAAATCCTTTAACTCACCTGACCAGCAGTGTGCAGCAACAGATAAGAAATGATAAGTTCTGCTATACTCACTGCTCTAAACAACTATAAAGAAAAAACAAAACTTTGGCATCCAATGAGAAAGCTTTATTAACCTTAAGATGCAACGTTGGAATGGGTTTGTTCCGGTAATTTTTTGTTACTAAGTTACAGAGTATTATTTTCAAGCAGCCTGTCTGTTTATTTGTTCTTTGGGATGAGCTACATTTCTCATCAATGTAATGTCCATCTGAAGTGGTCAAACCTGACATATTGTTCTAGACTCAAACATCCTTAAATAAAGCTTTGTAACCCTTTTATCCAAACCTTGTTTTATTTATTCTATTATTCTTCATTTATTTTATGATGCAGCCAGCTTGGCTTAAGAAAAACAACATAAAAAAAAATCAGCATGATGTAGACTAGTAAAAAACTAACATTCTACACTAGCACAGATCATTTTGAAACAGTTTTCTCCATCTGAGGAAACAAAAATATTGGAAATATTTCTAGAATATTGTTTTGCTTTAAATTAAAATACTTGCTGCTGACAGAAATATAAAATCAGGACAAAAATAAATGTACATGTTTGCTTTGAATAAAAACAACTAAAAACGTATAATCATATGCTAGCAAAGTCTGCCTTTGGTGAGTAAAGGTTTACACTGGAAAAAGTGTCAATAAGGCAGCAGAATAATAAGCATAAAAAATAGACTTTTTAATAAATCGTCTTGAAAAAAAATGAATAGTTAGTTTAGCATCTCATTCTGCCTCATTTTGGTATAAGTTATTGTTAAGTATCTCACAAAGAATAATGGACCACCGGAGAAGATTTATCTTAGGAATCACAGAGATTCCTGGTTAGAAATTTTTGTTTAAATGAAAATGAAAGGAAGACTCATTTAATAAAAACAAAAGAAAACAGTTTAACATTTCCTTAAAAGCACTTAGGTAACAGGGTGTTGATTGTTGCTGGTCCTCTCGTCCTCCTTTGTCTCCAGCAGGAGTAATTGGCTGTTGAATGTGAGCAGAAGTTGGTTAAGCTCCTCTTGTAGAAACAGGATTGTGTGAGGGTCCTTTTGTGTCTTAGGAAAGACACCAGCCAGACGGCGAACACATACTTGACTGGACACCTCCCAAAAGCACAGCACCTGGATAGGAGGTAATGTAGAAGAGGGTTTGTGTCCATGCCTTTATTGGTATGAGCATAAAGGATGGAGATGCCATCAAAATTTAAGGTCCAATTAAAAATCATAGGATACATCTTTATCATCAAAACATCATTCATACACCTGCAGAGTCATTCTCAGTAAAAGTTATGTCTTCAACTGCATTCCCTGCTTAGTGTAACTCAGATAAACTCTTCCTGCTGTATTTCTTTATGGTGCAAAACAAGGCGACTGCTGCCGTTTTAGGAACTCCTCCAAAGAAAAACTGAGGTAAAGCCTTAAGAGTTTCTTGCTCTGGCAGATGGTGTTTGAGCAAAGGGCAGATGGAGCATAAATCACCTCTAAAATATTCATTCTCCTCAGAGAAACCAAAGAGTAGGCAAGCATGCAGTCTGCTACTACAGCAAGAGGAGAAAAAGCATAGCAACATCATCCCTGCATCAGAGAGAACATGGATTTAAAGGAAATGTCTCAGCTCAGAGAAACTTCTGTTTCCTTCATTGGCACCAGCATAAATACCAAAAGCTCCCCTCTCTCAGCAAACTAATGGAAGGGATGAAATCAGTATTGGGACTGCAGGAACGATAATCTTTAAATGTCTCCTACCTTGTCTTTGGAGTAGGTGATCAGCTGCCCTTTTGTTTGCATGAACTGAACTGCTGTGACAGGGCTTGAGAGTCCGATCAGTGCACACACTGGCTTAGAGGTCACATAGGGGTTCCACAGAAGGACATTGTGATCCACACCTGCTGTAGCTGCAGCCAATACATGTATTCTATATTAACAAGAATTATTATTTTTGCAGCCTGTTAAAGGTACACTATGCAACCGGTGTTGATTTTCCAGCGAGGCTCCCCCCAGAGGGCGAAAGTAAAAGTGCACTGTCGTAAATATGCACAACTGTTCTCCTGGTTTCTCCGTCATGCCAGGCACGGTTGTTTTGAGCTTAGCAGACAGGCGAACGCAACGAATGACTAATGCTGCGTTCACACTGGACGCAGCTGGCGCGATAGAAGCAGCGAGTTTACATGCAAAGTCAATGGTTGACGCGCGTCAAGGCGCAGCAAAAGGTCCCGCGGCACGTTTTGAGCAGCAGGCGCAGCGCGTCTGAGCAGCTGAAGCAGGGAGAGAGACACAGCGCTGATGATCACTCCTCTTAAACAGTTTATTGACGCCTAAATTAACTTAAAATGCAGAAATCTGCCGGCAGAATATGCAGTTTGGATTATTTAGATGAAAAACACCTACCAGCTGCCGCGGTGAACCGCGAGGAGGCAACCCGGCCAGAGGCTGCTGATGAAGGGATCCCTACTGTCGGCGCATCCCTGGTATGTGGGGGTCTGAGTGGCTCCGACAGAAAAAATATTGAAGGCAGGATAATAATCTGAATGAACTGACTGCACTGATTACGTTTTCAGGTGTATTTTCTCACTTAAACACATATTAAAACTACTTTATTCCCACTGATCACAGCAAATATAGCTGCAAGGCAGAGAAAGGATAGTGAAGCTCCGCCCAACACGCGTCAGACACACTTTTGCACCACGCAGCCAGAGCAGCAAAGCTGCTTCAGCCGCGCGTCAGAACTAACTGGTACAAGCAGCAAAAATGAAGCAGCAGACACGATTTTGCTGCGTCCGATGTGAAAGCAGCACTGCACAAAGATTGCCACTGTGCTAGCAACGAGCATGCTTTTAACTGGGGGCGTGTAGAAGTTCTCGCCGTAAAGCAAGACCGACTCTCGCAAGACTTCTGAGCCTGTGGGTGCGGGTCGGTGCTCCTGCAATTGCAAGTGCAGTATTTCCCCTACAGACCACCAGGGCGGCCGAGAATACCTTTGTTCAACCTGAAATGAATCATTTAATCATCCATAACGTTATGGAACACATTAATTAACTGAAAAATGTTGCATAGTGTGCCTTTAAGTGCAAATAAATATCAGATGCCATTGATGCCACAAAGGAGGCATTGGTATAAAACCAGAGGAAGAAGGGCTATTCTAGGTGCATGTAAAAATGTCAGGATCATCAGAAATATTCCAGCAGAAAAATATTACTTCTCAACACTTGCTCTTCTATAGTTCATTCAAGACTTTTGTGTTTCTCATCTCAGCCTCAGTTTAGTTTCCACTTTGTCTCAAATGTTTCTAATGTTTTTCTCCAAAGAAAGATTCACTGGGAGAAATAAGTTAACATTACAGTTCAGGAATAATTGTGATTTAAAGGATATACAGCCACATACAGACTCACACATTATCACTGCAATTCACATTGTACCCATAGCTGCCCTGGAGCTCACTGACAGGAGGTAAGGTGAGAGCCTGAAAAATTTGTCTGATGTTTGATACTTGTCTATACTGTCAATGATCTTAAAAGACTTTCAAAGTTATGTGAATATAAGACTTAATGTAATTAAAGCCATGCTTATTTTCTATTTTAAATCTAGAGGGACAGAAAGCGCAATAATAGCTCTGTAAATAGCATTATATGAAGCAGAAGCCATGCTTATTGCTCATTTAAACTGTAAAACCCAAACTGCTAGTTGCATGAGCTGAGCCCTTCATTTAACTAATTTTTTTTTTTTATTATTATTTTATTTTGCTGATTCTTGTGATCCAGTTCACTAGTTTAACTGCTTTTCCAATCACTATTCTAATGACAAAATAGGCATTTTGGAGTTTTCTAATGATACTGCCCCCTGTGGCCAAAACACAGAACTCCAGCACTCTTCTGGTCCTTCTCATAGCTTGCTCTCGTAATTGATTGTTTGCTAGGTTGGACCAATAAAACATGGACGTGCTTGACGTCACATCAGCTGAAGAGTGCAGGAAGTAAATTTAGGAAAGTAGGAGACAGACTTATAGATGTATCAGTGCTAAACTACTGAGGTGTAGTGGTCATTGAGGGTCAAACAAAAAAGACTCTTTTTGTAAAACTTACATAAAGCCTTTTAAAACAGTGTTGAGATTGGTCTGAGCATGGTAACCAAGTTAACTGTTGAGTGTAAATGGCATGCACAACTGAACCGGACCGCGCCAGACACAACAGAACAGCGCTAAACTGGTAAAAGTTCATCAGTATGGCTCGCAGGGTTCGGTTCTGGCACGGTTTTCAGATAAGAGCGCATGACCAGACCACATCATCTCCTTACAGTCAGCCTCCGTTGTCGTGAAACTATATTCATAAAAATACTAGCTTCTGTACCGTGCCACACGATTACCAGTGATTCTTCTGCTTAGCAGTGTGATGAGCCTAAACGGCCATCGTTGTTTCCTGCGTCTGTACACCGTGATTAGACTATTGTTTGTCGTATCCACCTCCCAAAAGCCGACTCTGTCAAGTAAATTCACCAAAGGCTGCTTTCTTCGCCTGACTCTCCACAAACAACAAAATATCACAATTATAACAAAACATGACTTCCTGAATGTTATGTGCGCTGCCATGTTGATTTGCTTGTTTACCTCTAGAGAGCAGTAGTACCGTAGATCGCCACAAGGAGGCGAGGAATCATGCTCAAGTGTTGTGTAAATGTTCGTAAGGAACCGAGCTTGGCACGGTTAACTGATCCAAGTTCAGCACGCATCGGTTTTCAGAGAGTAGTGTAAATGAGGCTAATGTCTCTTTGTAAAATCCCCCCATGAAACATTAAGGAAGCAGATGGTCTAAAAATGGTCTTTTAGTCTTTTTCATTACTAGCTTTATTATACACCTCTCCTGTCAACCATCTTATGTGCTCCTTAGGAGATGCATATGGCACTACTTTTAGTTTTTAACACGGTCTCTTCCTTACACTTAGCTAAGACTATACAAGTCTAGCTGTGATTTCTTTTATGCTCTAAACTTAAACACTGACCTAGAACTTATCAACTTTGCTGTATTTTTTAACAAAATGAACCCACTAAAGCCATTTCTATGCTGTTTTTATGCATATGCTCCACCTTTTCATATCCCCATTCACTCTTGGCAGATGGCTGTTGCTATTGCACCTGGTTCTCCAAGAGGTATCTTCTTGTTAAAAGGGTTTTCCTTTACACTATTGGTATTTATTATCAGCATGAAGGATTGCTGCCTTTTGCTAATTTTTTTTATAGTAATTACTGGCTGCAAATTTTCCTTTTTTAAGGTCAGTTGTTTCAGTCTCCTTTATTCAGGTTTATTTTGTTTCACATAAAAAGGTAACACTCCAAAAAATCAAATAAACTGAGACTTGCTTTTTTCTTTAAGTAAAAGGTTTAACTTGTATGTTCATTTGAACGTCTTGGATTACTATTTTCTTCTCACCTATCAGACCAAGTCCACTGTTGTAATCCACGTCCAACACACCACTCTTTGTTGCAAAAGAAGAGACTCGCAGGCCCCTGCCATCCTTTTCCCTCCAGCCAATCACCATGCTGCTATCTGGTCTGGTGCTGCAGGACAGAAAGGCTTCAAGTGAAGCCAGGAAACGCACTGCAGAAGGTAACAGTCAGAGACAAAAAATCAGATATGGATGGTCTAACAAAAAGCTTTTGTGGAAACAAATATGAGAAAGCATGAATATCTGAAAAAATAAAGGCATATAACAGAAGATAAATTATACAGACCATAAGAACTAGGGTGATAAGGAAGAGTCACATTCTGCTTCTTTGAAATACCTTGTGTGTAAATGTAAAATATCCCATTAATAAATTGAATTACAGTAGGCCTTGTAACCCACTTTGTCAGAAATAGGGTCCTCCAGCCTTTTTATGAATAATGGTTGGAGCTTCGGAGTTTTTTTCTCTTTAGGTTTGGAAACAGAAACAGGAACACTACCAATTGTTTGATTTAAATCATCAGGTTTGGTAATTTTTTATTGAAATTTTACAAATCAAAATTATCTTCTAGAGTCTGTGGAAGAAGCTGAACTTCTACCTAAGTGACTTGATGACTGGATTACCATTTCTTTAAAAAAAAAGAAAAAAATGCATTAAAACAACTGACAACCTGCTCTGGCATCTGTGGGGGCGGGTGTGCGGTTTAACCGAGGATGCTTTGGAGGGGCTTCGGCTGGTGTTGTTTGAAGGGGGTTGTCCCTCCTGGGTGTAGGTCTTGGGTGGTGTTTGGGGCTAGTCCTGAGCTACACTTTTGTAAATGTAAACATCCAAACATCTAAAGACATCCTGTGTTTAGCTCATAAATATCACCACTATCAACAGATTGTGGAAAAACTCCAGGATAGAAACGACTGATGCTCTTGAACAGCATGAAGAGGCTTTGATAAAGTTGTAAACAGCTGTGTTTCCTACTTCCTTGTGTAGTGTGTTTTTGTCAGCTTGCTCTTTGTAGATTGTTGGCAACATTCCAACTTATTGGACACACAAAAACATTTCCAGTGCTCCTTAGTTTAAATATTTGAAGATAAGGCTCTCAATCTTTTGCTTAACAGCAACTGGCTGCTGGCTCAAGGAAGATACTGTATAAATGGTTTGTTAGACCTACATGTGATCATTTTTAGTTGAAAATCTAAAATATTTAGATTAATTAAAAAAAGAAACAGATCTAGGAATTAATTATTGTGAAAAAATTTGTGGAGCTTTGTGGCATAGGGCCACTTAAGGACTAAACAACCATTAAAAAACACAATGTTAAGTCTTCTCTCTAAGATGGTTAAGGAGTGTTTCTGCATTATTACTATTGTCATATTTTAATTAGTTAGGTAAAAACAAAAAATACTTTAAATTTGTGCATATTATAACGGCTAAAATTTAATGTAATTTAGAAACTCAATGAAGGAAAGCAAAGAGAGGAAAGACAAAACAGGTTTCAGCTTTAACCAGTCAAATGAAAATTAACTCTCAGCTCAATTTTCTTTAATGTGTTCATTAGACACATCTCACCAGATGGAAAAATGAAAAAAAAAAAGAAGTCGAGCCACTTTGTGAAATAGCTGTGTTCTATGTGCGATGACCGCAGCCCTGCTGTAGGGCAGAAACGAACCGATTCACAGGCACTCATTTGCTCACTGCCATTACAAAAAAAAACTGTAATGGATCTTGCATCACCATCTATCTCAATTAACATGTTGATTGAGAAGAGTTAAATTGGTTGCCAGCGTGTCTCTATTAGAAGCTGCTTAGCTTTCAGAGACGGTGAAAATAAGCAGTGTGTGAGAGACGACATGTGACAGTCTCAGGTCAAAGATCGGCCGTATAGCTGGGCCAAATAATTACGTCTGATTACATTTCATACATCAGGACTTTTCTCCCTCATACATATCAAAAGATCAAGAATTTTCAGAAACGATTTATGAGACTTATTCTTTCTTTCAATGACATGCACAAATCAAACTTTAATACAGAAACTGATTCATAGCGCCTGCCTTCTTTAGCTGCTGTTGGAGTTAATCTCACACTATGGTTGATGACTTTAGAATTAAAACTGAAAAAGAACCAGATATCTATATGAAAAAGATCCTTTTTGGGTTTGCTTCTCAACCTCAACATTCATCTTAAGCGTTCATTTAAAGCTTTTTGGTTTGAACATTGCAACCATAAAAAAATGCTGCTCTTTAACACACAGATATTTCCCGCAGCTCTCCTTCCTTGTCCTTGCAGCATTGTGTCCATCCCAATTTGCTTCTAATTTCCACTCATTTTCCCTCTGCGTTCCATCAGCCTCTCCACTTCTCCCTTCCTTGCTCTTGTGTCTCTGGAGCCCCGAGGTTTGGAAGTCTGGATAACCAGCTATGTCTAATGGTACACAGCCCACTCATACTGAAGGGCAGGAAACTTCAAAAGAATAGCCCCAGCACCCCAGAGGTATGCTAGCACACATATATACTCTCACAAAAGCATCCATTTTGTGCACACACCATTGCATATGCACACACAGACTTGAAGATTACATTCATGCTAGACTTTGTTTTGTCTCCACGATTTCCCCTGTAGTTTGTTACCCCTTTGTCTCCCAATTTGTTGTGTTCTATCTACAGTACATGCATGCTATTCTTTTCACTTTTTTATCAAGATTTCAGCCAAGACTGTCTCAAAGCGCTGCCTTGGCTGAGTCATTGTCAAAAAGCCCAATTACTCTTCAGAGAATGTTTATTCCAGTGATGCAGCTGAGATAAAACTGAGCATCTTCTTTGCTGCACACCCCAAGCTGAACAGGGGCCAAGAACTCACACCTGTAACTTTACACTGAAAGTGAAAAACCTGCCTGTATAGAAGTGATTAAAAGTGCATACAGTAAGTGACTGAAACCACTACATAGCTCATTCCAGGTGTCAAGGTGAAAGGTGTTAGATGTGTCATCAGCATTTCTGACACCCTAAGCCTTACATTTTAGCTAAAAATACTAGTTATGTTTTTTTTTTTTTTTTTTTACTTTTTTGATTAAAAGTAGGCAGCAGATAAGGCACATCCAATCTATGTCATGTCTTACTACTTGCATTTTTGCCCTTTGTTTTATTAGTCTAGTAATCAGTGACAGGTTAATAAAGCTCAGGCATCAGCCGGCTATGTATTTGACAAGCTGGCAAACACAATTTGATCTTTAGATAAGACAGACTGCTCTGGTTTTATTATTTATTTTAAATCTCAGAAAGTCCACTGCATGAGTCCTCTTACACACCTCTTTTTTACACACATCCCTTAGACAGCATTTGCATATGACACTGTTACAAAAGGAACACAAACGTGACTTGAATAAAACAGTCAAAGGTCAATTATGACTTCACTTAATCTAACATTATGCTATGCTGTCTGTACTGATGAGGAAACATTGACCTGACCAGCTGGATCCTTGAAACTTAAAAGCAAACTGATAGCTTGTCCTACTTTATGATTAATTTTGCGTTATCTAACCACTTAAAGGGACTTAAAGAGAATGGATATGCAATTCCTGAATGGTTTGTTGAACCTTTAGTAGGAAGACAAGTAAAATATGACAGTAGCAATGCAGCAAAAGTATCATAATGATGCAGCAGAAACCCTGGAAATTGGAGTGCATCAAAACGGAAAGAGATGAGATGTGTCAGTTATGCTGTAGGAAATGCTTTTTACATCCTAAGTTGTAGACCATCAGAACCTGCTCATAACAAGAGAGGAAGGAAGCATTGTAGTACTAGAAGAAATGCGTTCAGGTTGGTAAAAGATTAACAAAGCTTACCATGTCTGCTCAGCATGACGGATGATCTTTAGTGCAATAAAGGCCATTTCTACAACCAATTTAAAATATGAATGTTTCACACAAATGATTAAGAGCTGGAATGTAAAGGTTGTAATGATGTCTTACATATTGAAATGCTCCAAAAATGGCTCTACGGCATGTTGGGAGTTTGGCCTATTTGTTAAGGCATTGCACTTGGAATCCAGAATCAAGCTGGACTCTGAGTTCTGAGTTCAAAATCCACTCCCATGGATTGACACTCTGGCTCCCTGAGCAAGACCATTAACCCCCACACTGCTCCCCGGGCATCGCACAATGGCAGCCCACTGCTCCCCAAGGAGATGCGTTAAATGCTGTTCATTCTGTTGCTCTTGACCTGTGACAGTGAAACGACAGTAAAACCTGAAGAAGAGTAAAAAATGTAAAAATATAACCTGTCGAATTTGTTCTATGGTAGGTCATAAAGGGTTAAACATTTCAAAATATATGTAGGAGAAACCCAAATTGAACACTGTCTGTAATTTGAATAATTATATTTGGAAAAATTATTAGGTAATACTTTTTTAGATCTCAGTTTCAAATGATCATTTAAAAAAATAACTTAATAATCTCAGGTTGCTCTAACACCCTAAAGAAATGATTGAAGCTCTTTTTATGTTTGCACAAAAATGATAACGATTTTATAGATCAAAAGCTGTATATGTCAGCCTTTTTTTGTTTGGATAAAATGTTCAAAAGCTTCTACACAAGGTTTATTCATGCATATACAGTGTTTGAAGGGTAGTTTATATTAGATATCTATTTCAATACAGGCATACAAATTAAGATTATTTTTGTGAAAAAAAGGGTTTAACTGATAAGTGATGTTGAGCCCAAGATCTAGGGCTCTAAATGGAGCCTCGTAAGAGAAGTTATAAAAAAAAATTATCAACTGGTTTACATACTTGATCAACACTGTTGATACATCATTTCAGATCCAAACTTAGATTAACAGTGCAAAAAAATGTAAAGTTAAATACCGGTAGGTAATTTTTTCTTAAGATACATGATTTTTTTCTCTCTTCAATTGAAGAGGAAAGTAAGACACTTTGCAAATGGAACATTTACATTGTAAATAAAAAAACTTGATTTGTCTTATTTCAAGTGCATATTATCTAGTTATCTTGTTTGAAGAGTAAAAACACTCATTCCATTCGCAAACTCATTTACTGACTCAAATTAAGGATAAAAACACTTGATTTAAAGCATTTTTAACTATTTTCAGATTATTTCTCCAGTGTATAGACAAGCCAAATAACCACTGTTATTTAACCAGATAGGAGGTAGGTTGTGTGTTAATGTGTATCAAGAAATATCCCAGCTGCATTTGTTTGTTTTTTAGCATATTTACACATATTTTCCCTTTTCCCAATGGCTTGCTTTGTTTTAGGCAACACAATACAGTAAATAATGAATTCAAGCAACAAATTCTGGCATTGAAGCAAATGATTTTGTTTATGTGAACAATCCCTACCTTTTCTGACCCATGCAGGAGAGTGAGCTTGGTGCGTCTCCACATAGCAGCAGCAGTGTTTGCCTTTGACCAGCTCATCCCACAGGACTGTCGGTGCACCACAGTCAGAATCCATCCTCACACAGAGGCTGTCAAACAGACAGATCTGGGCGAAAGTAAAATTCAAAGCACTGACCTGGGAGGACAGAAATGTACATCTGTTACTTAATTGGTCAATGAACACATGGAGGTTGTGAAACAAAATGGACATTAGTGGCAGTGTTCTGCCATAGTCACTTTGGTTTTATCTCTTTCCGTGTGTTACCTTTCCCCCAATATCTCCTATGGTGAGCACAGCTTGGTCAGAATGAGACGAACCCATCCAGAAGTCCAGAGACCACGGGGCAAATGTCAATCCCTTGATTTTTCAGTAAAAGAATGCATGAATATTGAAAATCATGGCTGCATCAGGATGCCCTTTTATGGTGATATACTGTATAACAATGTACCATTTTAAGAGTAGCATGTAATATTATTTAACTTTCTCTGCAAATAGCTTTGCTGGCAAAATCTGCAGACTAACAGTTACTAAGTATTTTAAATTCACTCCAAAATAATACTTAAATGACTACTGATGTTTAAAAATTATTTAACAGCCTCATGTCAACCATAATTTGTCCTAAAAAAAGAATAGCTTTGCTGGGAAAACTTGCTACCAAAGTGATTTGAAGACATCGGCTTCTCGTTCCTTAACTGTAAAAAAAGGAAAGTTTAAAAATTAAGACAACCATCCATGAACAGGCTTGTGTTGAGTGAACCTAAACCAACAGGGTAAATCAAAAGTGAAATAACTTTTCAACACGCAGTTAAACTGTGTTTATGACTTGGCTCAACTTTTACATGTAGATATTTTATCAACTTAACACAAGTTTTGTCTACTTAAAGATGGGAGTAGATACAGTATGAGCAATCGTTTAAATTTCGTTGA
Source organism: Cyprinodon tularosa (assembly GCF_016077235.1). Lineage (NCBI taxonomy): Eukaryota > Metazoa > Chordata > Actinopteri > Cyprinodontiformes > Cyprinodontidae > Cyprinodon > Cyprinodon tularosa. The sequence continues at coordinate 127,995 of NW_024038781.1, forward strand.
ATTAAAGATTCTGCCTTCATTTAACTTTTTTACATAAGCCTTTAGATGACCCAACTCAAAAAAAAAAAAAGTTTCCTTACTTTTTAAAGTTCGTTCAATGTTTCTCTTTTCACAGTGTAGTAATCTTAGGCCACTCATTAGAAGTTAACTGATAATTAATATTCCTAATTTTTTATGTTTTAAGAACATATTTTATTTTAAATCTTCTTGGAAAACTTGGTTGAGTTTGAAATATGTTTCATCTTTGTTACAAAAGCTGAAACCTGAAAGACTGCACTGCCAAGTCTTTGATCAGGTCTTTGCAGTCAGTTGAGTACATTTTTCCAAATGCATCTTCTGGAATGTTGCAACATCCATGCATAACTTATTTTTGCAGTGTGGCAACGTTCCGTTTAACTATGAACTTGTGAGCTTGCCTTTTAGCTGTATTCCTCTATGAACATTAAGTGCTTTTATGTTCGAATCTTTTTCTTTTTGGTGGAAAGCAAAAGTAAATTCTTTTGACTTAGCAATATGGCTAAAAATACGATGAAACAAAACAGTCAATAATCCAGACATCTGATCTGCAAAGAAGGAGAACTGTCTACAGATGATGGAGTATTTTTTAACCTGCATTGGTCAGGAATGTAGGATTTAGTGTTAGATTTTGATTAAATCTAACACTAAATTCTAGATCATAATATGTCTTGCATTGAGCCTATTACGTTGTTTTTCTTTCATTTTTATGTACATTGCAAACATCTAAACAGCTCAATTTAGGCAATAAAGCTCATTTGCAGAGAGAGTTTAAATCTAAGAGTAGTTTTTCATCCACACAGTTTACCTTCAATTTATATTTGCAGCTGAAGTCCTGTATGTCGTAAAAACATACCTCTTTACACGTGAATGAGACAGCAATCTGAGAGCAGGAGGGCCATAAGAGACAAAGTGACACACAGAGCACTTTATAATGTGACATGATTATGATTTACCAATTTCCCAGGCTAAAAAATCAATGCCAACCATGAAAATATTTTATTCATGCTTATAATTAAATACCCCAAGCCGTTCACAAATCTGTAGATTAAAGAGTTGCTAATTAGGAGTAATGATCAATAATTGATGGTCCTACAACAAAGAAATGAGCATTTACTTTCTAAATATTATGCAATAGCCTCTTGTCTGCGAAGCTGTTACACAAAGAACAGATCAATAATTAATCAAGTGACTGAAGTATTTGTCTCCCTTTGTAAATTACAATATCTGGCCCAATAATTCTGACTATTTATCTCTTAACTATTAAATGAATCATCTTAAAGAATATGAACTGGCTTTCAGAGCAAGGATGCAACTAATCAACTACAAAGTGCTAAAAAGCAACATTTACAACAACACCAAATAACCTTGTGCATGCTCGGTAGGAGCACCATGTCTGTTACCCAGAGGTCTCTGGGTGTGACCGTGTTGTTCTGCAAGCGATGCTTTTGTTGAATGGACATGTCTCCTTTGTCCCGCAGCACCACTGTTCCTGCTTTGCTCACAGTCAGGTACTGACCTGAGCTCTGGATGTACAACACCTGGGGAGACCAGGGGATATAAAAAAACAGCAGTTTGGCTGGGGAAAAAACTATTCTTAACTCAAAGGCAAAAGCAGCTTCTAATACATTCGTGTAACATTCTACACCAAAGACGAAAGTATATTAATTCAAATGGTTTGGAAGATTTTAAACTGAGCTTTAACTGTTAAGTATACCCTTTTCTTCTCTTCTCAGTTACTACAGAACCATGCTTGAGGAGGCCCAATAACTCAATCCCCTTCTAAACCCTCATCCACACAGGTTTAAGAGAAAGAAACTAATCCGCCCAGTTTCTGTGCTGCAGCTGATAAAATAATACTCCATTAATGAATTGCAGAATTTTACTTGCTGAGGTGCAGGAAAGGAAATTTTTTATCTACAGAGTAAAAGTGAGGTGCTCATTTTGATTTGGTCAAAATTATGATGTCTGCTTTTAGTCTGTGGTGGTCTACATACTGGTAACCTCTGACAACTTTTACAGGCCCTTGCAAAAAGTAGTCATACCATTTTATTTGCAATATGAAACACAACGAAGCGTGCTAGTATTGTGTGTAAACGGTCCTAAGGAACCAAGCTCTGCATGGTTAACTGATCCAAGCTCGGTCTCAACTCAGCACGGGTCAGTTTTCAGAAGGTTGTGTAAATGGGGCCATAGAGTACTGGCCATCTAACCTGACTCCACCAGATGGATTTGCTCCGCATATCCATCTGGAAACCTTCCGTTGAAGTAATTTTGGGAAGGGGCGAAAATACTGGTTAGCTGATTGGCCTATGTTGGTGTTAGACGGGCCAAATAAACCAATCAGATCAATGAAGCATATCACGTACTAACAGAACAACAACGAAAACACAACCACAAGCCAGGCTACTCTTGCCGAAACCAGTCGGGAGAAGAGCAAAAACATCTTTTCCTCTGAGAAAAGCCTCCAGAGCAGTGTTTTGCTCTTCTTTCAGTGAAGAAATACTCTGTAATTCCGATAAAACTTGTTCGATAGCCATTCTAACGCTAGTTTCATCGGCTGAAGCCGCCATGTTCTTTAGACTGAACTGTCGCGCTTCTCGTTGCGTCACACCTCAACCCGCCTCAAAGCCAACGCTGATTGGACGTTCGTTTGGTGAACGGCTCTAAATTTTCTTTAACGGAGAGTCTCCAGACTGATCTGCGAGTGAAACCTTGAAAGCTCGCGAGATCAGGATGGTCTACTGGCCATCTGTTTGATCGGTCAGTTAATTGAGGTCACTATAAAGTCCACTATATGGTCCTCGCTCTATATGGTGATGGAGGAGTTTGATGGAGGAGTTAGGCATTGTGTCAGACATTCCGTATTGCATTTGTTTTCATTACCTCCGCCAAGGGGGTCCTGTTCGTCTGTGTACAGGAGAACTTGAAAAGTTATGAATGGAATTTAATAACATTTTTACCAAAGCTTCACCTCAGTCCAAGTAACAATTCATTAAATGTCGTTGATCACCCACATCATAATCAGGATGCAGGAATCTTTTAAAAGATTAATTAACATCATTTGGCAGAACAAGCAGTTGCCCCCTAAACCAGAGAGTGGTGTCAAAGATGTCCAGAAGCCTGTGCTCTACAACTGCTTTTCTGGTTAAAAATAAAATTTCTCCACCATCTGCCTGGTTATTTTTCCAGCTCTACCTTTTAACCCTCTATTTTATTAGGATTGCTAAATTTGTGCCATTTGTGATTACAGGTAAACAAAGGTTTTTTTAGTGGCTTATACAGAGATCACGTCATTTACTTTTTTTTTTTTTTCATTTGAAAGGACAGCTGAATTTTAGCACTTTTAGACCTGAATATGTCCTTTGATATTGTTGATCACAGCATTCTCCTCCACTGCTGGGTCAAAATTAAAACTCACCTTTCTCAGGATGCCCTAAGGTGCCCAACAGAACATTAATAACTCTAGCAAAAGTGGTCAATAGAGACATGGGGAAAACAAGCACACTCCATGATGCAAAACTTTTTAGCAGCAATAATCAAAAGTAGAGGTTTTCTGTTTAACTTCATCAGTCCTCTCATGCAATGAGGTTTGTTAACATTTCTTTAATGCACACCTCTGTTTAGGTCCAAGCACAGCATTTCAATTGAATTGATATTTAGGTGCTAACTTGATTCTCTTTTTGTGGTTAGAAAACTAATTGGATATTTGGAATGATTGCCTTGTTTTAAACTGTAGGTCAGATAGTCAGAGAATTGACCAGCGAATGTTTTAGTATACAGAGAAGTTCATGACTTACTCAGTGATTTACTGTCAGGGTCATGTGGCTGTGAAAAAAAAAACCCTCAAAAGTTAACCCATTAACCACCAACCATCCTGTTTGACAGCTTGTCCTGCTATGCTGCTTTGTGTGACTGCCTTATATCCACCTGATAGCAATGACTGAAGCAGCCACCGGGCAAGAAACTCATATGTGTGTATATATATATAGATATATATAGATATATATATGCATGGGTGTTTGTGTGTGTGTATTTTCAAGCCATGCCAGGCAGGTGTTTGGGCCTAGGATCAGAGAATGATTGAAGACTAAATTTGACTTTGAAAAACTAATACCAAAAACAGGCAAAAGATGGCAAAAGTGCATCTATTTCTACCGCTTGCATGTACCACATTTCTTTCGATATCCAGTTTTGCTGCTAAGCATTGTGTTCAGTGAGGAATGCACAAACCCTTATTTTTAACTTGCATATACGGTCAGTTATTCATGCTGGTCATCAGCTGTTGCTGTAGCTCCCGCCAAACATGTGGTGTGCGGGCCGGCATTAACAGCAGCTTGATGATCAGGATCTAACTCATGTTTGCGTAGCACCTTTTTGCCGCTGGATACATACACGCTGGAGCACAGCGTGTAGAGGCAAGTGCCTGGTTCCCCTAGCTTCCTGCACCAGATGCTAAATGGCTTGTCATGTCACCCAGTCTCCTCCAGCCATGCCCAGCGCCATTTATTTTTGAGATCTTTATCTCTTGTACTGCATTGTGCCCTCTCTCTCGTCCTTCTCTCTAAACACAAAGTTAAATATATTTATTTTGTGGTTTTTTACACGTCTTTCCGTTGAATGGAGCCGTAAACGGCGGAAGGTCACTTTCCGAGGATAATTTCAGCACTGTAACACAATTTATCTGGCGACTTGAGCAAAAAGCATGAGGAAGAGGTACACACTTTCCTAAGACCCGCCCCCTTCTTCTTATGATTGGCTAATACTGTCAGTTTCAGAGCGCTCCTTTGCTACCATTGGCTGACAAATGCAAAAGGGATTTCGATTGTCTTTTTTTATTGATTTACTGTCAATTTATTTTTGATGGATTTTTTTACCCACGGACAATTGCTAGGAGCCGGAAATCCAGCCTGAGCCAGAATACTTTAATCCCTGATCATATCCTAAAGATTATTTTTAGCTCTTTGATTTAGTAATTTCTAAAATATTTTCAATATATTATAGGGAAATGGTAGATCATGCTTACATGATTTCTAAAATAATACTTACTGATTTCAGTTAGAATCTATTTCTGAGCTTAATATACAGATATTCACATTTTTCTTTGCATTTGAATAGAATTAGTCAAAAGTTATTCTTTTTAAACACAAAATCATATTTTAGTCTGTTTGCTTAACACTTTTAACAACCTATTATGCAAAATCATTCTAGATGTAATAAAGGGCACACTCCATTATATGCTCAAGTCAAACATGTTCTCGTCTCTTCCATCTTACAGAAATCTCAAAAATAAAAACATTTCTTTAAACTGTCTACTTAAAAGTCTTATTCACACAGTTTCATGCTCTGACCTTGCATTAGTGAGGTCTCTTCTATTATCAGCAGCAAATGCTGCAACTACAATCATTACTGGGACCATAAGGGCAGGAAAAAAAACATTCGCCCTGAGTTTACCTCGCTTTGGGATTCTTTATTGATTTTAAAATCAATCTGGAATCGTTTTTGCTAAAGCCTTGTGCAATTTTCATCAGAAAAGCACAGAACAAATGATGTTGTATTGTGCCTCTAGGTTTTATTACAGTATGTTTAAAAACGTTTTCAATACTTCTGCGTCTGCATCAATTTAAAAAGCTCATAGACAGACACATTGTCTCAGGGAAAAATCTTCCTCTTTAAAGGGTCTAAACCTTCCAGGCATTTGGAAAACAACTGACACAACGTTTTGACATTTTGACATCCTGCGGATTGAAAGATTAAAGCGGTGAGCTTTCACTTTATCCACAGCAGTAGGCACTTTATACTAGCTCTCCATTTGCATATTAATTGATAGATGTAAGAGCAGTCCAGAGCCATTTATCTCAAAAGAGGTGTGCCATTTTGATGAGTAAGACCCTAATACTGGTGAACGTTTCCCGGCACAATGTTTAATAATGTGGATTTCCCCCCAGTCAGCAGAGTTTAAAATTCTAAACTTGATGAATGTGTGTTTTTTCACAACACGCAGGGCCGTAAGTTCAAAATGAGCCGTATGTTTAGGTTTGTAACAAACTCAACTTCTAATAAGTTTCTGTGAACTTAGAAATCTTTTACCTTCTGAACAGGTCCCCGATGAGGACAAGTCAGAGTTAACGTCGGCTTCCAGCAAGGAGCACAAATGGCTCTGCTGTTGTGTAGTTTATCAGAAAGCTTCAGGAGCAGAAAGGAGCTCAACCCTCTCCAGCTGACACACCCACATTCCTTCACACCATCACTTTCCAGGAGCTTTCGAGGCTCCTGAGAGGCAACCACACTGTCAAACAGAAGACCATATTCTTCCCTGGATCCACGGCCGACTGCCATCCAGGCAAGATCGATGAACTCATTTCTGGACAAGGAGCGGGATTCGCTACAGAAGTCCTGCATGCAAGATAAACAGCACCATTTAATGTATTACATTTGTTATCTTGACTTGTGAAACCTTGTCTAAATCGGCACATTTAATAAACTGAGACACTAAATCAAACTTACAAGGAAAAGGCTCTGTAATTTTCTATAATCCTGAACGTTCATCCTGTCTTCAAGCTGTGCCACCTCTGTCTTCGTTGCCATGGTTACAGCGCAGACTTGCCAATCAATCACCCCAAACATAGCAGGCAAGGTCAGAGACATAGACACCTCTATAGTATTTGTGCATCAAGCTCTGTCTAATAATACATACCAACATTTCTGTGTTACACAACGGAAACAAGATGTCCCCAGCTTGAGTAATCCCTTAGTAACCTTCAAAATCTATTTCACAGCAGGTTGTCATGTCATAATGGACGTACAGCAGGATCACAGCAGTTGGCTTTTTTTTTTTTTTTTTGTTGGGTCTTTTTACTTAATCCATACGGGTCTGTGTTGAACAGCATGCAAAGGTCTTTCTTTCTCACCCAGGTAGATGACTTCTGGAGGCGGATGAAAAGGTCTCTGAATCAGGCCTCAGAAATGGTTTGAGGGCACAGTGGGTTGTCAAGACCAGTCAAGCCTCTGATTGTGTCAGCTAACACCAAAGAGAAGGACATAACATAGTCAAAAAGCAGACTAATGCTGTGAATGAAAGGTAGGATTTATTCGGTGCGTCGTCTGCACTATAATTAGGAGTACATGTAATAGCAGATAAGAAATGTGAGAATGTGCAATTTGCTTTTAGCTTTCACTTCCTCTGGGTCCCTTGAATGTAGTTTTTTTTAAATGTGTATGGCCTGCTCAGTAGAACAGTGGGTAGCGCTGCTGCCTTGCAGCAAGAAGATTAATGGTTCGATTCCCGATCCCCGGTCTTTCTGCATGGAGTTTGCATGTTCTCCCTGAGCATGTGTGGGTTCTCTCTGGGTACTCCGGTCTCCTCCCACAGTCCAAAAACATGACTGTTAGGTTAATTGGCTTCTGTAAAGTCCCCAGTGTGTGTGTGAATGGTTGTTTGTCTCTGTGTTCCACTGCGATGGACATGACCTGTCTAGGGTGTACCCCGCCTCTCGCCCGTAGAAAGCTGGAAATAGGCACCAGCACCCCTTGTGACCCCACTTGGGATAAGCCTGTTAGTGAATGGATGTATATATATATATATATTTATATACACATAGTCCTTGCTATTTTTTCCCTGTTTTATTTTAATTTTTTTTTTCTAGGTTAGATTGTAATTAAAATCTTCACAGAAAGGCCAGCAAATAAATATGTGGATTTAATTTTGCTTTAATGAAACAGGTAAAAAAAAAATGTATGAATATGCACATTTTTTAGGAGACTTTCATTGCTAAAACTGACCTTTAAAGGGAATTAAATACATAATAATTACTTAGGCAGAGCTAAGAAATAATTACATTAATAAAGAAATACGTTGATGCATAATGGTTTTCTGCCAAGTCTGTCTCTTATTGTCTGTTTGCGGTACCCTGGGGTGGCAATTTATTTATAGAGAACTTCACAGAAATAAAATAACTGAGTTTAATTTGTTGTTATTTTTTTTATAGTAAGATTAAAAATTAATAAAAAAAAAAAAACAAGAAATGGTTTTCATTTTCTCTGTGGCTAAAGGACACAGCTGTAGCACCAAATGAAGCTTCCCCTGAGGTTTAAAAGGGCAACAGACAACAATTTCTTCTGATGCAAATGTTTATGTGGCAAATCTTCTTGAATGTGCTTTTAAACTAAATTACCCCATGGTGGGACAATAAAGAATATACTATTTTATGCTATTCTAAACTGATCTGAGATTCTAAAGACAGGCTGTAAAACAAAAGCAAAAGAACAACACAACAGTGCTTCGTTAAAGTCATTACTCTGTGGTGTGATTCTGATTGGATGCTTAAGCCACCCTTTTTCCCATCTCTGTTAACAGCAGGAAGCAACAGATGTGCCTCTGCAGCTGCTATAAATGCAAAAAAAAATGGTGATAATCTGGTGATAATCTTTACTCCTCTTTTGTTCGTAATCATGATGGCTTTTAATCAAGTGCACCCTGACTTGTTTTGGAGCCAGCTACTGGTTATCAGTCTGGATTCAATTACATGGGGGCAGCTCTTCTCAGATGAAACATTTCAGCTGATGATTCATCTAAGCTGGTGTTGGAGTGATGGAGAAAAGATTGCAAAATTTTCTTTGTTTTCTGTCAGTGAGATCACATAAAAAACACTAATCAGTGGAATCATTACAGGCACTTGGATGTGAAGAGGAAAACATTGATTATCTCTCTACAAAAGTGTCTGACACTAAGTGATCTATCCATCTTTCAAGTTGTTTTTCTTGAAAGCATTTAACATTTCCGTTATTTGATCTGTCTAAGCAAGGACTAATTTGCTCTGAGGGTGAATCCACTTAGCAAGCTGCATCGCAACCACTTTTTTTTTTCTTTGTGGACATAAACAAGCTTCTGGGTACAAACTGCTGTAATCAAAATACCAGAGATCACTTTCATTAACTGATTTTTTCGCATAATCCATAATATTTCAATCAGGTAAGCATAGAGAAAGCTGCACTTTAAGGATTATTGCTGTCTTTGAATATCTAAGTCGGTCAGAATTTCAACCATCTGACTAAAACTTACTAAGATGAAAGGAAAATTTTCAGGCAGTAAAGTAGAAACGTTAAATCTTGACAAACACCAGTACATCTACTGTATGTAGTAAGGCTAAAGAAGAGTTTCTAGTTGCATTTTAGAAGCTTTCACAGAAATTAGGCTGAAAGGTGACAGCTTTAGAGTCCTGTTAATACTGCTGAGACTGAGGTTAATCAAGGGAAACTTAATGAAACACAGGCTTTAGAGAACCATGAAAGGAAAGCAAGGGAAACAATGAAGACAAAGGAAATCTTCCAAATTCATCAAGTTCACCTTAAGTAAACATCCAGATTGCTTAAACGTGAGTTAGACACACTTTCACATTTTCAAGCCAGTTTGTACAAAGAAATCAAATAGATTGGCTCTACTCTTACCATATATTCAAACTGGATGATGCCACAGTTGTGTCGATGGCAATGAAAAAAAAATCAAGATGTACTTTGGTTAAGGAACGTTCACATCTCATTGAGGTAAGTCTTCAATTTAAACTTTTGCACCAAATTATTCTTTTAATACGCTTTCTTGTCATTACAGGTCTGGCAGATTATAGATCTTTTGTAGTTCTTGTTCAATTATAAAAATTTCAGTCACCCTTGTTTAAAAAAAAACAAAAAACAATTGGAACACACAAATATGGCTCTCTTCATCATTCAAAATCTTAGTTCTATCAGGATATAAAACAGAGATTTGTGCTGTCTCAAACAAACCTTTGGATGATTCATCTCGACCTTGTCCGTGGGTAAAATCTGCTGAATCCAGCACACGCTCTGTGTCTTCACCCAGATTTATGACAGACAGCAATGGCCACATGGAAATCAACACCTGCAGCATGCAGACACCCACTGGCAGTTAACAAACTTGCCCAGACAGAGGCAGGGCACACACAATTCTTTATTATCTCTCACCCTTAAAGGCTCGGGTTAAGTTTCCTGGCAACCAAGTAGTCAAAAAGTGTTGTGTTTGTCAGTGTGGCTGTTATTGTCCACACATGTGGCACTGCCTGATGGTGTGTGTGGGCGATGTTTCTATTCACAGAGTAGTCACAAAGAGAAGATAATCTGTTTGAAACACAACAACCACATCACAACCTGCACGCATGCAGCTGCTGCAGCGACAACACAATTCAAGGTAGTAGTTTTTTTCACTTTTCAGTTAAGACACACTGAAAGCAAAGAAAAGAACTGAGCCCCAACCTAAACAGAAAAAAAATCAAGCAGACAGAACAAGAAGCTTTATGGGACCAATCAAATGCCTTTCGGAAAGCAACCCATGTGTCATTCACAGCAGTGTGCACAGTAAAAAGAGAGAAAAAGAAAATCTTGGAGACTTGTTTAAAGCAAACAAAAAGATTGCCAGCATGACAACAAGCAGGAATGCACCCAAAGACTCGCACATAGCTCTTCCTCCCCTCCCGCATCAGCAGCCATGACCAATCCCTAGTTGTGACTTAATGGTCTGGAATAACTTGAATTGGATGATTATGGTGGCCGTCAACAGTGACAGGATCAGAAAATTAGGTCTCAGCAATTTCAATAATAAAGCTTTAAAAATTAACACTATCACAATTGGATTACGGCGGCGCATGCCGGAGCCAGTGCAGAACCCAAAAATAGCCCCACTCAAATCCACCATGGAGAATCCACTATTATACAGGGAGAAGAATGAAGTTGCTGGAATGGGGCGGAAAAAAATATTGTACGGATCTTGGAGTGAGAAGCAAAGAAGTGCAGTCGAAGAAAAGAGAATGCAAGGGCAACTGAGCGAAAACGAAGCACTTTCATTCCACAATGCAAATTCAAAGGGAGACCCACTTTTGTAAATCCTTTTCAGAACTCTTTAATTTACAATAAAAAGGAAAGTGCCTCCACACTCCAAGACTCTGTCAAGTGAGTAAAGTAGGGAAATCTCAGAGTATGAGAAAAGAATTCTTCTTAAACATTTTCAAAAGTATTTATGTAGTACCTGCTAAATTATGACTTGTTTTAGTTCAAATCTCTTCAAAGCGAAAGAAAATAAAACTTTAGCTTAAACTTCATATGATGCAAACAGCAGACCAGATGTGCGATGCATCTAGGTTTTGTGATAAAATGTAACAAATTCTGCCTCAGATTTGTTTTTTCTCCAAACCGATGCTGTCCATTTCTGTTGATAACTGCAATCCAAGTGAAGTTTTTAGACATGAAAATGTGTCTATAATTCGAAAAAGTACTCCTCACTGAAGGAGACTGAGTAGCAAACTGGACTCTCAACTGAAAGAAGCTCTTTGATGTCAACAAACTGACAAGGAGGGCTTCAGAAAAGTCTTCAAATCAAAAAACACACAACTAGGCTGTCGATGTTTGAGATCCAAAAGCAGAAGAGAGAGTTGTCAGTGATAATTAGAGCTTGACTTATGGTTTCATAACAGAACTGAAGGGAGAGAAAAAAAGTGGTTTGTGCTTTTACTGCATTGCGCTGAAGCAATTCAGAGCGGGGGTGAAAATAGATTCAATTCAGTTTAATTTCAGTGTCATTTCAGGGCACAGAGACAATTCAGCAAGATCAAACAGTCAGATTGGTTCAAAGTCCTCTGTCTATGGAAAACCAGCTGATTGCACCGACTCTGACTCAACAGTAATCCCTCACACCAAGCAGGCTTGTAGCAATAGTGGAGAGGAAAACTGGAGGAAATCTCCAGCATCACCAGACTCGGTGTGAATGGTATCTTCCGAGGCCGACTGGGGTTCAAGGAGACAGAGGTAGACATACAGAAAGAAGCAGAGATATAAAAGATAACTGTCAATCAGCTTCACAGGCAGCCCTGTCCAGGAAACACACAGCCAGGCAGATGGGCACCGAGTCAGCTCCCATGTCAGGTGATGAAACAGAGCACATACAGTTAGTCATAGTCAGAGAAACAGGACTATGCTGAAAAACAGGCCAAGCTTAAACATCTATAAAACAGGTGTTGATGGCAGCAGCACATCTGATATTTCTCTCCAGGATGAAGTCACAGTCAAACAGGAACAGACCAGATGAAGCTACTATATTGAACAACAAACAATGCAAAATGAAAGAATAGAGAAAGAATGAAGTGGAATGATAAAAAGTGGTCCCTATGTCCTCTAACAGTCTAAACCTATAGCAGCATAACTATAGAGATAGCTCAGGATAACATTAGCCCATCTAACTATAATCTAAAAGGAAAGTTTCAAGCCTACCCTTAAAAGTAGACAGGGTGTCTGCCTCACGGACTAAAACTGGTAGTTGGTTCCACAGGAGAGGAGCCTGACAACTAAAACATCTGCCTCCCATTCTACTTTTAGAAATTCTAGGAACCACTAGTAAAGCTGCAGATTGAGAGTAAAGGGCTTGTTAGGAAGATAAGACGCAATCATTTCTCTGTTATAAGATAGATCTTGGCCATTTATTAAATGTGAGAGGGAGGATTTTATTCTGGATTTAACAGGAAGACAATGAAGAGAAGCTAGTATAGGAAAAATATGATCTCTCTTCTTAATACTTATCAAAGCTCTGTCTGCAGCATTTTGGATCAGCTGAAATCTTTTAACTAAAGTTTGTGGACTTCTTGATAGTAAACACTTATAATATTCCTTCTCTGAAGTAACAAATGCATGGACTAGTTTCTCAGCATCACCCCTGGACAGGGTATTCCTAATTTTTGCAATATTCCTGAGATGGAAAAAGGAAATTCCAGAAACCTCTTTGATGGGATTTTAATAACGGGCCCTGATTAAAAATAACACCAAGATTTTTTACCTTACTATTTGAGATCAATTAAATCCCATCCACCCATTAGCCGAAGCTTTCCTTTTGTTATTTACCTTTAATTGTCAATGGAATCCGGGACTAATCCATGACTTTCTGTTTCCTGGGCTGTAATATGCCGTAACAGAAATAATTTTTTTCCGCCGGCTACTGCACTGGACAAAAATCCATTTTAATGCCATAGCAACACACAGCGAGCAAGAGGGGTAAAGAGGTGGAAAATATTTACAGCTCTCTTTAAGAATATTGATGAAATGTGTATCACCTTAAGGATTATCGTGTTCAGCAATAGCCATTAGTATTCTATATACCAACCAGATCTGTGGGAGTAATAGATTCCTTTATCTAGCCAGATGAAAAAAACTAATTGAGAATTGTGGCCAATGACCTCGCCAAGACAGCAACTTACTGGTTACATGGTTACAAAAAAATATAAAAATACAAAAGCATATATCACACACAGTGAAATTTCTAAGTTTACAAAGTTCTGTCAAATTACCCAAACAGGCTTTTTACTCTGTCATTTATAAAAGATTTCAATTCCCTCAGTGATAAGATTCTCAATTCCAAGTCCTGTACTTCAGAACATTTTCAGTACATTTTCAGTCTGAAAAAATACACTTTTCTCTTTTCCATTTACAAACATAAACTTTTCTAAACATTGTTTCAGCTTAAATACAAACATGCTCTGCAAAGCACATTTTGTTTACTGTAACATACAGTAGGGGATCCATGATGCAGTGGGTCTGCTTATCTTACTCAGTATTTACATGTAAAAGGTTTCTTAATCGAATTGAAATGTGTTTACTGTAGCTTGAGAAAAAAAAAACAGATGCGGCCATCAAATCAAATCTTTTTTTTTTACTTTTAACCATGATTTATTGGTAAAGCCGTCTGAGATATCATATTAGGCAACAACTGCAGATAAAGTCTGTTACTTCTGCCTGTTGAGGAAAAAAACAATAAACATGAAAGTATGTTGAGTCTGGCTGTTCTAATTTTTAGAATAGACATTAGACGTGTGCCAGGTTCATAGAGCGACTGAGGTGTTATTTCTTCCCTTTATTAAGCTAAAGGCTCAGCAACCATGCTTTTTCTTTTCTTTAAATTACAGAATGAGAGAGCAGAAAGAAATTAACACCTTGCTCCGCACACATGTAAGGTAGGGTCGGTTTTCCTCTTTCCAGATGCCTGCTAGTCAGATTATGAATCAGCATAAACCATCCCTATTTTTGCAAATCAGCCTCATTTCGGTTCAGCTGAATCCAATCACAATATTACAGTTTGGTTTGTTTACATGATGCACTATTATTATTCTTCAAAATTATCTGATCAGCTCTTTATTCTCAAAACTTCTGCTCTTGTGAGCATACTGTACCTTTAGAGTACTGGCTTAATGAGCTCAGAAGTACTTGACCATTGAGAAGAATGGCAGGTGGACCAAAACCAGTTCACTAGACATGGGTTATGAACACATTTTTTTTTTTAAACATAGAGCCAAACATGAGAAATGGTTTTCCGAACACAAAATCAACATTATGTGTCAAACCCCAGACATGTATTATATAGAAAGCCTCAGCAGAAAACCTGCGGGAAAACAAGAAAAGAGACCCTGGATATGTGATGATCTTAGGAGATTGTTTTTTTTTTTTTATCCAAACAGTAATCTTACATCTTAAAAAAAACATCAACTTGACTTTTCAAACTCAACCAGACTAATCCTCTTTGAAATCCATAAAACCATAAATTAACTTAAAGAAAATGTCTTTCCAAACCATAATCCTCGAATATCTCCATTCACCATTTTCTTTGCAAAAACCCATTGCTGCAGTAGTAAGCTTAGCCTGCTTCTGTACAACCTTGAAGACCCGTTGTAATCATGTTGATCTGCTGATCGGGCCCAGATTGCGATGACAAACATATTTATCGCCCAGGAAATGACTGTGACTGAGACGTGAGGACACACGTGTCAATCACCCAGTAAAGAAACCGTGGCAACGATATTAGGACTGATCCTGGAAACACTTTGATCTGCCTGAAATGGAGAATGTCGGTCTTCAGAGAATACAAGTCGGCATGAATCCACTGGAAGTGGGTCAAGGGAATTATTTAGCAATGGTGGATTTGATAGCGGTGGGACTGTGATCAAACAGTCACCATTTACATGGTGGTGACACAATCGTGAATCGGAATGTGCCTGCAAAAGCACTGCATTTTTCGGTGCACAAGGATGAGAAGATTTTAAAACAAGTGATTGAGAAAAAGAAAAACAGAAGAAATAAAATGTCCTGAGCTTGTTTCACAAAATCTTTGTTCTTCTGTCTCTCTTCCTAACCACAAACACAGACATCCTTTCAGCTTCACTTGTTTTACAGAGACTGTTTCAGTTAGAATGGTTTTCCTCCTAAAAACCCATCTGTTGTGACAGTTTTTTGTTTTTTTTCTGAAGGCAGCATTAACTGTCGAACATCTTTATAATGGCAGTGGCAGTCTCTCTGAGGATGATACAATAACGCATATGACCTCAAAACTATCACTCTTCTTTTGTCTTGAATTTTGTCTTCTTTCCATCAGGCGCTGATAGCCTGAAACTACACTCCTTTGATCCGGCTCATTCGCTCCCTTTCTTCTCCACTTTCTCAAAGACATACTTCTGACCTTTTTTCTCAAATGTTCATAAAATCTGCTGTTTCAGAACTTTAAATTCTCAGCTTTCCCTTTGAAATTCTTCTAAGCCCTCTGCTGACTAAGTTTCTTATACTAAAAGTATTACAATAAAGTTAGAATATGGGGACATTTGAGCACAGTTATGATGAAAATCCTGAAAAGGTGTCTTTTGGTTACAGGACATTACTACAATTGGAACACTAGTTTAACATTTCGATAAAAATGTTATGGTGCCATTAGGAAGAGTTTTAAATGGTCTGGTGTTAAACATAATGGGCCATCATGGCCAGACATGAACAGTGCTCACAGATGCATTGATGAGGATTTTACTTTTGACACATCCTGCTGAGGTTTGGACATCTGATAAATATTGGGAATGTTTTCTGGTGATGAGGAGAGTTAAATGACACGGTCATCTAAACAATGGGGCATAACATTATGACCAGAGAGAAAGTTAAATAGGACAGATTTTTTTCCCTTTACTGTGAGATAAACTGTATCAGTTAGCAGAAGTAAATCAACTCCTGAAAGCAAATGGGTTAGATACAAAAACATGAGCAAGAATGGGGATTCAAACGAGTTTGACAAGGGCCAAAACTGTCAGATAACTGGGTTTAGAGCGTGATTAAAACTGATGCTGCTGTGTCAGAAATGGTCCAAGCAAGAAACAAGGCTGATGTATGAGTGGCAGAGTGCAGGATGGCTCAGGCTATACTAAAAAAAGGTTGAGAAAGATGGTTCTGCTACAAACTGCTAGAAACTTGACCAAAGGGGAAGTATATCACCCTGTGTGGGGTTGCATATCTGCAGACCAGTCAAAGTTTCTATTCCGACCCCTACTTGTCAGGAAAAGGTCTGTTTTGTGCTCTATGTGATATTTTTCAGGAAATTCCTACATTCTGCCAAACAAGTTCCTAATACTATAAGATGGACCACAATTTTAAGCATTTCTGCAGAGCCAGTAATTGGAAGTACTTTTCCCTAGTAGCAGAAATTCCTCTGATATGAGCTAAATTAAACATCTAGGAAATGTCCAACCCATGAAGTCCCCACCTCACAGCTTACGTGACTTAAAAGATCTGCTCCTGACATCTTGGTGCCAGATACCAAACAATACATTAGGGGTTTAGTGAAGTCCACACCTCTATAGGTCACAGCTAGTTTAAAAGAAAATGGGAGGTCAAGACACTATTAGACCGGTGGTCATAATCCTACATCTGGTCAATCTGGATTAATAAAACATTTTAAGAAGAAGGCTAAACTTGTGCAGTGCCTTTAACACAATTCAAGGCATATCTTAAAAGCTATGACTTAAATCATTCTGGACATCCATTAACTCTCTAAATGTGATCTTTGAACATTTTTCTACCTTGCTTGATATTCTCCTCACTCTGATTGGTGGAAAACACACCTTCTTTTAAATAACTTAGTTTGGACACTCTCTGATCTCTCTGGCTACTTTCCAGCCCTTATTCCACACTCACCTCAAGTCGCATATAACTGAAACTTAATGAACACTTTTTTCAGAATGTACCCAGAATTTCTAACCATTTCCTAGAACTCACTGCAGACTTTCTTTTAACTTTAAATAAAGTACTGGGAAAATGAATGAATGAATTGTTATTTTCCTAAAGCCTATTGGGATGAATTTTTGGTTTGTTTATTTGTCAGTATCTATTTCCCCATAGTCAACCTTGATCAATGAAAGCATATATACAAGGTATTTTTTTGTTTTTTTTTTGTCTAATTTTGAAGATTATCTAACATAACTGTGCCTTCTTGTCACACTATCAGTGCCAGAAACATAATATTTTTGTGAGGAAATAATGAAAATATCCTCAATACTATAATGAACTGTAAAATGCTAAATAGTCGTTGTACATTTACTATATAGGACTTTTTAGAGCCGCTGGTATTTTTCAAACCAATGATTTTACTAAAAAAAACACAATAATTACCTGTTTGTTTATTTTCTTGTTGTTTTTTTTCCTATTTTCCTGTTGGATTTCCAGTATGAAATGATACCTCTTCGATAAATACAACGTAATTTCATACAAGGCTGTTTACAGCTCCTTACCAAAGGTGCCACTAAGTGGGAAGAGTACTGTCCTTTATTTAAGTAAAATATACTAAAAACAATAGAAAAGAACTTTGAGATAATCTGTACATTTTAACATGACTTTTGTAAAGAGTTAGACCATAAATGAAAAATTCAAGGGAACATGCTGCATATTGCAGAAAAAAATTAAGGAGATTCTTATAAGAGACATGTTTTGAACAAAGGTTAGCAGATTTTCACTAAATTCCTTCTAAAATGTTAATAACATATTCTTTTTTATCAGTTTTCTTTAACAGTGTCCTGTCTGGTAATGTGGCAATAATTGTCTTGATGCCAAAGAAGGGCCCAACTGATTTTGCTTTCACAAGTGGAGCAGTACCGCTATCGCCATAATGTTCCTCTTGATTTATGCATATAAAACAGCTTTATAATTCATGCAGGGAGTATTACAGATTGTTAGACACTGCAATGTAAGTAGAACAGGAAAGGAAAACTGAAAAAAAGGAGAAATGATGAAAGAAAGAGGAGATAAAAGGTAGATAACGATAAAACATCTCCAGTCCGCTTCATCGCCTGCAAAGAGATGTAAAAATAACAGAACAACCAACGGATATAGTATAAGAGATACCACAAAGTAACACCTTGATACTATCACTGAAGTATAAGTAGTATTATTTAATCTGACATTAAACCGCAATCTGACATAAAATGTTAATAACTTAAACGAAGCATACAGTCTTTTGTCAATCAAAGGCACAGTTAGCATACAGGGGTCTCAACCTGCAATATCTGGCTTCAATACATGATCTTCAGAGCACGTGAAGATAAAAGGAGGATTGTCATCCTAACATATATAATGACCATAAACAGGCAGATTTCAGAGGTTTTTATAACAAAGGCTTCAGATGCTGTTCCTGGTTCCAAAAATGTCCATCCTTTATGGACATGTCTATGTCTAGTATTCTTCATAACTTTTTTATACATATTTTATATCTATATATATACACACATATTTGTTTTGTGACTATAAAAATAGAAAACTATTATTCAGAATTGAAACAGACTCTAAGAATGTCTAAGTTTACAATTTGCAGCAAGCCTTCTCTGTCACTGATCTCATCTGCTATTGTGCTGAGGATGTTTTCCAGAGATCAGACCCTCTGGTTCACCTCCTGCAACTCGGGTTCTCCATTCTGTCAATCATAAACCCTGAAAATGCCAGGAGGAAGAGAAAAATACATTTCTCAAAACTGTTCAGCGATCAGAACGTCAACACACATGCAAATCACCCAGTGGGACATTGGAGCAGAGACAATTAATACCAGTGGCGTGTGTTAAAAACAAAGGTTTTCATCAGAAATGTGGAAAATGCAGAGGACTGGCGTGTATACGCGTGTGAGTGGGTGTGGAGGCGGTTTAAACTGAGAAGGTCGGCTCTGGGAAGTGAAGGCGAGATTAGGGTGCAACTTGGGATGTGCCATGCTGGAGGTACATAAAAAATTCAGCCAAACTGTGTGTGTATGTATGCGTATATGTGCGCGTGAATTCATTACTACCATCAATCACTGTGGTCGGCAAAAAGGAATTCAATTACAGGCAGAAACAAGGGAGAATCTGAACACTGGGGAGGAGGGTTAGTTTGTGGGGAAACAGCGCCTCCCAGTGGATAATTGAATCAGGAGTTCTAGAAGGCAAAGCAAAAATACATTAAAAACTAATCAGTGTTTTAAGTAGAGTTTTTTTTTTTTATTACAGAATGACTGAACCTTTTATACACAGCTTCATTGGCATGGTATTCCTCTGCGATCTTATGCTACTTTTCCACTCTTTATTGTCTCCCATTTTACCATCTTTGTGTGAAGAAGAGTAGCAATAGGTCATTTTAAGCTTTTCATCTTCAGCATTTCCACAGTTCTCTCATAAATCAGACCTGCATTGCCTTTTTCTGTCTGCAGAAACGCAAATACGCAGCCGTACAGCGAATTCACCGCCAGCTTGGGTGTTTTTATGACAACACTTATCAAAGCCACAACCCACCCAGCTGCTTCATCTGATCATTTCTAAGGTAAAAGATATCAGAAGAGCTATTGCAGGAAAGATGGCAGCTGACATGAAATGTAAACAAACAACCAAACAGAAAGTTTGCCTTTCTAACAACGCCTCTCAAGGTGTATGCTGCAAATAAATTGATTCTCTTGCAGCTGTGAGCTGTAATACAAAGAATCACAGCGATAAGCCGGCAGCACATCACAACACATGACACACACAGCTTAGCTCACACTGAGGACCTGGATCTCTCCAGGAAAAAAGAGCATGCAGTCCAAAAATCGAAACACATCAAAGATTTATTACTGAGGTATTGAATTGTGAAAAGCTCTGTCAAGTCCTTTCACCCATGTTTTCTTTTGTAAACTTCAGGAGAAGTCAAATTGAATTCCTCTGAGCTGATACTTTGGTAATACACCACTCCTCTAGAGAACAGCTCCCTATTTCTACTGTTTGCTTACTCTCATTGTAATCAATATAAGTCTTACATTACTATACTAATTACATGTGAATACTTAGAGAGTCCTCAAACTGTAATTAAAAGCCTTTAGCTGATCCAAAATACTACAGCCAGACTTCTGATGAAAATTACGAAGAAAGATCATATCTCTCTTATCCTAGCTTCTCTTCATTGGCTTCCAGTTAATCCAGATTAGAATTTAAAATCATGCTTCTCACATACAAAGCCTTAAATGGTATAGCTCTATGTTATGTCAGAGGACTGATTGTTCCTTATGTTCCTAACAGAGCACTTCGCTCTCAATCTGCAGGTTTAGTGGTTCCTAGAATTTCTTAAAGTAGAATGGGAGGAAGATCTTTTAGGTACCAGGCTGCTCTCCTGTGGAACCAACTACCAGTTTTAATCCATGAAGCAGACACCATGTTTATTTTAAAAATTAAGCTTAAAAGTGTCATTTTTGATTACTTATACTTAAAAACAGAGTAGTCTTTGCTTATTCACTGGATGAACAGCCCAATCAGGCGGGGGAGAATTTCAGTCTGGACAGACATTTGTCCTTGGCTCTACCATGGCCCTACTGTGGCTCTATTTTTCTTATACCTCATCCAAAATGGTAATTTATCCTGAGCTATATTCTGTTTAATTCTATATCTATTCTCCCCGCTCTGCAGGATTTGTCAGGTTCCAATCATAACTTTGTCTTCTTTACTTTTTCTCATCATAGTAGCTCCATCTGGTCTGTTCCTGGTGGCTGTGACTCAATCCTGGATTGAAATATAAGCTGTGCTGCTGCTATCGACATCTCTGTTTATAGATATTGGAGCTTGGCCGGTTTCCAGTGTACTCCTGTTTCTTTTAATGTGACTAGCAGAACTGGCTCAGAGCTCATCTGCCTGGCTGTGTGTTTCCTGGACTTCGCCTGTGGAGCTGGTTGACATTTGCCTTTGTATCTCTGCTTCTTTATGTATCTCTGCTTCTGTCTCCTTGAACCCCAGTCGGCCTCGGCAGACTCACATTGACCCTGGTTCTGCTGGACATTTCTTCCTGTTAAAATTGAGTTTCCTCTCCACTGTCGCTACATGCATGCTCGGTGTGAGGGATTGCTGAACAGTCAATGAGAAAATACAAGCAAAGCTCATCACCGCAGGTTTATCCAGAAGGAGAATGTCTTGCAAGTTAATGGCTGAATGCATTTAACTAGTTATCCTAACCAATCTGAGACCATTGTCTCTATAAAGTACCTTGAGATGACATATGTTGGCAAATGGCGCGATATAAATAAACGGAATTTAATTTAATTATAGAAGTGAAACAATTGTGACTTATAATACATTTGCATAAATATTGTGCTTAAAAGTAGAAACAAACATTCTATTATGGTCATGGAAAGGTATATTTAAGGCAAAATAAAGAGTAACCTTATAATGAGGCATTTCATTTCCATCTAAGTACATTCAATTCTTAAATGTATGAAATGTTGAAAATAGATACAAATGTACTGTAAGAAGTTACTTTTGTGTTTGATATATGGATCATGTTACAACATCTGGAAAAAACTATTACTATCTAATCTCTGAACTTTTTAAAGATGATGTCATGCTTCATACACAGACTTTAATATATTTTTGTAGGAATGCAGGTAATAGACCAACATAAGTGAACCAGCTACATCCAGCCACGATTGCCTTGTATTTACCTCAATTTCTCTTCACTTTAACTCTGATCTGTTCCCCTCTCGGATGAAGATAAACATCCACTTTCCCTTTTAGGATCAGGTGTTCTGCGTAATGGCCAAACATAAATTTTTGTTTTTATTTGGGTTTTTTGGGGGGTTTTTTTTGGTATGATCTGATCGCTGCTTCTTTTTCCACACATTCACCGTTTTCTAAATTGAAATCTATATTGAGCATCATTGGGGGTTTTCATGAAGGGCTTTTATCTTAAGGACATCTGGAAGCCACAGTTTGTATCTGTTCTTTTAACAGATTCAACCACCTGAGATGGAAATCTTTGCATTCCCCCCAAAGTAAACAAGGACTATTTCTCTTACTAAGGCTGTCATAGTTTGTTAGGAGAGCTAAGTTTTCTTTTTCAAATGATACTTTTGATTAAGCTCTGTTAGACCAAATGCTCCACAACCTTGTCGCAGAATATCAGCTTTCTTCAAACTGTGATAAAGCTATTGACATATGAACTCTATTCACTAAAAGCTTCTACAGGGGTTTTATTTAGGGGTTCTGGAGTAAATATGAACTAAATAAATATGCAAGTCCCTTTAATTCTTTCTGATATTTGTGTCAGGGTTGATGGAGGTTGTTGTGGACCTAAATGTAGAGTAGATGAGTCAGAGATGGTTATTGCAGTTTTATCATTGAGGTAGATGGTATAAAAACATAAATCCAGAAAAAATAGGCTGGGAACTCAGGAACTAAAAACTAAGAAGCTCGGGAGAGAGAAGTCATATAGAGCAGCGGTCCCCAACCAACGGGCCGCGGACCGGTACCGGTCCGTGGGTCATTTGGTACCTGGCCGCACAGAAAAAGTATATATATATATAAATATATATATTCTGTTCTATTTTATATATAAATCTGGCCTTCGGAAGGCACATCCCATGAATTTGAACTCAGAAAAAGAGTGGGGCAATCAGTTAACTGGGAGCAGGTGTGGACAGAAGCAGCTAGAAAGGCGTTAATGGAAATGGAAAGGGGCACTAGGGGGCAGCAAAGAATAACCATGAAAAATAGGGTTTAACTGTAGCTACAAAATAACTTAAATAAGGCTAAATGGGAATAAAACTAATGACTACAAAATAAGGAATAACCACAGGGAAAACTAGATGATAAAAGAAGGAACTGGAGACAACTGAAGCTACATTATGGGCAAAAAATAAGGAAAAAGGATAACTAACTAAAACTAGGAATAAATACTAACAAAAATACTATAAGATATAACAAGGAAGAGTAAAAGTAAAAAATCAAAAATGACATAAATCTTGACTAAACAGAATAAGATAAAATAAAGCATAACTGAGAACCAAAACTAAAAAACTTACACAGAAACAAAAAGTCCAGAATGGCACATAATGATAATTAGATTTTTCTTAATTTCTGAATTTTGTTTTCTTTAACTTCCCTTTCATGTAATTTGAGAAATCAGACTGGATAATTAAAGTTATGAAATATAAATAAGACAATAAGATTAACAGGCAATGCAGGCATCACCATGTTCAGACGCATACTGCTATATTTTTGTAAAAACAAAAAAATTACCACAAACAAATCTTTGTGATATGACAAAAGTTTACCACTGTTTAGGTGGGACTTTAATGTAATTTCTAGATTAATAAAATCAGAATTTGCTGTTAAATATTGGTTATTTCCTATGATAATATTAATGAAAATTACACATTCAGATTGGATTGTACATTTGATTTAACATTTTGTGGCAGCACCATTCACCGCAGTTAGTTCAGATCACAATGAAATGTCTTTTCAAGCTGTCTAGGTTAAAACAATGATCTCTGCCTGCCTCACTTTTCAAATCCTTATAGAAAGGATCATCAGACCTTCCTATGAAAGGATTTAGATCTAAGCTGAGGAGACTCACGGGTTTGATATATTAAAAAAGTTATCGCTGCAGAGGAAGTAGGTGAGTGATTAACTGATGCAGTTTGACTGTAAGACGCATGAAACCAAGGGCTAATGGGAAATGGATGATAAGTAGGATAAATTCCAAGAGATCCAAGGAAACAAACTCAAAGATATCAGAAAAGTGTATAGACCAGAAGAAGAACATAACCCAACAAGAGGGTATAAAGATTCTAAAAAGAAGAAAACAAAAAAAAATCACAGAACTGAAGCAAAGGCAGGTAAAATAAAACAGGAGTGAGGGTCCACATTTTTGTAAAAGAATGAGATTACAATACAAAAAGCCAAAAGTAAATACAACCATCAAATTAACACATCACAAAAACATCTTAGACTTGATTGTCCCCCACACAGATTTCAGGTGCATTCAAAATGCAGCATACTGTAGGATCGATCGTCTTTTCTTTAAAAGCTTTGTTTTTGCTTGTGTAAATGTAAATCTGATGTTACTGTAATCTCTAAAGTCTGTCTCAAATCATTTGACCACAAGATACCCTCTAACAGACTTTGAAGCTTGCCAATATTCATTTGGGCAGCTTTCCGGCTTTATTTGCTTGTTTCTGTTTAAAGTTAATCCATCCTCAGTCCTCTGTAACGCCCAATTACAGTTAAGGATGTGATGGATGAGGCTAATAAGGACAGTGGATTGACCTTGGACTTCCCTTGGTGACGTTTCCTTTGGTTCTCTTTTTTTATACCACACTATCAGTCTGATCCATCTGCTTGGCTACAGTCTCCTGAACATTGAACTTTGTATTCATAGTGATAACTGTGATCACAGCAATTTTGAGCTGTTTGGAGATAATCTAATAAGATTGACCATTTGTTGACCATTTGGTTCTATAATAATCCCTCTAAACTCGGCAGGGAAAACCTTCCTCTAATTATTCAGGTCCATGTTCAGTTGACCCTCACAGATATTGAGGGAGATTGTTAGCATCTTGTTTGTGACCATAGATGAGCTGAAAGGCTGATAAAATAGCTTGACTTCATCTGAGATAATCTGAGTTAATGTTGAAATGAGACCAGTTATAATTCTAATTGTATAATAAATGTTGTATTGTCTTGTAAAACACAAACTATTCTTTTGTACAAACATATTTCTTCTCTCTGTCACAGATTAAAGAATGTAAGCACTATACTCAACAAATTAGCTTTCATTAAATTGTCATTTGGGAAAATTAACCATCTTTCAGTGAACATGAATGGTACCAATGAATTTGTTTGTGCCTACTGTATGTTGTGAAGACTGGCTGATAGGGTTTGGTTTTCATTTGTGTTCTTGCTACATACCGTATCTCCCTGTTTTCAGAAGATCTTGCTGCATTGTCTGTACAGTTTTATTCTATTAGTTTATTGTTGTTTGTTTTGTTTCTAGTTGATCCTGTGTTTAGATATATATCCTACAATAGTCTCTCTAGATTAGTATTTGTCTGTTCTTGATCAAGTGTTTCATAATCCCAGCTCTGTTTTTTTCTCTATCTTACCTATTGCTTTAGCTTCTCCTCATCGTCCTCAGATTATTAATCCAGCTTCCAATATAATTCTTCTTCCTTCCAGTATTAAAATTCACTGTTGGCCATTGTTCGGTGTTGGATCCTCCAGTTATGCCTCAAGTCTTCTTCATCAATCCCCCCCTTGTTCTGCTTTTTTTCCCCCTTTTCTTTTCCTTTTTTTCGTTTTTGCTTAAATGTTGTTGTTTTGGGGCAACAGCATGGTCAGATGCAGACGTTTGCAACGTAATTGGTTTAAACCCCAGCTCTGGCTTCAGTGTCGTTGTGTCCTTGGGCAAGACGCTTCACCCTCATTGTCCACTGATGGTGGTCAGGGTGCCTGTGGGAGGGGGGGTGTCTGTGTACAGCAGCTTTGCTTCCATCAGTGAGCAACAGGGCAGGCTCCAATGTAGCTTCCCTCTATCAGTGTGTGTGTGTGTGCATTTGTGAATGGATGAATGCCTGAAAGTGTTTGGCCAGTCTCCTGAAAAGGTGCTGTATAAGTTCAGTCAGGTTGCGTCCCTGTGCTATAAGCTCCTAACAGAGCCACTTTGTCTCCACTTTGAGCCATATTCATCTTGCTCTGCCTCATCAGACCTCTACCTGATCAGACAAAGCAAGTGTTTGTTTACAGTGCAGTCACAGTGAAAGTGTTTGCTTCCTGGAGGGCGCATTCTTACCTAAACAATCTCTACCTGCACAGCACAGGAAGGTGCTTCTGCTCAGAAAGGAGAACTCATGAGGATTACTCAGAGATGCAGGAATAAGGCAAAATAATGCTCTGTGTAATTTTGATAAAAGAATGGCATTATAACATGCATACCTTTGCTGGGGTGGAACTGTAGTATGTGGGACCAGCAGTATTTTCAAGTCAGTGGACTCCAACGTGTTTCACACACAGATGCTGATCTGTCCTGATAACCCCTTATGGGTGGCTTTACATCGAGGCTTCCATCCTGAAAAGTTTTCAGACCACTTTTCCATATTTGGCCTCATCACATATGAAGGGAAATCAGGGTAAAGACAGTGGATACAGGATTTTGTGGAATGGTGCCAATGAAACCATCTCCTTATCAGCGTGATGAAAATCAAGAACCTTGCGGTGGATTTCTCCCACGTATACAGGAAACTTTCATAGAGGCAATAGGCTCTTATAAGTACTTGGGTGTTCGTCTAAACAATAAACAGGATTGGATTCACAACACTGATGCTCTTTACAGCAGGAGTAAAAGCACATTTTACCAACTGAGGAGGATGAAGAGTGGATGTGGCACTCCTTAAAATAATTATTTAACTCCATGATGGCATTAGTCATATTTGATATATTTTTACTGGAGCAGCCATTTATGTACCTGTGAGAGGAAGGGGCTTTTAGACTGGCTCATCATGAAACTCAGCTTTGTCCTAGGATGCCCCCTGGTGGAGGGAAAGATACGTGTTTTTCTGTGGGAGATTTTTTTTTTCATGCACTTTCATGCGCAAATATACACAAGGATTTTGTACAATCGCCTCAGTTACACATTTTATTTATTCTGGGCTATGTCTCATAACTGCAGTTGAGTTTCTCCCTTACTTGGAATACTCATGTTTTTCAGTAATGAAAAAAAGAAGAATTAATATGTTTTAATATTCTATTCTAATCTGTTCTGTTCTATTTTATTCTAATGGCAACAAACCATAAGCAGAATCCTCTGATAAAATACCTAATACCAGAAGTAACAGGACTGAAGAAGAGAGAGGAGACAGGGGTCATCCATCCATAAAATATCATTTCTGGGGTGTTTTTTTTTCAAGGGAAAGGACAGCAAGTATTTAAGCTATGAGGAAATAATTTTTAAATAACTAAATAAGCAGGTCAATCATCTTTTTTTTATTGTCATGGTTATGGATCATTGTTTTCATTGTTTAATTTCCATTTTGTGTTATTCTAGTTGTTTTTGGTTGTATTTGAGTTCTTATGTATTTCTTATTTACCCTCTGTTGCCCTTGTGTATCAGTCTCTTTCTTCTAGCTCCCTACTAGATTCTTCTGTCCACATCTGTTTCTCGTCTACTAATTAGTCCTCTCATTGTTTCTCCTATATAAACACCTCCTGTTCAGTCTCTCTTTGCTGGTTCCTGATCGTTTCTTAGCTCCTCTTGTCCGTTTCCCCTAATGTCTCCTTATTTTCTGTATTTTATTTTTGAATTTATGTTTGGATTGCCTCATTTGCAAAGAAATCACTTGAGCGTTTGTCTCCTCATCCAACCTCCGTACAAGTTGACAATTATATCTTTAATCATTCTCTGAGATTTATTTGTAATACTTTTCAAACACAATACTTAACCACAATGGATAAAATAAATACAAGCGCAGCCTGGGCAGTTAGTTTAATCAGCTCATGAACAATGTTTTTCAAACTCAAACAGGTGTTGGTCCCTGCTGCTCCAATCAATGGTGCTTGGTGGGAAATTTTTCTCTATTGCCAGCTGCCTCACATTCAGCCCAGGGGATATGAAACAAAATACAATAAAGATTTAAGGTTAAATGAAAAATTGTAAATAAAATGAAAACAACTTTGGTGGAGGATATATAATGAAGGGTTATAAAAACAAATTAAAGATGAAATAATTAACTTATTTAAATTAAGTTAAAAACATTAACAGGCGAAATTTTAAGAAGCATTGTCTGTTTATAGTTATAAATGACTATTTTCATAAACGCTACAGCATAATAACTTTTGCCAATATATATTGTAAATAGACTTTGATTTGTAAATGTTGTTTAAGATTAAATGCAATTGCATTTGACACTGTTGATATTTACATTTTGTTAGATTTTCTGGAAAACTGACTCGGCCTCTGCTACAGCACTCAATTTGTTTAAATCCTTCTTAAAGGACAGCAAGGTGCAAAATAATGACATGTGCCGCTGCCCAAGCGTCCATCTTGAGGCCCCTTTTGTTAAATCTCTACATGCTGTTCCTAACCCACATCCTGATTAACAAGAACATAACTATGCAGATGACAGCTTTACATTATTATGTCACTTGGTATGAACCCATTCAAGAGCTGGGCAAATGCATAGAAGAAATCAATGCATGGATGCGCTGAAATTCTCTTTATCTGAGTCAAAACAAAATTGAAATCATAGTTTCTGGACCAAAGGAAGAATGTTTTAAATGTTACCAAACATATTCAGTAATTACAGCTAGAAACTGCTAATCAGTCTGGAAATCTGGATGCAGTGATGGACTCAGACCTGAACCTCTAGAGATATAAAGACAGTAATAAAACGGCCCTTCTAACACTTGAAAAACAAATCCAGGATTAAATGAAAAATGTCAGCAGGATTTTGAAAAACATTTATGTGCTCATCTGTAGTAGAATTGATTACTGCAACAGTAAAGCTTTGACTAAAAAGTAGATCAGACAGCTTCAATTAATCCAGAGTGCTTCTGCGTGCGTCCTCACTAAAACTAAGAAAGTAGAGCACATCCCCTAGTGCTAAAGTCCTTCCACTTTTTCCCCATATCTCAAAGAATTATCTTTAAAATACTTCTCTTATGCTACATTCAGGCCGCACACCGCAGAAGCAGCAAAAACGCACATGGTGCTTCTGTTTTGATGCTTGTACAAGTTTAGTTCCGTACAAGCGCGGCTGAAGCATCTTTGCTGTTTTAGCTATGCGGTAAAAAAGTGGGTCTGATGCATGTTGGACGGAGCTGCCCTATCCTTTCTTTGCCTGTTACAATGGCAGCTATATTTGCTGTAATAAGTGGGTAAAAGCAGTTTTAATATGTTTTTTGGTGAGAAAGTCCACCTGAAAATGTTATGTGTACAGTCAGTTTATGAAGATTATGATCCTGCCTTCAAATATTATTTCTCTGTCAGAGCTGCTCAGACCCCGGGACACCGACGGTGCAAGGTCACTGGGAATTCCATTCAGCGGCAGCCTCTGGCCTGGTCGCCTCTTCGCGCTTTTTTGCTACTGTTCACAGCGGCTGGAAGGCTTTTTTCACGTACGTAATCTAAACTGCAGGCACCAGAATAATAAAAGCCAACATATTTTGCCAGCAGGTTTCAACATTTTCATTTAGGCGTTAATAAACTGTTCCAGAGGAGTGATCATAGTGATCTGCATCAGCAGTGCTGTGTCTGTCTCCCTGCCAGCTCCCAGATCTGCTTCTCTGATTGGTTGGTGTGGCACGTCGAGCAGCAAAAGTTAAATCT
The DNA here is from genome assembly GCF_016077235.1 of Cyprinodon tularosa. Taxonomy (NCBI): domain Eukaryota; kingdom Metazoa; phylum Chordata; class Actinopteri; order Cyprinodontiformes; family Cyprinodontidae; genus Cyprinodon; species Cyprinodon tularosa. The sequence goes on from NW_024038781.1 coordinate 157,437, forward strand.
TTCCAACTCCAGCAGCTGCTGTTTCTGAAGTGCATCACCCGCTTTAGATGCTCAGAAGTTCATGATGTACTGCTTTGGCTGCTCAAATGCACTGCTCCTGCTGCTCAAAATGCGCTTCAGGACCTTTTGTTGTGCCTTGACACTCGTCAACCATTGACTTTGCATGTAAACTAGGTGCTTCTGCTCCTTTTGTTGCTTGCGGTCTGAAAGTAACATTAGTCTTTAAATCACTGAATAGCTTAGCACCAAAATACATCAGTGGATCAACCACCCAGACCTGTCAAGTTGTGTGGCTCATATCTACCCTGCATACCCAGAACCAGAACCAAAAATGGAGAAACAGCTTTCAGTCCTTAGGCTCTATCAAACTGGAATAATCTCAAAGTGAACTTTAAAAGCCCTAAACCCTCCAGTTGCTTTAAATTGAGATTAAAAACACAAGTTATAGAAATTATTTTCTTATGTTTTCAGTCACACTTTGTTTATCTTTTATGTAATAGTCTTATTTTAGTTAGTCACTGTCAGTCTTCTTTAAGCCTTTATTTCCTTTTTTCCTCATGTACAGCACTTGTAAAGTCTTATCTATGAGATATGCTTTATTTAAAGACTTGCCTTGCTTTACAGTACAACTTTTGTTTGTAAAAAGCATGGGGGATGACATATCATGAAGATTAGTTAGCCCTAAGATGCTAAATGTGAAATTGATAAACACACTCAGGTGTAATATCGATCACGTGAAGGAAGGAAGGCGCAAAAAGGAATAGAAAGCCAAGACACCAGCTAAAATCTCTCAGTAATAAGAAAGCAATCCTGCCCGTTGTTAGTGCAAATTAATGTTAGCAGGCTCAGTCCCAAATGATGGTCTATAAAAGGTGTCTCTAGTATCATACAAGAAACAACTAATGTTGGTTAAAAGTAAAGGGCCTTCTCAAGACCTTCACAACCTTATTGTTGCCAATCATAGCAATGGTATTGGTTACCGTAGGATTGCTAAACTTCTGAATGTTCCAGCGAGCAATGTTGCTGCCATAATCTGGAAATAAAAATAATAAAATTTCACCATAAACCGACCACAACTAGGTGCTTCTTGCAAGATTTCTGACAGAAGAGTGAAAATAATTATCAGAAGTTGTCCAATAGCCAAAGACCACTTGTGGAGAGCTTCAGAAACGCCTGGAAATAGCAGATACAATTATTTAAAAGAAATAAATGAGTAATTCACTCAGCCACCATGGCCTGTATGCACCATGAAAGGCTCCATTGCTGAAGAAAAAGCATGTTGAAGCTTGTTTAAAGTTTGCTGCCCTACTTTTGGACAAGTCTATGGAATACTGGGAGAATATAGTCTGGTCAGATGAGACCAAAATTGAATTCTTTGGATGCCGTAATATACATTATGTATGGAGGTCAAATGGCACTGCTCATCACCCCAAAAACACCATACCAACAGTGAAGTTTGGTGGTGGGAAAATCATGTTGTGGGGCTTTTCTTCAGCATATGGTACTGACAAAATTCAAATAATTGAAGCAAAGATAAATGTAATTGCTATTTACCAAGATGATGAAGATGAAATGTGGGTGGAATTTTCAGAAAGACAATGACCCCAAAGACACAGCCAAGGAAACTCTCAATTGGATTCAGAGAAAGAAAATAAAGCTGCTAAAATGGCAGTGATAATCTCTGTAATAAATGTTTTATTCACACATCAGTTTACATCACATTTCAGTTGTTCAAAGTAGCTTTGGTGTATATATCTCAATATCTTTACATTTATGCAATAGTGAATGCAGTTTTCTTTTTTTTTTTGTTAGTACAAACTACAAAACCCAGTTGATAACCTTCAAAATGATGTCACTTACTCAAAATGGATATGTCATTCCTCAAAAGCAAGAATCTGTCAGTGTGATCAAGATGAACACAATTTTTAATGAACAGCATATTTGAACAGCTCTGTCATCTCTTCAATATGATAGGTTACGCCGCAAATGTTTCCCAATACAAAAAGTCAGGTCTTGGTGTCACCTGAAAATGCTCAGGAGAAATCTGCTACATATTCAGTGAGACACAATATGATGTTATTTTGTATTTCTACAGCATATGCTATTTTCAACTCTAAGTAGTCTACACCAGTGTTTTTCAACCCTTGTCCTCAAGGCACCCTGCCCTGCATGTTTTAGATGTTTTCCAGCTTTTACACACCTGTTATCAATTGATAGCAGATTATCAGGCTTTGCTGAACTGCAATCATCTGAATCACGTGTGATGAACCTCAGAAACATCCAAAACACGCAGAGCAGGGTGCCTTGAGGACCAGGATTGAAAAACACTGGTCTACTGTCATGATGGGTTCACAGAAGGCGACCCAGTTATGCAGAACACCACTGACGGACACAAGGATGAAGAGTTCAACAGTTTATTAAAGCACAAACACACAGAATGTACTGATTCTGGTTCGGGGCCTGGATACTGGTTCACCGGAGTCTGCGTGAGAGACAGCACAGTTAGCGGTTTGCTGGCAGGGTTTTACTTCCAGAAGTTCACTGATTGTACCTTGAGGGTTCTTGAGGTTAACTTTGGGAGAGTCACTGTTGGTTCTGGAGAAGGGTTCATCAGCAGAGTCCGTTAGCTGCTTCAGCGTCTCACGTCTTGTTAGAACAGACCTTGGCTTGGAAGTCCCAGCTCAGTCCTGAGCTGCTTGAGGTTTCTCAGAGGGATCTTCAGGGTTTGGCTCAGAGGGTCGGCTCGGCAGGTTAGCTCTTCCAGAGCTTTCTCAGAGGAGGCACAGGTTTCCTGGAAGATAGAGATAATAGTTAGAATCCAGACTGGATTCAAAGTCATGGAGATACTCAGAGGATCTAGGCTTTAGCGCTGACCAACTGGAACAACACTGCGGCGTTGAGGCAAGGTCTGAAGACAGCTTAAGTAGTGGATCCTCTGATGATCTTGACGAGCTGCGGCTGTGCAGGGAGCTCCCTCAGAGGATCCACGGCGGACTCTGCTGGAGAAAGATGGGATTTCTCCAGCTCCCAACATCTACACAATTCTGCGAAACAACACAAATGAAATACAATATATTTTACAACGCAACTTTGGGCCCAACTGTAAACAACTGTGCAGCACATTGAAAAGGAACAACTGTAGAATGTCATCACATGCTGCAGCCAAGGCCTTCCCATCCAGGAGGCTTTTTCAGTTCAAAATGTCAGAAATAGCGTTGAGTTCGAGGCTTTATACAGTAGCCGGATCCACCCCTTTGGAATGTTGGTCATTTTGCTTCTTGTGGTAGCCTGCAATGCCCCGTACCTGTCTATGTCTTTGAAAGGTGTGTCGTTAAAGGGAATTGTTGGCCTGGCTGAATAGAGGAGGTCATCTGTTCCCCTACAAAGAGTTGGGGCTGCGATGATAGCGGGAAGGGATCAACTCAATTGCTGAATTGTAGGTTTTTGAAAGCTGAAATCTGAGTCCAACTTCTCTGTTTAAGGTTGTTTTTTCTTTTTTAGCATAGATGGCTTCCTTCTCACCCCTCTCAAACCACCTTTCTTGGTGGCTCTTAAATCTTTAACAACTTTGCAAATATCCTCCTTACATGTGGTGAAACTTAAAAAAAAACATACTTTTAATTCAAAGGTTAAAATTCTGAGTATAAAAATCATATCTATGTCAGTAAAAATCAAAATAGAACTTCATGTCTCTTTGCTCATAACACTTGAAGTGATGATTTTTAAAGCACTTCATTACTACTGTTGAAACACTAAAAAATTATTTTGAAATGATTCAGAATTATAACTTTAAACCTCCTGCTGTAATATTGTATTGTAATATTCTCTTTTTATTCAAGCCAAGGAAAACCACAAGCTGGACCTTACAACAGCCATTATACTTTAGAGTAGTGGGGGAATTTGACCTACAGAAAGTGGGTAAAGTGACTAATATCTTAGCTAAAAAGCCCTCTATTAAACATAAAGTTACTTTCTATGGTTTGAAATAGTAGAAATCTCATCATTTTTGTGACTATCTAGAGTAGTGTTTTCCAAACAGGGGTATGCAGACTCTTAGTGGTCCGCAAGTGCATTGCAAGGGGTACATGAAAAGATTTTATTTCTTGTGCAGTTAAATAGTTCTGGGTTCTGTTTTGCTTTGTGAGGAAAATTAAACAAGCTTTTATCAACCAAAAAGTACGTTTTTCTTATATGTTTTGAGTTCACCTACAGCTTTGACGCACATCCAAACCAAACACAGGAACAGAGTGGATGTAGAAAACAGCCTGGTATCAGCTGTTTTTCACAATGAGTAGGGTCACCAACCGAACCTTGAAAAATGGAATTGTTCCGTACTTAGAAATAGAAGTACCTGTCCAGTATTTAGTGGAAAAGGAAGGAACTTTGTAAAAAAATAAAAGAACAAGGGCACGTTAGATATAAAACTTACGGTAAACTTATTTCCGGGCCCTGTCCTGCATTATGACCAATGAGCTTACAACATATATGTAATGATCCAGAATACGATTCAGAATAGAATCACGGAGAAGAAAGCGGGAGACAACAGAGCAGGCTGAGCATGTCCATGGATGATCTGTATGAAGAATGTGCAACTGCAAACAGTCTTCTGGAACACCTCACTCAGGACAAGGAATCCTGGCAGTCCAAAGGAACAGCAGAGAGGTGGATGGAGGTTATTTGGGGAGCTGACCTTCCCAAAATCCAAGCTGCTGTGTCCTTTGTCCTCAGCATCCCATCTTCCACTGGTTTTGTGGAGAGGATTTTCTCCTTAATGAAGAACAAATGGACTGATGTGGGGAACAAATGTTCCACTGAATTAATTAAAGCTGCGCTAATCGTCAGCTTCAATTATCAACTGTCTTGCTCAGAGTTTTACTGTGCAGCACTAGAAGACAAACAACTCCTCACTGCTGCAAGAGCTCAGAGGAAATGCAAGTGGAAAAAATCAACTATCGCCACATAATTTGGCATTGAGGTAATGATTTTTTTTTTCTGTTTTACAACTGTAGCCTACAGTCATTGCATTTAAGGCACAAATAGGTTTACAAGTTTGTGATATGTTGCAGTTTGCTGTTGCACCAAAAATTTGCACTATTTATTTATTGTTTTATATAAATTTTTACAGATTGAAATTAAGCAGGACAGGCTTATGTTTAACATACTTATTTTGTTCAACAAAGTTTGTTATTTTGTATTAATTAAGTGAATTACTGGATAACAATTTATTTTCCATATGTTCAAGTCACTCACAAATATGCATCTAATTAAATTCAGTTCAGTTTATTTCTATAAATTCTATAAATTTCTACAAATGAGGCAAAGCTACTATGAGAAAAGGCAAAGAGAGCATAACATCAGAGATTAAACTAACAGATTCTGCAGTGTGGAAGAATAGAGATAGAATGAAGCAAAAATGATGAAATAGGGGTCCCTATGTCCTCCAGAAGCCTAAGCCTATAGCAGCATAACTATAGAGATGGCTCAGGATAACCTGTGCCACTCTAACTATAAGCTTTATCAAAAAGGAAAGTTTTAAGCCTACCTTTAAAAGTAGTAAGGGTAGGCTTAAGTATTAAGTATTACTACCCTTAAGTAGTTAAAAAAAATTTATTTCACACACAAAGGGGGACTAAAAAAAAATCACCACCCCAGGAGGGGTAAAGGCAATCAGGTCAGCTGGCACGCACATGAGGTGTCCCTTTTTTTCCCCAGGGAGTTGGCAACCCTAATACTGAGCTATCAGAGCTCATCAAAGCATCTTAGCTGTATTGATGAAAACAAAGTAAAACTAATTAAGTCAGTCTGACTATAATTTTTTTTCTGTATTTTGTACCCAATTCCTCCAGTTTAAATGTGATTATAAGGGAGTTACTCAGAGGAGCTCCAGCTTTATAAATACAGGTTTATAATATGATTTAGTTTTTTATTAATTTGGAATCCTTACTATCTTCCAGGTAACATATTTAGCATTTTTTTAATTATTATTTGAGATGGAAAGCATAACATAACAAGAATTAAATGCTCAAATAAAAAATAAAAAAGTAAAAATAGTCTTTATTTTATAATAAATATGTTCAACTTTTGGACAATTATCAATACTTTTGACTGAGAGGGGAACTAATGGCAAAAAAAATGCTTAAAGGTCGGAAACAAGTAAAAAAAAGGTTGGGAAACACAGACTAGAGAAATGCAACGACCACGACTCTTGAGGGAAACAGGAAGCGGGGATCTATCTCACTCCACATCCTGACTCTTTGGTTCATTTGCTGTGGACCAATCAGATAGAAGGGGGCGGAGTCTGCGGCAAATGAACAAGCTGTGAGCTGCGGATGAGAGAGATCTCACTTATCCATCCATCCTACTCTACCTTCCGCCCTTTAACGGTAAGAGACGCTTTTTATTTGACATTCTGATGATGCTTATTCACATTCACTGACATTATTTGTCGCATCGGTTTCTCAGCTCTCTAGCTTGTTTATTTTCTTTCATGAAATAACGTATTATAGGAGTTTAAACCAAGGATGAGTTATTTATTAAGGTGTGGGGATTTGATGGTATTAAATGAGGAGATAGGCGTTATCAACATGTGGGAGCTCTTGGTTAAAAATGGGACGCTGGTTATCACTGACCATGTGTTTCACCAATAAGGGAGGTTTGATCCTTGATTACTGCGCGTCTCCTCCTCTTATTTTCCCCACTTAAATCATTTTTGTAGATTCCGTGGGTTTATTGTCCTTGAAATATAGCCAAAGGAGGATTGAGAAAATATGTGAAGATCAGCCTGATTATGAACCTTATTCCCACCCAAACACATCCACAACAGTTCATGCACTTGTTTATTTATTTATTTATTTTTCCTCCTGCAGGTAATTGCAGTATTCCCATTATGCTTGATCAATGCTTGGAATAACTAAGCTACAAAAGGATATGTCCCTAAAAGAGAGTTTTCTATTTTAGGCTGATTAAAATACATTTTAAATACTGTGTAAAAGTGGAATATTTTATGCAATTTATTCAAAATCATCAGAAAAATTTGCATCTAATAATAAAGTGCTGCTTCTCCTGCTTTAGTCTCAATCCATCTCTAATCTCTTCCTCTATGTCATTTAAAATAATGTCCCCATTCAGGCCTATAGTTGCCATTTCATATTCAGGAAATTAAGAGTATAAGTTTAAATCCTAATCCTTATGAATTAAAACATTATGCGCTTGATTCTGCACTTTATTCCTGCTGATAACCTTCAGTTTCCTTCCTGTTATCCTGTGATGTGTGTGTGTTTGCACTGCTTATTCCCTCAGAGCATTAATACCTTAATTGCATTTCAATAATTAAATGTCTTTCGAATCATCCATGCGAACCGAACGAGCTGGAATGGAGGAGAGGCAACGTGCCTAACGTCGAAGATCTGCGTTCGCACTTCAGCATAGAGAGCGTGCGTTTCCACGACTACTGGTGTGTTTCTGTCAGAGTTTTCTGCTCAGACAAGAAGGGAAAGAAACCTTTAATAAACAGTGGCGTTGTTTATCCCAGAATATGATCTGCAGTTACTGGGGTTTGTACCAAATCTCTTCTGCATTTTCTATGTGCTGTTAAATGCAGCACAATAGAAAGTTATACCTGTTTTCACTCTAAAGTTGGAATTTGTTTTGCATTAATCTTATAATAACCTTAAAACAAATAATGCTGTTTTGATTAGCATTATTGTTAAATTTGATTTAAAACAGGATTTTTAGACACTTTAGAAATTATTTCCAAACTAACTTAAAAAAATGTAGAAAATTGTGGGAAAAGGAAAAGTTCTTGACCTTTACTGCGCCATTCTAATACCTGAATAGCTTTTATTAAAAAACGTTTTTTTCTCATAGCTGGCTGATATACAGTAGCTTTTTTCCACAAACTTCCACAAAGACTAGATTTTTGGGTTCAACGGCTACAATATCAGCTATCAGATGCTTCCATGTGAGCTCCTACGGAGTTGAACGCTGCTCTATGAGTTGGTCAAAGTTGGGGATATTGTCTTACAACCTAATCTTGCTTGAAGTGTCTCCATGGCGATCTCTATAACCTGTTTGCTGTTTATTTTATAATGCTGTTCTCTTCACTAATGTCCTCCAGCAAACCTTTAAGGGCTTTGCAGAATAACTGAATTTATAGATGGATAAGAAAAACTAATCAAAAAGGACATGCTTGTTTTTTGTTGTTTTTTTTAAACTGGAAAAGTCTGTAAGATCCCTAAAGCTTAGAGTGCTGTTTATCACCCTGATACTTATCCACCCATTAATCTTAAACTAGTGTGTTCATTTAATATTCTCCAACAGCCTTTCTTTGACAGCTATATTAACACTTGGGTGTTGAGGTGGGACAATATTCTGGGCTGATTTTCTTGTATCCGCATCAGCCAATCTGTGAATGCAAGTACAGATTCATTAGTTAATTCAGTATCCATGCCTTACGATCAAATGAGGCGCATGCATTCCTGCTACTCCCTCCATTTGATTGATTTTTTTATGTTTTGATTTGTTTCTTAAATGTTTCATTTCTGTTTAAATTTGTGTAACATTTCTAATCATTCTGTTTTTTTTGTTTTTTTTTGTTTAGTTTTGTTTGTTGTTATGTAAAGCCGGGTGAACACTGTGCGAATTTTTTTCAGTCGTTGCACACAGCTGCTGCTCACACTGCACGACTAAACGCAGGGTTTAGTCGTGCAGTGTGAGTTCAGAGCTCACCATTTATGTTCGGCCCGACGCTCTGATGCGATCTACCTGCTCACATTGTACAGTACGACTAAAAACCATGTCGGTCTCAGCATTGCAGTGAGATGGAGCTATTCCGACTCGTCTATCCGGAAGCCAAACAAATACAAGGGGGATATTAAGCTCACTTTAGTGAAACGCACCGCCTTGGCAATTTGTGCAATTTTGTGCTGAAAGCCCTAAAAAGAAAATGCGACAACATATTTGGAAAAAAAACACATGGCTGAGCAAAGGTGGCTACTACTGTCTACATGAATTTAACAGAAAGATCTAATTTCACTCATTGCATCCCTGCCACACTGCTGTGTTTACATCTGAGAGGAAGAATAAAAAGAAGAATCCTTGTTTGTGCATGCGCCCTGAGAGATTTGCCAATGAAAACGATTTTCTCCCGACCTCATGATTCCTGATTGGGAGTAGGTCGTGAGAGGCTGATCGCCGCTCGTAACCCCTTGTACACTACACAACTCACGACGCGCAATCAGGCTGTAAGTCGGCCCGATCGAAAGATTGTTGCACTGGAAAATCGCACAGTGTACTCTGGGCTTTAATGGAGGAAGGACAAAAGGCCAATTTGGCTTCATGAATCAGCCCCAAAAAGTCAGCAGCACAAATTGGGCGTTTGGTTAGCCTGATGTTTAAAAACCGGTACTGGCATCAACCTTAAAAACCTGTATATTGATTGATTGGTTGATTGACTTTATTGATCTCACAGTGGAGAAATTCACTCCTTACATAAGCTCAAATTGACAAAAAAGAAGAATATGCCATAGGAAGAAAAACATGTTAATAATTTCTGGGGTGATATTACACTATGACACAAATGTCAAAATTCAGTGTACTTTTTCTTCAACTTAACAACTATGAACTATTTTATGTTGATCTGTTATCAAATTATCAAATATCAGGGTTTAACTTCTGCTGCTTCGTTGACTAGAAATACAGGTCACCCAGGCATCCCTTCTGTCTCCTTTTGTTTAAGAACCCTCCCGTCTTTTACCTTTCACACTGACCCCAAATCCAGGCATATAATTACAGCTCAAAGCTCTTACCTCTGTTCCCACAGCAGCCGAGCTGTTAGTGTATCTCATTGCGTGCGTGTTTCTCATAAAAAAGGAGGGTAGGCGCTATTATGTTTACCTTGGCAAAGTGTCGATGTGTGCCAATGAAATTGGGTCGTTACATATCATATGTGCTAAATCTAAGAAAAAAAAAAAAAACAGGAGATTGCATGGAAGCAGCTCCTCAGTAGACTCCGTCTCCACCCTCTACTTTGTCCACTTTTTATTATTTAGGTCTTTTCTTTTACAAAATCCCAAAAGAAGGTCATCCTGGTTTAGTTGTTCTTTGTCCCAGCTCAGTTTTCTGATTCCATCGGCCTTTTTAGTCTCTTCTTTGAGGCGTAGCCGCAGTTTATTTTGCCCTGAGTTCACACTGCAAAAACGATCTGGAAATAAGTCAACATTTCTTAAATCAAGTGTAATTTGAGAAGGTAAATAAGATGATTTCCCAATGGAATTAGTATTTTTACTCTTAAAATAAGATAATTAGATAATATGCACTTGAAATAAGACAATGCAATTGTTTTTTCTTATTCTATATGCAAATTGTCTTGTTCCATTGGCAAATTGTCTCACTTACCTCCTCAATTCAAGAACAAACACACTTATTTTAAGAAAATAGGACTTATTTAGATTTAGATTTTTTTCCAGTGCAAAGTTCAGTTAGCAGTTTGCAGACCTTTCTTTATAGGCCGATACCAGTGGAAATAATCTATAATTCAGAGTTTAGAGATGAGATCAATGCTCTGCTAAAACAAGGAAATGGTAAAAAAAAATATGATCGCCGCTAGCGATCTAAGTGAAATTTAATTTTGCAAGCTTAAAATCTAAAGAGGGTATTCCACCATGAGCTGGTAGACTGAGGAAGCTATAAATGACATCAGATATCTGAGGAGGACAGTGGTCAGAAACCCTCAAACAACAGCAAAATACCTCTAATGTGTACACAAAGGCACACATAGTTAACTCTGAAGGGCATAATGACAGCTGCAAATGATTGTTGTATGCAGTATTTGTTTGGCTGGAATGCATTTCTAATTTCTGCTTGCAAATCGTGTATAATTGGATCTTTATGTTCATATGCCATATTGAACTTAGTGACCAAGATCCTGAAGCTCATGGAGATGTTGGAGGAGTGTAATAATGGAAACTGGAAGTTATGAGGGAAATGTGGGTTAAACACCATTAAAGTACTGAACATTAATAAGACAACACATTTTTATTGGAATTGTGCTGCACAACTACAGACTTTTAAAAATTCTGTTCTGAATAATAATTAAAACCAGAACCTGTTGGCACAGCCGACAAGGGAAATATGGAAGGTGAAGAACACGCTGAAAAGCACCTTAAGGGCAGATTACACTTCTGCAACAGCACACATCAAATATTGCTTGGGTCTGGTCGCGAAACAGTTTTGTTCGTATGCTTCTTCACTGTCGGTCTGGAATTTCTTGGGACGCACAGCAGTCTGCCGCCAAAGCGCCAGGGGGAGCCTATTTGAGAACTCGCGAGAACTTCGGCGGATGGTCACGAGAACTTCTGTGGTGCCGGGAGTGTTCATCATCCTAAACCAATAATGGCGCGACTGCAAGATATGACGGTCATGGAGATGGATCTTGAGTTGCTGGACATCGAAGAGGACCAGGTTCTGTTAATGGAGTTGGCTAAAAGACAAAGGTGGACGCGTAGGTTGGCCATTGTAGCTGTTCCTCGGTTTTTAAAAATGGCGCATCCCAGCACCGAATTGAGGACAACCACACAGACAGCTGCAAAGGCATACCAAGGACCAATCACAGCTGCTTTTTGTCTGCGCACTTCCACTTGAGGACTGTGCGGGTTTGCGACCATCCGACGCATAGTCAGGATCTTGTTGAGAATCGTGACAACGATTTCAGAACCTCTGCGCAGGGGTCGTGGTCGCACACAGAGACAGATTTGATGGTTGCAAAGACTGCATCAGAAGCATAAATTGGCCTTAAGACTGAGGAAACAAGCTGGCATCTTTCTTCACTAGAGCAAACCTGTGAAAAATCCTTGCTATGAAGGCATTTTATAATTTTGACTCTGCAGCAGACACTAGAAATGACCATTTTGAATGATGTCATTTGACCTGGGTCCACTTTATTGAGGTTCTCAGTGTCCCTTACTTATCACAGGATGATAGTGAAAGTAATAACTACCTTTAAGTGACACATCTGGTGCACAGCTCCACAGGTGCAATGAGTAGAGACCGATTTTCATGCATTTTAGCTGGCTTCAGAGCTGAATGCAGAGAGTTGCATTGCAGGACTCCTTTAATATTTATGAGGTTGCTTTAATGTAAGTTTAATCACCTTCAGCGTGCTATGCATGTGTTTCTCTGCATCTGACTCCGTTCAGGTTGAAATTAAAAGCTGTCCCAGTGCCACCTCTGAGGAGAACTCATGAATATTAATCAACGTTCATTATCTCCATTCTGAAAAAGCCATTTATAACTTAAACATTTTTACAGTGAAGTTATGCCAAGATTGCCCTACCATTTTCTTATAAGCTCCTGTTGTGGGAATCCAAGGGGTTTCTAGGCCGGACATAATAACAGACATCAGTCACTGCTGTGTATAACCATAGGAAAAGACCTTGACGAAATAGGATGTTGGCATTTTTACAGAATTTCTCTTGGCCTAAGCATTTTGAAAGTGTTGAACGCTGTTGATAAATGAAGAGTCTGCTGTATCTCCTCATTTCCAGAAAAAAACAAATGAGGAAGAGCTGGCAGGTTTGTCTCTTTTATTTATCTTTTTTTTTATAAAACTGCAGTGGCTGTTAATCTTCTGTGTGTGTATTGCGGGGGGGAGACATTAAGTGACTGGAACTGATGTGCAGAGATATTTCAAAGAGAGATGTTATTGGAGGTAGAAATTGCTTAGTGGAGTGTGAAAAGAGAAAGGGCTTTATCTGCCTACCTTGAAGAAGTGAGATATATTCAAAGAGTGGAAGAGAAAATGTCTCTCCATCAGCTTGAAAAAGGAAAAAAATGGCCATCACTTGCAGTTGCCTTGGCAATCTAGATTTGAAATTCTACGTAAGCACCTGAAACATCATCTGTGTATGTGTGAGTGGGTTTGCATGTGCCTGTGGATCTGAATCATGAAGAGTGGATGTAAATTCCAGTGGCCTCCGAAGCATGCTGTCAAAAGGTGTCGAGTTTAAATGGCAGTAAGGATTATGTACGTGAACACGGATTCAGTTGACGTCATCTTTTGATTGCCAAAATGTCAACCGCTGATCTATTCTGTCTGAGAATTAGGATTACACAGAAAGATTAAAGGCAGCTTTTAAAGGCCAGAGAGTTTAATTGCATGGAATTAACTTGTCAGGATTAAACTCGCGTAACTCTAACCACAGATTTCCTGTCGTTTTAGTCACGGGAGAGCATTATAACTTGTTATTAGGTATTGTGGGAAACCCACCTGAGTCGACTTAATCCAAAGTTGCGCTTGAGCTCATCAATGGCCGAACTGGCAAAGCAGGGGACCTGCTGGCAGACGGTGTGCCCCCATTCCAAAGGTCAGAACGGTGTCACCATTTCAAGTAAAAGCCAGCCACCCATGGAGTTATCCTCTCATGCTTTCACATCGTCACAAAAGGTTGACTGCCTGAGCTGCACTGCTGGGACTTTTCTTACAGACAATTAAGAGTGCCAGTCTTTGAAAAAAAGTTCAGCTCCCACAGCTCGGAAGGTCAGAAGCATTACCTGCATTTTCTGTGTGTCCCAGCTGCTCCCATCTCTGTTCTCAGGGTCATTTTCATTTTCGGGACAATATGAGATAAATAATAGGTGAAAATAACCAACAGCTGCAATGCATGAGGTTTGAGACAGCTGATTTTGTTAATTTGGCATTCGTCCCCTACAACTTAAAATGGTAATAAAGAGAGTAAAGATGATAAAGAATCAGACAAACCAATACAATAAACTAAGGCTTTGTTGAAACACACTATGATTTAGTGTCTTCAGATTTTCTCTAGAATTTAGTTCTGTACTGACTCATTGTTTAAAAGATGAATTTTCTTTTGAAGAAGTCAAGTTGATTTGGTCTAATGCTCAGAGTCTAAGGCTGTGTCCGAATGTCCGCCCTAAGCCCTAAAGCCCTCAATCACTATATAGAGAGGGGACTATATAGTGGATTTTATAGTGAACTCAGTTAACTTACTGTTTGGACCGATGATCACTACTTTTCACACCCCGTTGATCACGTGACTCCATCTCCCCACCTAATGCATGTACCATCTTTGTTATACCCGCTGTGACAAGAAATCCCATAATGCTTTGCAAGGAAAATTTTCACAATGCAATGTATCTCTTTTTCTAGTGTTTATTGTCATTACACTGTCACAAGTACAGAGCAATGGTAAATGGCATGTACTTATATAGCACCTTTATTCAAGTCAGGAGACTTGACCAAAGTGCTTTACACTACATTTATTCACCCATTCACGCACACACTGATGGTGGCAAGCTACATTGTAGCCATAGCTGCCCTGGGGCTCACTGACAGAAGCGGGGCTGCCGTACACTGGCGCCACCAGGCCCTCTGACCACCATCAGTTGACAATGCAGGTGAAGTGTCTTGCCCAAAGACACAACGACACTGAAAGTCGGAGCCGGGGCTTGAACCGTCAATCCTTCGATTTCAGGGCAAACTCCTACATCCAACGCCACTGTCGCCCCAATGAAATGAGCTCTCTGCATTTAACCCCTCCCTTTGGGGAGGCAGTGGGCTGCCATTGCAGGGCAATGTGGGGTTAAGGGTCTTTGCTCTGGGATCCAGAGTGGCACTCTGTGGGAGCGGGGCTTGAGCTCAGAACCTCAGGATTCCAAGCTCTATGCCCTAACCACAGGGCCTCCACTCCCCCCTGCTCATATCCTCTGATCTAGTGACCATAGATGATTTCTACCTTTTGAGGTGCAATGTGGGAAATTTCGAGTCCACTACTTTTTCATCCACTAAACATTCAGACACTCATTTAAAATGGCGTTACCACTATAAAGGGGCCTATATAGGGATTAGGGTGGACTTTTGACAAAGCCTAAGTGTTGATATAGTGTACATGGGCTAAATTTATCTTTTGTGATTGTTGCCCAAGCACTACTAACTGGTTTAATCTAACCCCAGCAGATTGTTCTGGAAATTGTTGAGAGATTTCAGCCAGGCTTGGAGGTTTTTGTCTTAAAGAGAAGACTTCCCAACTCCACTTCTTTGTCCTCAGAAAGTACAGCAGATCATTAGGATGTAGAACCAAACCATTACTCAAAGAAACCCCTGCAGCCCACGCTTCTTGCTGCTACCAGCATCTCAGTAGCCTCCCTGCAAAATCAAACTTCTGGCATGCTTTTAAAACTTGAATGTCTTCTACAACCTATTGCTTCTACTTAACCAGTAGTTCCCAAACTTTTCCCGCTGGGCCCTGCTTTTATTTGCAAGAAAACTTTTTACCCCTTCATCATTAACGCTGTTTGAAGTTTACATATTTAAAAAGAATTGAACTTAAATTATTATGAACTTTTCTTATATTTAACTAAATTCTCCTGAATATAAAAGCAGCTTCTGTTTTAAGTTTCCTAAATTTTATCACCAGAGGTCCAGCAGGCAGTGCTGGATTCAAAATTATAATAATTCAGAAATGTGGTGGGAACCTGATTGGATTATGAGGAGAGTAATGGGCATTTAGGAGTGAAAATAATCCATATCAGGCTTTGCTTAATCCCACAGTGTTTTTAATGAAGTTTTTTTTGTGGCAGAAGAACAGAAGTGCATCAGAGCAGACAGGCTCAGAGGAAAGGACAGCAGCAGCAGGATGGGGAGCCCATTTTCCGGACGACGTTTATTGTTTCGGTTGTTGACAGCGCATTCACCTGCCGCTTCGCACATACAGCATTAACTAGCAGATTCCAGCCATTCCTGGGACTGCTAATTACATCCCTGACGCCAGCCGCACAGCACAGCAGAGAAACAGACAACAGAACGATCCGTTACCTCTTTATCACCGTCTGAATTCAGCAGCTCTCTGCTTGTTTCTGCCATTTATCATTAATGCTCTGTTTCTCGGTTCGGCTAGCAGAAAACAATGTTGCTTGGCAACAGCAGTACCAGAAACACAGCACACAGCGTCTGTGTGTAATCCCTTTTTTAATGGGGGGAGCTAAAAAGTCAAACAAGGTAGGACAGCAGAGGGAGGAAAGAAAAGGAAAGGTGGGGGAAAATGAGGGAACACAGATTTTCACATCGTCTCATCGAAGGTATCCATGGTTTTATAAAGGTTTATTTTTAACAGTTAATCTTTTCCAGAATTAAATCATTACAAAACACACAACTTCAATGATTCTTAAAAAAAAAAAAAGAAGCTGAAGTTTGAACCTTTTATTTTTTCTAATTCACACATGGCCAAAGAGTAACGCATACCTTCTATATCAGAGGTCTTCAACGTTTTCCAGGCGAAGGACCCCAAACTGATGGCGAGATGGAGCGGAGACCCCCTGATTACATATGTTGTATTAAATTGTGTTATATCAAACTGGTCCTATAGACACTCTATTACACGTGGAGTAATGTAACAAAAGTAATTTCGCTTTGGATTATTAAAGTATTTCTGATTCTGATTCCTGGTTGATGGGACAGGTGTTGTGAATGAAACGGTGCCCAGCTTGAAAGAGCTCCTGTGTGTCGCTGAATGTGTGCATTGATGAATTAAAGACATCTTCTGCCTCCATTTATCTGTTTACTACAGTGTGTTGAATTCATGTTAATGTGTATTTAAAGACATTTCAATTAGTGGAAAAAATTGCAGAGGGGAATATAAAAAAAAAAAGGTCTAATCAACCAAACTTTTGCGACCCCCATGCAGTACCGCCGTGGACCCCCTAAGGATCGCAGGCCACGGTTGAAGACCTCCGCTATAGCCATCAACTGTATAATTCAGACTGCATATTGTACTCCTAAAGGAAGGGTGCCCTGGAGACCATTGGACTGATTTATCAGCCCTGCCACTATAGTTCAAGATTGACACAAACTTGGCCAGCACAGGTAGTTAATGCAGATGGAGAGTTTTCATTTTCTTAGGGCAAAATGGTCTTAAACCTAAAATCATCCAAATCTGTCCTCTAGGCTTTTTTTTTTATTATTATTCCTTATTAAATGGGACCTTTTTCATAGAGGTTGACTGATACATGCATTTTAAAGTAGGGATGCACGATATTGGGATTTTATCCGATATGCCGATATTTTAAAACTCATGTAGCCGATAACCAATATCGATACTGATGTTAAAGCTGGACAAAAATAAGTAGTCATTGAAAATAGCAGTTTTGTTATCCATTTCTGACACTTTGAAAAATAATATACTCAAATATATTTTTATATGCTGATATCAAATAGATTTTTAAAAACGCGGTATCGATCTATTGTACTTTAAAAATGTCATAAAATTTCATCGTTCTGTTAAAAACTCTCGTGATATTTTGCAAATTCTTGTGAGATTTTGTTAGTAAAATAGATCGATACCGCGTCAATATATCAACATATAAAAATAGGGCAAAATTTCTTGAATTTTCAGAGGATATCGTAGCATAACGATGACATATAGCAATATTTCATTAGTAAAAGAGATTGATGAGATTTTTAAATGGCAATATATCAGCATATGAAGATATTGTGATATTTTAATGTATCAATATTTTTTTTCCTCGTCTTTAGAAGTTTTTAAGTCTGTAAAAAAGAAGTTTTTGAGGAAGAAGAAGAAGTAGTATTTTTTTTTTAGACTTTAGAAACTCAGAAGCTGATCAAATATCGGGTTAAATATCGGTGGGGTGGCCGATGTCCGATATTCAGTTTTAAGGCCGATACAGGCCGATACCGATAGGGGGCCGATTATATCGTGCATCCCTATTTTAAAGCCATGCAGAATATTATTACAGATAATTAAAGTTGAGATTATTCAAACAAATGTTACACAAGTCTCATGTTAGACAAAGAAAACATAAATTAATTTAAGTCGATGAAAACATTTAACAATGGATAGCAATGGAGGAAGCTGCAATGCGTGGCTGCTGAATGCAAGAATGAAGCAGCGTATGCATGCACGTATCTGCTGATAATGATTAAAGAAAAAAGCACTAATATCGGCCAAAAATATTGGCAGATTGATGTATCTGTCCATCTCCACTTTTTCATTTTTCAAATCTAAAATAATTTCTGAACAAGGTTCCATAATTTTGATAAATCGAACGTAAAAATGTGAAATATTTGATTTGAACATTACTTTCTTGTTTAATCAAAACATCTTTTTGAGCAAATAAAAAATGCAAAATATTTTTTTATTATTATTACTATTATTATTACTCTTATTACTCAATGAAGACATTTGCCAAAATTAAGCACTTTCCTCTGCTTGAAAAAAAGCACAAATATCTCAAGCTGAAGCAAAGCTTTATCTGAAAATGAAGCTTTAATCAAGATTTCTAAGCATCAAGAATAATTACAATTTTCCAAATTCACATGACCTTCAAGCTTATGATAAGTTAATAGAAAGGTCTGTCTTATAGGAAGTAATGTTTTAAATGATTTAATGAACTAACTAATGCTACTAAAGGCATATACTATCCACACATATTCTTTTGAATTCTTTATATAATACCATTTGATTGTTTCCCTGTACTTTCTTGGTTCATAGTTTTCTTAATTTTTAAAACATTCTTTTAAAATGTAGTTTTGTGATTTACAAATTATGTTTTCTTGTTAAATGTTCTTCATTCTTTTTACCCCGTGTGAATCTCCCTGCAGGATTTAAAATGGCAGAATGATTGTCAGACATTTCCTGTTTCGCTGCTGACCTTCAAATATTCTTGTGCCAATCCATATTGCTACTTTCTCCAATTGGTGGTTTCCCCAAATCCTCTTGTCCTCCATCTGCTTTGTAACTATCCTCCTTTTTTCTCTTTTCTAATTTCTTCTCTCTGCGGATTCACCTCTTAATCCTGCCTTCATTTCTCTTCTCTCCTATTATTAATCTGTCCCTTCTACAAATCATTTCTTCTCACTAACCCTGACATCTTTTTGAGCGTCCGTCCCATTCTCTTTTCTCCCTAACCTATCTATCTATAGATCTCCAAACCTTCTATCTTCCTATATGTCCCAGTCATCACATTGTTGTTTATATTCTTTCTTTTTTCTCAGCTGTCCTGCGGTGTGCGCTAAGATGTTGAACCTGGATATTTCGTCCCCGCTTCTCCCCCTCCTCCTCCTGCTCTCCATCCTGTTGCCGGGCTACGGTTGCCGGGCGGCGGACATTCCAGAGGACACCACATCGGAGTTCTCGGTCAGACTCTACCACCAGCTGCAGGCAGCGGGGAGTCAGGAAAACATCATTTTTTCCCCTCTGAGTGTGGCTGTTGCTCTCGGAATGGTGGAGCTGGGAGCTGGGGGGGCTTCGCTGGAGGAGATCCGAGAGGCTGTGGGATTTAACCACATGCTGCCGGGTGAGATAAACTAAGAAGAATCGCACTCAGCAGGCTGAGGGAATAACGTTCTACCTTACTGTATAGTTGAAGGTTCAGTTGTGCTCTCAGACATTTATTAGAATTCAAATTT
The DNA here is from genome assembly GCF_016077235.1 of Cyprinodon tularosa. Taxonomy (NCBI): domain Eukaryota; kingdom Metazoa; phylum Chordata; class Actinopteri; order Cyprinodontiformes; family Cyprinodontidae; genus Cyprinodon; species Cyprinodon tularosa. The sequence goes on from NW_024038781.1 coordinate 176,875, forward strand.
CATATAACATGAAGGGAGTTTTTATGCATTCTCAACTCAACTATGTTTTTTCAGGTAAACATATTTATCAATACTTATGGTAAATTTTAATTTTGGATAAACAGTTTGAAACTATTTTACATTATCCAATATAAGTCTAACAGCAAAATAGAAAGTTGTTGATTTTATTTTTTCCAAAATGGGGTTCTGTAAAGAAAACACCAATAAATATCTTAATTTCAGCATCAAAAACTGATTCAGCTTAGATAAAACATTAGTCTAATGAAGTAACAACAGTTTATAAAAAAAAAACACTTATAATCTTCCCAAGTTTTAGGGATCCTTTTGCGGTTGTAATCCACATTATAATACTTTTTACTCTAAACAAGTTGAATATTTCCATGGCACAAACTTTAAGACTTTTGAAATTCACTGTGTTGAGTAAAATAGTTATTTAATCTGATTCTTCACCACGCAGATGCTGTGTCTGCAAGAAAGTTCTCTCACCTCAGCATGCTGAATGCTTACATAGCTGGTATAGTTTGCAACATTAACCTATTCTCCTATTTATTCTGCTTTGTAAATAGTTGACTGTGTTTAGAGTGTTGCACCTTTTAGGCTAAGAGGATCAGGCGATTGAACATAAACACTGAAGATCGCAGCAAAGCACACTGGATTTTACAATTATCACCTCCATATAAATTAGAAAACACAATAAAATGATACAAACATGTAAATACAAAAGAGAGATGGAAACGTGTTACAGTACATTAATGGAAGGTGAAATAAACAGCAGCTGAAATCCTTACTGAATGAATCATCTGCCTAGATAAAATAATGTTTACTATAAAAGTGAGTCAATTTGGAGACTCTGTGTATTATTTGTACTTTAAATATTTTTTATTCATGGCATTAAAATATGTGTGTACAATAGAGTCAATGTGTGTATCTCCTGTTACAGGACTGGAGTTCTCTTTGCTCCAGAACTTGACAGAGGCGCTTTCCGATGATGACGCTCACTACGTGATCCGCTTTGCAAACGCCCTTTTCCTGCAGGAAGGCATCAGCTTTAACCCGGAGTTTCTACATCTGATGAAGAAATATTTCCGAGCCGAAGTAGAAAACGTGGATTTCAGCGAATCCTCTGCAGTTGCTGACCGCATCAACAACTGGGTGGAGAACCACACAGAGCGTAAGGAAAACAGATAGAGAAATAGATACTGTAGGGGCAATGAAACAGATACAGGCAGAACTGTTTTTATAAATGTTCTACTTTATCTAGAAAACAAGAGTTTGTATCAAGTCTCATTCTTTTCTATTTCTTTGTCTTTGTTGGAAAAATACCAAATGTAGGTTATAATTGAGTCTAAACTTTGTTCCCTGTAGGTAAGATCCGCTCGCTGCTGTCCGCTGAAGACTTCAGCAGCATCACCCGTCTGACTCTGGTGAACGCCGTCTATTTCCGAGGCTCCTGGAAAAACCAGTTCAGGCCAGAGAACACCAGGACCTTTTCCTTTAGCAGAGACGATGGCTCAGAGGTTCAGACCCTGATGATGTATCAGCAGGGAGACTTCTACTATGGTGAGCTGTAGTCTGGAAGTGCATGTGTCTGTAGATTTTAGTGCAGAGAAAAAGTACCTTTACCTCACCTCCTCTTCAGGGTGATTTAAATCGCTGATCTAAGATCTGAAATATTGATATTTGCTGCATACTTCGAGGGAAAAGTGCATTTTTTTCCACTGGGTGAGGTCTCCTGACCTGGAAAAAAAATGCAGACATGCAAAAAAAACTCTGTGTATGAATTTTTAATTCGGAGGTCGGTTCTATACCAGATCAGAATGTACCAACACTTCTGAAAATAAGAACTATTGAAACTTTCTATTAATATTAATATTACTACTGTGGTGATAATCTTTAGTCACATCTTTTGATTTTTTTTTTCTTAAAATAATTGCATTTTTCTTGAATTGAGGAGGTAATACACTTTGCCAATGGAACAAGACAATTTACATTTAAAATAAGAAAAAAAATTTGTAAGGTCTTATTTTAATTGCATATTATCTAATTATCTTATTTTAAGATAATAATAAAAAATTATTCCATTGGCAAATCATCTTATTAACCTACTCAAATTAGGGGAAAATACACTTAATTAAAGTCATATTTACTTATTTCTTGATCATTTTTGCAGCGTAATTATTCCCATATCTAATCTATTTTGTCTCTTCTGTACTTCCAAAAATAGCTGCATCACATCGTAGTTCCTCTGCAACTAAAGTCGGTTTATTTCAGTTATTTTGGTGCAATCTGCATGCGGGGGCAGAGCCACCACACTTTCCCGATCCAGAAAGATCCATCATTTGTGCTCCTCTGGTTAGCACCATGTGTGGGAGTGGGTGTGAGAGCGGCGAATAGGGACAGCTCCTTGGGGAGAAGGCTGTGTTTGCCATCTCATCTTACTGCACAATAATACTGAATGACTAAAGTTTTTCGGTTAAGTCACAACCTGAAACGTAATGAGAGGTTAACCTGCTCTGCATTAAGCTGGCGTGATCAGCATCTTATTATGGTTTAGCCTTTTTGAGCTTATGAGATTTAGTGCAATGGTTCATGGAATTTTCTCTGCTTTGCTTAAAAAAGGGGGAAGATGTGCCTCTGTTTTCTTTACTGATATTCTTATTACTATTATTCAAAATGAGGACTTTGACCAATTACAACCATCCAGACTTTTTTTCCCCCCCCATGGTATTGCAAAGATTGTTGCAAATTCATAACAAACAGAGCAACTAAATAATCCCATTTATTGAAATATGCACAGCATTTGTTACGTTCTTCATTGATCCACTTTTGACAGCAGATTTACCCAGAAGTCTTTTTAAAAATGAGGCCACAATCTTAGAAATCTGAGGCAGTTTAACCCATTATTCTTTGCGGTACATCTTAAACTCCATCAGATAGGATAACAGACGTCCAGGCACAGCCATTTTCAGATCTCTTCAGAGATGTTTGATCAGACAGCAGTCTGGACTTTGGCTCGGCCGCTTTAGGATATTTGCAGTGTGGTTCTGAAGCCATGCTGTGCAGGTCTCTGCAGACAGCACGAGAGCCTGACTATACTTAATTTTTACCTCGTCCTGTCACTGGTACAGCATGATCCGAAAATAGTACAGAGGGCAGTACACCAAATAATCAGTGGAAAGTTAGCGAGAGGACGGCAGAGTTAACTATTGAAAACATTATTTCTTTTCCCATTAATTCTATAACTTTCAAAGATTTAGACTGAATAAAACCATGAGGTTTTCTCATAGGGGTCAAATTATGAGTTTGCTTATAATTTGAAACACTAATTAATGTTTATATGATTTAGAGTCTTATTATTAAACTCTCTTGACTTTCTCTTTTTTTTTTGTTGCTGTCTTTCTTCTGTGTTCAAAGGTACGTTTTATTTATCCATAGAAAGTCTGCATTTGTTTTTCTGTCCTGCTGAAAAATAAACCGTCACCCCAATCTCAGTTCCATAGCACTCTGGAACAGGTTTTCATCCAGGCTTCCTGTTTCTGCTGCTGAAAAACATCCCCATAGCATGATGCTGTCACCACCATGCTTTACTGTAGGAATTTTTCTGCCCTGCTGATTAGCCGTGCCTGGTTTCCTCCAAACATGACGCCTGGCAGTAACACCATAGAGTTCAATCTTTGTCTTGTCAGACCAGAGGATCTGAGAGTCCTTCAGGTGGTGTTTGGTCAGCTCCAGACAGATATCCATGTAATGAGATTGTCGAACGGAACGTTCTCCTCATTCCACAGGGGAATCCTGAAGCTCAAAGTGACGCCGGGTTCCTGGTCACCTCCTGTATAAGGCCCTTCTCCCCCCAGTCACTCCGTTTACAGCTAGGAGCTCTACAGAGGCCTGGTGGTCCCAAATCTCTGGAACTTCAAAGCATCAGGATATTTTTTGCATGCCTTCCCAGATATGTGCCTCTAGCAGAGGTGTCAAGTGACAAAGTACAAATACTTTGTTACTTAACGTAATACTTTGCTTAATTAAGTAGAAATTTAGGCTATCAATACTTTACTGGTATAATTTATTTTTAGACAACTTTTTACTTCTATTCTTTACATTTTTTTGCAGTTATCTCTACTTGCCACCTTCTTACATTTTAAAAATAGACCAGTTAGTTAATTTTCTTTATGGCCTGTTGGTGTTAAAAAAAACTAAAACCCATCAAAGTGATTTGTTTTATCCAGACTATTAATTTATTTGTGGTTGGACTCGATACAGCAAAAACTTGTTCACCACATACCTAAATTAACCTTTTTTTTTTAATTATGCAAAGTTAAATTCAAGATTTTGAAAATTAAATAGAATTATGTTATCATCCAGAATTTTAGAAAGATATTCCATTAATAGAACAGTGCAGTAAATAGTATAGGGTTTTAAGCTTCTGTCCTTAACATTTTTTCTTGCATTACTTTTACTTTTACACTTTAAGTTGTTTTAAAAATGGTACTTTTACAGTTTTACTTTAGTAAAAATGATGCTGATGATACTCTAACTTCTACAAACGTGTTTTTAAATAGTAAAATTAATGCTTTTATTTGAGTAATATAAATAAATTCTTTTTACACCTCTGGTCTCTGGTGAATCCTGTCTCTAAGCTCTAAGAACATTTCCTCTGACTCCACACTTGCTGTTTGCTCTCAGACCTCCTCTGTCTACTGTGTGACCCTATATAAACAGGCCTGCACCTTTCTCTTCATGTCCAATCAACTTAATTCACCAAGATGGACTCTTTTTACACTGCAGAAATATCTCAAGGGCGACCAGTGGAGCCAGTATGACCCTCAGCTGTTTTAAGCTTTGTGGCAAATTCTGTTTCTACTTATGTAAATCTCATAAACGGCTTGTTTCACATCATCATAATAGAATATTGTGTGTAATTTAATTCAAAAGCCTTTGGATTGAGGCTCTGATGTATTTGAATGAGGAAAAAGAGCAGCGCTATGAATACTCTCCTTGGCTGTAGGTGTCAGTCCTTTTTGGTGATTCCCTTCAATCATTTTTTGATTGTTCTGTAACTAGTCAGTGAGTAGAAAACTAAAGTTTCTGCTCCGGTACCAGCTTCATTTTATAAGTTTGGAAACTCCAAAGATCAGTGTTTGGTTGGCAGCTGTTCCTTATGGTGTTTTTTTTTTTATCTGAAACCCTAAACTACTCAGTATTCGTTACCATGGGGATAGAGCAAGATAGACCTTTAACAGTCAGATTTTCAGGTGGTTCTTTTTACGCAAAATCTGATGTTCCTTACCCAGCCCAGAATCTGCCTGTTTACAGTTTATTACTTAAATTACATTATGATGATTTCCCAGAAAAGATAACATTTGCAATAAATCATAATGTTAAAAATAGGATGCATTAGTAATTGTTGGATATGTCGTAAATTATTCTTCTTTTTTTTTTTTTATACACTGATCGTCTTAAACTTTTTAATTCTTTTTACAGTTTGCTGAATTTACTCTTTTCATTGCACATTTATCTTAGCTTTAATTGTGGTTGTGATATATATATATATATATATATATATATATATATATATATATATATTTTTTTTTTTTTTTTTTTTTTTTTTTTTACAGAACTTAAGATGTTTACAAATGACCTCATACCCCTGCAAATGATTTTTGCAAAGCCCTACCGGCAAGATTTTTAAATCTGGATGTTTCTTCTCATTCTGATCCCAATGCATGTCTGTCGACCGATTAGGTTGAGCTGATATTTCAGTGACCAGTTTTTTTCTTTCAATCAGGTGAGTTCAGTGATGGATCCCAGGAGGCAGGCGGTGTGTACCAAGTGCTGGAGATGCCCTACGAGGGAGATGACATGTCCATGATGATCGTACTGCCTCGGCAGGAGGTTCCCCTGGCTTCCCTAGAGCCCATCATCAAAGCACCGCTGCTAGAGGAGTGGGCAAACAATGTCAAACGGCAGAAGGTGGAGGTGTACCTGCCAAGGTGAGAAACAACATATAGACTCACATTAAAACTAGCCACAAAAGTATGATTCTATCCTTATACCGTTTTTTAAGTTCTACCCATTGCTTTCCCCTGGCATGGAAACCGTTTTAAAATATTTTTTTATCCATGTTTTCTACATCTCATATTTTTCTAGAAACAGAATTTATTTTATTTTTAGCAAATATTGTTTTATATGGTTCTCTATTCATGACACCACAGAAACATCCTAAAACAGCCTTGAATATCTGTTCATCCTGAGCCTTTCAGAGTGTATTTTATAGGATTAACAAAATGTTTTCAACTACTTTATAAATAATAGGGTGACAGACAGACAAACAGACAGACAGACAGACAGACAGGCTTGGACTGGTAATCTGTGATACTGTGCATTTGCCCGGTGGGCTGGTCTTAATTTCAGCATGCAAGGGCCGGTCTTCCTTAAATCATACCGACCCCATCAATCATTCTCTGGCCGAAGCGCCTACCAGTGGCAGTAAATAACTCAAGGAGCTAAAGAAGTAAAACAACGTTAACTACCTCAATGATGCATGCAGTATATATAGCCCTTCCTTGTCATCCACATCCTTGTGACAGTTGGCATATCGTGTAATTTTCTATTTCTTCAAACTGTAAAAGCAACAGTCCTTGCAACAATCTAAATTATAATAAAACTAAAATGCTTTCTTTAAACCAAACTACGATGTTCCTCTTTTATTTGTCGAATTTATGTTCGAATATTTAGCAAAAATATGTTGTGGTGCATGATGGGGTTTTGCATCTAAAGGCTAACGTTTTCCGTCTTACATGCGTTGTTGCCAGGTTGGGATGTTTCCCTATCTGGCAGTTTAGGATGGCTGTCTATGGGTAAAAAAGGTTTTTCTTTAGATTTATGGCCTAAGAGATCAATAGAATTTGGTTAAAATTGGGAGACATTTCGTATATTGAGGCAGTTTATGAACATTTTTGGGCTGGAAAACGTGAGTCTGTGACATTTGACAAACCCGGTGATTAAGTTGTAGATCTAGTATGTGCGTAGCAGCAGTCACTTTCGCGTAGAAGTCCTTGTGATGGTTGTTGTGTGATGCTTGAAGATAGATTCGTTAATCCACAATGTGTATTCATATTCTGTTTCACCTTTTGAGACGGACGCGTTTGGCTGTGCTTCTATTTTTTTGGGGGGGCGGTGCATACAGTAGGTGGATCGGTGTAGAGTGAAAAATGCCAGGGCCGAAAATCGTTCCCAGTCCGAGCCTGGATAGATAGATACAGTAGATATGCATTTTCGAGCTCTAATCATCAATAGAAGGATTATTAGTTATACACACAACAGATTGCATCTCACTAGAGACAGAAAAGGAAGAAACCCCCTGGACAAAGAAGGCCACAACAGGTACAGTTAGCAGTTTAATACACGTCCTGCAGAGCAGTAGTACCCATAACTCAGAGCCTACTGTCCTGCATGTTTCAGATGTGTTGTTTCAATACAAATGATTCAGATGAATTTATTACCTCCTTAGGATCCCATTAAGCACTGCAGAAGCTTGTTAGCAGAGTGAGGACATAAAGTAGAGCATGTGGCACAGCTAAAACATACAGGACATTGGGCCCTGAGGACCATTTTGTGGATGATTATGCAAAACGGAATCTTTGGCAGAAAAGTAAAACTGCATAATATACCGCTGAGAATAATCCACTCCCTACATTAAACACGGCGGAGGTAGCATCAGGCTGAGAGGATGCTTTGCTTCCAGCAGGCACAGGAAGTCTAATCAGAGTCGGTCGAATGAGGATTAGAGATTTAAGAGATAAAATCTGAAATAAAAGCTTTGAAGAATGCAGAGACTTCAGGCCGGGACAGATTCACCTTCCAGCAGGATAATGACCCCAAATATACAGTCTGATTTCATTTATGATTATCAACATAGACAGATCTACTGTCTTATTGGATAAGGTTAATTTAAAAAGTTTCTTTTCTTGAAAGAAAAAAGGTATTTTCAATTTATTCAAGTTTTATTGTTGTTTGATGTCAAATAAAGAGATGTGACACCAAGGTAAAAAGAGAAGAAATCTGTTTGCAGGCAAAGCAGCAGATAGCATCCTATTCCTTCTATTCAACAGCTACTGTTTGTGTTCCATGCTCTAAAATCATTGAAATCCGTGTGACTACATCCTACTTTTTATCATCAGTTTTCCTTTGTTACCTTGATAATCTCAGCTATAATCCTGCATGACTTTTACTAACTAACATCCACCTTCAGGTTTAAAGTGGAGCAGAAGATTGATCTGAGGAGCATCCTGCAGGAGCTGGGAATTACAAAAATCTTCAACAATGACGCTGATCTCTCTGCTATGACAGGTGATGCATGTCACTCAATTCATACTCAGTATCCCAACCTGCTGAGGCCTTTTAAACCACAACTGTTCATTTGAATAACAACCACATAGATGCAGACATAAATACTAATGGTAAAGCTGGTAGAGAGGTAGAGCAGGAGATAAAATTTTCAAAGAAACCCCAGTAGCTTTCAGTGAGTGGGCAGTTCATAGCTGCCATGTCAACCAGTAAAAATAGATCCTCAAAGAGAAGCTGAGTCAGAAATAAGAAGGAATATGTAGATATTTTCACATCAACACTAGAAAGAAGAACCTTTAATTTGTCACGCACTGGTAACATTAATCCTGCTGTTAAATTCAGCTCACTCCTTTAAGGTGGAAAAAGAGGGGATTACATTGTAAAGCCCTGTCTTTAGACAGAATGGCAACTTGTGCACGTACCTATTCAAACCTCTTCAGCTTGACATATACTCAGAGGACGGGGCAGATAAGAGGAAGGCCACTTAACTCACTTTCAGTCTCTGTGGAAATAATTAGGCTGTAACCTGTGAGCAGAAATAATGTCTTGATGTAATCTATCTGTCTGCTTGGAAGTGTTGGTTTTACTAAAACACACTCAAGACTAGTGTGTTGTCATCCTTTAGTTAACCCTTTATAGGGCACTCAGTGAAATATGTTGAAAATCCACATTTCAAACCAATAGTGTTATTGGAATCCAGGAAAAGACCTTATTACCTTTGTAACATTCAATAAATGTGGATATTTTGATGGCAATGTAATAACAAGAAACACCAACATGCCCGAATATATTAAGAAACATAATAAAAGTGAAAAAAACACTTTTTCTTTTGGTCCAACATAACCTTAGAGAGATTAATGCTGATACTGGCACTTACATTTTTTAGTTTATAAGCCTAAATATAATTATTAACTAGGCTTATTAACTTTTCAATAAGTTTTTTACCTTTTTTTTCAGCTTAAGTTACAGTAGGTAATATATCATTCAAAATACAATAAAAATAAATAAGTAAATAGATTGAGATTCTCTACTTTATTGTCATATGCACTTCACTGCACGCAAACTGGTCTGTAACACACAGGCATCATTTCAGGGCAGTGACGTGCGGTGAGGTTCATAGCTGGTGAGGCACTGACGTCATCAGAATCAGATTTGCAAATAGATGCATAGATTGACAGCAGTTTACAGGTTATGTTTCACTTCTGCATCCTTACACATACAAACTGTAGCTCACAAAACACACATTTCCTTAAAAAACAAAACAAAATAAATGTTATTACTGTCTTACCTTTACTTATAAATGAATAGAAGTCCTCCTTATCTTCCTTCAGTTTTAAAAGTCTCTCTGTCTCAATGGAGATCACTGCCAGGGAAGAAAGCCTTCCTTGATCCGTCCTGTTCCTGCCTTATGTTTTCAGTCTCTTGAGCACCCCCTGCCATGAGGCAAGAGAACTGCCTGCCTCACCTCGAACTTGTTCTCTGCCGTTTATAATCGCTCATTACACGAAACACGTTACACAAACACAGTTGGTGACAAAAAGCTCTGTACATTATATACATAAGCCAAATTATTAGAAATAAGTTCACATATTACATTTGTTTAAACCATTTTATTGACGCCGTACAGCAACATGCTCTCTCCGCTTTGCAGCCAGCGCAGAGCCAGGGGTTGCGCAATCCAAGGTGAGGCAGAGCTCGCTGCTGCCTCACCGGCATCGCTTCCAAGCATTTGAATGGGAAAATAAGAAAATTCAGCGATTTTGAACAAATAAAAATCGAAATTGGTGAAGCTACATGAAAAATGAATATTTTTTAGTACAAACCACCGGATGAATATAACAATTTAAATTACTTTATGATTATATATTTTCTTTCTTTCCATGATGGCTGGTGAGGCACTGCCTCACCTGCCTCCCCTGACCGCACGTCACTGTTTCAGGGGTTACTTTGAGCTACAGGCAGGGTGCCCTGGTTACAGGTGTCCAAATGTTGAGGTGCGCTCTGGGGTCAGGAAAAGTCTTTCATTTTTCTGTGCCATATCACCTCCTCGTTTCTTCAATTAGACTATGTAAATTTACTAGTCTGCTGCCGCGTGCGGGACACCTCTTTACTCTGCGACCAATAGCTAGATTGACATTGCCATGACAATGTAACTTCCGGGAACTTGTGATGATTAGGCCTCAAAATAATTCAATTAAAATCCAAATACATGTAATAGTAAAATAAAATATTCATAAAAAATGTATAAGTTGTTCAACGCATTTTTTATTTATTTGCTGCAGCACTCCACTTCCCGCAGTTATGTCATAGTCTGTATATAAAGATATTATAAAGACCTTTTTGTGTGTTCTGTGTGTTTTGCAGATGGTAAGGACCTGTACATCGGAAAGGCAGTGCAGAAAGCTTACCTGGAGGTCACAGAGGAAGGTTCAGAAGGAGCTGTTGGATCTGGTATCTCCTTTTTTTCCCCCTGCCCTGACTTTAGAAATGCATATTTTGTGATCGAGTAGAACAGAATATTAACAAACTCCCCCCTCTCTTTCTCTGTCAGGAATGATTGCCCTGACCAGGACTCTGGTGCTGTACCCGCAGGTCATGGCAGATCACCCATTTTTCTTTGTCATCAGAAACAGAAGGACAGGTGCATATAAAACTAGATGCATTATTATGAACCCTTGTGTGGAGAACATTCCAAAACTATTCATGTTGAAGTTATTAATCTTTTATCATTTCACAACAACAAACCTTTGAAGTATTTTACTAGATTTGAACATTATAAGCCAACACAAAGAGGTGTCAGTTTAGGAATTAAATCTAAAAAGTTGTCTTTATTTCAAGGCCCTTCAACCCCCATTGCTCATAAGTAAAATCTAGCTTTAGTATTTGCCTTCAGATGGAACGTGGGTTAAATCGTCACTTCTGTAATTAATTCTCTGTAAGTACAGCTGTACTGAGCAGACAGTAGGGACAAGGGTTGAAATGTTGGAAGCAGGTTTACTGTTGGTCATAAAATAGAAATACATAACATAGATGAACCTATAGACGAAAGTAAATACATGTTAGAGTGGTCTATCACAGAAAATTAATCAAATAGTTAAACCTCTAGCACAGAGGTCACGGATTAGCGGACCGCGGTCCGGATCCGGACCCACCTGCTGGCTGATCTGGACCCAACCTGATTTAAAACATTTATAAATTACTGCATGTTGTCCGACGACAGTGTCTAACCCCGAAATCCCACATCCTCCGTCTGGGTCAATATGGGTGAATTGGAACAGAGGCGTACTTGTGACATCACCACATGCCCAGCTCCTCTAGAGCTCCATTTCACCTCCTGTTTTTAATACTCTCTAGATAACAATAAATTCTTACTTTTTTTCATTTAGTGGGGGAATAAATATTCACACAGTCAGATAAACACAAATCAAATGAACATTTTGCAAAATAAAACAAAAAAAATCGTCATTAGAGCCAGCGGTACTTCACATATGACTATGCCGAGAGAGGGCTGCTGCAGACGGGCTGCGGTTAGCCCTGGCTGCCGGTAGCCTCGGAGGTCCGCTGGTTGCCGTGGTCCTCTCAACTTCGGAATTGTCGGTAAATGGACCTTATAGTGACGCTTTAAAGTATAATATTCTCGCCTCAAATTATCTTAAAACATATTTTTATTGAACAACGGCAACAGAAAAGAGAACTTTTAACTTTTAATTGAGCTCTCCATTGAAAGCTGCTGCTGCCGCAGTGCATGCTGGGACAGCTGTCAATCTCAAGAATGGACAAGTCTGCTCTGATGCATACTCGCTAAATAGGGAGGACCGAGAACAACATCCGGGGACTTTGTCTGTTCTCGGTCCTCTCGTTCTTGTGAATTGGAACAGTACTAGGGCTGAGGTTGATGACGTTTCACGAGTACACAAGCACATAAGAATGCACAAGTACACATTGAGAAACGGCCAAGGTTTTAGAAAAATATCTGTTGTTGACACAAATGAAAGCTCCTTTTGATATGTTTTTATCTGTGTGTTTGTTTCTAAGGCTCAATCCTCTTCATGGGAAGAGTCATGACCCCCGAAGTCGTTGACCCCTTCGACCCAGACTTCGACTCCATTTAGTCGACACGGACGGCCGCTCTATCTCTGCAAATCAAATCTTGACATCATAAATGCTACCTATTCTCTATCGCCACCCTCAGCTGTATTTTATACTCTTCACAAAGAATATTATCCTATTAGTATACAATATAGAAAATATGACATACAGCATAGTGTATGATGTTACTGTGTTTTATACTTGGAGCTTTAAATTCTTGGATACAGACAAGCAGGCAAAGATTGATGTAAATATTTGGGAGTAAAGTGCGGTTTGTATGGGCACGGACACACTGTATGTAATCCATGCATCCCCCTTTAAGTTCAGCTCAGCAACTTCTGCTCTTTACTCACTTGCTAAAAATCAAAAGGCACATGAAATATAACACTTTAAGAGCGATGCTACTGTAACATTCTTGTACGATTGGCATTGTGTTCTGTTTACATGAAAATGCTTACTATTTATTGCAGTTTGTACTTCGAGAGCTTAACCTTCCTAAAAATATCTTAGTATCTTTGCATCGGGACGATTTTCTCTCTGATGTAGGAGCATGGTTAACTACTGAAAAAATGACTATGCCTTATCATATGCGAATGGTTCATTGAGCCTCAGCTTGGCATCTTAAAGGTAGGCCGAGGGGATTTTGTAACTAGGCCATGTTACCATGGAGACGGATGATGCAGGTAGATCTGAAATCGTTTGGATGTACAATTTGAAGGAAACCGTAACACCAGCTGTATTGATTATTTTATCTGACAAAACATGAATGTGTTTTCTTTAAATCTGTCTCTCTCTAAATATATATATATATATATATAGATATATAACCTTTTGTGTGTGAAGATTATGTTTTTGTATTGCTGAAGGACACTAGGCTTAAAACAACATGGCTTGAAAGTTACTTAACTGTTAGAAGAACATATAAACTTCTGCTATGTCTGAACTGGGTTATTTGAATAAAATTAGGAAATGAGAAAAAATCAATAAAAGGCATTTTTTCTAAAAACATATTCAAATGTATTTTTTCACGAAATCAGAACGGTATTGTCCTACCAAAAATCCCTGGAGGGACGTAACCCAACTCCTTAAAACAAACAAGCATCCAAAAAGAAGGAGGTTAATTTAAGCATTTACAGTATTTTAACCATGAAGTTCTAGATGTAAGAGAGTAATGTAATGCAACAGCTGCAAAATGTATCAATACTAATATCACCCGGGTCCAATATGTGTTTTATCAAGCAGCTTTCATGTTGAGGAACTACAGCTCATCATAGGAGGTAACTTTTCTTGTACCAGCTGGTAAGAGATTTTTAGCTTCTGTCTTATGTTCCTATCGTTCCTCTTACAAAAGGCTATCTAAAGTGCAGAATGTAGACATGGAAAACAAGAAGGTTGTTCGAGCAGAAGCGACGCTGCAGTAAGTTGAGTTGTTTGATCCATTCAAATATATATAGACTAACAGAAGGATTTTAAAGTCTGTTCTCTGAGCTACAGGGAGCCAGTGGAAGGTCTTCAGAACTGGGCTGATGTGCTCTGCTTTCTTAGTTCTAGTGAGAACATGGGCAGCAGAGTTTTGGATCAGCTGCAGCTGTCTGATGGACTTTTTAGGCAAAACCTATGAACATGCTGTTGCATCAATCAATTCTACCAAAAATAAATGCATGAATGAGTTTTTCTAGATCCTGCTTGGGCATTAGTCCTTAACCTTATAAATGTTCTTCAGGTGATAAAAGGCTGACTTAGTAACTGCCTTTATTAGCCTCTGAAGGTTCAGACCGGAGTCCCTCATGACACCAAGATTTTGGCCACAATCACTGGTTTCTAGCTAGTAGCTGAAGCTTTGAGCTAACTTTCGATCTCTCCTCCTTTGGTCCAAAGATTATTACCTCAGGGAAAATTATGGTGCATCCACATATTGAGCATATACCCAAGGCTCTGATGGGTTCATAGTCACCTGATGAAATTGCGATCTAAAGCTGAGTGTCGGCTGCATAGTTTTGGTTACTGATCTTGTTTTTCTATCATCTGAGCTAAGGGGAGCATGAAGATGTTTAATAGGAAGGGCCCCAAAAGGGAGCCTTGAGGAACCATGAATGTTATTTTGCTGATATCAGATTTAAACCAGTCCAGTCCTGTCCCAGAAAGGTCGATCCAGTTTTTCAGGCGCTCCAATAAAATCAATGATTAATAGTCCTCAAGCTTTGCATAAAAGCTCAGTACATGTACACATGTGTACATCTAACTGGTCTCAGTTAATCTCATTCACCCACTCCATATCCTACCAAGCAGTGATATCCTATGCTCCCAAAACCACAGTCTTCTAGAAAGCAGCATTTCAAGGCCACCCATCTAGCCTGGCACCCAGTTTGGATGTTACAGAATACTAATGTTCCTCATTGCAGGGGATGGGCAGTAAAGAGGAAGGCTTCCTGTAGCTTTTCTGGGTTTAGCCCAGCTGAGCCCGTGGATTCCAGCCTCAACCTTTCTCCCTGGCAAGCTCCCAGTCTCCCTAATCCAGATTAGATTGGGCTCTTTATTTGGTCTGTTTTGTTTGGATAACTGAATTTAATTTAATCATATCCTTCCCTGCAAAACAACTTCCCCAGGAGGTCCAGGTGTTGAAACTATGGACAACATAGATCACAGGGGTGCAAAATAACAGTTCACTAGAGGATACGTTATGATGATTTAAAGCAGAGGGATAAGGATGGGCAGCCCACTTGATTTTAATCTGCTCAGTGTTGTTATTGGAGTTCTTTGCATGGGAAAAAATGTCCATAAAACAATACAGTGTTTGAGTCAGGGCTGCAACCGACTATTATTTTGTAAATCTGTCGATTAGTTAATTTATCAACTATTCTTTCAGTTTAAATGGGATACCTCAGTTAATAATATATGATTAGTAAATCAGTTATTTGTTTAAGATTATAACTGAAAATAAGTTCATAACTGTATTTGGTGCCATCTTGGACCAAAGGTCAGACCTGCAGGGTAACATCTGGGGCATTTAGCAGAGAAGGCTGTCGGACAAACCTGATGAGAGCTGATGAGGTGTGAGGAAATGGCATTAAATCACATTAAAAGGTATACAGGAAACCGCTTTTATTATGATTAACACATGAAAATAAAAAACATAAGAAATTTGCTTCAGCATCTATTTCAAGACGTAAAACGTTTCCAGTAGGAGAGACTTCTTTAACATGCTAACTATGCATTATGAACTAAGTAAATGGGTGATAAAATAGTTCAGTTTAACACTTCCTTTTTTGAAAATTATTGTCAGATATTATCAATCAGATCACGTTAACATGCAAACATTTTATCATTGGAAAAGTCCTTCTTTTTATCAAACTGTTTCAGAAAGTCTTTGTTTGAAGTTCAATTTAGCATAGAGTCAATTTTGTCCCACCATGACTTTGAAAAATCATTTAGTTTGTTGTGTTAAACAAATAAATTATAAAAAAAATAAAATAAAATAAAAGGAAAATAAAATAAAAAAAATGTAGGGACTGGAGTTTTTCTTTTTAAGGTATTTTCAGATGGGGTCAGGAAAAAGGTGACCCTGATTGCCTGGCAACCGAAAGCTTGGTGCTTTTGTACAGCTTCCGGTAAGCAGCCTCATTCAGTGACAGCAGGTCCGCTCCGGTGTCAGACTCTGGGCCGTGGAGCTGATGTGACGGTGAACTTTCTCTGAGTGAATATTAACAAAGCCAACGGGCTCCATGGGTAACAGCTGCTTGGCTGCTGCACTTCAGCGAACAGCTCAGAATGTTTTACTAAAGGGCAGGAGAGTCCATCACAAGGCGATTGGGACATGTCAGAAAGGTATGTACCATTCAGAACAAATTTGGATAGTTTTCCTTTTTAAATAAATGTACAGAATATATTTAATCATTATCTTTTCAGTTTTTATTATGGTCTGCATAAAGCAGAAAACAAGAAGGATAAATTATAGAAACACCAGAGTCCATCTATCACCTGCAGACAGGGACTATTATAAGCTAACAGCACCTGCTCAGATATCCACTGGTGCCACGGCAACGGGTCCTAATCTGCATTGTCAGGCCCTGTTCACTGTAACTCTAACCACCCGGCCAGTGGTCAGGGTGTCCATCAGCACACACACAAGGCTTACATTACAATAACAGAGCATACAACTCTCATTAAACCAGAGAGGAAGAATGTGGTAGCGCACCATTCTCCTCTCAGTTTTTTTGTTTTTTCATATTTCCTTTGTTTTTTTTTCTCCTGTCAGTTCTTCTGGTGTAAACACTCTCAGCGGAAGCTTTCCTAAATCCCACTCATCCCAGTATTCAGAGCTCGTTGTTAGACCTACACCTCTGTCAGTGGACCACAGTCCTGATTCTGGACTGGTTTCTACACCTGTGAGTAACACACACTAACTTCTGCTGCTAAGCTCCATATTTGCTCCTATGCCCTGCAGCATCTCAATAATGAATGTTGGATTTCACATATGGGGGATAATTATAGGCAGAAACATGTGTGTGCTATGGGAGCTCTAGTTTTTCCTACTGTTCCAAACCTGTACATGGAAGTGGTAGAAAAGAGAGCTTTAATGTCTCTTCCAGGGAGACCAGCAAACCAATTGGTTCAGGTATAATGATTAAACTTCTCAGGGAGTCCAACATTCCCCATAATCACATCAACGTTGTGGATAAGTTAATAAAGTTCACACAAAAAGATGCAATAAATGCAAGCAGGATAGTCATCCTGGACAGTGACATCTCAGTTTTAGATTAAAGACAGTTAGAAAAAGACTTTTACAACAAACCTACACAAATAGACCAGTATTTGCAGTCTGGCTTTCATTACCCTTTTGGGCACAAGACTGAAGTCA
The DNA here is from genome assembly GCF_016077235.1 of Cyprinodon tularosa. Taxonomy (NCBI): domain Eukaryota; kingdom Metazoa; phylum Chordata; class Actinopteri; order Cyprinodontiformes; family Cyprinodontidae; genus Cyprinodon; species Cyprinodon tularosa. The sequence continues at coordinate 194,168 of NW_024038781.1, forward strand.
TCAGGACTCTATAACAGAGCAGACACACGGGAGAAGAAGAAATTACACATAAGACAGGCCTAAAAACAATTGTCCTAACTGGGATTTTCTTAAAGTAGACAAGAAACCCAAACAGGACCACAGAGGTGTTTTCTACACATGACGTCCCAGTGGCTTTCCAACCCTAAAGAAAAACAGCAAAGACTGCTTGACACCAATGATCCGGGTCCCTGACACAAACAGGGTAATATTGTATATGCTGTCATGCCTTTAAATATCAGGAGGACTGTGACCAGAGAAATATCAGGGAAACAAAGCAGCCATTGGCCAAAAGGATGGCCCAGCACAGAACATCATCATCAGTCCAAGATCCAGCAGTTTACACTCATCTCTAGGCCAACGGTCACTCATTAAGGGTTGACAATGTTCTCATCCTGGATAGGTAGAAACACTGGTTTAAAGGAGGAGCAAAGGAAGCTATTTTTCTAAAGAGAAACAATTCATCTTTAAACAGGGTAGGGTCCATCTGTCATTCCTTACAATACTGTCATTGCTATCAGGAGTCACCCATCCGGAAACAAGCAGTCAGAGTAAGAATGATCTATCCTTTGGTCCTTGTTTGCATTGGAGCAACCTGTTTTTCTGCAACCAGTTGCAACTTTGCAAACAGTAGTGCTTATAAGGCTGGGCTCACTCGGAATTCTTTAGACTGAATGTGTTTTTTTCTTACATTTCAACAAATAAGAACCTGTCCAGATGGATTTGCTCCAATGCTTTTAATTTTGTAAAGGGAAACTTAGTTTTTCATCCTTTATACTGTTATTAACCTTTTTTTTATTTTATTCATTCATTGTTTTTCTATCTACAAGTTTTTTACTTTCATGCTGTCAACAGAAAAAGGAAAATTCTTCACCTTTTTTTCTTTTTCTCTCCAAGTAGAAATTTCCTTTTATATAACATCTACAGTATATAGATCTTTCTGCAGATCCTACTCAAAAGGCACGCTTTAGTCCAATTCATCTTTTGTCTCTTGCTGTGCCTTGCAAAAAGTGTGCACAATGTGTTTGGGTTTCCTAACACTTCCTCACTTTGCAAAGTCTGTCTCTGCTCTTTGGATTTTATGCAATAAACCAGCATGATACAGTGCCAAGCAAAAAGAAAAGCACACATGGAGTTTCAACTGCCTATGAATACAAACCTGAACATTGTTTTTTTACATTTACAATCAGCCCCATCGATTCTGTATGTCATTCTGCCACAAAGTCTAGGTTGAAGGTCTGCACATTCTAGACATTTTATATTAGCTCTGGCTGTGAACCTTCTTTGTAGCATCTGCCAAGTTTAATTTCTAAGACATGGACTCTTTGTACGTGAATTCTGCAAATGGATTTTATTGATTAAACCAAAAGGACTTTATACGCATGAATGCATCAGATTTCTCAAAAATGTGGGGGTAGACATTTCATAAACCATGTTGGAATTATTTCTTTTCTTTTTGACAGTCAATGAAATAATCAATTTTCTCTTCTTTTTTTAAGAATATTTTAGTGGTTTACTAATTTTATTCGACAAGATCAGGTGTCTTCGGACTGTTTTAGTAGTGTCCACTCTGTCAGCAGGTGTGCAGTGGTCAAGTGCACTAGGATCATTCCTGTGTCTGTGTGTTAATAGATGTGGGTGTGAAGTTACAAAGGTAAAGCAGAGGTGAACAAGAGTGAGTCTGAGGGGTGAAAAGGGTCAAACAAATGGATAGTCGCAACTTCACTTACCACTAAAAACACAAAATGGAAAAAAAAGAAGGAATTGTAAATTTTGTTGCAGGCTGATTCATGTTTCTTAAAATGTCCTACATTAAATCTTAAGATTAAGCAGCCTTTAGCGGCTCGTCTCAGGCTCAAGTTAACAGGTGGCTGCTTGATAATTGCCTTTAAAATGGTGCATTGATTGGGCCTAATTGTGGAGTTTGGCTTTTGGGGAGCTATAGTACATTAAACATAAGTATATCCTCTTTTCTGTGTTGAATTTGGTTTAAATTTGGGTGAAAAACATGATTTACTGTTGAAATCATCAGTTAATCCCATGCTTTAGACTATTATGTACTGGTTGTTTGCTGTTATTGATATTGATAATGACATGTATTAAAAGTGCTTAACTGAGACTAGCACATAACCTGCCCTTTTCCTCTTCTCCTTTACAGCTTCCTTCAAGTCGCTTCCAGTTTGTACCATGGCACCGCCTGGAGCAGTGCGATGTCACCGGCGACCAGCTGACCTGCCCCAGGGTTAGAGAAGGCATGTCATCCCCTAAAATATCTACAATGTTAATCAACTGATGTAATATGTTTAATTATTGGTGGCTTATGGAGACTTTTGTAACATCAGATATCAGAAAGCTGCAATTATAATTAATCAGTTTGTTTTGTTGTTTTTTTTTCATAAATAGGACCATCAGAGGAAGACCTTCATTTTAGAGAGGGAAGAGATTTCTGTTTAAACAGAGGAAGGAGAAAGAGGAGAGAGGAGGAAGGACAAAGCTGGGAGGAGAGATTGAAGGAAAATTGGGAAAACTGTCTGGTATGCCACAGGACGCTGCATTTATTGACTGAATTAGTTAGGATGTGTAAAAAGCTGTAATAAATTCATCCTGCATTGTAGCCTCAATGTTTATGCAATTTCCAACATCTAATGATTTCACATTATAAGATAACTCTGTCTGAAATTCAGTGTACCACCGTTACAGTATAGGCACTCATGCAGATTAGTCCCGGAAAAAAAAAATCTTTGGCCTCAAGGGCATACCTCAACCTTTCCTCTTTACATAATTTCTCTCTATCATGTGTCCTGTTTAATGTGTTGGTCTCTTTTAAAAGATATTTAACAGGATTTGGGTCCGGGGATTAAGATGACTAATTGAAAGGTCAAATTTGTAGCTGATTAACTTTTTCTGTCATGATATGGCTGCATTTGGATCGATGTCATGTAAAAATACCCACTGATCACTAGTGTTGCACCGATACCAACACCAGTATCGGGCAGGGCCCTGAAACTGCACTAAAATGGTGGTATTGGTATCGGCGAGTACCGACAAAAGTTCATTCAGCTATTGTCACCCATTCCAGGTAGACAATAAAAAGTTCTACTGGATTCACTTTGTATTAGTCTTTTTCCTGCTTCACAAAGGTAGGCAGCAGCTTGACAAAGCCATGATGGCAATTATTATACATCCAAGTAGCATGCAGTTCTTCATATACATACATACACACACACACACAGATCAATCGGTATCGGCCAATGCTGCACAGCCAGGTATCGGGGCCAAAAAATGGCATTGGTGCAACACTACTGATCACCCATTTCTAATTTTCCGTTAGAGGTTAGCAGCTTTTTTTAAAATACCTTTTATTTTTCCAAAATTGTTTTATGTAATGAACTCTTTCAAGGTTTCAAGAAAAAGTTGCACTTCTTCAGTATATCTCAAATAGAGTAACAGAAAACGCCCAAGAATTATTTGGCCAAAAGGCTATTTAAGAACTGAGTAACTGTTTACTGTTTAAAATAATGTAATCAGACAGACATAACATAGAGTTCATTTGCAAATTTATTTTCTTTCAAATACTATGATAAAGCAATACATGCTAATAAAACATTGGAAAGTAAATTTAGGCAGAAGAAACAATTGAAGAAACAATAATGAATGCATGATAGAAGAGGGTCAACAATTTCCAATGACAATATAAACTTGTTTATATAACTCTTGTTCAGTCACTGTAAGACTATGAAGCTAAACTGAAAGATTAAACAAATTCCGGTTTCATCAATGCATCTTTACCAGGGCTGCCAATAAAAATGCAGGTGACTTAATTGCTTTCTTGCCAAAAAATAAAACCTAAATAGAATAGAGAGAGAGGAGGCACTGAAACCTGCTAATGTCTGTTTTAACTGCCTCTCCACAGGAGCTAAATCTGTCCTACCAAGACCTGGGGGATCCCTACCAGAGGGAAAACTTTTTTCGTATCCTTCGACGCTTGATCCGTGTAGAGAAACTACAGCTGATCGACAATTCACTCACTGACCTGAGTTCAGTACGTCTGCCAAGGTAAAGCCTGCTCTGGTAAGAATGTGTGATAACTCCCTTGTCTAGTCTCTCCAAACTCGCGGATCGCCGGCGAAAATTATTGGTCATAGAAAGCACCAATGCACAATTAACACAGATATAGCAGCACGTCAAAACGTAAAAATGACAAACACATATATACATGAAACAAGTGGAGCGGTATGGCAATTGCGATACCGCTACACTTGTGAAAGTAAAATCTGTTGGGCTTCTTTTGGCATCAAGACAATTATTCTTATTGCCACCTTGCCAGACAGGACACTGTAAAAAAAAAAAAAAAAAAAAAAAAAAAAAAAAAAAAATGACAAACACAACAACATACATTTGAAGGCGTACAGAAGCCATTTTATAAATCCAATCTTCAATTGTTTATACTCTATTCGTTCATTAGGGTCCACAGATTAAAAGTAATCCAGCATATCCGTGATAAAAATATTCCATGATGAGAAAATTTCCCATAACATCCGGATGTTGACATCAGAAAAGTTAGTTGGTCATAGCTAATGCTTAGCATCTTGCTGATATTTACTACCTAATAATTATTTCCTCAGTTGTTAGCCTGCAATGTTTGTTATGGTTCTTTACATCGTCTTCTTACCTACAAGACAAAAGTATCTGCATCTTTAAATGACACGATTTTAGTCAGGGACAGTCAGTCCTTGTATGTCAGCCAATGACGCACCTAGTAGAGCGATATTATGCCTCATAGAGTCCTGCTGTTATTGGTTAAGACCACATGGGCTGTTTGGCTTTGTAGCAAATGAAATAAGGTTTCAAACAATGGTAGACATGGCTGGTTTATATTAGGCTGAGCCGTGTTACTGGCTTGCATAAGAGTGAAATACACAGCTGGAAATGGATCAATGCTCGCAGCTCCAAGTAGAGTAATAACAATGGTCATATAAATTTTTTTTAAGTTTGGACACTGATTTTGTTTTATTACAATGCCTAAGGCTGAAAAAAAAATAAAATACAACTCAGAAAAGGCACTGGGGCTTATTTTAGGTTGGAAAGGTTTATTCTTATTCTCTTCTATTACTGAGGAGAAATATACCGCCTTGCTTGATGAAGAGTCATTTTATACAGCAGTGAACATTTTTTCCAGACTAGGTAGGATTCCTGTAGGCATGTAGAGCACCATTTTCTTTCCAGTTTTCTAGCATTTTGCTTCAAAGTGCGCAGCTCTGCATTAAACCTGGGAGCCAGCTCTCTATTTTTGAAGTTTTTCTTTTTCAAAGGGGCTACTTTGCCTAAGGCAGTATGCAGAGAACTAGCAACCCTATCAACAACCCCATTAACAAAATTTAGAGTAAAAGGCGCCTCTTAGATGAGATGTGAAACGTCTTCTAGAAACGTCCAGTTGTCTAAACTGAAACTTTCAAGCTTCACCACAACCTGGATGACTGAGAATCTTCACAGATATATTTAATTGAAGGTGTAATTAAAGACAACAGCTTTTGGAGAAACCTTTTCACCCCTCTGAATTAAAGCAGAATCCATATTAGGCTTTCATGATGATCGTTGCTCTTCAGTTCTGCCTGTATTTTCCTTTATCCTGTTGGTTATCAGACCTTATAGTTGCTAAAATTGTCTCTTTTTTAAAAGTTTATATGATTTGTCATGCTCTGTGCAATGGCGTAAATACCCCACCACGACTCTGGTGCAATACACTGGAGGATATGGATGAATTAATAATTTTGTTTAACTTTTTTATTCTACCCTTAAAAAAATAAAAAAAAATCTCTCCCATATCAGAAACAATGTTCCTATTTTATCTGCTACAACATCCATTATCTCCTTTTCTGGGGCTTTTAGGACCCTTTATAAATATGATGACGCTTCAGTGCAAACAAGAAGTCCTGTTTGTTTTTCGTCCAAGCAGGTGCAAAATGCTAAACCTGCATCGTAACCACCTGGTGTGTCTGCGTCAGCTGCCAAAACTTCCAGCGGTGGAGCATCTCACTTTATCGGAGAACGCCATCAGCTCCCTGCGGGGGCTGGGGGCTCTGGGGAGCAGCCCGCTGCGCTCCCTCAACCTGACCCGCAACCCGGTGACCTTCAGCCTGGACTACCGTGCACAGTGGGTAGAGAAAGGCTATAATAACATTCATCCCTAGGACGATATCTTTATTTGCTGCTTTTTCTCTTTTTATAGTGTTTTCTCCTGTTTGCCAAATCTTGAGGTTTTGGACGGCATTCCAAAGTTGCCAGGAGACTTGTTGCCTCTCCGAGTAAAGGGCCCGGAAACCAGCAGATTGTGCAATATTTTATGACTCTTTTTCAGTGAAGAATGCAAACAGACTTAATTCTGATATTCAATTCAGCTACATTTATAACGTGTGAAACAACACAGAAAACTTCTGTCATTTTCCTCAAACAACAGTCAGTGGAGTAACGATATCATGATTCATTTAAATGATCAAAAACTGCTTGTGAGATACTTGATGAAAAATGTTAATTTGAGTGAATCATGTCTGAATTTGGCTTGTATTTTATAAGTGACATATTTTATACTTAATAAAGAAGTTTGTATAATAATTTGTATAACCTTTCATCTATCTATTCATAGCATTTTACTAGTTAAAAAAATGGTCTTGGAGGTAAAAGCCAAAAACACAGAGAGGAGATTTATCTCTTAAGTGATTAACTGGGATTTACTTTATGGATCCCAAGAAGTTTGCAGCCTGAAATGTTTTAGTGGGGTCTCCTCCCAAGGGGAGATGAACAGAAAACCTCAAAAAGGAGGCAGGCAGCTCTGCTTCTAGCTCCTACCCTCATCTGTAAATCTGAACCCAGCCCCACTAAATAGAAACAACATTTGAACTTCTCATATTTAGTATCATGTTTGTTTGGTCATAATTCATAAGCCTTGAGATTCAGTTCATTAATTGGTGCAAATATGGATCAACCTGTCTTGATCAGCTCAAACTCTTTACAGAAATTTACAGAAATTAGGTTTCTAATACAGATGTACAGCACCTATTAAACAGATTCATACTCAATGAAATGTTTTACATTTTGCCACTTAAACACTGCAAACTTCAAATGACACTAATGCATGATTAAGAAGTGGAGAGAACAGGACACAGGATCTTCTCATATTTCTAAAGAGAAAACTCAGGAAAGTGTTATCTATATTAGTACCTAGTACTTCTGTTTACCTTTGGTCTATTTTACTTAATTCTCCCAATTAGTAGTTCACTATTTTATCATTAAATCTCAGAAGGAAAGCGCCTGAGACAGAGGTTCACTTTCCACCAGAGCAACATCACTAATAATTAAACTAAAATGTAATGGTAAAAATTATATTATATTATTATTATTATTAAAACGGTACAGTCCAAGTCCCAACCTAGATCCAACTGAGTCCAGACTTGGTATTTAAGGCTATTGGATGCTGTTTCATCAGAAATTGATTCACACTTTCCTCTCTAGATGTTCAAAGCAAGTGGAGCTTCTCCCAGAAAGATTGCAGTTCTGAATTGACTGATTTTACAAAATATTAACTTTGCTAGGGTAAATATAAAAATATTCATCACCTTATTCACAGAGACAAAAAAAACTATTCACACACACACCTAAGGAGAACTGTAGAGAAGACAATTAATCTGAATGTCATGTTTTTGGACTGTGGAGAAAGCCAGTGTACCCAGAGAGAACATGCAAACTCCATGCAGAAACCCCCAGGCCAGGAATTGAACCCCAAACCTTCCCATCGTTCCACTGAGCAGCCCATGTATCCTTCCCCTCCTCTTCATGTATCCTTCCCCTCCTCTTCCTTCACTTCCTCTTCAAATATCTGTATATTTTTGTATTGGTCAGTAATATAAAATTCCAATAAGATACTGTTTTTGACACAAAGTGCTATAATTGGAGGAAATGTGTGACAGCTCATAGGGGGAAGAGCGCTTTGGTGACCTCCTGTATATTTCCATGATTTCAAATAGTAGCTGGGTCAGATGACATAAAATGAGAAATACTGGACATCCTCTTTAGAGACTTATCAAATATTTATAGTTCAGACTCCTTTGGATAATGGCCTCTCATGTCCTCCTGCTGACAGGGTAATGACCCATCAGCTTCATGCACACATGCACACACAAAGTGCAAAGAAAAGAGTAGGAGGATTTTACTACATTCAATCTGCCTGGATTTACTAAAAATCTAGATAAAGGTGTGTGTGCTACCTGATCATAAAAACAGTAATTGTTCATTTACAGTTAGAACCAGATATTTACATACAGTGTACAAATAGATTAGGATTTATTCTACTGATTAAATCAGTTTCATTTTTTCTTGTTTGAGGTCAACTACGATGACCATGATCTGTTTTATACATTTCAGAATAAGGAGTGAATTGTTCAAAGTTGTCAAATTTTCTCCAAAGACAGAGGTTTACACAATACTAGTGTAAATTTTGGAGGAAAAACATGATAACATGTTTTTTTAGTATTTTAAATTGATTTTAAAGGCAACATAAAGCATTATTGTATGATGTTATGTGAAGTTGTGGGTCTCCACAGATCTGACTCTATATTTGTGTACTTTTCCCAGACAGCCGAGGTTTCCATGTTAATCTGATCATATAATTCAACCTGAAAGACTCACACAGAGAAAAGCTAGAATTAGAAAATACTTAATTTATTTATGCAGGTAACATAATCATATTCTTCAAAATATTTTTATCTAAGAAAAACCAGCTGATTGCAAGGACTCATTGACTATCTGCAATCCCTCACTCCAAGCATGCTTGTAGCGACAGTGGAGAGAAAAACTCAATTTAAACAGGTAGAAACATCCAGCAGAACCAGGCTCAGTGTGAGCGGCCATCTGCTGAGGCCGACTGGGGTTCAAGGAGGCAGAAGCAGATGAAGACATAAACCAAATATGTTATTTGGCCACCGGGCCCCGACAAACTTGAATCCTGGGGCCCGGACAGTGATGGTGGAATAAGCCAGAGGGTGAGTGAGACTGAGAATGAGGAATGGGGAAATGGGATGGAGGTGGGTGAAAGTTTGCTTGCATATGGGAAAGAGAGGGTGGACCAGGAGCTTTTCCTCAGATAGAAAACTTTGAATCAATTACACTGTATGATTTGGTTAACTGTAAAGTGCTTTGAGATGACATTTGTTGTGAATTGGAGCTACACAAATAAACTGAATTGCATTGAAGTGAAGGGGATCTGGAAAGATGATTGGTTTAGGTGAAGCTTAAGCTTCATTTACATGCTGGTACAAATAGAATTAGAATTAGAACCAGCCATCATACCAATCTGGAAAAAGATGGGTTCTGTATTCCAGAAATAAAGACCTTGTGAAGATAAAGCTAGTAAGAGAATGTAAAAGCACCACAGTAAAATGAATCATGGACCAACATGGACTGAAAAGCTCTGAGAAGAGGAAGCAATAACGGCAAAAGCAAGAAATAAAAATTTTACTTTGAAAATGCAATCATAGACACAGATTTTCTCAGAAATGTCATGTGTTTTCATGAAACAAATGTTACAAATTCTTTAACCATAATGTTAATTGTTACATTTTTGGGCGAGCTAATGAGACTTATACGATAGCACCCCAGCTTTGAACTACAGGGCTGCCGGCATCCTGTGGATGTTTTACAGCAAAACAACAGAAAGAACATTAACTTGACCACAAACTGATTTTCATATTGGACTCTCTGCCTAAGATAAGTAGTGAGTAGTTTATTTAATATAATAAAGTTTCAGCGTTGCCTCAGTTGTTTTGTGAACGTTGTAGCCATAGCTGTGTACAGACAAGGTTGCCTACAAAACCTGACACACTTCCACCAGTTCTGTCAGGAGGAATTTGCCAAAGTTCAATCAAACTATTATAGGAAGTCTGTGGATGGAAAACCAATACTTTTGACCTAAATGGTTTAGAAGGCAGCTAACTTTAACAAATGTTTAGAAATATATCAAAATAAAAATTGAAGAAAGCCAAATAGATTTCCTGCTCATTATTCTGACATTTCTCAAAAAGCAGTATTTGGTTGTTCTTACCAAAAACAAAAAGGTCTGATGTCAAAAAAAGATTATATGTTTCTTTTAAAAGTGTTTGGTTTCAAATATAAAGGGACTGTGGAGCTTTCCCACCTCCTATTGACTTATTAATACAATGGAGCATTCCGCTCTGTTTAACAATAGTTTCAGTTTCAGCGTTCGCCTCTCACATAAGCACACTAAGCCATCTGATATTGCAGTCTATATAAATATGAATAGCTGCCACACATGCAACCAAGGCAGCGGCCCATAAATAATAACAATGAGCACACTGACAAAGGCAGAAACAGCTCAGCACTCTGTAATTCAGAAGAATAAACTACACTACAACGTAAGCAACATTGGCGCTCTAACAAGGGCGTACGGCCCTACATATAATGCAGTTACATGCCTCATCAGGACTTGCTTAACTGCAAAATATTGTTTGTGCAGTCATGAGTTTGGTTGAACTAGCCAAGTCTCCAGCTGAAGAGTGAGGGAGGCTGCAGATGGATGGGATAATGAGCTAATTGGATATTTATACCGCAAACAATCCAGGTCAAGCACAGCTTATCTTTGTAAAAAGGAACTCTGCTGTTTTCATCATCACTGCAATCCAGGACAAAAAGTTTCAGCTAACAGTAGAACTTATTGCTTGATTACCTCCGATAACCAGTGGGAATCATGTGGGGTTTCATAGACTTTGGCTCCAGGCTATCAGCAAGTTCAATTTATTCACTCCTGGTAATTCATCCATAAAATAACTGATAGACAAGAAGGAATGCGGAGAACAGCAGAGGAGCCACCTTTCGTTAACATAAAAAAAATAAAAATGTGTGTACATCTCCCTGTGGCCTACTATTAGCACAGTAATGAGACACTTGTTAGTGGTGCACTCCTTCTGCATCCCTCTGTCCCTTTGGGGTGGAAAAGGGAAATCTGCTGTCTACCAAGTATAGAGTAATGGTGACAGGAGGGATACGGAGAGGAGCAAAACAAGAAGCAGTAGGGTGGAGAAAAATGAGATCCACTGGGATGATGACAGTAGCAAAGAGGCAGGATTGAAGAGAAGAGAGATGATCTAACTGAGATTGCCTGTCAAGTATAAATGCTGTTTATAAAAACCATAATAACATTTCTCCGTCATGAAAATCCTGATATATCTGTTAATCTCCCTCATCAGCAGATGACATCTCACCTCTAAAAGAAAACAACCACTTGAATAGGATGCAGAAATGCAATCACTTTGACGAAGAAGAGATTAAAGGCTGATATGAAAGCTTTGTGATCAGCCTGCAGGAATAAAATGTGGCTTATCATCAGTTGTGTCAGAAGTCCTTGAAAAACCTCTACAATGTCCGGAAATCTTAAGCTCACTAACAAGTTGCAGATTTAGTTGATAGGTCCCAATTGCATTGATTGATAACTATCACATTATGTAAAAGCTATTTGAAACGATGACGCTTTAGCCCACTAAAAAACCCTTTGCAAGTCAAAAACCTGTGCGATTATCATCATCAAATTATCATCACACAGGTTTGTGAAGTACTATTTCTCCTTATGTTTTTCAATTCTGTTTTTTTTAGAGAGCACCAATTCACATCACACATAATCTCAACACAGTCAGATTGGTTAAAAGTGTCTTTCAAGGAAAACCAGTTGACTGCATTGACTCATTGAATTAGAAGACATGCTCCTCCTGGATGATCTTGCAGCGATGAGTTGCCATTTTGTTGCTCAGCAATCCCGAGCATGCATGCAGCAACAGTAGAAAGGAAAAACTCCCTTTTAACAAGAAATATATATATATATATATATATATATATATATATATATGCTTGAAGTTTACATACCCTTCCATTAAAGACAGAAAAGAAAATCATCATCATGTCACAGACTCTTCATGAAACTGACAACACCAAACCAAAACACAGCATAGTTGCACCATATATATTTAATGCTCTTAACTTCCATATCAATGCGATTTTTTTTGCACCATGTTTTTTTTCTCCCACACTGTTTACATCTGATCACTGCTGCACTTTAAGGAATGGAAATATCATGAAAGCTGTATAAAAAGCTTTATACACTCTGTGTATACAAAGTGATGATAAAAGTTGTCAAAGTGTAAGTCTAATCATGACATTTTTAATAATTTATAAAAAAAAAACATATGTATATATGTATCAATAAATAAAACGAGTAAACAAGCCTGAGGGAGCTCCCAAATAAAAATGTTATTAGCAAGAAACTGTTTTTTCTTCATAATTATTTTTTTACAAAAATTCAATATCAATTTTTTGAATAAATTATAATTTACTATATATACATAAATATAAAATACAATAATTGTGAGACTTTGAGATTGAGTGAATTTATGTAAGTTAACTTTCCTCCTCCAACAGTTAAACAATATATACAAAAGGAAAAAGTACAACATACACATATTCCTTAGTATAAACCTAACCCTGCATAACACATCCTTTTATATAGCTGAACACCAATAAAACTCATAAAACAAAAGCTGGATAAACTTGTAGGAATATAATTTTATATATTTTATGCAAATTTTAAAAATACTGCTTTACCTATCCATTTTAATCCATACAGTAATTAACGTACTGAGCTAGTGAGAGGAAATGACTAGTGGTGGGATGTGATAAAGTAAAAAAAAGCTATCCAGTAGGTGAAAGTAATTACACCCATTCTTAAACCTTGAATAACAAAATGACCATTTTCTTTAGAAAGAGAAGTTTAATCTCACAAGGAACCCAGAGACCAGATTGCTGCTTGATTTATAGAATCAAGAAAACTAAATCAGGAATACCCAAGTCCAGTTCTGGAGAGATACTATATTCCTGAATGTTTAGATGCATCCCTTCACCATCTTAAATGAAGTTGGAACAAATATCTACAGTAAAAAACAAGATTATCTATTGAATACCAACATTTGAAAACCTGATGATCTAAACCTTTGCCTGCAACAAATCTAAAAGTAGAAGACCAAAGGAATGTGTTCAACATCTGCTTTGTTTCTGGTTCTGCAGAACATTTTGCTGATGCAAGTCTATTGCTCAAATTTCCTGCTCTAAAATGTTTGGCATCAGTTAAAATTGTAAAAAGCTCTCTTCAAACAGAGACTGCACCATGATGTTCAAAGTCTTACTGAACATGGATTGTTGGGGAGATCTTCTGAAAGGAACGAAAAACTCAGCATGCTACATATTAATTCAAATAGACCAACCATTTTTTGGTGACGAGTTTCTTTCTTGTGATCAATTGGATGCAAATCAAAGCAGAAATACACACAAAACACAGCCGAAACCAACTTTAAAGGCTTAGCACAGAATATCACTTTCTCAAAAGTTAGAGATTCTGCTAAAAAACAGCCAGAAAGATCCAAAGTTAAACATATCTGATCAGGACTATATTTTTAAGCTTCATTTCTGTCTAATTCAAATATATAAATGGACCCAAAACTTAAAAATTTGAAACTTCTTTATTCCAAACACCATTAAAATGACAAACAAGGCTTTAATACTATAAAAAAAATCCCTTTGTTTTGTATCAAATATAACAGGTGTACAAATTTACAAAAATGTTTTCTATACAATGTGAATTTCATTCACACCAGCAGCTGACCTGAGATGAACCTCAGCTCAGACGCCATACTCACATCTTTTCTGTCAAAATTATTTCCTAAATGTTAAATGGCTACAACAGACGAAAGGCACATTGCAGCACACCATTGCCCACGAGTGTCATTTTACAGAAATATCCAGCCACCTGTCCGGAGGCTGGTTTAAGCCTGAATGTCAACCTTCCAGCAGCATAGGATGAATATTTAAAATGTTGCACCATTTCATGATTGTCAGTGTCGTTATGCTCGGCAATAAATAACAAAACGTGCTGATTCCTGGGAATGTGCGGTAGAAAATGAACATGAAATTGTTGCAAAAACAATTGTCGTAAATAAAAGGGGGTCGGACAATATTAGAATTACATTATTGTGTCTCTCCTTTTGTTAAATACACACAAACTTGGCACAAAGAAAAATTACATTCTCTAAACCAGAGGAGCAAAAAAAAAAAAAAAACATGTAACAAGTAGAAAATACATAATCATATATGGAATTTATTATTTTTTTCAAAGTTGTGTCCTTTTCCACAGTGTTCAGTGTTTGGATTCCCACATTCCTGGCAGGATTCCAGGTTTTCCAAAGGGAAACTGAGTGGATGGCAGGTTTTAACTTTTCCTCGGTTGTCCAAGCAGCCTCAGCTTTTCTTCCTACATTTCTGCTCGTCGATTGGTTCTTTTATTTCCTCCGGCTGCTTCCTCCTCTTCCTCTTCTTCTTCCTCGTAATTCCCTACCTCATGTGCTCGGTTCTGGTGATTCCCCTCCTTCCTTTCTCCTTCCTGGTTTTTTGTATCATCCTGGTCCCCAAAAACAAGCACAGAAAATAGAACAGGGACTCTTTAATAATGTGTTATAAAATATGTTTATTTCTACAAATTACCTTTAAAAGGTCCTGGATGAACAGTAATGATACTTTCTGAGAAATAAAGGATGAAGAACTCCATTCATTTAGTTATTTTGCAGGTGATGAGCCAAGCCCAGGTGAAAATCTGACACCCTGATGAACCCAGCACCTTTCTGACCTGGTTTTCCTGAACTAATGCAGGCCTGGGTTCAACTTACACTCACACAACACAGAGACGCATACACACCCGAGCACCAGCTCATCCTCAGGCTTCTATTACTTAGAAAATGCAGCTAAAATATCTGCATCCTGATGGAAATTTTTAAAAAAAATACAAAACTAAAATTGATTCATTTCCTTCACAAAAAAACTTTCAGACTACAAAAAGTAGTAATTTAAAACATGGAGGCAAATGCAAAGGTAGTAGATTGTTGGTACCCCAGCAGGGGGCATAAAGTCTCTCCAAGGCTGACTGTTGCCAAACTGGTCTATGGAACAACCAGCTATAAAATTCTAAACGGAAACCAGTTCTTATGGAGTGATGTCAGAAAAATATGCAATTTCTTTCCAACCACCAAATCTTAAAGTGTTTAGTTAGTTAAACTTAGATTAGACTATAAATTGAATGCTTTTAGCAGGTGAGACTTAAGCAAATCTTTCTGCATCTTTGCTAAAATTGTGCAGAAAAGCATTTCATGGGCATCAATAAGCACGCTGGTGAACCCGTTTCTCTTCCAAATACTTAGGGTCCCTTTACAGAACGCAAGGCATCATAAAATTTTTGGAAACTGAACAAAACTTACTAAGAATCCTCCAATCGGTTTCCCTGTGCTGCGCTGCACTGCAGCAGCTACTCAGCTCCATGCATGGCCGCCCACAAGGGGCACTTATTGGTGAGTCAGAGGCAACCTTTCCTGCACTTTCTGCCTTGCCAAGAACTGAGAGAAAGTCTGCCCTTCCCAAGTGAACATTGTTCTAATAACAACCATGTTGCAGGGCACTTCACTGTTTATGAAGCACAACAACAGGATACAGCTGTTCAGCCCATGCACTTCTGACACGGAGAGGACCTGCAAACATTCAGATGACGTCGGTGGAACCGTGGTGTTACGGCCCACTCCCTGGGTGCAGCACAGCTGATTTTGTTGAGATAAATTATTTTCTAACAGGACATATTTATTCCCACTGCTACTCAAACAACTTTAAATGCTGGATATTTTAGCATTACATCCAGTTAGTGCAGTATTAGCTTAACGAAGAGGAAGTTTCTTTATAACCTTCAGTAAACATAGAGGGGTTAGTTTCTAAGGCTACGTTCACACTGCAGGCCTTAATGCTCAATTCCGATTTTTTTGTGAAATCGGATTTTTTTGCGTGTCCGTTCACACTTCCAAGTATATGCGACTTGTATGTGATCTACTGCGTGAACTGAATGCGTCAAACCGAAGTGTCCCGCATGCGCACTCGAGGACGCGATGACGTCACACGTAGCGAGCGTCCTCAGTGTTTGCGGAAGTAAACATGACTCGTAATACCGCAGCGTATATTGCGTTCTTTAAGTTCTTCTCCAACAGGAGCAGGCACATTACGAACGAAATCTTTTTAAGAAGATCAAAAAGAAAGACCCTCCCCCGGTTCCGGTAAGACCCTTCGAGTTTGGTCTGAATCGAGCTTTCTAAATATGAATTAAGTCAGCAACCTCACTTTCTCTCCATTGACTGCTCTCTGTGTTATCTTCCGCCATGGTTGTTAGTTTTTCCCGCCTCCGCTTAGTAGGACGCAGATTAGTAACGTTTAGTAATATTTGTCAAGTATCAATGACGTGTAGGTCGGATGAATGCGACCTGGCCGTACAGACACAGGTCGCATTTGAAAAGATCAGATACGTATCGGATTCAGGACCACATATCCAAGTGGCCTGGGTCGCATTTGAAAAAATCCGATCTGTGTCGTTCAGACTGTCATAAAAAGATCAGATACAGGTCACATATGGGCAAAAAAATCGGAATTGGGTCACTTCAGGCTGCGGTGTGAACGTAGCCTAAATGAGCACTAACTCATCATTCTACAGCAGGGGTCTTCAACGTTTTTCAGGCCAAGGACCCCCAAACTGATGACAAGATGGAGCGGGAACCCCCTAATTATATATATTGTATGAAATTGTGTTATATCAAACTGGTCCTATAGTCATTCTATTTTAGATGGAGTCATGTAACAAAAGTAATTTGCCCTGGGATTATTAAAGTATTCCTGATTCGGATTCCTGGTTGATGGGACAGGTGTTGTGAATGAAACGGTGCCCAGCTTGAAAGAGCTCCTGTGTGTCGCTGAATGTGTGCATTGATGACTGAAAGGCATCTTCTGCCTCCATTTATCTGTTTACAACAGTCTGTTCAATTCATGTTGATGTGGATTTAAAGACATTTCAATTCAGCAGGGAATAAAAAAAAAAAAAAAAAATGAGTCAACCAAAAGTTTTGCAACCCCCATGCAGTACCTCCGTGGACCCCCTAGGGGTCACGGACCCCCTGTTGAAGACCTCTGTTCTACAGTATTTTACTAAAGTCTATATTTTATTCTGTACATTATGATGCAACTCAGTTTGTGCAAGAAGGTATATATCCCATCCATTCTTTATCTGTCACACTTATTCCAAGCGGGGTCGTGAGGGGTGCAGGGCAACACAGAGACAAACAACCACACACACACACTCACACCTAAGGACAATTTAGAGAAACCAAATAACCTAACATCATGTTTTTGGACTGTGGGAGGAAGCCGGAGTACCCGGAGAGAACCCACACATGCACAGGGAGAACATGCAAACTCCATGCAGAAAGAGCCAGGGCGGGATTCGAACCCTGATCTTTTTGCTGCAAGGTGGCAGTGCTCTCCACTGCGCAGCCCGGTGCAGGAAAGTATAACTATATCCCATTAATCAATAATTTATTCCATCTCTGCTAGTTTTTCAGTTTCTAACTCTCTCCCTACAAAACTCACCTGCTCCATGTTCTCATTGTACTGCTCTTCTCCTTCCTCTTCCACCCCCTCCTCTTCTCCCTCTCTTTTCTCTCCACCAGCTACATCCTCCTGCGCCTTGAGATACAGACACCCCATATATGCGATCCATTAAAAAAACAAACTTAAAGTAGATCTAAGGTTTAGTCAGAATCCCTTTGAATAAATCTAATAGCTAGTTGGGTCACTCTGGAACAAAGATCACATTAAGTTTTCCATGACTAATGTTTTGATCTGTGAGTTGCTGGTTTTTACCTCGTCCTCCTCTTGGTACTGGTCATCCAGATTGTCCTCCTGCTGATCAGGGTTTCCAGCCATCTGTTAAACACAACATTTTAAATGCACCTAACTTTAAAACGGTGTAACCTCTGGAGGACATCTTCACTGTGCCCATACTCACCACCAGCTCGTCCTCCACAGCAGGTCGTCCAGGATCCGGATGAGGCTCTATGTGCTGGCCAAGAGCAGCTGGCTCTTCTTCCTCTTCTAACCCGTCTTCCTCTTCTTCCTCCTCGGCAGCCCCATGTGCTGGATGCTCATCCCCAGCCTCCTCAAACTCATCCTCTCCCTGGTTATTGGGGTCGTCTTCAGGATCCACCTCACCATTTATGCCACGCTTCAAAGTGGAACCAGAAGTATACATCATTAAAGGATGACAACAAAAACATCTGACTATTGCTGCATGTTCAAACCCACCTTTTGATAATAATGTGTAAAAAGAAAAGACACAGAAAGGCGACATAAGCACCCATTCCACATTACTGCTGAGTGTCCTTTTTCACAGTTTGGAGATAAAAATCACCTGATGCAGGGAAACTCTGCGTTTCTCCTCCTCTTCCTCTTCTGGTAACATGTGAACGTCTCTCTCTGCTAACAAACAAAATGTAAACAATCTGTGCATGTTTTCAATATCAAAAAATACCTATAATTTCAGTAATCATTTAGCTCTTGATTTGTACTGTGATACAAATCATACTGTTCCGCTTGATTTATGAATATCAATAGCTTTATCATAAGTCATGCATTGAAAAACATCTTTCTTGTCTCACCATCTTCATTAGTGATGTGATGGTCCTCTTCATTCTGAACATCCTCATCCTCATCCATGTTCTCATACTCAGTCCTTTTCCTAAGAAAACAACACCCATCAGCAGCTAGAGGAGAAAAACCTCCAATTTAAAAGTCATGTCTGAACATAAAGAACATGGAAACTTAACGCTACGTTACAACTGTAGTCACTGCATCGCTAATCTGTCCAGACCAGGGAGGATTTTTCAGTCTTTTAGGTTTATGTTAAGGTAGCTGAATGCTCCACAAGAACAGAGACATTTATTCTTGCTCCTGCAGTGAATGACAGCATTTTTTTTTTCTTGCGTTCCTGACACTTCTTTTTCTTTGCAGAACTTTGTTCTTGCAGCACATCTAAAAACAGCCATGTGATTGGTTAGAATATGGATGGCCATTGTTCAGTAGAAAAAGTGGGGATGTTTTCCCACTTTTGTTTCCAGATTGGATTTCCAATTGTATTTCAGTTCTGAAAATCCATACAGTGATCTGTTATGTAAAGGATACTTTGAGTATTGTCTGGTAAAGGCAGTGAGAAACATAAAATATGAAGAAAATATGATCATTTGTATGATTCATTTAAGTAGCATAAAGCATTTTGCACTGAAAAGAAATCCATCCTCTGCCATTGTACTGCTGTGGTGTTTTTTTTGTGGGTGTGACAAAAGTTACACTGGATCAGACTTATTCGATAAAGTCCTTCCTTAAATGTCACTATCCTGCAGCTTTTGCATGCATCCCTTCCTCAACACACCTGAAACAAATGAATGCTTAATGGCCAGACCTCTGCTACACTTACTGACTTGCCAAGGAGGTAATTTGGCCTTTAGTTTCAGG
Source organism: Cyprinodon tularosa (assembly GCF_016077235.1). Lineage (NCBI taxonomy): Eukaryota > Metazoa > Chordata > Actinopteri > Cyprinodontiformes > Cyprinodontidae > Cyprinodon > Cyprinodon tularosa. The sequence continues at coordinate 213,659 of NW_024038781.1, forward strand.
TGGGTTGAAGCAGGGATGCGTGCAAAAGTTGCAGGTAAATAGCACTCAAGGAACAACTTTGCCAACCCGTTTTAGAGTCTAAAACAGGAATAGGCAATGTTGTCTAAAATTTAGAGTATGCAATAAGCTTGAAACTACATAAAAGTTAATAAGTCGGAAGTTTTAAACAAAGGATTTCCAGAAGGAAGGAAGGACAAGAACAAGAAGGAAAGACAGCTTAAGACAACTTTACAGTGTGATGGCAAATAAGAAAATACAAATATTTTTTAAACCCTTATTTTATTCTTTTAAACTTTTCCTAACCTGGAAAATACTGAAAAAAATTTCATACTTCAGCAGGTAACAACCTTGCTTCTTGGAAGATATCTAACCTTGTCGCATTTTGTACTGGAAAAGAGACATTTCTTTGATTCTGATCATAAAATATGTATAAAAGCAGGTAAAATATTTTTGTGTATTTGATCTTTGGTTGAGGTGTTAGTGAGATTATCTATAAGTGGACTTAGTGTCTTGTTCCTTAAAATAAGAGATAATCTACACTAGGGCTGCAACAACGAATCGATAAAATCGATAAAAATCGACTTTTAAAAGCGTTGGCAACGAAATTCATCATCGATTAGTTGTGTCGCGCGATTATTGCGTCATCCGCCGCGCCGTCATCACTGCCTCTTGACTGAAAGAGGAAGAAAAAAAAATATGGCAGAGCGAGTCAGCGCCGCAGGAGCAGTGTTACCAACTCAGCGACTTTTCAGACCCCTCCAGCGACTATTTTTCAAAAAAGCGACTAACGACAAATCTGGCGACTTTTTTCGGTTTCACTGGCGGCTTTTGGAGACTCTTACGTGAAAAAATGTATCGTTCCTACTCTGCCGTGGGGCGCCTCCCCCCGCTCCCGCAGGAGTCCCTCTCTGCGCTGCAGTCAGAGCCTCAGCGTCCAGACTGCAAATGAAGCGCGCATGCACCGGGATTGATGGCGCAAATTGATCACAATAATTAAAATAGCCTGCGCTTTGTAAAGCGAAAAAAGTGATAACATGCAACTTTTTTCAAAAGAAATGAACATGGCACGGAACCACCATGTTTGTTTGGTTTTAAAGTGGGGAAACGTAACGTTAGTTTCTCAGGTAGCTCATCTGATGCTTTCCTTACCGTGTTAGTAGGTTACAGACAGTGATAAGGTTGGCTACTTATTTTACTTTTAATTTAATTTGAATTAGCTTAAGCAGCGTTTACATTTACTTTATAAATAAATTTACTTGCAAATTATGAGGGCAAGGCTTTTAAAGTTTAAATCTTCTGGCGAAGATAAAGTAAAGAAGATCCTGCAATTTATGGAAGTAAAGCAGAATAAAATCCAGCAAGATCAGTAATATGTCAATTAATTATATGCCACATTCCCATGTAAATATCTGTCTTTGGAGGATGTGTTTTTTAGCACCCCTAGTTCTCTCATTTTTATTCCAAATACAATTTATAATTTGAATCACAGGGCTATTTTTATCTCTATGGTTCAGTATTTTCTCAAGTAGCAACTTTAACTGCTATACTTTCCTGTCTTAAAAGCCAGAACTCTTCTACTCTAAAAAAACTCATTTGTTGAAATGGGGGGGCCTATTGTTTGAACCCCTTAGGGGCTTTTAAAAACAAAAATGTCTTTTTTTGCGCTTTATGAAACAAAGTAGCCTATATTTTGTGGATGTACAGCTACATTTCTCATGTAAGTTTGCGTAGTTTTAACACAAACATTTATTTTTCATATTGCACCAGTACAGTTAATGAGCAACCTGTACTTGTGTGCTTGTTTGTTCTGTCTAAAATGTTTATTTTGGAATAAAGAGGTTAATATAAAAAATATTTTTTGTCCGATTCATCGATTAATCAGATCATTCTACCTCCTCAAATGAAATGCAAATACTTTTTTTTAAAGAAAAATCTACATAGTTCATTTTGTGCAGTGAACAAGTTTTTACTGGATTAACTTTTCTTAGAGAATTTTAACAACTCCAGGGCTCAATATAACCTTTGGTGCTCCTCTCTCAGCAGCTGCTCCTTTCTGTCAGCCTCCCTGTGATGCTGCTCCTCCAGGTTTTGCTCTTCCTTTAGACGCTGCTCCCTCTCTTTCAGCACCTTCTCTCTCTGAGCCTGCAGGGCTTCCTGCTGCATCTGGATTCGCCTACGCTCTTCGGCCCTCCGGGCCTCCAGGCGCTGCTCCTCTTGCTGCTGCTCATAGGCTGACTTCAGGTTGTGCGCCTGTGGTGGTGCCTGGTGCTGCAGCTGAGTCGCCTGATGGAGCTCCACATGGTTGTCCTCAGAAATCAGAAAAATAAGAGAAAAAAAAACATTTTGTTCATCTATGCGAATAGCAGATATGTCCATATGAAAAGGACACTTAACTTGTACATAATTTCCTCTAAAACTATTTAACAAGCAATCTATAAACATCCTCTGACAAAAAATAAAAAATTAAATCCCTTTTTTAAAATTACATCCACATACACTAAAGTCAAAGGGAAGCAGCTGTTCCAACCGCTGCATTTCCGAATTCTCCCGAATGGTACACGACTTTACATGAGTGAATAAAGTGATTGGTCGTTTATCAAGGGGGCGGATTTTTGCGGCAAATTTCGCAAGCAAGCGTGATTGTGGCCGGTGTCTCGGAAGCATCTTGCTAACCAGTTAGCGACTTAGTGCTAGTTGGTTCCCAATGGGAAATTACATTGAGACCAAGTAGCACTTAGCAACGACACTTTCGATGAACGCAAAAACATGCAAGAGGAGGAAAGTTTTGCGTCGGAGGTCCTGGATGAGTCTCCTCCGTCATACATTTTTATTTAGAGGAGGAAAGCGTGGACGAAGATGTTATGGAAGAGGACGCCAGGGCGGCAGAAGCTTGGTTTGGTGTAAAAGGCTTACAGCTGTACTTGTTTGAGCCCTTGCCTCGCAACGCTGCCAGTTCTGTTAGCACTACTCCTCCTGAAGACACAGACGTCCATCCCAGTGAACACTGGGACGGAACTCAATGGTTAAGTAAATAATGGCTGTTATTTCAACCGTGGCGTATATTAGCTGCGAAATATGAATCAAGATGCTATGACCAAAAAAATTAGATTGACAGATGACTGTTGATATATGATTGGCTGAATTTAGGTGTCCAAGCTGACGTATAACTTAGGCTACGTTCACACTGCAGGCCTTAATGCTCAATTCCGATTTTTTTGTTCACACTTCCAAGTATATGCGACTTGTATGTGATCTACTGTGTGAAATGAAAGCGTTCAACCGAAGTGTCCCGCATGCGCACTCGAGGACGCGATGACGTCACATGTAGCAAGCGTCCTCAGTGTTTGCGGAAGTAAACATGACTCGTAATACCGCAGCGTATATTGCGTTCTTTAAGTTCTTCTCCAACAGGAGCAGGCACATTACGAACAAAATCTTTTTAAGAAGATCAAAAAGAAAGAGAGCCAGGTTCCGGTAAGACCCTTCGAGTTTGATCTGAATCGAGCTATCTTTCCAAATATGAATTAAGTCAGCAACCTCACTTTCTCTCCATTGACTGCTCTCTGTGTTATCTTCCGCCATGGTTGTTAGTTTTTCCCACCTCCGCTTAGTAGGACGCAGATTAGTAACGTTTAGTAACATTTGTCAAGTATCAATGACGTGTAGGTCGGATGAATGCGACCTGGCCGTACAGACACAGGTCACATTTGAAAAGATCAGATACGTATCGGATTCAGGACCACATATTCAAGTGGCCTGGGTCGCATTTGAAAAAATCCGATCTGTGTCGTTCAGACTGTCATAAAAAGATCTGATACAGGTCACATATGGGCAAAAAAATCGGAATTGGGTCACTTCAGGCTGCAGTGTGAACGTAGCCTAACTGGCCTGCATAAAATAACTTTTGGGACAATATCATCTGATAAAGAGTACATTTATATAAGCCAGAATGTTTTGAAATTTTAATCTGACTTTCCTACGACTTTAATGTATTTTATTGGTTTATTGGTTTCCCAAAAAAAATAAAAAAAATTGCCAGAGTAGTCTTAGGAGGAGGTTTTTCGACTCACAAAACAAAAAGCACTCGTGGATAATTTTCTTGTCTCAAAAAAAATAACAATAATATTCTCAGAGTTGACTTACAAAAAATTCAAGTATAAACATTAAGTGATGTGTGTGAAAAAACTGTTGCACTCCTCACTCCTTCAAACAATCAGATCCACCTCATCAGCTGCTTCTACTTGTTAATCTAGACTGACAAGGAGGAGGGTCAAAGCAAAACCAATACATAAACAAATAAACAATAGCTCTACCATTCACACAACCTTAGATTTAACATGAATAATTTAGCAAAAAATAATTTAATCTAAATAGGCTCCAACAATGTGATAAGGGTTTGTTAAATAGGGTCATCTTACTGTTGGAGGTGAACCTTTGCTACACTAGAAAAGTGAAAAAGTGACCGACCCTTTGAAAGTCCAAATCTGTTTGTGTAAACTAGGTCTTACCAGCTGCGGCTGTCGTTTCTGTCGGTCCAAGGCGTTCTCATCAGGCTGCTCTTTCTCCCTCTCTTCCTCCCCCTCCTCCTCCATCTGCCCATCATGTGTCTGGTCCAGATCCTCCTCCAGCTTTTGAGGCTGTCCGGCTTGAGCCATCTCCTCCTCTGCCAACTCCCTCTTCCTCTCCGCCTCCCCCTCTCTATCCTCATCTCTCTCAGATGGGCCGAGCTGGGAAATTATTTCAGACTGGGCGTGGACATCGTTCACCTCCTGATGATCCAACTTAACAAGAAAATAACAGAGTCCTCATAGTTGGATATTTACAGTATTTTTTGTTTTGTTGTTTTTTTTTCCCTCTCATTACCCTTGATTCTGTGTCCCAGTGCGGATGACGGTCATCTTGAACATGCATCTCTTTTCCAGTCAGCTGGGATTCATGAGCATGTGATCCAGCTGTTACAGCTGCTGCTGGCAGCTGCTGAGAAACATGGTTTGGATCAGGCTCTACCTGGTTTGGGTTCCTGTTTTGAGTGTCTTTGAGCTGCTTGTATTCATCCACCTGGGCCTAGGGAGAACAGCATACACGAAAGAAAGGCTAAGCCATAGGGAAATGGTGCAAATAGCAAGAAGCTAATCCAGAAGTGGGTCAGCATTCAGTGGACAACAGCCAATAATAGCAATAGGCAATAGGTAACAGATTCATTCTATTATCAGTTTATTTATAGAGAGAAACATTAGTCTACAGGAAGCTAAAAAATAAATTATTTAGGGGGGGGGTCAAAAGTGACAATCCTTTAATTTTTGGCTTAATCCAATCAGACACTTGTACATAATGGTTTAGTACAACCATGACCGCTCCAACTTACAGAGATGAGCTTCCATCTGAAATGTGTTCCTTTGGAAAAATAATTGAGGCCACCAACTTTATCAGAATTTTATCTTTTTGTCTATAAAACATTTAGACTCTCTGTCATTTATTCATGCAGCAGAGAAAATCACAAAGCATAGATATTTAGCTACAGGAGAGACTGGTGTGACACCATGATATTGACTTCCTGCAGAAGGGACTAATTTGACCTAATGTGTTCCTGCAGAAAGAACAGGTGCAACACCATGGACATATAGTTCTTTTAAAATAGGCTGGTTTGATGTCAGTTCATTTAGAGGCTTTTGTGACGTAATAGATATTAATTTGAACAGGAAGCACTTGTTACATTCAGTGTCGGGATCGTTACTTAAAATGTGCCATACGAGCTAAGCGAACAGAGAGAGCTTTAAAAAGGAGCGAGTTCTAGTTTAAAAGGCATGATGGAGTTTTTGAATGACACTGCCACCTGTGGTCAAAAATGAAACTCCAGCCGTCTTCTGCACATTCACATTCTTTTAGTGAACGCTTGCACTTCACTAGGGTTTGTTTTTTTACTCTCTCCTTAAGTGGAGTTCCCATTAATGTCTGATTGCTTCTGAGTATCCACAAAATCCACCATTAATATAACGCTTCAATTGTTTGCTAGATCGAACATGTTTAACATGGCCACATCCACCAAACAGAGCGGGAACGTCTGACCAGAAGTACATCTGTGCTGAAATACTGAGGCGTCTGTCTGCTCATCAAAAAAATTTTGAGTTGTAAAGGCTAATTTTCGGGAAAAAAGGTAACAGACTTAGTAACTCTGGAGGAGTTAGTTACTGAACAATCAAAGTAACTTGTTAGCAGTCAAAGTAACTAAGCAGTTACTTTTTATTATCTAAAACGTTGTAGAACTGAGGTTTCCCTTTATGAGAAGAACTAGAGGTTTAATTAAGAATTCTAAAAAAAATTTAATTAATTAATTAAATAATTAAAAGGAATACACACTGACAATGTTGAATACTGATCTGCACCATCTGGTGTTCGTGATGGGACAAGTGAGCTGTTATACAGTTATATAGATAAGACTTTATTATTTGTTTGTAATTAAATAAATGTTTTAGAACTTTATAATTTTGCTCTTTGACAGCCTTTAACTTTAACTTGTTCAAAGAAAATGTGTAAAGCTGAAAAATAAAATATACTTTGCAAAAGAAATTATTTAATTCTATAGTGTTACTCCTGTTTAATTGAAAAAAAGTTTCCGTTAAAGTATTGCAGAATAAACAAAGCGCTGTTTAATGCAAAACCATGCAAGTAAAGTCCATCCAACACTGAGAAAATAATGGAAATGTTTGGATAAAGGCAGCAGCTGTCAGTCAGTGCTGAGGTAATAAGACAAGCTTCTTCAGATAACTGATTCTAACTGACGTTTATAAATTCTGTATTCCTGTTAGCTTCAAAATCCTTTGTGTTCGTAAATTTTTAACATAAACAATATTTACCATGGAAGAGCATCGTGCCAATCCTCCATAGTAACTTCTTTGCACATTACAAACAAAACTTTAAATATTTTCTTTTAACCACTTTCTGTTTTGCTAATGTAACACCAGCCCTTCAAAGATTAAATAAATTGGCTTTCTTTTTTCTGAAAAGAGTCACACAGACATGCCGGGGTGATTAAATCCAAAAAGGCGGCCTTAGTTTCTGCTCCATTGTTTCATGTCTTTATTACAGATTGCCATCCCATTAGCTTTGCTGCGTTGGAGATGGACTACTTTTACCCAAACCCCCAACTAGAGGCACTAATGGAAAACCATAAAACCGATTAGATAACGGAAATGGACAAAAACAGATCGAGGGGAAAAAAGGTGATTTACTATCCATCATAAAGACACAATACAGAGTAATTTAGCCTTTATGTTTAAGGAAGGATTGAATTGAATAAGTCATTATGAGAACCTTTCTCCTCTGCGGGACTCACATGAGCAGAGGCACACATTGTCAGTATTAATCTGCCTGGGTGTTAGAGGACTGCAGTAACAGTAAGCCCCCATCACTGCTTTCTCACCTGAGCTGCAGCTAGCGCACTCTTGTGGTCCTCCAGGTTCAGTGCAAGCTGGTCGTGGGCTGCCTTTAGGTCCTGATGCTTGAGCTGAGCACAGAACAGAACCACTTACAGCTAAATAGACTCTGCAGATAAGTCAGCATTTTTTTTGTATAACAGAATTCAATACATGCAGAAAGAGTTGGATTTTAGTCATATTAATTATTAAAGACAAACTGTTGTGTCCTCCTCACGTGTGCATCCTGCAGCTGGGTATGAATCTCGTGGTGGGCTTTCCTCAACTGTGTGTTTTCTTCTCTTAGGTTATAAACATGTTCTGGTATTAAAAAAAAAAAAAAGTAAAAAGACACTTTTAAAAAAATGTGTTAAAAACAGACAATAGGCCTCATCAAAGCAGTTTTCTTAGGAACAAATTTCTTCTTTATTGGTTTTGTGAGGAAATGTCACATTCACCATTTATCATCTATTTCTAATCTATCAGGTACGAACACATTTTACGAGTCCTCCAGACCTGACGTAGGAGTCTTGCACAATGAGCCAGCTGTTTTCCAAACCTAGTTTTTCAATAAATTACTGCCTTTGTTTAACTGAGAAGCAATTGTACATTTTATTAGGCTACATCATTATACATTATGCAACTCTGCAATCATAAACTACATATTAATTCAATGATGACAGAACCATCAGTCACAGCACTTGCAGCTGGCATGTCGGTATCCAGGTAACACTGGTTGAATGTCAGTGAGATCTATGTGAGATCGAGCTACTATTGAAATAACAATTGAGACAGAAAATGGATATAAAGTTTAGAAACTTGCTGCATAAAATTCATCTAATGGTAAAACATCCATTCATCTCACTATATGGCAGCTCCTTGGTTTTTGTATTACACACATGTAAAATATTTGCGTTTGGGTCAAATCAGGGTTTCACCATTAACGCCTTAATGTTTATTGTACAAGAGATGGAGAGAACAACCAAGGGCTGACAGACATGATCTTTTATTACATGCTTGTGTTTGTATATTAAAAGAAGATTTTGCAAAACGTTGCGTTTGTTGATGGCAGTTCATATTAATCATTTACACCATATTTTGCATGTCTTGCCTCTACCAGTAGTTTTCATTGGCTGTTTTTATATCAAATTATTTTTATTTCTTATTTTACTTTTACTTCTGTAATGCTGCTTTCACACCGAATGCAGCAGGAGCCGCAGAAGCAGCGAGTTTAGATGCAAAGTCAATAGTTGACACGCGTCAAGGCGCAGCAAAAGATCCCGCCGCGCGTCTGAGCATCTGAAGCGGCGAGAGCAAAAATTGAACTTTTGCTGCTCAACGCTCCACATCACCCAATCAGACACGCTGATCTGGAGCTGGCAGGGAGACAGACACATTGCTGTTGATGCAGGACGCTATCCTCTGAAACAGTTTATTAGTGCCTAAATTGGCTTAAAGTGTAGAAATCTGCCGGCAAAACATGTTTGCCTTTATTATCCTGGTGCCTGCAGTTTGGATTATGTACATGAAAAGTGCTTTCCAGCCGCTGCGCAAACCGAGAGGAGGTGACCGGTCCACAGGCTGCTGTTGAATGGGATTACTGACAGTGCACAGCCGGTATGTGGGGGTCTGAGCGGCTCAGACAGAAATAATATTGGAAGGCAGGTTTGTAATCTGGATGAACTGACTGCACTGATTAAGTTTTCCCACTTAAAAACATATTAAAACTACTTTATTCCCACTGATCACAGCAAATATAGCTGCCAGGCAAATAAAGGATAGAGTAGCTTCGCCCAACATGCGCAAGACCCACTTTTGCACCACGCAGCCAGAGCAGCAAAGCTGCTTCAGCCGCGCGTCAGAACTAAACTGGTACAAGCAGCAAAAAGGAAGCAGCAGCGGCGATTTTCCTGCTCCTGCTGCGTCCGGTGTGAACGTAGCATAACAGTGCAACAGCAGAATTTGCAGCTTTTTAATTTATTCTCTGCTGCTTGGATTTTATTCTTGTCCATTAATTCTGCTGCTCAGGTCTTGGTCAGCAGGGCCGCGCCCTCCAAACCGGTCTCTTAAATATAGTTCTTTTACTTTACTGTATTATTAAAAATTGAAAAAATTTGCTCAGATTTGTAAGAAAGCACATCATAGTTTAAAATCCATTTCAATGTTGTTTCTTGTTTCAGGTTATTAATGTTCATGTAGTCTTTTTTTTCTCTGAGTAATTTCTCTGAATGAACAAGCGTGGAAGTCATAGCCTTATATGGGATTATTGGAGCGGTAATTATGCAGATTTACATTTGTCAGAAAGCAAACTCATTTATGCACAGGTGGACTGCATCACATTTACAGGGATTATTAACTGAAGTTAAGAACGTTTCTTGAATCTGATGTGGCGCATTCGTAAAAGCCCAGGACAGAAAAAAAATGAAAAAATATTTATTGGCAATAATACGAAAATGTTTTTGCATGAGGCCCAGTGTTCTCAAACATTCCAGGCGAATCTATGCACAAGCGTAAGAGGAGATCAAAATCTCTGAAACTTTTTGCATAGAATAAAAAAAAGAAAAGCAGGGCTTGAAGATTGCCCAGTAACATTCAGTCATGTGTTCTACACAGACCCAAAGACCTTATATAAAAGGGCTTTTCCATGTCTGAAGAGTGAAAGGCTGTGGTTTGGCTGGTTTAAAAGGTTTCCATTTCAAAACCTAAAAAATGGTTTCCAGGTATTTTTAATGAGATCCCAAAGAAATTTCTGAACTATTAAGCATTTACTCGAACGTAGAGTAACAAGCTTTACTTCCACCACCTGTTGCTGAGCACCAGCAGTCACTGGCATCAGATTTATTTGCTTTCAAGACAGATAAATCAAGCTGTTGGAAATGTTTCAGGCTATGACAAACACAGAAAATTGTAGAGTCACAATTGTGTGGCTCTACAAAGAGTGAGAAACCAAGGAGGTATAATATTCTACGTAACAACTTGAGAGCTATTACATTTGGTGTGTATTTATACTAAGGTCTGAAGAGGCGCATATGTCACCAAGAGTTGAGACCCAAACCCAGGACAGAAGGATCAAGGAAAGAGGCCTTAATGCCATAAGTCTCTGCCACGCCCTGTATCTCCTTTTATTTTATTCTTTTGTGTTAAACTAGAAAATAGTATTTCTACTTAACTTTTTCCAACCCCATTAATACCTTTAAGCTGTGAGATCTCCACTTCTTTGGCTTTCTGCAGTTTATCGTAGCGATCTCTGTGTTCGCCCAGCAGCCGGCTGTGGTCCTCTCCTTGCGCTTGATGCTGCTCGTTTAGCTCGTAGTACTGCCTCTTCAGTTCACTATGCTGGTTCTTACAGGAATAAAAGATTGATATCATTGTGTGGCTTTTCTATACTACACAGACACTAACTGTACATTAAAACCATTATAGACAGGATACGTGATAAAAATGTGGGATTATTTGCATACTAGTACAACAGGAAGAGACCTGAATAATGTATGCAAATGTCGAGGTAGAAAAACGAAAAGGAGGAAAGCAACCAGAATGGTGAATCCAGGTGAAACAATTGGTGCGCTGAGATTTTAACAATCCTTACCTTCAGCATCTGATGTTGCACCTGTAAAGAGTTGAGTTTGCTGTTGGCATCTTGCTGTTTAAACACATAAGAATTAAAGTTAAAAAAAAACCCATAAAAATACAGAAGGAAGAAGCCAGCATGAAGAAAGAAGATGAAGTAACTCACCTTCTCCTTGTTCAAAGATTTCTCTGCTTCAAGTTTATAAACAAGGTAATCTATGGAAACAAATCCATACAACTAGGGTGAATATCAGCTACTGCAAAAAAAAAAAAAAAATCAGAACTTTTTTTTTTTTTTTTTTCTTACCTTCTTTGGCCTTTTTGTGCTCTAACCTCTCCTTCTGTAGAGATTTCTCCAACCGGGATCTATGCTCGTACACCACTAAATATATTTAAAAAATGAAAATAGAATAAAATAGAATAAAGCATACCGTAATAGGATGATGCAGGTGGAAGAAAAAAAAAATCAAAGACAGATAAAATCCAAATATTAACTTTTTTTTTTTTGCTCACAGAGGTCGACCGAGACGAAGCAAGAAGTTTATGGGTTATATAACAGTCAGATGTGATATTTACCCAAGTGGGTAGTGATGTCAGTAAATATCTCCGTAAGAGGGGGAAGACGTCTCTAAGGGGTTTTTCTTTAATTTGTAACAACAAAAAAAGTCTTAAAGTAATTCAGTTTTAGTATTTGTTAATTCAGGTATTTTTTGTGTTTATTATAGAATATTATTGCTATTTTTTTTATTTTTTTTATATATAAACACTAGACTCCTCCATCTCAGCTAAATTTGAGTTGATCGATGAAGCGTTCATGACTCTTACATAAAGGGTAACTTATGTTTTCTAAATAAATGTTTTTTCAATTAGCATTGATTATTTAAATTGTTGGGGGAAAAAAAATGTCCTGATGTAAAAAAATAAAAATAAAAAATCCAATTGATCCAACATTGGGATCATCTGCTGAGGTTCTGAGATGGCCATCCCTTTACATCTTTGGAGGCTGGTGTACAGGAACTTTTAGATACGGTGCCATACGTTCTAGTTTGCATGGACATGGGATGGGGGGGGAACCATAACTTCATGCTTAAATCGACTGCCGCTTTGCACAGAATACAACGGTATTTTGTTGCGACAAGTGGGAGGCTGAGTACACAGCGTGCAAAGCTGGCACATATTTCAGTGTCTAATTAAGATGCTGGAGATCTAAAAGCTCATATGGACACTGAAAAACATAACAAAGCTGTGTGAGGGGAGAGTTATTCGACAAAGTTGACTGAGCGCTTTGAAAGACCTGGGAAAACAGAGGACGCTGTAACGAGGTAATTTGTTGAAACTGTATTTTCTAATACAGAAGATGTTATATTTGATTTTATTTATGTATTTTAAAAGAGACCTATACATTTGTTACTGGTTGTTACAGATTTTGTTTTACTACAAAAGTTATTTAACATTTAGGTATAACATAGCATGTTTATTAAAGGCACACTATGCAACATTTTTCAGTTAATTAATGTGTTCCATAACGTTTTGGATGATTAAATGAGTAATTTCAGGTTGAACAAAGGTATTATCGGCCGCCGTGGTGGTCTCTGGGGGAAATACTGCACTTGCAATTGCAGGAGCCCTCGGCCCGCACCCACAGGCTCAGAAGTCTCGCGAGAGTCGGTCTTACTTTACGGCGAGAACTGCTACACGCCCCCAGTTAAAAGCATGCTCGTTGCTAGCACAGTGGCGATCTTTGTGCAGTTATGCTACGTTCACATCGGACGCAGCAAAAGCAGCAAAATCGCGTCTGCTGCTTCATTTTTGCTGCTTGTACCAGTTAGTTCTGACGCGCGGCTGAAGCAGCTTTGCTGCTCTGGCTGCGCGGTGCAAAAGTGTGTCTGACGCGCGTTGGGCGGAGCTTCACTATCCTTTCTCTGCCTTGCAGCTATATTTGCTGTGATCAGTGGGAATAAAGTAGTTTTAATATGTTTTTAAGTGAGAAAATACACCTGAAAACGTAATCAGTGCAGTCAGTTCATTCAGATTATCATCCTGCCTTCCAATATTTTTTCTGTCGGAGCCGCTCAGACCCCCACATACCAGCGGTGCGCCGACAGTAGGAATCCCTTCATCAGCAGCCTCTGGCCGGGTCGCCTCCTCGCGGTTCACTGCGGCAGCTGGTAGGTGTTTTTGATCTAAATAATCCAAACTGCAGGCAGCAGGATAATAAAAGCGAACATATTCTGCCGGCAGATTTCTGCATTTTAAGTTAATTTAGGCGTCAATAAACTGTTTAAGAGGAGTGATCATAGCGCTCTGATCATCAGCGCTGTGTCTCTCTCCCTGCCAGCTCCCAGATCAGCTTCTCTGATTGGTTGACGCGGCGCTTCGAGCAGCAAAAATAAAATTGTTCCATCTCGAGCAGCAGCACGTTTGCGGCACGTCAGATGCTTAAACGCGCCCGACGCGCTGCTTCAGTTGCTCAGACGCGCTGCGCCTGCTGCTCAAAACGCGCCGCGGGACCTTTTGCTGCGCCTTGACGCGGGTCAACCATTGACTTTGCATGTAAACTCACTGCTTCTGTCGCGCCAGCTGCGTCCGGTGTGAACGCAGCATTAGTCATTCGTTGCGTTCGCCTGTCTGCTAAGCTCAAAACAACCGTGCCTGGCTTGACGGAGAAACCAGGAGAACAGCTGTGCATATTTACGACAGTGCACTTTTACTTTCGCCCTCTGGGGGGAGCCTCGCTGGAAAATCAACACCGGTTGCATAGTGTACCTTTAACCTTTCAGAAGCCTGTCTGAATCCGTGGGCAAAGTGTTCTCCTTTTTGGAAATCAAAAAAGCCTACACAGGGCAAGAGTTTGAGACGAGTTTGAGACGAGTCCTCTAATGAATTTGTTAATCTCTTTACATCAGCTCCCAATTTAAAAAAAGCAACTTCCTAGACAGCATATAAAACAGTGTGTTGTGTTACACTGCAAATCCCATCGATAAACTGGATTTGTCTCCTTTTTTATATATATATTTTTCATCCTTCCTGTTTGGACCTGTTCACTTCCTGTTTGGATTAACTGAGTGTGCAGCTGTTCAGAGGATCTCCATCTGAAGTTAAGTTATTTTCTCTGTGATATCTCTGTATCTAAGTAACTCTAACTGACTACTTTAAAACATAGCACCTTCTGCTGCACTTTTCTACTGAGCACTTGTCAGTTTCACACGGTTTTATTTCTGATAGCAAGAAGTAGCTAGCCTAGGCTAGCGCTAGCTTAGCATTGCTATGGCTTCTCTCTCTCCCTCCCTTGACTCTTTTCCAACTCTTCCTTCTTCCTCTCCTCTCTCCTGCTCTCTGTGTCAGATGTTCAGTTATTCCTCTGCCTCCTTTAGTGATAATGGGATGTGTAATAAGTGTAGTATTTTTGTAGCTTTGGAGGCGAGGGTGTCAGAGTTAGAATCCAGGCTTCAGGCTGTTGAAGTAGGCCCCCCACGTAGCTGTCCTCCAAAAGTGCCTGAGCAGCCAGGCGATTGGGTAACTGTACGCAGAAAGCGTAGTCGTGGATCTCTGCCCACTGGTCACCACCAACCCGTTCACATTTCTAACCGGTTTTCCCCACTCAGTGACACACCCACTGAGAAGCCCACTCTGGTGATTGGCAGCTCCATAGTCAGAAACGTGGCATTAGAGACACCAGGGACCATAGTCAAATGTTTGCCGGGGGCCAGAACGGGCGACATCAAATCCTACCTGAAACTACTGGCTAAGGATAAGGTTAAATACAGTAAGATTGTTATTCACGCTGGTGGTAATGACACCCGGTTACGCCGATCGGAGGTCACTAAAATTAAAGTGTTGCTTCGGTGTGTAAGTTTGCCAAAAAAATGTCGGACTCCGTAATTTTCTCTGGTCCCCTCCCTGATCTGACCAGTGATGACATGTTTAGCCGCATGTCGTCATTCAACCGCTGGTTGTCTAGGTGGTGCCCTGAAAACAACGTGGGCTACATTAAAAATTGGCAATCCTTTTGGGGAAAGCCTGGTCTGATTCGGAGAGACGGCATCCATCCCACTTTGGATGGTGCAGCTCTTCTTTCTAGGAATCTGGCCACATTTATTAGTCCTCCAAAACCCTGACCACCCAGGGTGCAGACCAGGAAGCAGAGTTGTAGTTTAACACACATCTCTGCAGCTTCTCTACTGTTACCCACTCTTTACTCCATCCAGACAGTGTCTTGCCCACGACCAAAATCTAATAAATTAGCAAAGATTCCCAAAGGAGTAAATCATGATAATCTAATTAAAATCAAAATAACTCAAATTGGGGAAAAAGTTAAAACAATTAAATGCGGTCTGTTTAACATAAGATCGCTTTCCTCTAAAAGTCTACTAGTTAATGACTTGATTTGTGATAATCACATTGACTTGTTTTGCCTTACAGAAACCTGGCTGCAGCAAGAGGATTATGTGAGCATAAATGAGGCAACTCCTTCAAGCTATTTAAATTTTCACATCCCCAGAAGTTCTGGGCGAGGAGGAGGAGTAGCAACAATCTTCCAGTCTGACTTACTGATTACTCCCAAAACAGTTAATACCTACAACTCTTTTGAATATTTAACCCTTAATTTCCCTGATCCAAATTTCAAGGCAAGAAAACCTCTTCTTTTTGTAACTTTGTATCGTCCACCAGGTCCTTACTCTGAATTTTTAGATGAGTTTTCAGAGTTCCTTTCTGATTTGGTATTAAATACTGACAGGGTCATCATAGCGGGAGATTTTAACATCCATGCTGACATTGAAGGCGATAGCTTAAGAGCAGCCTTTAATGCTATCTTAGACACTATTGGCTTTGTTCAAAATGTGAATAGTCCCACGCATTCTCATCTTCATACTTTGGATCTTGTGCTGACATACGGCATAGAATGTGAAGAAATAACAGTATTTCCTCACAACCCTGTCCTCTCTGACCACTTTCTAATAACCTTCAGGATTACTTTAACAGAGTTCTCCTCCCCCAAAAGAAGGTTCAATTTTAGTAGATCTTTATCAGATAGTGCAGTTATAAATTTTAAAGAATCTGCTTCACTTTCTCTCTCCTCTGTGTCACTGAGCAGTGAGAGTGCAAAAGTTTAGCTTATTCCCCTTCACAGGTTTGAGATTTTGTTGATGGGGTTGCTAGTTCTCTGCGTATTGCCTTAGACAACGCAGCTCCTTTGAAAATGAAAACCGTTAAAAATAGAAAGCTTGCTCCTTGGTTTAATGCAGAGCTGCGTACTTTGAAGCAAAATGCTAGGAAACTGGAGAGAAAATATCGCTCCACAGGCCTGCGAGAGTCCTTCCTAGTCTGGAAAAATGGTTTACTGCTGTATAAGAGGACCCTTTGTAAAGCAAGAGCAGCATACTTCTCCTCATTAATAGAGGAGAATAAGAATAATCCTAGATTTCTTTTTAATACAGTTGCCAAACTCACCCAGAGCCATAGCTCTGTTGAACCGTCCATTCCACCTGCTCTTAGCAGCAATGACTTTATGGGATTCTTTATAAATAAGATTGATCTTATTAAAAATAAGATCATAAGCACTCCTCTATCCGCGATTGTACCTGAGGTAGTCATGGAATCTGAACTGGGTTTAGACTGCTTTGATCCAGTTGAACTCTCTGAATTAGCAAAATTATTGTCTTCATCTAAGCCTTCAACTTGTATGTTAGATCCAGTTCCAACCAGGTTATTTAAGGAGGTATTCCCTTTGATCTCCTCCTCCATTTTAATGTGATTAATCTATCTCTGTTACAGGGATATGTACCTAAAGCTTTTAAGGTTGCTGTAATTAAACCTCTGCTTAAGAAACCGTCTCTTGACCCAGATGACTTGGTCAATTATAGACCTATATCCAATCTTCCTTTCTTATCCAAAATTCTTGAGAAAGTAGTTGCCAAACAAGTTTGCGATCACTTCCACCATAATGAACTTTTTGAAGAGTTTCAGTCTGGCTTTAGAGCTCATCATAGCACTGAAACAGCTCTGGTGAAAGTCACTAAGTATTCTCATGGCCTCAAAAAATGGTTTTTGTATCTTGCTCGTCCTGTTGGATCTTAGGTGCATTTGATACTTGACCAAAATATTCTTTTGAAAGACTTGAATTTTTTGTTGGAAAAAGGAACAGCACTAGACGGGTTTTTAAAATCTTACATCGATAAATTCAGTTTGTTTTTAAAAGATAGATCTTCAAAAAGCTCAAAGGTTTTCCCTGGGGATACCACGGGGATCAGTGCGGGGACCAATTCCTTATTTATACACCCCAAATTTGGTAAATTATTGACAGCAGGGGTTTAAAAATTTCCACTTTTTATGCTGATGATACCCAGCAATCTTTTATAAATCCAGATAAAGCTAACCCTTTACTAGATTACAGGATGTTTTGAAGACTTAAAACCTGGATGACCTTAAATTTCGCTTCGAATGCGAAAAACGGTTTAAATAGTCTTTAAACCCAGTCTCTAAAAAAAAACTGATTACCCAGTCACTTCATTTGGATGGGTTTAAAAACTGATTTAAAAAATAAATAAAAAATCTTGTGTTTTTTTTTGATCAGGACCGAATTTAAAACCCCACATCAAAGGGTTTCTGAATTTCCTTCTTTCATCTGAGGAACATTGAAAAAATTAGAAATACCTTCCAGGGGTGATGCTGAGAAACTAGTCCATGCATTTGTTATTTTCAAGGCTGGACATTGTAATTTTTTATATAGGAAGTCCACAAACTGTATTAAAAGCCTTCAGCTACCCAAAAATGCTGCAGCCAGTTCTAATAAAAAATTAAAAAAGAGAGATCAAATCTCCCTTTTCCCGGCTTCTCTTCATTGGTTCCGTTAAATCAAGAATAAAATTTAAAAAATCCCCTTTCAAAATATAAAGCCTTAAATGGCCAAGCTCCATCTTATATCAAGATCTGATTGTTCCTTATTTTCCAACAAGATTTCGCTCTAAAATCTGGGGTTTACTAGTGGTTCCCTAGAATTTCTAAAAAGAATGGAGGCAGTTTTTTTATTTTATCAGGCTCCTCTCCTGTGGAACCAACTACCCCGTTTTAGTCCGTGAGGCAGACCCCAGTTACTTTTAAAAAGGAGGTTAAAACTTTCCTTTTTGATAAAGCTTTTAGTTAGAGTGGTCAGGTTTATCCCGAGATTCTTTAAAATTTCTGCTATAGGCTTAGACTTTTTGGAGGGCATAGGGACCCCCATTTATCATTTGCTTCTTTTTTTCCCCTTTTTTCCCCATTCGAGAATCGTTAGTTCAATCTCTAACCTTCTGCTCTTCTGCTTTTTTAGATAGCTTTGCCCGTCGTTCCTGTTTGGCTGTGACACATCCTGGAAAAAACATCACTGTGTGTTCTATCAACACCCTTGTTTATAGATGTTGGAGATCGGCCTGTTTTCCAGTGTGGTCCTGTTTCTCTGACCGTGACTGAGTGGATGTGCTTTCTTCGTCCTCTGGCATGGGAGCTGCCTTGGAGCTCGTCTGCCTGGCTGTGTGTTTCCTGGACGGGGCCGCCTTTTACAGCTGCTTTTTGTATCTCTGCTTCTGTCTCCTTGAACCCCAGTCGGCCTCGGCAGATGGCCGCTCACACTGAGCCTGGTTCTGCTGGAGGTTTCTTCCTGTTAAAAGGGAGTTTTTCCTCTCCACTGTCGCTACAAGCATGCTTAGTGTGGGGGATTGTATTTGAGTCAATGAGTCAATGCAATCAACTGGTTTTCCTTAGATAGAAAACTTTGTATCAATTTGATCTGGTTGAACTGTAAAGTGCCTTGAGATGACATGTGTTGTGAATTTGGCGCTATATAAATAAACTGAATTGAATTGAATTGAATCCTTCAATAATGCTACTCAGCAAGGCAGACAACCCCTCATGGTAAAATTAATATGTTTAATTTGGCTTTAATATGTTTAATGGTTGTGGGTGCGCCTATGATTAACTTAGCCTCTTGTAATAACTGAGCTAAGTCTCAAATTCAATCATAAGTTCTTGGAAATGCACTCTAATCTTGATAATAAGGAATAACTGCAAAATGGAGGATGTTGGAAGCTACAGAAAAAGGAGAATTAATATAAATAATGCGTTTAATGGAGGAATGCTTCATTACATGTAAAAAAGAAAAAAAGAAAGCAGATCTGGATAGAAATAATTGTGAAATCTATGATAAGGACGGAGTACAAGCTGCAAAAGAAAAGTCTGACAACACTGTGTGATTGTAATTCTAAATAATCTGAATGAAAACATCCTGTTTGTAAACATGACAGCAGAGAGGCTCTGAAGAACTGAAGACTTGGTAGTTTCAGTTTATGTAGCTGTGTGCAGATCCACACGACACTTAGCAAATGAGAAACAGTGGCTGTGCTTCAGTTACAAACCTTTGTCAATATTTTGCTCATTACAAAAACAACACAATTTCACAACTGCTGTATTTTTATTTAAAATCTAGAGTTGGACATCGAGAATGAACAGGAACCAGTTGCAATCTTTCAGTTCTCCCAGAATCGTTCAATTTATTCATTTATTTTCAATTCTAAGTTGATGTTCATTATGCCAATTGAAAATAGAAGTTGCCCGATATCAGCGAAAAAGAATATTCAGCAGTGTGTGCACAGCGGCATTAGAAAGTGTGGCTTAATGTTAAGTAAATGACCAGATTTAAAACACAGAGCCCCATCTTT
Source organism: Cyprinodon tularosa (assembly GCF_016077235.1). Taxonomy (NCBI): domain Eukaryota; kingdom Metazoa; phylum Chordata; class Actinopteri; order Cyprinodontiformes; family Cyprinodontidae; genus Cyprinodon; species Cyprinodon tularosa. The sequence continues at coordinate 233,334 of NW_024038781.1, forward strand.
GACGTGTTGCACCGGTGTTGTGCTAAAGTAGGTTTTCCTGAGGGAAATTGTACCTCCTCTAAATTCTCAGAGCAGCTATCCCAATTTCTCCCTTTTATTTTACATATATAGATACCCACCTTGTTTCCTACACATTCTGAATAAAGTGAACAGCACTTTAATGTAAATCTGCCAAACTTATGAATATTTTAAGCATCTGTGTCATATGATAAATCCCACTAACTGAATGACAGTAGGAAACCGCATCATTCCTCTGTCCATAAAAAATAAAACCAACCTCTTCCACGTCTAGCTGAGTGGGATGAAGGGGCAGTAAACAATGCAGAGGGGATAAATTCTGTCAGGATGCCGTCCTGCTGCGCTGCTTTTTAAACACTCGAAAAATTATAAGATTATCTTAGACTTCATAGGTTTGATATTTCTATACTGGTTGAAAATAACTAGGTGATCATTTATAGTAAAGTTCACACAAAATTATGTTTTAATTTTATTGAGAATAGCTTACCAATACCTTTGTCAGAATATTATTTATCTTAATGGTGCGTAACTCCAAGCTAAATGAAAACCCTGCATCTCCTTACTATACATCTCATTCAGTTCTCTATCTCAGGAAAACAAACTGATTGCATCGACTCATTGACTTGAAAGAAATCCCTCACACCAAGTATGCTTGTAGCGACAGTGGAGAGGAAAAACTCGAGGAAGAAACCTCCAGCAGAATCAGGCTCAGTGTGAGCAGCCATCTGCTGAGGCCGACCGGGGTTCAAGGAGACAGAAGCAGACATAGAAAAAGAAGCAGAGATATAAAAGGTAACTGTCAACCAGCTCCACAGGCGGCCCCGTCCTGGAAACACACAGCCAGGCAGATGAGCTCTGAGCCAGCTCCCATGTCAGAGGATGAAAGAGAGCAAATAGGGTTAGTCACAGTCAGAGAAACAGGATTACACTGAAAAACAATCTCCGGCATCTTTAAACAAAGGCTTTGATGGCAGCAGCATAGCTGATATTTCTCTCCGGGATGGAGTCACAGCTAAACAGGAACAGACCAGATGAAGCTACCATAGCACACATAGCATACGAAGCAAGATTATCTCATTAACCAGAATGTAGTTTCCAAGGATGCAACAGTACCACAGCTCTCGATCGTAAAGTATAACATGCATATGTAGCCTTTCTACAAAAATAACCCAACTGAAGACCCTATAAAGCCGTAATGAGTTAATGACATCATGTAAGTAGAACTTATGAAGCTCTGGAATGTCTTGCCCAATCAGAGGATTATTTACAAATATAAAAAAGGGAACAGTTGAAGCAAAGCAGTACATTGTTCTTCACACCTTTCATCTCAATACACACGCACTATTCATAAGGACGTCAGTGGTCACCCATCTACTTCAAAGATATGAAAGAACCTGATGTCCTAGAAAATCACCTTCACTGCTGCACATAATGACTCATAATGAGCTTTTCCAAATTTAATAACATTTCACTAAACAAAAACAGTTTTAAGGTAAGCACTAAACAGAAAAAATCTTTCCCCCTTGCAAATAAAACCCATCATGCCTTTCCAACAGTTTTATTTTTTAATTTTTCGTTAACATGAAGATAAAGTCATGGTGACTCTGTGGACAACAAAGTGAAGTTATAAGGCTAGATGGAGTAATGTTTTTGTTTGTTTTGAGTAAAACCAATCAGATCAACAATTTTTGTTAAAATACCTTGTGAGGACCAGTTACCAAGAAAAGTTCTACTACATCAAGAGCAAGATCAAAGAGCTTTGAGTTGGTTTAGGTCTAAGGAATTCATTCAGTTTAGTTTAGGGTTAAGTATACGTTTTTAATAATTAGGGTCTGGGTGAGACTATGCAAATGAATGGAAGTCAATGAAAAGCTCCATTGCAATGGAGAAAACTGGCATTTGTGTGTGTGCACGCTTACTTGTTTTTTTTTGTTATGTTGTGGGGACTAATTTTCTAGTAAAAGGAGGCAGGTATTAGATACATTGTGGGAAACATTTTCTATAAATCATAGCACATCTTGGGGGCTGACTTTTTCTCATGGGGACCAATGCCTGCTACCCATGGGTACAAATAATTTGTAAGGATTAGGTGTTAGGTGCAGGACTAAGATCTAAATTGAGTTGGGGAGGTTATGGTTAGAACTTTATTGAAACTTGGAGAAATGTACCTCTGCATTTAACCCATCCCCTTGGGGAGCAGTGGTCTGCCATTGTGTGGCACCCAGGGAGCAGTGTGGGGTTAAGGGTCTGGCTCAGAGACTCAGAGTGTCAGTCTGTGGGAGTAGGACTTGAACTCAGAACCTCAGGATTCCCAGCTCTATGCCCGAACCACAAGCCGGCCACTACCCAAATTAGGTATGAGCCCATAATGGTTTGATTTAGGCTAAGGGTCAAAGTTAGGCTTCAAAAATGGGTTAGAAATTAATGGAAGTCAATGGAAAGTCCCCACAAGGATGGTGTGAAACGTGTGTATGTGTGTAACCACAATGAAACAATAACGATGTGGTTCTTATAGTTGAGTTTATCAGAGATCTCCTGCCTTCCTGTGGCTAGGTTGCTCTTATTTATTACTTCCTGCCTTATTATTGTGTCGTACTTTAATTGAATATATAATGATGAATGTTGAATAGCTGCTAGAGAATAGATGTTATGTAAAGAATGCTGGTTTTTATTTTACAATTACTCATAAAGGCAGTTCTAATTTGAGTCAACAAAGTCTGATTTTCAGTTCCTGTTCTAAATTGTAATGTAGTTGTAGTTATATTATAACAAACCAAACTATCTGATCTATTCTATGAGATTCTTCTATTCAGAATAATGTCCCAAAAATAAAAAACTAAGCTATGGATAACTAGTGTTTGATCATTGAAATTTATCTTACATTTAGTGTCAATTTCCTCGAGTTACTACAAGTAGGTGTGAAACCTGAAGAAAGCATCCAGCAGAATTTTCACAGGTTTTAAGCTTCCTGTTCTTGAGGCTACTGTGGGTGCTTTATTCTAACCATGCTGTGGTAAACGTTTCCCACACATGTAGCACCTCTGTAGCCCTCTGCCCCCCCCAGTAACAGAAACACTAAAGGGAAACTCAGATTCACTACACAGATGGATGCTTTTAAGCATGCCTAGTCTTAATGAAAACTCTAAAATTTAGATTAATACCGATGACCACTGAGGCCAAATGAAAGGTTTATCGGTTCTCTGCAGAGTTTAACTGAGGTAAGTCTGCTGAGCAATCAAGAACAGTGACGCACGGTCCACAAAGCACCTATTGACACATCTGATCGTGCGGACAGCTGCAAAGGTCTTGATGTAAAATCAAATCAGCATCCTCAAAAAGCTTGTCAGCAGGGAGAAGCACGAAACACTCAAAACTAATGACCCAGAATCACGGACCATCGACACGCATCTCGCCAAAGAGTAGTTCTTCTATGGTTCTCTTAGACCATAACAATCTTATTTGGAAAGCCAAGTTATTACATTCTTGTTTCTTTTCATATACCCCAGCCCCTTTCAATAGAGAAGCAAGATGCTTCTCACATTTCCACCAATTCAGTAGGAGGCTTTCTATAAGGAATAAGGCAGTTGTTACCCATGTCCTTTGTGTGGAGACTCATGTAGCACTATCAGTCTTATACATCTCCCACACACTTTAAAACAGGCTTTGCGTCACAATCCTCTCAATTCCAAAGTTAACTCTGGTCCTCTAGAAAGCATTCATCTATTTTTCTTTACACTCACAAAATGGACACAGCACTATGAGCCACCAGCTTTCCTAGTGAAAAACCTGTGCTTTATCCCACTTGAGGCATGACTGAGAGTGGATTTCTGTAACCTGAAATGTATCTTAACTGCTGTTATGCAGCATAAGAATTAAAAGAGAAACTGAACTTCAATTCAATGGGAAAATACTTTTTTAATCCCAAAGGGAAATTAAATGTCACAGTAAGTAATATGGGTTTTTTTTTGTTTTGTTTTTTTTTCATCAAGTTATCATAGATTGTTGTAGATCTTAATAGCTGTAGGCAGGAAGGATCTTCTGTATCGGTCTTTCCTGCACTTAATCTGGAGAAGTCTTCTACTAAAGAAGCTTTGTTGTCGTTTATCTTCTGAAGAGGATGCTAACTGTAATCCATAATCTTCTTCAGTTTATGAAGAATCCTTATATGTGAAATAATCTCCTGAAGTTCTAGAGGAGTTCCTAGGACAGGGCTGGCCTTCTTTATGCCTCTAATCTCTGATGTTGTTACCACAGCAGATGATGCAGAAAGAGATCACACTCTCCACAGCAGACTTATTTAAGATATTTAGCATCTTGCTGCAAACGCCAAAGGAACTAAACTTCTTTAGGAAGTATAATCTGCTCTGTTCCTTCTTGTAGATGGCTTCACAGTTGTGTCTCCAATCTAGCTTGTTGTCCAGGTGAACAAGGAGGCATTTAGGCTACGTTCACACTGCAGCATGAAGTGACCCAAATCCGATTTTTTTTGCCCACATGCGACCTGGATCTGATCTTTTCATGGCTTTCTGAACAACACAGATCCAATTTTTTCCAATCCGACCCAGGCCACTTGGCAATGTGGTCCTGAATCCGATACGAATCTAATCTTTTCAAATGTAACCTGTGTCTGAAAGGCCAGGTCGCATTCAACCGACCTAACACTATTAGTAACTGACATAGGTCACTATTGTAGGGATGGGAATCGAAAACTGGTTCCTGTTCAGAACCGGTTCCGTATTTTCCGATTCCATGGCATCGTTTGGCAGCTCGCTGAACGATTCTTTTTTCGATTCCCGCAGCACCAGAGCCTAGAGCGTCGGCTCTGGGGAGCACGACTTACGTCACGTTTTTTACGTAAGTTACGCAAGTTAAGTAAGTTACGCAAGTTGGAAGAACTATTCGAGGAGGAAGACAACGAGCTGCGGTCACTTTGTGAATCAAAGCCCCGTCTTTCATTAGCCCAGAGGGTAGATCAGGAAATCCAGCTCTATAAAAGCTTGCCCTCCATCCCCTGCAGGGATAGCGCCACACTGTGGTGGTGGAACAAGCAAGATATGCTGCCCTTGCTATCTGGACTGGCTGAAAACTACCTCTGCGTGCAGGCTTCCTCCACCCCATCTGAGAGGGTGTTCTCCACGGCTGGAGACACCTTAAGCGCTGAAATATCCTGTATCCTTCCAGAAAAAGCAGATATGCTCATCTTTCTGCAAAAGAACTGTTAATTTTCCCTACTACTGTTTTATAATTAGTATTTTTTGTTATTTAAAATAGGTTATTATCCCATCATTTGTTATTAGACATTGTTGGTTATTAAGTTTGTTCTTGTATTCATTTTTCATTTAAACACAGATGTTACTCCAGTTTCACATTTCCTGTGGACATATTGATCTTGTTGAGTTTGTAAGATTGTGCAATAGTTAAGTAAACAAAGTTGATGCTGATAATCAAACTGTTTGTTCTCCTTTTTTCCCCAAATTGGAATCGAAAAAAGAATCGATAAAGAATCGAATCGTTTCATAGAATCGAAAAGGGAATCGGAATCGTGAAAATCTTTTCAATTCCCAACCCTACACTATTGTGCTGCTTGCTACACAGAAGAACCAAAAAAACAACAACCATGGTGGACGATGATGCGGATAGTAGTACTCGTACTCGTCGTCTCCCGCTTTATCCGAAACCAGGTCGCGGGGGCAGCAGACTAAGCAGAGACTCCCAGACTTCCCTCTCCGCAGACACCTCCTCCAGCTCTGTTGGGGGAAGCCCTAGGCGCCCCCAGGCCAGCCGAGAGACATAGTCTCTCCAGCGTGTCCTGGGTCGTCGCCTGGGCTTCCTCCCGGTGGGACGTGCCTGGAACACCTCCCGAGGGAGGCGTTCAGGGGGCATCCGAAGAAGATGTCCGAGCCACCTCAACTGACTCCTCTCGATGTGGAGGAAAACCGGCTCTACACTGAGCCTCTCCCGAATGACCGAGCTCCTCACCCTATCTCTAAGGGAGTAGTATTTATGTTTAACCGAGGTTTTAAGGTTTGGAAAGATTGCTAGATACGCTCCAACACTACCATCCATGTTTACTTCCGTTAACATGAAGCATGCCTGTGGAAAGCAAAGCCTAGAGCTTCCACTGTTCCTCCCATCCTGCTCTACTCGAACTTCCTCGGGGCTCGAGGAGAGCATGCACTATATTATTATACTCGTAGGAGCAAAACATGCGGAAATGAATGCTTAATTTAATATGACATAAAAAAAAATCCCCATCAGCATCCAGCATGTGTAAAGTGTCAGCCCAAATATTTTGTTTTTGATGTGTATTTTTGTAACAGGGATAACTGGGATCATACACGGTTTGTATGAACTGTGTTTGTCCTCTACTTCCAACTCAGCATCTCTTCATCCATGCCTGCGACAAGAGGTTTCTTTCGAAGTTTTGAGATGCGCCTTCAGAAGCTGCTGTGACCGGATTTGATTAAACTTTTAAGCCTCTCTGTATAAAATAAATATTTTGATCGAGATGAGAAATCTGCTTCCTGGCATGTTGAGGTACCAATAGTTTGCATCCAATCATTTAATTAAACGGTCTTAGTTTTGGGGAATATATAAGAATTATGCTCTAATTTGTAGTTAATGATCTGTCATTACCATATTTTTATTTGACAAACCAGATTTTCTATGTACTTTTTCCTCTTTGGTGCAATTGTGATTACGGATCTGGACCTGGCCGGACTGTAGCGGTCCGTGACATGACTGTGCAAGTACTCCACATGACATAAGTGAGCTGGGCAGAGCGGTGATGGAGGATGTGGAATCAGGGGGTAACTTGTTTCCTATAGATTTCACATTGCCCATGTTGATTCATGGAAGACATGGCTTCATTTATTGTTCCCTTTTTGTCTCCTTGCTCCTGCTCTGCCTCCCTGACGCCTCCTTTTTAAATCAGTCGGTACTTGCGGAAGCAGTTGATGTATTATTTCAGCTTTAGAGATGTTAAAGAGCTGCTCCCTGGTGTAAAAGATTATTTGCTATAGTTGCTGTGGTTAAGCATCATAACAAGTATCCAAAAAGGAATAAATAGAAGATAAACAAACAGAGAAACTAAAGTTCTCATAAAAAGAAAACCAGAGTCAAGCTAGCAGAGTTACTCCAACATGCAGCCCCCTTAAGCAGCACAATTAGAAGTAGAACATGGGTTTATTCCTATTCCCTTGTCAGCCATTATCATTGCAAAACACAAATGCTTGAATGAGTTATATTACTGGATATGTAATGAAACTGCATTTGAGACGAATTTCTAAAATTTCTAATTATTTTCTAATCTAGAAGTTTCTGTAGATACCACAACTCAAAATTAACACAAAAGAAAATTGGAAGTTAAGATATTTAAGCTACTTTCTTTGTGAAATATGCAGTTTAATTATTCTACCATTATTCTTTGAGGCTGTGCAATCAAAAGAGACAATACCCCCCCCCCCCCCCCCAGAGTGCTTGCTGAATCATTTAAATCGATAACAATTGCCAGGCCATTGTTGCAAAGGGCGACAGGAAATCCATATGGCTGGCTCACAGCCCACAAGCTATTTACATGCTCTAAATATAGGAGGGAACAACGTTTAACATTTGGTGGAAGACATTCACTCCCTGGAGCTTTGGGACTTGTGGGGTCGCCCGTCACTTCATAATGTAAGTTCTGGGTGCGGTTCAAATACTGAGCCACAAAGAGTTAAGCAACAGCTTTGCATTTCAAAAAAATGTCACAACCCTTCCATTGTACATCAGATCGGCTTCACTGCAGCTTTTTAGTTTCATTGCAATCATCACTTAATATAAAGGAAAGTGACTTAGCCACTGCTTTACATACACTAAAGAGCAATGTTATGGTATCCTAAAAAAAACAACAAAAGCCTCCATTCATGACGAGGTTAGAGCCTTAGGGCAACTCCTGCTAAACAAAGCGGTGAGGAATTGAGACCAAGGATTTCTGGTTATGTGGATTAAAGACTACTGTAGAGGATTGGGTATAGAGTTTGTGGAAAAGACCAAACACAGATGTGCTACAGTATAAACCTTTGGTCTTAAAGGCCATTTGGTAAATAGCTCTCCGCCCTGTTGGTCATTTTAAACTAAAAATGATGAAGTAAAACAACACCCTCACATCCTCTAAGCTCAGCAGAGTGTTTAAGAGAGTAAATAAGGGAACTTTACTACTGTTTACTCTTCTGAAACAGCTTTCTCACTGTTAGCCCAACCTCAAATGCATTAGTTAAAGGAATTACTAAAGGAGGCGTGACCTTAACAGCAAATCTTTTTAATGAATCATATGTCCCTACTCTAAATCCAATTATGTCCTTGAGTTATTATCATTATGAAAACCAAATAAAGGGGCTCAAACCTTTAAAAGATTTCTTTAGATTTCTTGGCATTATCACTCTTCTACATTGTTTGTCTGCAGTACAGTTTTCAAACAGACTGCATTACTAAAACATATAGTGTCCAGATAAATGAAATCATTCTCATCCTTCAGGTTTATAAAAATATCAAATTATAATATATGTTGTTTGACATTTAAAGAAGTCATTTTATACCATTAATACTTGGAACTGCTTTGAACCTTTTCCCTTATTGCTTGATAGATCAACACAAAGTGATGCATTCACTGTAACCGTGAAGCAGGAAGAAACAAGGATACATGGCTTGCAGAGTTTTTTAAACCATTACGAATCTGAAAAGTGTGGTGAACACATGCTTTCAGTCCATCTGAGTGCTTGGATGAACTACATTTTGCTGCAATTCCAGGAGCAAGTGTTTTAGGATATGTTTCTAACAGCCCTGCATCACTACAGACCGAATATTTTTTTTTATTCTTGTTCAGAGAAAAACTCTAGACTGGAAGGAGGATTTCTAAAAAAAAATAAATAAATAAAAATCATAACATCTAAAGCATTCCACTGGAGCTCTGGCTGTTTGTTTAAAGTTAGTTTACATTTCTGTCTCCATGAATTTAACCTGCTTGGGTCGTCCCTACAGCATGATGCCACCTCTGCCATGTTTCACTGTAGTAAATGTTGTGTTCTGTGTCAAGGGTTGAACATAGCATGTTTTTCTACATGTCTGATGGGGCCCCTAAATAAATGACCAAAAACATCAAACTGGTTATCGTTTCTTTGCTTTCTTTAAACAATTGTATTTTTTAGGTCATTCTTCCATAAATGCTCACCTGAGCTGTGGATCCTTGCAGCTTCTACAATTGAAGCTTTGCTTGCTTGTGTTGGTAGGTCTGCAGTGGTTTTAAAGGAATAGTACACCCAAAACATGATTAGCCTTCATTTTCTACTCACCCCCATGCTGAACAACACTCTGGAGTACTTTTTTGATATCTCAAATGCATCTGGAGATCTGGGAGGCTTCTTGCTGTCTGCTGACATTCAAATAATGGAGGTCTACAGCGCCCGAGACAGAAAGGTCCATAAAAGTCCACAAAAAACGTGTCAATATTCCTCCATACTGCTCGTCCAATGTATTCCAAGTGTCCTGAGTGGGTAGCATCCATAATTTACTCGAAACAAAGTCATTTAGAATGTTTTTAGAGCATAAACAGTAGTGTTTAGGATTTCCTAAAAGTGCGCGCCTGCGAGTTCACGACGCTACGGAAACCGCGGCAGACCAAACCAGATGAAAGTGCGCATTCAGCTCGGCAAAGAACTCATGCTCTTCCTCAACACTGAAGTCCTCAGACATTTTTCTGTCGTTGTTTCTTTCTTTGCACAGGTAAACAGCACATTTCTTCTTCTACGCTTGCATTATCAAGAGCAGACGCTGAATGCGCACTTTCATCTGGCTTGGTCTGCCGCGGTTTCCGTAGCGTCGTGAACTCGCAGGCGCGCGCTTTTAGGAAATCCTATACACTACTGTTTATGCTCTAAAAACATTCTAAATGACTTCGTTTCGAGTAAATTATGGACCCTACCCGCTCAGGACACTTGGAATACATTGGACGAGCAGTATGGAGGAATATTGACACATTTTTTGTGGACTTTTATGGACCTTTGTGTCTTGGGTGCCATAGACCTCCATTATTTGAATGTCAGCAGACAGCAAGAAGCCTCCCAGATCTCCAGATGCATTTGAGATATCAAAAAAGTACTCCAGAGTGTTGTTCAGCATGGGGGTGAGTAGAAAATGAAGGCTAATTATGTTTTGGGTGTACTATTTCTTTAAAGGTCTTTCTGATTTTGGATTCTAGATCAAATAAAACTTTCTGAGCTTTCCAGCACTTGAGTTATTGTTTTGCAAACAATCTCTCGATTTTTTTTCTCCATAAATTTCTCTCTGGTCTGTCTCATGTGTTATTTTGGTCTTTAATTGTTCAGTGTTCTCTGCTAGAACCTGTGAATCCTTTACACAGGTGACTACAGCAGAAAAATAGCTGCATTGAACTTTATTCAGGCGGACTAAAAGCTGTATGGTACAAAACTATTTTGTTCAATTTACTTTTATTAAAATAGATACATGACTTTGTATTGAGCCATAAAATAATATCCAAACACATTTTAAGTTTTTATCTTCTTGATGATAAAATGTGCAACATTTTAGGTATTAAAAATGATTTAAAAGAAACTCCATATAGGATTTAAATCATTTGAAGATCACATTTTACAGGCATCAGGTGGCCAAGTAAATAGATGACCTTTGGACACTATAAACATTTACACCACCCCACTAGAAATGTCACAGAGACCCCAGTACTGCCCTGGGTGCCTTCTTCAAATAAAGCTGGTACCAAAAAGCTTCCAGCCAGCACCAGGCACATTACAGAAAACACTAGCATGTCTTCCATAAACATCCTAAATTAAGCCACACCATTCCAACTGTACTGGCACTTTGCAGGGATCAATGTTTTCTACTCTGGAACAAAACGGCTTTAAAAAAAATCTATAATCAGATGGCTTTCTGAATGCAGGACATGTCACCATTATCAAAGTCTGGGCTTTAACTTTCAGTTGAATTGCTGGACCACAACCTGATGATGTCAAATGTGAAAAAGTTTTTGATCTGGTAAAATGATCTCAAATAGTAAGGAGATTGTTAATAATGGGATAATGTAGCTGTTATGCTTTAAAACCTGTTTGGGTTTTTTCCCCCCTAATGTTTAAAGTTAACAGGACGTCCCCGAAGTGGCTCCCTGGCTGGACATAAACCAATTATCATGTCCTGAACATTGTGCCGGATCAGTGTTTTGTAAAGTGCAGCATCTGTGCTTCCATTTCCTGCTCTGATATTAAAGTTGTGACAGCAGCAGAAATCCAGGGAGACCTTCTGTCTGGGTGACAGATCACCACCAGGTCATAACAACCAGGTGTCCGTGAAGCACTGAGTAAAGGAATAAATAAATGAAGCTCTCCAGGGTTTGAGGTGACTTTAAAAGCAGGCATGTGCTACACAAGAAGCAACATTGTGCAAACACAAAAAAACATCTGAAGATTAACCCGGAATCTACAGATTAGAAAGACAAAGACAGGGAGGTTCTGTACTGTTTTAGTCTAAGATGGACGCTGATAGAAAGTAATGCTTTTAATCAAATCCCAGCTATAGTTGGCTGTAAAAGCAACCCCTACCTTAAAGGTGTTGTGAAGAATTTTCGCAAGTTTTTTTAAGACTTGTGAACTCGTGAAGACAGGTTATCCAGGACAGCGAGGTGTGCAACCCTTTTTTCCACCTTGATCCCCGCTCTTTTTCACCCTCATGTCCCTCCATTGTCGCACAAACCTGCGCCCACTTTCTCACCGCCTCGGCTGTATCCAGACCCACAGCTAGTTCCTGATTGTCCCTTTTGCGTTGTGGCGTGGAATAACATAGCTCAGACAACACTTCAATATTGAGCATAAATAAAAACTATCTGCAGGAAGGTCACTGAGACACACAGCTGCAGGGAGTATAACCAGCACTTTAAATTCAATTCAGTTTATTTCTATAGCGCCAATTCACAACAAATGTCATCTCAAGGCACTTTAAAATTCAACTAGATCATACAGTCAATTTGATTCAGTTTTCTATCTAAGGAAAACCAGTTAATTGCATCAACTCATTGACTCGCATGCAATCCCTCACACTAAGAATGCTTGTAGCGACAGTGGAGAGGAAAAACTCCCTTCTAACAGGAAGTTAAAGTGTGCATGCACAGAAAAAATATGGCTAAAGGCTGATTTATATTGCCAAACTAGGTCGTCTGCGTAGGTGTCGCAGTGAACAAAAAGACGTCCCCGCCCCCTCCTCAGACACTCAGCTGCACCTCGCCCAAATTGTAGGTGACCGCAGACAGTGTCACAGACAGGAGACCGGCCTGTTTTGTTTTTATGAAAACAACTCGTGAAGTTTGACCAGCTAGAACATTGAGGTGCGCAAGAACGCTGGGACCCTTTTTCCACCTGGATCCCCGCTATTTTTCGCCCTCACGTCCCTCCGTTGTGGGTCAAAAATCGCCCCTACTTCCTCACCACCTTGGTCGTATCGAGACCCACAGCGTATTGAGCATAAATAAAAAAGGTCTACGTCAACCTCACTGCGACACACTGCTTCGGGGAGTATAACCAGCCCTTAACAGGGCGAGCACAAATGCAAACATATCACCCGAATGATTGACAATTAGGAGGACCACTTATTTAGATGATCCACGCGGAAATAAAAGATTGTCCTCTATATCTTAAAGTACTGGTTCATGTGAGTATATATTTACTTAACATGGCAGATGTGAAAGAATATCAGAACTCAAAGTGGGTTATTACTGCAATGAGTTATTAAGTATATCCATATAAGTGCAACATTAAATAAGATTTTTGTTTTTGTTTTAAAAAAAATGCACTGTAAGTCTGATGGGATTAATAAAGTTATTATGACGTTTTTTATAGATTTCAAAGGAGAGTTTAGGTGTTAAATCTAAGAGTTTAGTTGTATTGCGTTTTTCTGCAGAGATCACAGGTTTCATGCAGCTTTTCTGCCCTGCTGTCAATCACTTCACCGTCAGCTTGTTTACCTTGGAGCTGAGCCGACAGTGACTCCTGGTGCTGCTGGTACTTCACGGCCATCGCCTCCGTCCTCTTCAGCTGTTTATGCATCTCATAGGACATGAGCCCCCCGTACATCATCCCGCAGACCACGGTGAGCAGCAGCAGGCACTGGAAGATCCGCCGCTGCCTGCGGGAGCAAACCCCGTTTCCCATGTTGGACCCGCACCCCTCCCCGCCGCCGGAGCGACAAAGCCCCGTCTCTGCTGGTGGAAACTTCCGACTCAACTTTTCACAGGCCTCCCCTCACTCACCGAGCATTTCCACGCCACTATAAACAGCACAGCTTTACGTGTAAACAGTGTGCATTATTTAAACCAACTCAAAGCGACTTCAAAGGAACCGCTCGGATCTACGTCTCACTTCAACTGAAAACATGCAAAACTAAACTCTCGAACTTTCACGTTTCTCGGTCGCTTCGGTGTTTCCTCCTCCGCCTTCCGAAGTATCCAACGCAATTCAATCCAAGCTTGCTAAAGTTGAAAGATTCACACACAGGACGAGGCCCTGTGAAGTACCTTTAATTTTAGTTACGTGTCAACTGAAAGCAGCCCTCCATCCAACTACAGCTCTGCAGGAAGTCCCTCCTCTAAAGTCACAGATTTCAGCCCTCATGCCTGCTGCCAATTGGCCGCCAGGGAGCTCCATCAAAAGTCAAGGCAAGGAGCCACAGGTCAAATCACTCTGATGAGATTTTGTGCACTTTTCTCTTTTGGTCATTTCTAACTTGCAATAGAAAAGTACGGTAGAAAAGCCACTGATTACTACGTAAGAGGATTAGGGCCAGTGAAAAAATAGTTAACTGATTTTTCAATTTTATTTCAGTTTAATATGGGAAAAAAGTCAGAATTCTGACTTTAATCTCAGAAGTCTGACTTTTTTTCTTAGAATTCTGACTTTCATCTCAGAATTCTGACTTTTTTTCTCAGAATTCTGACTTTAATCTCAGAATTATTATATTTTTCTCAGAATTCTGACTTTAATCTCAGAATTCTGACTTTTTTCTCAGAATTCTGACTTTATCTTGTAATTCTGTCTTTTTTTCTCAGAATTCTGACTTTCATCTCGGAACTCTGACTTTAATCTCAGAATTCTGACTTTAATCTCAGAATTATTATATTTTTCTCAGAATTCTGACTTTAATCTCAGAATTCTGACTTTTTTCTCAGAATTCTGACTTTATCTTGTAATTCTGTCTTTTTTTCTCAGAATTCTGACTTCTTTTCTCAGAATTCTGACTTTCATCTCGGAACTCTGACTTTAATCTCAGAATTCTGACTTTTTTCCTCAGAATTCTGACTTTCATCTCAGAATTCTGGCTTAAATCTCAGAATTCTGACTTTTTTTCCCCTTAGAATTCTGACTTTAATTTCAGAAATAAATAAAAATTGAAAATCTTTCTTTTATTTTCCAGTGGCTCTAATCCTCTTCTGTAGGTTACAGTAATCCCTTTATTATTCACCTTTTTTACAGAATAATTTAAAACACATTCTTTTGCAAAAACAGGGGTTGATTTATGCATATAGTCATAGAAAATACATTCAGACCACCAGTGGAGGTGAAAGACCAATTTACCAGGGGGGGCAGGGTGGGGACTGTGTATTTCATGGTGGCAGGCTTGGACTGGTAATCTGTGATACTGGTCATTTGGCCCGTGGGCCGGTCATAATTTCAGCGTGCGAGTGCCGGTCCTCCTTAAATCATACCGGCCCCATCACTCATTCTCTGGCCGAAGCGCCTAACTGTGACAGTAAATAACCCAAGGAGCTCAAGAAGTAATACAATTTTTAACTACTTAAATGATGCATGCAGTATATATAGCCCTTCCTTGCCATGCGCATCCTTGTGACGGTTGGCATATGGTGTATTTTTCTATTTCTTGTAAAATCCTTTTTCTTCAAACTTTAAAAGCAACAATCCTTGCAACAATCTAAATTATAATAAAACTGAAATGCTTTCCATAAGCTAAACTATGATGTTTCTCGTAGAATTTATGAATTTATGTTCAAATATTTCCGCAAAAATATGCTGCGGTGCATGATGGGGTTTTGCATCTAAAGGCTAACATTCCCCTTCTTACGTGCATTGTTGCCAGGTTGGGATGTTTCCCAATCTGGCAGTTTAGGATGGCCGTCTATGGGTAAAAAGTTTTTTCTTTAGATTTATGGCTTAAGAGATCAATAGACTTTGGTTCTAATTGGGTGAGATTTCGTATACACAAGCGGTTTATGAAATTTTTTTGGGCTGGAAAACGTGAGTCAGATCCTTCCTCCCAGCAGCTGGCCACTGTTGGCCCTTGTCTAGAACCACCCATGCAGACTACACTTGTTTTCCTAAATTTATTTTTCTAAATGTTAATTAGGTAGGTAACCCATTATAAACACAAGCCTTTTGCAAAAACTTTATTTTCCCAAGACTGTTTTTAACACAAAATATTCTTATCTCCTTTTTAGTATAGTCAAAAGACCTGATCTTCCTTAGGTTTGCATATAGAGAAACATGTGTAAACTTGTTAGCCGGTGCAAAGCTGATTTTCATACCAGATGCAAAGTAATTTTCCTATGTAAATAGAACAGAACAATGGGAAAAAAACACATATTTATCAGTGTAGGATATGTAAATATAAATGCTTACTACCCTCAAACACATCCATTAACCTGGAACTGATGTGCAGTTTTTATGTCTATAGCACATTTGAAAATCAGGTACAGAATCCCACACTAAAAGGTCTGCACTCATTGCGGCCACGAAGGAGACATTGGTACAATGAGAGACAATACAGATAGAAGCTGTAAAAATGGGAACATAATTTGAGTGTTAGAAATCAAAATAGAATTGTATTAGTAGGGAAAGAGACATCTGTGGATGCATTTGAAGACATCACCACGCTACTGCATATAGCATGAGCAAAAAAAAATAAATAAATTATAAAATAACAGGAAGAGAATAGTTTTTTTGTGTGTGTCTTTGTTCTGTTACAATTTCCAGACCCCTGAAAGTTCTTAATTCATTTGATCAAACAGCTTTTCTAAGGTATAAAGTCCATGGGATCACAAAACCATTATTGTATTACAGTTTTTTTTGATTGCTTAAGCACATTTTTTGTAACTATTGGCTATTTTTGCAAAACTCTACACACAAATAAGAAAACCTTTCACCCAATTATCAAAACATTGTAGTTCTCTTGCAAAAGCGAAAACAGCTAGATTAACTCTGCACACCTTTGTAAAAATTGTGTTTTCGTATCAAACAGTAAACACAAACCATCATCTACTAAGCACACAATGTGCCAACTACACACTGATGGTATGAATACAAAACACATCTGGCTTTCTCTTTCTCTGTGTACAGATGTCAATTTGAGGTCAAACTTTTGTCATAGTGTCATGTAAACATACAAGGATCCAAATTTCAAGTATTGCTGTTTATTCACACTCATCAAAACCAAGAACATAAAATAGTAATTTCACAAAAAACAAAAAAACAATCAGCCTTCATCATGTCGTCTTTCTGGGTCCGGCCACAAAATTTTGTCCACATCGCATGCGATATCCTCCAGTCCAAGGCACCGGGAAAAATATCTTCTTGAATGCCGTATCCAGGCCTGACATGATGCCTGGTCAATATCTCCACATGCCTCCTCCATTGCCTGTAAAAGGGCTACCTGTTGATGAGGATGACAGTTGTACACTTTCCAGCGCCAGGCAGAGAAGAACTCCTCGATGGGATTTAAGAATGGAGAGTATGGAGGGAGGTTGAGTGCCATGAAGAATGGGTGGTCTGTAAACCAGTTGCGGACCAAAGCAGCCCTATGGAAACTAACTTTGTCCCATATGATGACATATCGGGTATGCTCTGGTCTCTGAACAGTGAGCATGTCATGTAAGGTGTCCAGGAATGCAAAAATGTGTGCAGTGTTGTATGGGTCTATGGTTGCATGATGGTGAACAACACCATTTTGGCTTATAGCTGCACACTTGGTTATGTTACCACCACGTTGTCCTGGGACATTGATGATAGAACGGTGTCCAATAATGTTCCTGCCACGTCTCCTGGTTTTACTGAGGTTAAATCCGGCTTCATCTACAAAAAGTAGCTCATGTCCCATGGCATCTGCTTCTAGTTCCATCACTCTCTGGACAAGACAAAACAAATGCATCACATCAGGCCCATGCGCAGCACTACAGTATGCACTTCCAAATTCAGAACCAACGACACTATAGCTTACCTGCACATAGTCATATCGCAGTTGCTTTACATGTTCTGTGTTTCTCTGGAAAGGAACTCTGTAAATTTGCTTCATTCTTATTCTGTGGCGTGCAAGTACATGACTTAGTGAAGAAATGCTTACACTGTGTATATTTTGAAAGATGGTGTCATTTTCAATTATGCGCTGCTGTATTTCGTGCAGTCTTATTGCATTATTGGCAATCACCATGTTCACTATATGGGTCTCTTGCTCTGGAGCACTATGACAAAAGTATGACCTCAAATTGACATCTGTACACAGAGAAAGGGAAAGCCAGATGTGGTTTGTATTCATACCATCAGTGTGTAGTTGGCACATTGTGTACTTAGTAGATGATGGTTTGTGTTTACTGTTTGATACGAAAACACAATTTTTACAAAGGTGTGAAGAGTTAATATAGCTGTGTTCACTTTTGCAAGAGAACTGCAATGTTTTGATAATTGGGTGAAAGGTTTTCTTATTTGTGTGTAGAGTTTTGCAAAAATAGCCAATAGTTACAAAAAATGTGCTTAAGCAATCAGAAAAAACTGTAATATGTGGTAAGAAGGCTTGATTCAAGATGAGCACCAGCAATGGGTAAAGAAAGAAGAGGAAGCAGCTTCTGTGTTATTTTCCAGTGTTGCTGGAGTGATTGAGTTCTGCAAAGCTGCTCAGCAACCCCTGAGAACCGTCAATTTGATCAAAACAGATTATGCTGCATAGTAAACCGCCTACTATTGACTCAGTAGGAGATGGTGGTGATCAATCAACGTCCTACAAACCTGCCATCTTATCCATGACACATGAAGGAGACTTTATAGCTTTTCCTTCCATATAAAGAATTTAAGACAGGTCAATGTTGACACAGTTTTTTTTTTCTATGTCTTATTTATATTGTTTTTGTGACTTTTTTCATCTAATATCATTTTCATTGTATGTCTAATTTTTTATTTCACATATAATAGAGGTTATATAAATAAATTATTTTTTTATTTATTTTTTTACTTATGCTGTATATCCAGTTGCTATATTTAACATAGCACATGTTGGCAATCAAAGTAATTTGCTGCCAAAGCTTTCAGTAGAAAATGGAAAAGCAAAATTTTTTAGAAGTCTGTGAGGGAATTTCTATTATTTATTTATTCTTTTGCTGTCTTGGCACTTGGCAAGTTAATGGATGACAACAGGGTTCTCTAGAGCAGTGGTTCCCAACCTTTTTTGACCTTTGTACCCCTATAGTCATTTTGTCTTACCATGAATTCCCCCCTCAGTCAAAAGTATGGACGACTGCCCAAAAGGGGAATGTACAATAACTTAGTATAAAATTTAAAATATTTTATTAAACCTTTTTAACTCGAGCATTTAACTCTTTGGCATGTTATGCTTTTTAACTCAAATAATAATAATAATAAAAAAAAAAACACAAATATGTTGCCTTAAAGTTAGTAAGGAATCAAAATAAAAGATAGATAAATCCGATAAAATCCGACTATAAATCTGCCTTTATAAAACTGGAGTTCGGCTGAGTAACTTCCCTATAATCACATTTAAACTTATGGGAATTGGGAACGAAATACTGAATAAAATTTATAGTCAGACTCACTCTATTTGTTTTACTTTGTTTTCAACATTCATGACACCTGAGCTGCTTTGATGAGCTCAAATATGGGAAAACAGCTGATTCCAGGCTGTTCTCTACACCCAGCCTGTTCTTCTGCTTGGTTTTGATGTGTGTCAAACCTGAAGCTGAAATTAAACATATATTAAAAAAATGTTTTGGTTGAAAAAGCTTGTTTTGTTTTGTAGTTGGGTCCTCATAAAGTGGAACAGATCCCAACACTATTTTATTTAATTACCTGAGAAATAAGATATTTTAATGTACCCCTTGCAATGTACTCGTGGATAACTAGGGGTACAAGTATCCCCTGTTGGGAATCACACTGCTCTAGAGAGTTTGTGAATCCTCAGGTAGTATGTTGCTCCATTAGGGCTCCCAGTTGTTGCCTCTCAGTTTTCTTCTCCTGAATCCTCCTCTGTAAACATGCAGGAGTTATCTATGTAACCATTAGCATTCATCCTTTGAGGCTCGGCCAAGTAGTGTTTTTTAAATCAATGGATTAGGACATTTTAAAATTTAGTGGCCTGATTTGGTATTTTAGTTAATTTTATTGATGATTCTTGTAGCCTTGATAAGCAATGTAAAGTTTGTTTAAACAATGATGTGAAACAGAATTGTGCCCTGTAATAGACTTAATATGAAGGCAAAAAAGTACGTAAACAGCTCTCAACTTTACCTCCACATCGCCATCATCACTCAAGTCTTTCAATATTCCTGACGCCTGTTTATCTTTATCCAACTAATGCACAGGGGGCAGATTAGCTGGAAATCAATATTGTATGTACTATTTGAATAAATTGTACTTGTAAGGATCTGAGTATTTTTTTTCCTCCTGTTTTTGGATACATGCTTATTAAGATACAAAGAGTCCAGGTTGCCAATGAACCACTAAGAAATGTTTGTTGGACAAGGTCTGCTTGCAGCCTCTAATAAGTGACCAGTGTGATGCATAATTTAAATCCTTTTTTACAGAGGTCATGATAGAGGATTCCTCTATTATAAGCTTTCACTGGATCTACAGCTGACTGCATCCAATGCAGTTTTATTTGTTAAGCACAAAAGCAACCACAGCTGACCAAAGCGCCATACAAAATAAATAAATAAAACATAAAAAAGTACAGATAAAAACAAAACAGCTAAAACATGGGGAAAAATAACATTCACACAATCAAATCAATAAAATTGGGTAAAAGATAGAAAATCAAATATAGCCCAATGTTATGCTACAGTAGGTGTTAAAAGCCAAAGAGAAAAGGTGGGTTTTGAAACCAGTCAGATAAGAAGTCTGTCTGATGTGCTGAGGCAGGTCATTCCAGAGCTTTGAAGCTGCAACATAGAAAGCGCGTTCCCCTCTGAAATAAAAAAAAATAACCAACCACCAGAAGAACTACACAGTTTATTAGTCATTTTCTTTGAATATATTATTTCCTCAGCAGGTTGTTAACCACATGTCAGGTCTCTGTTTCACTTACATAAATCTGTTTTCTATGGGTTTGCCCTGTGGACTGAAAACTTCAAGAAGATTAAAAGCTTAGACTGACTGTATTTTGTCTTTCTTGTTGCTATCAACAGATCCCTTAGAGGAAAAGCTAATCAACAATGAACCGATTTCACTGACAGCAGTTCTTTTAAAGCATACAGGAAGAAAGCTGTATGTCTCCCTGGTGAACTTAAAAGACGGACAATCTATCAGTTATCTCCTCTATCTTTACATATCTTTAGAAAGTAAAATGTCAAAAGAAATTACATTTAACTGATGTCATAAAAAAGGAGACTTTAGACTTAATGGTGTTGTTTTATAAGTCTTTAGTGTTTTAATCTTATAGCACTTTGCAACAGAGTGATGTTTCTTCAGGGAGCAAATGTTTTTGTGCTGGAACAAGATGAAAGAAAGTAGTACATTAACCTTTAGTTTTCCAAATAAGTTTAAAAGAACAAATTCTTATTTATACTAACAACCTGGTGGAAGTAGTGACACGATGGCCCATCAGGCAGAACACCTTACAATCAAGAAAACTGTTCAGATCATGAAAATTTATACTTTGATAGTTAATCATTTACATTACAATATGTTTTAAAAATACCATGAATACAAAAAAAAAATCTGTTTTAGTGCTGTTTGAAGCTTATTCCAGTATTTTTGCTGTAGTATAACGGAAAGCTAGCTCCGTCTTTTTATTTTATTTTGAAAATATTGAACATGGTAAGTCAAGTAGAGTGTGTAGCAAATAAACATAGAATAGACATAGACCTATTGGACATTTCTAAGTAATCACATACCAGTGGGGTTTCCTTCAATTTTGTCAGGATGAGCGATTCACATTAGAATATAGACAACAGTGATGTGCACAAAAAGAACAAAATTGGGACATAACATCAACTGTCTGTATTACGGGTTTAGGAGGTGATCTACACACACACACACACACACACACACACACACACACACACACACACACACACACACACACACACACACACACACACACAAACACACACACACACACATGACAAGACTTAATGTTGTCACGATAAAGCAATGGCTCAGTCTGAAACCAAAATTATTAGCAGAGAGAAGATTATTTTTGGAAAATTGATATTCAACTCAAATAGTAAATACATACATCACAGCACAAAGACTGACACCGTCAAGGTGTTCAGTGACATCTATATGAATACAGACTGTGGAAGAACAACAGTGCTGGTATTATTGGACCTCAGTGTCGCATTCAACACTGTTGATCACTTCATTTTTATAGGCTTTGAAAACTGGGTCAGCCTTTCTCATTCAAGGGACATGAAGGACAGGGACATTTTTGTGTTAGTAGGTTACTTTACATTATAGACCACAAAAATGACCTCTGGTGTTCCGCGTCGATCTATCTTAGAGCCCATCCAATTCAATATCTACATGTTCTTCTTTCTCAGTTTTTAATAAACAGCAATAGTTAATATAACCATGTGGTCGACACACAGCTGTACATTAAGGTGCAACAAGGTGACTATGAACCTAATCAAGTTCTGAATGAATGCATAGAATAACTTAATGCATGGATATGATGACATAAATTAAAACTGACGTAACCATTTTAGGAACAAAAGAAGAGTGTTGAAAAGATCGCACACATCTTTACTCGATACAGTCAGAAACCATCAATCAGGAATCTGTGTGTAATTATGGACTGAGACCTGAAAATCCAGTGGCACATGAAGACAGTAACAAAGTAAGGCTTTTATCACCTAAAGAAAATCTTCAGGATTAAAGGACTAATGTCTAAGCAGGATCTGAAAACAGCATTTTCAGAGGTCTGCCGAAAAAGTTGATCAAACAGCTGCAGTTGATCCAGAATACTGCTGCTTGAATCCTCACTAAAACTAAACACTGGCTTCCGATGTCTGAGAGAATATACCTTAAATTATTCTTTGATTTGTAGACTAACAAAAATATCTTAACACCAGAATACATTACAGA
Source organism: Cyprinodon tularosa (assembly GCF_016077235.1). Lineage (NCBI taxonomy): Eukaryota > Metazoa > Chordata > Actinopteri > Cyprinodontiformes > Cyprinodontidae > Cyprinodon > Cyprinodon tularosa. Next base: position 255,722 of record NW_024038781.1, read on the forward strand.
CTTAGTGTTTTTAAAGCTCATATTTCGCAAGTCTACTAGCTCCTATCTCTACACTATCCAGAACTAGAAGCAAACATGTGGAAGCAGCTTTTGTTCTTCTGCTCCGCTAATCTTGAACAAATTCTCAGGAAACTGTAAAAATGCTAATATTTAACATTCTTGCATATCATTAACAGCAATTGTATTATTCATGGTTTATTAATCATCTTATCATTTTATTTTATTTTGTATTTATTTTATTTTTCATTATTCATATTTAATTAGCTCTATGCCACTGTAATGTATTTTTCTCAGTGCTTTTTCTGTGATGTTTCTTTTAAAACATCTTGCTGCCTTGCAGCAAGAAGGTTCAGGGTTCGATTCCTGGCTCGGGGTCTTTCTGCATGGAGTTTGCATGTTCTCCCTGAGCATGCGTGGGTTCTCTCCGGGTACTCTGGCTTCCTACCACAGTCCAAAAACATGACTGTTACGTTATTTGGCTTCTCTAAAAATTCTCCTTAGGTTTGAGTGTGTGAGTGAATGGTTGTTTGTCTCTTTGTTGCCCTGCGATGGACTGGCGACCTGTCCAGGGTGTATCTCGCCTCTCACTCATTGACAGCTGGAGATAGGCACCAGCACCCCTCGCAACCCCAATTGGGATAATGGATGGATGGATATAAATATATGAACTGTGAATTGTCCTAAATAAACATGGCGTCCATTTTTTTTTTTTTTTTTCTTTGATACAATGCAAAATGGGCCAATAATTTGTGTTAAAATTATCTCTGACAAAAAAGACCAGTTTCACTGGTATTTTAGCCATTTCAAAGGGCAGATTTATTAAATCTGTAATCAGCAAGCTATGATAAACCATGGAAAATAACTTTTTAGCAACTTTTTTAGGTATTGCTTTACTAATTTGTAATTTAACTGACTCATTTATTTATTCAACTGCTCCCAAGTCTTTTTTTTATTATTAAATTAATTGTTTTTTGTGCATTATATAATTTGCAACTTCCACCAATTCTTTAGAATTTATGAATATTGCATAAAGAAAAAAAGTGTATTCTGAAAATGTATTTATAGATAAAATAACAGTGGTAGTTAATATTTTGTGTTGAAGAAACGTGTCGGCTCAGCCTTTGCTCACTGTTTGAAAGAATTCCATTTAGTTTAGGAAATTTGATTCACAATCATCACTGCCTCTACAATGTTTGTCCAGAGGTTTGTCTGGCACTGACAGTCCACAGAGACCATCCCTTCTAGTGACTAATAGCTGCTTTTGAGCCAACTCTTTTCCTCAACACAACGGCCCCATTGTCTTCACTGCCTGGTTCCCATTTTGACACGTATTGTAAAAACAAATTTCACTCATGCTCTTTATGCTGTTTTGCAGGACCTGCAGCTTTCTGAGCCGTCACCAAGTGCAAACAAGTGTTCTAGAATAGAAACCATGTCATGCAGAAAGATGGTAGAAAGAACTCAGATTTGGAGAACTGTTGGAAAAATGAGAAGCACTCAAAAACACAGAGGAGTGAAGGTGCCCACTGGCCCTTATCAAAAACGACAGCAGTGTGGTTGGTGGGTTTTTGATAAGCGCCATGTTAGCAGTTACCGAGGGCGACAATAGAAAGGACGGGTACATGAGCAAAAGATTAAAACACTGTCAAATAAAGGAAGTCTAGCTGCAATATTTTGAGTGTGATAATTTAATAATTTGCAGGAATATTTTTAGTTTTTACAATTAAGTTATCGATTTTAGTGTCTCAATAAATAGTGAATAATGAGCAAAAAAATATGCTGTGGCTGTGCAATCAAAAGTAAATATTCTACCTATTTTTAATGCAATCGTTTACTATAGTCTTATAAACACTTTAGATACTTTCAAATAGAAAAGTTTAACTATTTTCTACCAAAAAGTTATTGTCTTCAACCATTTAAAAATCAAAAATGTGGTTCTTAGACTTTATCTATTAACAATTTAGCTCCCAGAGGATCCCGGTTTGCTATTCAAAGCTAAATTTCTTTCACTTTATTATTTTTGCATAGGAAAAAACAAATGGTGTAAAAGGGAAACATCGCCACCTACTGACCACAGTCTTAGACTCCTCTGCTCATTCATTCATCGTTTTCTGTTTAACACAACATATTTCTGCAGTTCCCTATACCATCTTTTCCTTCTATAATGTGCCTTTAATTTCCCTTGCAACATTTCTACACGTTGTGTTTTTTAGCACTGCGCTGTAGAGCCATTACCTGATTTCTTCTAGCACTTTTTAGCATCTGTTGTGATAAAGAATAAAGGCTGCAGGGAAGTTGTTTACAAGTAGGAGCAGCTGAGTATGGAGGAGGCACGGCTTTGCATTTTCAGAACAGATGGTTTATTCTTTAATGTCAAGGAAAAATCTCAGAAACACGCTATTAACTGAAGACTTTAATTTGCATTAATTACAGACATAAATTTACATATACTTATTAAGGTTGTGTTTGTCTCATTCTCATTGTTTCTACTGATATTGAGTTTATTTTCAGCACTTCAGTTGCTGAATGGGCTACAAACGCAACATGCCAAACCACTCACAGCAACGTCTGGAGATCAAGCCTCTCTGTCAAGCTTTTTATTTTCTATTACTCTTTTTACCACAAAAGATGATAACCTGAACAGATTGTGTGCAGCTTTCCCACTTACTCCTGAGTTAATAAAGAAACCGATGAATTGGTGAATTTCTCACAGAGCCCCAACCTTTGACCTCAGAAATCTGAAATGAGAGGTCCACAGGACGGTGAGGCAGACTGTGAACTATGGCTTCTGTGTGGAAAAAAAATGTAATTACCAGGACAGCAATGTTTGATCAATATAAAAAACTTAAATCACTTTGCATTAAGTGTTGAACAAGATTAAGAGAGGGTGAGCATTAGGAGAAACAAAACTAGCAGAACTGTCAATGTCTCCCTAAGACATTGACAAGAATATAACTCTCCAGCAGGTGAAATTAACGCTTGAGGACAAGGTCTATGACAGACATCTAACATTGCTGAATATCTGCCTTTTTGCCTGAGCCCAGTCTCATCAAAATAAAGACAATGGGAAAAATCATGTTCATGGTAGCTTTCTGCCTCCTGTTTAAGTTTATTTCTAGTTTCTTTGTTATTCTGTGTCTTTGTAGTCATTTTCTGTCAGTTATTGTATTTCTTGAGTCACTCTCTGCTGCCCCCTTGTGCCTGGTTTCTTTCTTCTTGGCTTCCTTCTAGTTAGTTCTATTCACCCTGCTCCATATCAGCTAACTAGCCCATTTTTTGTTCTGTTGACCATATATGAGCCAACTCTGCAGTTCGTCAATGCTGGTTTCTTGTTGTTTTGTTGCTTCCTTTTCTCTTTGCTCCCTAGGCAAGGCAAGGCAAATTTATTCATATAGCAAAATTCAGTACAAAGACAATGCAAAGTGCTTTACATGATTAAAATATAGGACAAAAAAAAAAAATAAAAAGGTTGAACTAATGATATTTCAGTTGAACTGTTTAACTAGAACAGTTGAAGGCAACCCTAAACAAATGTGTTTTTAGTCTGGATTTAAAGGAATTCAGGTTTTCCGCACTTTAACAGTTTTCTGGAAGTTTGTTCCAGATAAGTGGAGCATAGGAACTAAATGCTGCTTCTCCGTGTTTTAGGTATGCAGAGCAGGCTGGAGCCAGAAGACCTGAGTGGTCTGGAGGGTTGATACACTGAAAGCAAGTCTGTGATGTATTTAGGTGCTAAGCCATTCAGGGATTTATAGACTAACAGAAGTATTTTAAAGTCTATTCTCTGAGATACAGGGAGCCAGTGTAAGGACTTTAGAACTGGGGTGATGTGCTCTACTTTCTTAGTCTTATTGAAGACTAAGGTGTGTTGTGTTTTTTCGGTTTTCAGTATTTTTGTATTTTCCTGGATTTTTGCCTCAGTTGCCTGTGATTCCTAAATTAAATCAGCAAAACTCACCTCTACCTGCTCATCTCTGCATCTGGGTTCCCAAAACCTCCACCCAATCTCAAAAGTTCATGCTCTCTCTTTTGGTCTTTTTATACAATTATAGTGAGATGTAAGACTCTCAATAAATCCCTTTTTATTCTAAAAAGCATCCCGAAAACAAATCCAGCTTTACGATGTTTCTAAGGGTCTGTTGGTGCATTGAAATATCTGTACAGCTAGTGGAGGTTTTCGTGTGATTGGTGCTTTAGATGAGCCCATTCTTCTGCCATCAGCCAACCAATTAAAATGTACGATTTCTTTCTGCAATTCTGGGAAGCTGTCCATATGGCCTATATCACAAACCTCCCTCGTAAATTAACATTATCTATTATCCTATTCAAGCAAAATATTCCGGCCATTAACATCAACCCTTTGAATCTTCTTTTTCTCAACCTATTAAAAAAATAAAACCTGTATCATCCTAATGTCAGGTATTTTTTTACCTTCATCATTCTTTATTATCATAATTTCCACTTTACAACAACAACAACCCCTTTTCTCTCTTTATTTTTCCATTTGTTCATTTATTTTGATCCTGCACTGGTCTGAGATTCATATTCATCAAAGCGCCTCGTATTGTTTAATTTAAGATAAAGAAGCTTCTTAGATTAATTTCTTTATTTGCTCTTTTTCTTTCTTACTGACCACATAGCTACTTCTCACAAGAGAGAGACTGCCCTTGGGCCCAATGACATTGTGCGTCTTCCCCTACAGTTGCTGTGATCGATTGTTACTGAAACCCTATTTTATGCCATCTTTTATGCTATATGGACATAATTGTTAGTAATTCTTTGAGGAAGACATTGTTAAAATTAGTATTCTGAGAAATACTAAGTACTAGTTTCTTAACAATTGCTCTTTTTTACATAAAGAAAGCACAGCATCTATATTTTACTCAAGATGTAACTGTTATTTCAAGTTTATTTCAAGAGTTTGTAAATTTCTAAAATAGTCAGTTAGGTGGCCTATTAAAAAACATATTGATGAGTAGGCTCATGTGTTTTTTTTTTTTATCAGGACAGCAATGTTTGATCAATCTAAAAACCTTAAATCAAATCACTTTGCATTACGTGTTGAACAGAGGATGAGCATTAGAAGAAACAGAACTAGCATATTTATATTTTTAGGTTAAAATGTGACTATGTTGTATATTAAATCTATTTGCACCTCAGACATGGACGAGAACACAACTCTCCAGCAGTTGAAATCAATGCTTCAGGACAACCACCTTTTTTTCTGATCAGCTAAAATGGTCAGATTTAAATGGCATATTGAAAAACATAATGATGAGTAAGCAGATGTGTTAATGCCTGTTTTTTGTGTGCTAAAACAGGCAAAAATGGAAGAGTAAGTTTAATTTTTCAAGAAAATACTTTTATCTGATGATTATCATGCTATTTATTTGTTGACAGGAAAGCATGTCTGTTTGAAATCAACAAATCAATACCAAAAAGTTGATTGATTCAGGTTAAAATCTTCCCACTTGGCTCATCGGTTCTGTCCGACTCCACTTGTTTGCGCGCCTTTCTCCAGTCAGCCGCATGATGGCGCCATTTCCCGTGCCAGAACAGACATGAAAGCTACCCTACGAGGTGAATCCAAATCCTCTCAATAATGATATCTGTTTGTGCGCCGCTGCGTGGCACCGCTTGAAGGACCGAAGACGCGCATTCGCCTTTGGAGCGCTTCCGACGTCCCGGATGGAGACGGTAAGCTGTCTGCAGGTGATCCAAACTGATGCAGGTTAAGCTTCTGCTCTTGGATCGCATTTTGGGAAGAAACAAGATCGTGCTGAGGGAAATGGATGTGCACAGGCTGTACCGGCCGTTTGGAAAGTTGAGAGGAGGAGAAATGAACAAGCAGCTCACAGATCAGTCCGTTGGTATCAATTTGTGCGTCAAATAGTTTCTGTTTGGCTGTTTATGGATGCAGGGAGATGAAAGAGAGAGAGAGGAGTTGAGTGAGCCGAGGAGCAAACACTTGGTCATTATTGATAAGGTGAAGCAAAAAGAGGTAAAGTATTGATGATTCTGGTGGGAGCATTTTGATATTCTAATACTATACTGACTCCCCCTGTGCACTGACTCCTGTGCTTCTCTGTGAATATAGAGAAATGTTTCTTAGTGCTCTAAAGGCAAGTTCAGTTGCATTGCATACATTAACTCTGGAGATTTCCCTCTGTTCCTGCTCTGTCCAAATGAAAGTGGATGCTACTCCCCACTGCACGTGAATCCATTGAGGTGGAGAGTTGGGTGAGGAAGAGGAAGATGCTGAAGAGTAAGACAGGAGGACTCCTCAAGGTCACAGACGACCACAGACAGAGAGACAGATGGATGTTGATTAGGCTGGATTATTTCTGCAGCACAGATGTTGGATCCTGTTATCCACTTGCATTGTTCATTATGGTGCCAATGACATTCAAAGCATTCTTCATTCATTCATTAATTCATGTTTTTGTTTGTCTTTTCTTTCAAATCCATGGTGATACTCTCTCCTGTCCTCCCTCCCAAAATGAGGGGAGTTCATGAAGTTCTTATTTTCAGGTATCTGGGTGTATAGAAGCATTTGACCTCCTATACAATCATAGATTTCCTTTCCTGCTTCAAGATTTCAATTATCAGAGGTTAATGATATAAAATGAATCAGACTAAATTGAACCATCCGAATCAGTCTGGCTCCATGTTAAACAGTGTTTGGGCCAACATTGTTTGAGATACTTCTTGCAACACCTGGTTTAAAGTGTTCATGCCAGCTGATTTTGTTTATTTATTTAGCTTTTTTAATTGCACTTCTTGGGATTTTTATTAATTAAATTTTGCTTGTTTGATTTAACTCTGTCAGTTTAGAAACTCAAAGTTCCAGTTTTGTCTTGACAGTCAACAGCATACCTCCCAGAAAACCTGTGAGAGCACCTTCATCAGGAAGTAGCGTTAATAATACAGTGAGAAAAATGATTCCAATGTCTTTTCTCTCCCGATAAAGTTGTGCTCTGTTTCAGATATTGCAGTCTTGAGTTGTGTAACACATCTTTGCACCGTGTAAATACCTGCTGTTTAAAGCTGATCTCTGTCATTTAATGTGAAATCCAAATCTTTTTGGTCTGTCGGGGGAAAAAAGACATCAGTTAGTGCTTGAACGCTTTAGAAATGCATTGTGATAGTATGATTATTCTATAGTGGGAAACAGTGCACAAATGCACATATATAAGAAATATAAGAAACAAATATATAATGATGGTTTATTTTATTCTAATACGATTACTCAAAAAAATATTAGATAGAAACTTTCACAGAAAGCCTTTTTTTGGTCTCCTTCTTCCCTAGCTCCTTTCTAAACACCTGACTTCACACCTGCTCCCAATCAGCTCGTTAGTCCTCTCTTTGTTTAGGTCTCCCATTAATACTCCCCTGGTGCAGTTCCTCAGTGCAGGTTCCTCGTCAAAATTCATCTAATTCCGTCTTCCTGTGTCTTACCTCGTCGTGATTGTTTTCCCCTGATGTTTCATTGCTTCTGGTTTGTTTTACTTTTTTTCATGTTTGATTTTTTGGATTCCTGCCTCAGTTGTTTGTTTGTTTCATTAAATCTACAAAAACTCACCTCTGCATTTGGGTCCTCAAACCTCAACCAAACCTTGACAACAACAACAACAACAGCAATATTTATAATTTAACTTTATTGATCTCACAATGGAGAAATGTACCTCTGCATGTAATCCATCCCCTTGGGGAGCAGTGGGCTGCCATCGTGTGGCGCCCGGGGAGCAGTGTGGGGATAAGGGTCTTGCTCAGAGGCTCAGAGTGTAAATCTGTGGGAGTCGGGCTCAAACTCAGAACCTCTGGATTCCAACCTCTATGCCCTTAACTTTATTGTCATTTTGTTTTCACAGGATGTATACAACTTGTGCACGGGGTGTTATGTTTTGTTGCATGTGGCTCACGGCAATATATAGAAATTCCAATACCATAAGATAAAAATACAATATTAAGTACAGCAGTGATAGCAATGTTTCAAATTGCAAGGGGAAACTGTTTTTAAAAGTGTTCAAATAAATATTCAACCGTGTTGACACTACGAAAATAAAAATAACTACAAAAAGTTTTGAATGAAAATGGATTTTTAAATTTCAACCACGTTGACAGTGGAAAGAGACCGTGCAACATGGCAGTAGTAGTTTTGCTATGAAGTTTTAAATTTAAATAGGTTTTTTAACCCGTGTGTTGATATCAGACACCGCAATACAGTTAAAATTATCTCCAACAATCTACTGGGTTTCTATTTTATTATTCTAACGCTGATTACATCATCCCACACTGCAAAAACTATCTAAAATTGAGTAAAAATGTCTTAAAGTAAATTGTAAATTGTAAAATGTAAAATGTAAATTGTCTTGTTCCATTGGCAAAGTGTCTCACTTACATCTGTAATTCAAGACAAAATGCACTTATTTTAAGAAAAAATGACTTATTTAGATTTAATTTTTTGCAGTGCACAGAGCACACACAGCAGCTAGTGATGAGTTATCTCTATTAATTTCTTACCTTTTTCTTTAACAATGTTTATATGCCTTTTCTCACACGGCTATATATACAGTTAAATCATTCAAAAGCAACATATTGGATATCAGATGATGCACTCATCGGATTGGATTCGGAAAAAAAAAACGGATTAGTGCATATATATTTACAGACATTTACTTGTTCTAAGAGTTGTTGATCTGATTGTTATTTTGGCTCTTTTCTTTGTCCCTTTCATGTGTCTTACAGAAACAAAGATTCGAATGACGGCATGTGATCACAATGTGCACAGATATTTTACCTGCTCTGAAACTGTTTACTCCTACTCTCATACTTATTTTACATTTTTTTCACATTATTAGGTTAACAGGCTGCCGTTTGTTTTCCTTATATTCAACTAACATTTCTTTTTTTTCCACCTGATTATATGTCTTTCATAATAATTTCATAGTATGTTATTCCTCTTCTAGAAGTTGTTTTTCCTATCTCTGTGCAATATTTTTTCTTTATTTTTACATTATTTTGTCTTTTATGTAGGGTTTATTACTTTTGACTAAGTGTTTTTTTTCCACTGTCACATCCCAATTTCCCCACTGTGGGACAATAAAGCCATAATTTAGATTATCATCCTAATTATGTAAACCATTGAAGAGAGAGATGCACATTTCTGATTTTCATTACACTTTGAGGATTAAAGGTCACTAAAAAATGTCTCATCTTGGACACACATTAGGCAAGAGCAGATTTTATCTGAAAGCACTTTGAGGTCCTGATGTTTGTACAAAGAGATAATCGCTTTAATCAGTCCGTACTCAGATTCCAAGCCAGGGAAAAGCTGCTTCCTTTAAGATTTAGTGTTTACGCTACGGGCCACAGCGGAAGGTGTAATGAATAATTAATGGTTGTGAGATTATGTGTGAAGGTTAGCTGGCTAAGTGTAGGAGTTTATGAATAGAACCAACCAGAAAATATCCTATCATAGAATTATTCTCAGCGGGACAAAATGGAACAGAAAAATGACAAAACATTTCTTTTAGTATTTCCTCATTAGGTTTGAAACAGTTCTGTTGTGAGTGAGACAGATTAAGCAGCCAAGACACAAAATGAAAACAAACCTACTGTATTTTTCAGGCTTTAATAGAATAAAATGGTATTTGGTTCAAACTTTTGTTTCAGTCTCATTCCACTTTTGAGAGCAGCAAAGCTAGAAGCAAAATAGGTATTTGAATAATCATCACTTAAAGCTGATATTTTCTTTGTTTAATTAAGGACAGTGTGTTATACATTTGTGCCTGTATTCTGGCTACAGGGTTCAGGAATTGGTTGCTGATTTGAAAATATTTTGTTACGTTTTACATTTGAACTTCCAAGACCAAATTTGCTGTATAGCAGTTTATCTTGAAGAACTATGAAAAGATAAAACAGCAACATAATATCTGGCCCTATTCCTTTTGTTTTTTTTAGGTATAAATTTAGTCTTAGAGCGAATACACTAGCACAAATCACTGCCGGATTCAATAAATCAGAATGTTTCTGAAAGGCTCATTTATTTCAGTGACTCTGTTCAGTACCTGAATCAAATCATACAGATTGATATAAAAAAAAAAAAAAGTTGTTTTCAAGACTTTATTTTAATTTAATTGTGATGTTTTCCTGCTAACATTTAATTGAAACACAGCATTTAGGATTATAACATTAAATCAGGTGGATTAATAAAAGTTTTCATTACAAGCATGGACTGTCAGTGCTAAGAACAGGGGACAGTCGGATAATTCAAAAGTGTTATTTAAAGATGGCGAATCTGCAGTAACAGCAGGTAGGATGTCTAAGACAGGAACCTCTGCAGGAGTAAAACTCAGGTTAGTGACCACGTTAATATGACGGAGGATGATTATGAATGTGGGAGTAATTAACCTGGTTCTTTAGTTTAGTCCATGCCAAGAGAACAAGGTTTATTTAAGCCGGTTGGCTGTTAACAAGACGCGGCGGGCGCTGCCCAGATAATCCCAGATGCCATAGTTCCAGAGGACAAAGAAAAAGTGGTAGATCAGATCCGAGCAGACAAAGGAAGTGAGGATAACCCAGAGGGCGAAGCCAAAGGAGGGTTGAGAAATTGCTCAGGAATCAGAACATGGACATTAGAAGTCCAATCAGATTAAAGAGAGAAATCCAGGTCGGTGACAGGAAGCAGTTTCAAGTTCAGTAAACAGGCAGAATCCAGCAATAACTTGTGCAATGAATAAAGTGCAATTACTATTTGATACCCTGTGCATTAACCTGTTTCTCTACATTTGTCACCAAGTGCAATAACTATATATATATAAAAATATAAATATCCCCTATATAAATACCAATGAATAACCCTGTATAATAATCCTACTATTAAAAAAAACCTTTCATATGTGGACACACTGTATATACTGTATATATCCATGCACCTTTTTCTTCCTTTGGTACATTCTTCTTTGACTATTTGAGCTGATATAATGCGTACATTTCTCCACTGTGAGATCAATAAAATCACTTAATCAATCAATTAGCAGGAGTCCAAAGAAAGGTCAGGCAAACAGATCATACGGGAACAGGCACGCTCAATTGTTGAGATGCAGAACAGATCAGGATCACATAATTAGAAACACTAAGGTAACGCTGGAAGACTCTCACCACTTGCTCGAGAATAATCCTGCCCTGATGACTGGTTAGAGGGCTGGTTAAATAGAATCAGGAACAGGTGGATCAGATAAATGTTACTGAGAATCTGGGTGGAGTTAGACAGATGAATGAAATGAGCAATTAACATGCATGACATGGACTTAATTCAGTATTCATTTCAGGTAAATTCTGTTTATTTATATGATGCCAATTCAGAACATATGTGGGCTGGTCCTTAAATAACATCTTTGTTAAAAAAAGGTAATGGTAAACTAGCTCCTTAAGTGGCTTTGTCTAAGAAAAAAACTGTTGAGCAGATGAGCTCTAAGCCAGTTTGTTGGTCACAGTAAAAGCTGAGCCCACACCTGTCTTTGAGAGAAACAACACTAAGCACTCAAAAACAGACCCAAATCTGTCAACCTAAAAGAGGAAGAGTCCAGGATAGTGTCATTGCTAAACAGAGTGCCGGGGCAGATGAAGCTACAATGATGAGAAAAAGCAGAGAGAACATAAAGTAAGAAGTTGAACTAACAAATAAGTTGGAAGCTCTAAATGGAGCCAGGGAACCAGCTACTCATGAATAAATGTGTTCTTTTTCAGGTAGACTATGTTGTCTACTGCAACGTGTTGTGAGGAAGTAACCCCATCAACAAAATCATTAACTTTGTGAAGTGGAATCAGTTAAATGATTACATTCTGCAATGTACTTCTGTGATACAGAGGAGATAAAAAGGAAACAGATTCTTTAAAATTTATTCAGACAAAGATGTCAGATGAAGGAGTTTGATCTGCAACCTAAGGGTGGTCTGTTCAAGCACTGGCTCCGGCTTTCAATGTTGTTGTGTCCTTGAGCAAGTCACTTCACCTGCAGTGCCCACTGATGGTGGTTGAAAGGACTGGTGGTGCCAGTGTACGGCAGCCGCGCTTCTGTCAGAGAGCTCCAGGGCAGCTGTGGCTACAATTTAGCTTGCCACTATCAGCGTGTGAGTGAATGACTGACTGTAGTGTAAAGTGCTTTTGATGTCATCTGACTTGAAAAAGCTTTATATACGTACAGGCCATTTAGCCTTTAACATTGCTGCTTTATGTTATTTAATCTGTGAAATTAAAACCCTCTTTGGGGGGATTAGAACTTATGTAGAATACATTTGAATGTGTGAAATAATGTTATTTCTTCATAATCAATGCCATATGTCTGCACAAGGTCCAAAGTATGAAGAAGAGAATGATTGGGTCTATGCATATTCTTTAAAAAAAAAAACAATACATTTTAAAATAGCATTAAAGGCTTCATCACCTTCAGAGTGGGAAGGAATGCTTCTCTTAAAATCACTACTTTTAACCTTGTTGAGCAATTTTGCGTAGACTGCGTTTGACCTAAATAATCAATTCAGTTTCAATTCAGTTTAATGTTTATAGTTCCAATTCACAACACATGTCATCTCAAGGCATTTTACAGAGACAATTCAACCAGATCATACAGTCGGGTTGATTCAAAATTTTCAGTCTAAGGAAAACCAGCTGATTGCACTGACTCACTGACTCAAGAGCAATCCCTTACACCAAGTATGCTTGTACAGTAGGGACAGTGGAGAGGAAAACTCCCATTTAGAAGGAAGAAACCTCTATTAGAACCAGAACCAGGCTCAGTGTGAGCGGCTATATACAGTATCAAGGCCTGCTGGTATCTGTCCCTGAAATCTCTTGCATAGGGTATACTGGCTTTTTTATTCATTTAGAAATGAATGGCTATTTACAATACAAGTTGCCTTTTTTGCCCATTTTGTTGACTTTTGTTGTAGACAAGGTGATCCACATTTTTATAAGGTTTTGGCTTTATTTTAGAATTAAGTCCCACAGTTTGCACCAAAACACGTTTGTCTTTGTGACACTTCCTAAATGGCACAATTGCTGAATATTCCAATACTGTTTATGAAACTGATCAAACCCTCAGACCTCTGTAGGTTGTACCAAATGATGATCAAGACTTGTCTGGTTTGATTAAATTGATTTTACAAAGTGCCTTGAGATTACATGTGTTGCGAATTGGCGCTATAAAAAAAAAAAAAATTAATTCATTATACTGGCAACAGTACGTAGAAATAGCTTTGGTTATCCTAAGTAAAAAGAAAAAAATCAATCTGCATTTGATAATACAGAAGGGGGAGCAGGAATGATAGTTACACAGGGGGAAGTTACTTCCATCATTTTGGAAGTAATTTTCTGGACCAAGGTAACATTTGTTTTGCACTTTTACACTAGCAGCTACACTCTAAGTTGAAATATGGCTCTTAAGGCAAACAAGCAAATATTGGTAAAGCTAAGTAAGCAGATAAGATAAACAATGGCTGACTATGGTGGGTTATAACAACCCCAAAAGTGTTACATCTGTCTCTGTTATCTATTAAAAACTTAAATAAAGATTTGACTATTTTTATTTGATTAATCTAGAACGGGTAAGGCAGTGGAAAAGGAATAAGAAATCCACATAGGGGGCTTAAACCATCACTAAAACTCTATATATAGGCCAAAATGTTTAAAATGGGCTTATTATGTTAAAATGTACTTACAATGTTATTACGCATAACAATGTTATGTAACATTCTCACTCCGATTAAGATTATAAACACAAGACAAAAGCAACAAACAAAAAAATGATATATATATATATATATATATATATATATATATATATATATATATATATATATATATTGGTTTATATCAGATAAATACTGTATGTTGTAATTTAGCTAAAGAATGAACAAAGAAAACTGATACTGCTGATTTTTTTTCATGTAGACTCTGCCGCACATGCCTAAACTCTGATGGTGAACTTGAAGAGACTTAAATGTAGTCATACATTTTAGCAGACAGTGTTCTAGGTTAACAAAAATTTGTTAAATGTTTGTGTGAGCTTTATCCGCAGAGCAGTTTGAATGAGTGTTTTTATCTTCAGCTCCATGCTCATGTTCACTTACACCCCGTTACCACTGTAGTCTGGGGCAGAGTAATCATTATCCAATTGATAGTTTAATTTCCAGCAGCACCATTCATCACAATGTCTATGAGAATAAACATCTCTCCAAGAGGATAAATACGGACAATAACCATAAGATGCTCATCAGTTCAATATCATTAAAAATTGCGTATATTTAGAGAGATGTATTGAAATGTGGCTGTAGGAGATTATTAGAAAGAATTTCTAAAGCACTGGAGCATTAGTCTATATGAATGTGCGTCATTAAACATTCAGAACTACATGTGTGGCTTTAATTGGTGTTGGTCAAATCAAGCCAACACTGTTTGCTCACATTAAAAAGGAAGATATAATTTCTCCTCAAGTTATTTTCCTTGTCTCTCCATTTTTTTCTTCCTGTCAATCTTTCCATCTTTGGCCTTTTACAGTAGCTATTTTCTGCAAAGCCTACCCCCTGTAGTGCTCTGTCTTTGCTCTGCAGCTGCATAACACCAAAGCATTAATTATGGAGAACTTTCACTCTCTCTCGCACACACTCATAGACACACAGTAATACAATAGTCCTAGTGTGTTGCATTGCAAAACCTTGAGGGTATATCTTTCAGTTCCGATTTTTTTTCTCTGCTGGAGTGAGAATCTGTTTCCAAGGACCTGTTTTTTTTTTTCTTTACACTTTTCTATCTTACTTATTCATGAAATTCAAGGCAGGATTTATTTAAATGACTGCCCCAGTTATAGAACAACTATTTACCCAGACAGATTTAATTTATAGGATTCATAAAGATCAAATGTTTCTGCACTGGACTTAAAAAAAGTAAGGCTATTCGGTGTTAATCATTTTGCCTTTCACACTTTTGCTGTTTTTGTCATTCTGTACTACAATATTTTTGGTACACAAGTCTACATATGGTCATTCGTTTGTGATCATGTTTTAGTTTTCTTGTGGACATTTCTAACAAACAATATTTAAAGAAATTAAATTCCTTAAACTCTAATGAAAGTGAATTTTTTTTTTTTTTTTTTTTTGCCAAACGGGGATCAACATTTCTATTAGAGTTAGTGTAGTGTAAAATATGTAGAAATTACAATGACATTTAATACGGGTGAGTTAACAATGTCACAACGAAGCCAGACATTTGTATAAGTGTAAAGACACGTACTTCTTTTTCATTATATCACATTTTTTTCTTTTTGAGGCTAGTTAGGATTCCTAAAAGGATGTATCCATTTTATTGCCATTTGACAGAATTGCCTCCTCAGACTTGCAATGTTCCAACTTTTTCCTCTAATATGGTCAAATGTCCATCAGATGACAGAGCCAGTTTCCACATAGTTTGTCATTTCGCACATTTGCAGACTGTAATATCCAGAATTAACGTCTTCCTGCTCTCTGAGTGCCCATCTAGCCATTGTGGTCAAGGACTCATTTCACTGTGATTTAACTACTGTATCTCTTACTAGCTTCAGCTTACGTCTTTACAAGCTTTGGTTCTGGGGCTGATATATTTAAATTCTACATTTATCTCAAGATCAACAAACCCATTTCCTTTCTGAACATTCTGATAAAATAACATCAGTATCTGATTAGGTCTGTGAAGGTTACAGTATTTTAGTAGTTCCCAAGTATGAACCCAACTTGTGCAAATGCTCCCTACTGATTACAAATGACAACAAATGAAAATCTCAAATTCATCATATCAGAAAATTAGAATATTGTGAAAAGGTTCAAAATTGATGGCCCCTGGTGCCACACTCTAATCAGCTAATTAACTCAAACCACCTGCAAAAGCCTTTAAATGGTCTTTCAGTCTAGTTCTATAGGCTACACAATCATGGGGAAGACTGCTGACTTGACAGTTGTCCAAAAGACGACCATCGACACCTTGCACAAGGAGGGCAAGACACAAAAGGTCATCGCTAAAGAGGCTGGCTGTTCACAGAGCTCAGTGTCCAAGCACATTAATAGAGAGGCGAAGGGAAGGAAAAGATGTGGTCGAAAAAAGTGTACAAGCAAGAGAGATAACCGCACCCTGGAGAGGATTGTGAAACAAAACCCATTTAAAAATGTGGGGGAGATTCACAAAGAGTGGACTGCAGCTGGAGTGAGTGCTTCAAGAACCACCACACACAGACGTATGAAAGACATGGGTTTCTGCTGTCGCATTCCTTGTGTCAAGCCACTCTTGAACCACAGACAGCGTCAGAAGCGTCTTGCCTGGGCTAAAGAGAAACAGGACTGGACTGCTGGTGAGTGGTCCAAAGTCATGTTCTCTGATGAAAGTAAATTTTGCATTTCCTTTGGAAATCAAGGTCCCAGAGTCTGGAGGAAAAGAAGAGAGGCACTTCATCCACGTTGCTTGAAGTCCAGTGTAAAGTTTCCACAGTCAGTGATGGTTTGGGGTGCCATGTCATCTGCTGGTGTTGGTCCATTGTGTTTTCTGAGGTCCAGGGTCAACGCAGCCACATACCAGGAAGTTTTAGAGCACTTCATGCTTCCTGCAGCTGACCAACTTTTTGGAGATGCAGATTTCATTTTCCAACAGGACTTGGCACCTGCACACAGTGCCAAAGCTACCAGTACCTGGTTGAAGGACCATGGTATCCCTGTTCTTAATTGGCCAGCAAACTCTCCTGACCTTAACCCCATAGAAAATCTATGGGGTATTGTGAAGAAGAAGATGCAATACACCAGACCCAACAATTCAGAAGAGCTAAAAGCCACTATTAGAGCAACCTGGGCTATCATAACACCTGAGCAGTGCCACAGACTGATCGACTCCATGCCACGCCGCATTGCTGCAGTAATACAGGCCAAAGGAGGCCCAACTAAATACTGAGTGCTGTACATGCTCATACTTTTCATGTTCATACTTTTCAGTTGGCCAACATTTCTATAAATCCTTTGTTTTTATTGGTCTTCAGTAATATTCTAATTTTCTGATATGATGAATTTGAGATTTTCATTTGTTGTCATTTGTAATCATCAAAATTAAACAAAATAAACATCTGAAATATATGAGTTTGTATGTAATGTATGAATATAATATACAAGTTTCACTTTTTAAATGGAATTACTGAAATCAATCTACTTTTTCATGATATTCTAATTTTATGACCAGCACCTGTACATATAGATCTGTAGCTGTATGGGCTGGATGGGTGGGTGTTTTGTCTGTTGTTAGTGGTAAAGTGCTAACACTAGCCATGCTAGTTAGAGCAGCAAGGAAGAAGTGGCTGTAGTTGCCCCAGGGGCAGATTTACTGTTAGACAATACTAGGCAGTTGCCTAGGGCCCCAAGTTTCTGGGGGGCCCATAAAACTCTGTTTACATGTATGTTTAATACAACTACTCCTTATTTGTGCACATTAATTATGTTTTTTATAAAAATCCTTTCGCTAAAATTCCATCAGAACGCTTATTCAGTGTCCACCACATTGGATCAGTTCATTTGCTACACATGTTCAGAAAGGTCCAAACAGACACAATTTAAAAACAAACAATGCAAAGAGCAGTGTTGCGAACTTAGCGCTTTTGTCGCTACATTTAGCAGTTATTCAGACCCCTCTAGCACTGTTATTTCAAAAAAGCTCTTTGTGCCACATCTAGGGACTTTTTCCTGCTTCTGGAGACTTTGTCAGCAAACATATAAAAGCACCAAACTCTGCACTCCAGAGCAAGTAGATAACCCCAGTAACCCCGCCTCCTGCTCTCCTCTCTCTTGTCTGCTGTCATGATTCATGCAGCTATTATTTCATACAAATGAAATGAAAAGTGGAAAACAAGCAGATCATGGCTTGCCTATGATGGAAAGAAGGACTGTGTTATTTACTTCTGCCCTCACCTTTTTTGGAAACACAGGAAGGAGCAATCGGCTAAATGGGCTTAGTGCTTGGAAGAAATATTTCATTCCTTTTGAGACAACATGAAAAGTCAGCTGAGTACAAAACATAAAGAGAAAAACAACAAGAAATGGGACAAGAAGAGAGGGACAAAACTTAGAACAAATACTGTATGTCTATTCTCTTAAAATTTCTGTATCTGTATAATGGGTCTATATAATGTGTTGTCTCTTCAGTTCAGAGGGCCCCATGCCGTTCTTTGCTTAGGGCCCCAAATTTCCTAAATATGCCCCTGGGTTGCACACAACTTTAGGTCCAGAACTGATTAAGGAGCTCTGTTTCTACGATAACTGTTATGTCAAACTCGGGCTTAGACACATATAGATCTACAGTAGCTTTTCTTTGATTATGTCCCTCGGTCTTTTAGGCTTGTAATTGTATGTTTTTGTGGGCGGCATGTGCATTTGTCAGTGCATGCTGCGGTCAAAGTTGAACGATGTTGAAGTATTACCAGGTGTGTGTGCGGGCTTGTGCAGTGCATTGCGTTTTGCTCTGTTCAGCGATAAACTAAGCCTTTTAATTTATGGGCTCTCGCTGCATCCTGTTTTAGAAGAGCTTAAACCTTTAAACTGTCAAAATACATTATCTGGGCTTTTCACAAAGAAATAGTGATCTTAGCATGTACACACTGACTTTGTAATTAGTAATTCATCCATAAATAAAACAATTATCTACTGACTGTCTCCAATGGTCATTGTGGAAGGCGAGGTGCACACCGGACAGGTTGCCGGGGCAACACAGAGAAAAACAGAACAGGCAGCTATCCTAAAACAAAAAACAAAAACATCTAAGAGTAATTTAGAAAGATAAATTAAAGTCCTGTTTTTGTTTTATGTGGAAGGAATCTAGAGTATGTGGACGGATCCAACTACGAAAATACACAAGAACATGGAAACTCTGTAAAACAGCTTTTAATTGCCCTCTATTCTGTGATTTAGGGCTGACTGTAGAAAAAATGAGAGAGCTCTAACTTCCTTTAAAATGAACCCGTTAGACTTATATATGGTCTAACAAAGAGTTTACAAATATCATGTTTCATTGATTTGCTTTTAATCTTTAAAGAGCATCAACAAAATAAGATAACAGATAAAGGAATGAGGAGGCAGAACTGCTTCTTTGAATATGTGTGCAGGGCAGCGTTGTAGCAGCCATGTATTTACCAATAAAATTATACAGGATCATTTATTTATTTAACCTTTATTATACCAGGAAGTCCCTTGAGATAAAATCTCTTTTTCGAGGGAGACCTGGCCAAGAGGCAGCAGTACAGTAAGACATATAAGAACACAGGACAACGTAAAAAAAATCAATCATAAACTAGACTCTAGAATAACAGTTACAATTCTCTGTGCAAGCGGTTTTCACTAGTGATTTA
Source organism: Cyprinodon tularosa (assembly GCF_016077235.1). Classification (NCBI taxonomy): domain Eukaryota; kingdom Metazoa; phylum Chordata; class Actinopteri; order Cyprinodontiformes; family Cyprinodontidae; genus Cyprinodon; species Cyprinodon tularosa. The sequence continues at coordinate 275,130 of NW_024038781.1, forward strand.
AAATGCTGTAGCGGAATAAGAGTCCGTAATTGCAAGGAATATGTTTTGAATATTGTGCTAAGACCATGGTGCTGCATAGAAAAATGATGATTTGCCATCATGTATAGAGGTGGGATCTTTGAAATAACCAGTTTAAGCTGCCTCTACTCTCATACAATCCTTTATTCATTGTTGTTCGTGTGTATTTTGGAATACTGAAAATATAAGAGGAAATCGAAACCTGAGAACCATATTTCTTTTTACTTGGGGTGTTTTAATTGAAGACTGCTTTAGAGAAAACTGTGGAATGCAGTTTTTTTTCCACATGCTTCAGCCTTTCATTTAGCTCTTTTCAAAAGTATTCAAGTAAGTTGGTGTGTGTGTGTGGGATGTTTAGCAGACTGAGCAGGTGCACGTTACACAGAAAGACAGGGCCCACTGAGCAGAAAGAGAGGAGGATGGGGGACTGGAGTCGGACGGAAGGAGGGGTCTGTCTTCATAGGTCATACAAAAGAGTCAGTGTTTTCTCCCTCAGTGTGCTCAAAAAAGCCAAAAGTGGTGATGGTGTAGGAAAAAAAAAAGAAAAAAGAAGAGGGGCCCTTTGGCCACATTGTCCTCACATAGCTTGTAATTCTGTAGTGGCCTGACAAGAGATCACCCCCTGTCAACCCCCCTCATCTTGTCTGCTCTATCCAGGTCTCCTCTACAGGTTCACCTAAAATTCACTCGTTTTTTTTACAGTATGTTGCTCATGTACTGTTAGGGGAAGCAACCAATGGTGAAAGTATACTGTAAATGATAAAAGAGACACACCTTGCATTACATAACCATTTTCCACTTCTTTCAGGGGTCTGAATCTGCTCCTTTACGTGCAAATAATTGGACTTCAGGTTTGCAAATTGTTGTATGTTTTTTTTTTTTACCTTAAAGGGAATATTTCTTTGAAATAGATCTGCAGAAATTAAATGAGGTTGAATCTAATGTCCTCAAAAGTGGTGAAAAGTGATTCTGTGTGGGTTTGTGTGCGTGTATAAAGGGTACATTCCTAAGCTTGCTGAGCCGTAGCTGGGTGATTAATAGTAACTTGCTGATTGTTTAAGAACTGAAATTCCTCAGGGCCATTTTTTTTCTTCTGGTATAACATGTGCACACACAGACACAGACACACCAACACACTGGTGCTAAGTTACTCAGGTGCTCTGTGACATATTGAGAGCACTAGCTTGTATTGTACATAACCAGGCACTGTATCATGCACTTTGTATGCACAACATCAAGGAGAACTCATGAAACACAGTGTTTGTTACCATTCTGCAGGTTGGATCCAGAATTTCAGGGCACTGAAACACTAACCATTTCTTGCTTTCTCTTGCTCTGGTTCCAAGTCTGTTTTCTCTCTTTTACTCTTTATATCTGCATGTTTCTATCATCTTTTAGTTTTTAAAACCCTCTAAAAATCCGTAATGATGGTAGTCTGTGAAGTTCCTTGGAGCCTATAAGGGTACTGCAGATGAGAGTACACTGCCTCCTCTCTGCTGCAGCATCCGCTTTGGGTTTTACTGCTAAAAGAAGTTCTAGAAAAGATTTGCTCAAATGGCCAGCGAGGTTAGTCTCATTTAGATAAGGACGTATAAAAAAAAAAAAGATAGGGGTGGCATACAACCAAGATGCTGATTTTTTCCACAGGAGAAGGAGAAATACTCTGAAAAGAGACTTTCCTATCAAAAAACTGCAAGTTGTATCTCCTGAATAGATGCCGCCTTTATGCCATGAGAAGAGAGAACATTGAGGCATTTTCTCAATTTGTAGTAAACTGTAGGTTATGATTTAAGGCAACATAGAGTTGGTGTCTAAAGTTCAGACAGCCTCTTATTGGGGTTTAGGGAAATCTGGTTATAATGACCTGGAGGACATAGAGTATATTCACAATATGAGGAATGCAGGAGTACCATTGGGTAATCGCTTACATTAATTTAGCCTTAGAATGTAGCTCTGAGAGAGAAATTCCTATTCTGTTATTTAGGGATACATCTGAGTAGGTGTTTTGCAGATGCTCTGCAAAGATTGCAAATTTTACGACGTGCAAATCAGTTTATTTCCCCTCGATTAAAACAAGCAAAAGAAAGATGAGGTTCAAAGCCATGTAGTTTGAAGTAATAAAGATAATACATTTAAAAATGTAATTATAATACTGAATAATTATTGGGTGTACTTCACATTGGTAGCCTCTCTCGGAGTGGTTTGAACATTAGAAAAAAAAAAGAACACAACCATGCTCGGTTAGTTATTTTTTATTAAATCAAGGGGGGAAAAAGGTCCATGTTGAAGTGAGTAAGAGGTGTGCACTTTCATTCTCCACATTAAACACGCTGAAAAGTTTCAGTTCTCTCTCAACAGTCGTTGAATTTTTGTGTTTTTCTTCCATGCAGTCGACTATATTCTTAATGTGGAAGATGGTGCAGTCAGAAAGATAGATGTCTTTTGTACATTGCTTGAATGGTCGAGAAAACTTCCCGTTGTTTTATTTTTTGTAAAATCCACACCATCTATCTGATCAACCTGGGGCAGTATGGCCTCTTGCATCCATGAGGCTTATTACAGTCTCATGATCTGTATAAGTGTTGAAAAATATTTGCAGATGTGATCATGGGAACAAAAAGCTGCTTAAAAATGTTATCTCTCAGCTGTTAGAAAGCACGTTGTTGCTTTCTGTGCAGCAGCATGTTTAAGTCCTACTAAATTGGTGGAATGCCTCATAAAATCATTGAAGACACCTTATTTTGTAACATTAAGTGGTAAAGTATGTCACATAAGGTTGTAAAGCTGATATTCTTATCTTTTTATCAATATGAAACAGTATATTAATGTGTACAACTATCAAATAAACTGAACAGTTGATTTTCAATCAGTAAATTTTGTCAGATTTCCGCTCGATGGCATCTATTAATTCTTGATCTGCTAATCGCAAATCATCATAATAGTCATAAAAGGTATATATTACAAAGGGTGCTTTTTAGTCTTTCTATTGATTTTTATTTATTTATAAGGATTTTCCATCTCTATATAGGTCACATTGTTACTAGATCATTTGCATTGACCAACACATGTATTTTGCCATCAGCTTTTTATGCAGACATATCGGATATTTGTTAAAAGAATAAAATAGATTGATGTTTATTCAAGGGGTCATAGAATAATTATATAGGGTATTTGGTGCTGGTCCTTAAATCTACAGTGTGTACCGGTAATAATTACAGGGATATACAGTCGGAAATGTAATATATTATACATAACTATGTTATTTATCATCATCTACGAGCTCAGCCTCTTAACCTTAATATTTGCGTTGCCTTAGAATTCGTTATTTATAATTACATAGGAGCGGGTCTCGCAGCCATGGAGGCAGACATCTTTGCGCTACGGCAGCGCAGAGCCAACAAACTAGCGATTGCGAGATCGCCCATTACGCTCGAAAGTAACTACGGCAAGTTGAGAGAGATGAACTGAGACGGTACTGAACAATAGATACTAAATACTACTATAGATACTAATAAATACTATCTGTAAAATTATCTATGTAAACAAACCTCATCACTTGAGAAGGTAGGTGATGCGGACGTCGTGGAAGACATTTTGTCCTGTAACGCTCGCCGTACTGTTGGGGGGGAGAAGCGGTGGGGGGGAGATGTTCATGTTGCTGCAGTCTGGACGTTAGATGTTGCTGAAAATTACACACTGTAGCTTTAAGGTCTCTGAATAATGGCCCATTTGCTGTTCTATGAGCCCTAATGCAAATGTGGTTATAAACCCCAGAATGAAACGACAGGTTTTCTTCCTTTTATCTTATGCTCATGAGTATTTAGATGAGCTCTGCGCTGATTGGTTGATTTACAACAAGCAAACCTGCTGAGCAAAGACGCTTCATAGCAACAAACACCCACTCACTGAAACATCTAATTGTTGATATGGTAGGGTGACCAGACGTCCTCTTTTTCCCGGACATGTCCTACTTTTCATATCTAAAAAAAAATGCCAGGGGGAATTTTAAAATCGTCTGGGATTTTGGTCGACTACGGTGCAGCACGTAGTCAAAACAGGGAGCCGGCGGGGAATGGAGCAACCGAACCCGATCCTTCCCCCCGCCTGGACAAGCATACCATCACCGGGTCGGGTTTGGTCTCTCCGTCCCCCACTGGGGCCCGGTCCGGTCCAGTCAGCACCCCTGTAACCTAACCCATTCTCAATAGAGAAACTGCCTGCTTTGTAATTTTTGTAGAAGTAAACCCAACTGTAGGCTAAACAGCTAAACTGGTGTCTTACATCTACCTCTATTCATGTTCTTGGGCCAGTGAACTAGTAGGTTGGTCCGTATGTCAATTTTGGGGCATGACAAAAGTACAGGCCAGAACCAAATAAGGCAACATCCCCGAATGGAAGTCAGTTCGGTGCTTCGTTTAAATGCGTCCATGGTGGAAGTTTAGAGTTGTGAGAGTGGCAGAGAAAGGTGGTGTCGATGAGGTTTGAACTTCTCTGTACGTCCATTTCACCCACTGAACTATTGTTATTCATCTATTACAATACAAACTTGATTTTGCCTTATATGACCCCTTGAATGGGAACATTCAGAGAGAGGCTTTGTGGATGTTACCTAAAGAGATCTTTATGATGAAGTAAAATTAAACATTGATTTCAGGAACATTTTTATAGAATAACAATAGAGCAGAAGTAGATTTAGTTATTCAGTTGTGGAGAATGAGATGAAATGCATGGGAATTTTTTTTTTATTTGTATGAAATGTAAGAGTCTTTAAATGCTAATGGACCTGTGTTGGTATGCTGTGTATTACTGATAAATCTCTGTGTTGCATAGTTGTTTTGTTTTATTTTTGGCCCTGTGGTCCTGGCTTGGACTAGTAAGAATTCCAGTTTTGTTGTCCAGGCAGTGGGATAGTTTTCATGACAGGCACTGGCTTGGCAGAAGAGATAAGTCTCCCCTATGATCTGCTTTGTCTCTGGCTCAGGCCTGCTCCTTTATGGCTCTTACAGAAACTGTGTGAGGATTAGATTGGGTCCGATTGAAGAGGGAAGCTTATACTGGAACACAGATGTATTAGTCACTCGTTCTAGGATAGAAGGAAGCAAAGGATCCCAAATTTACTTATGTCAGAGTGTTTGTCCTTTCTAGTGGTCCTGTTTTAGAGTTAATGTTTTAATGTTTAATTGAAGCTGCCAAGGCCGGCGATAGCAGCAGGTAAATGGTTAACATGCTGCCTTTCAAATCACAGAGCTTCACCATAATTTAAAGAACACAGTAAAGATCTTTTGTTTAAATCTTTTATATATAGAATTTCAGTAATAATAGTAGTGATAATAATGTAATAAATAAAGTGATAATAATGTTTCATACATAAAGATTGTCAGGAAGCATGTTGATTGCTCCCAAAACTCTTACCTGGTATCTAGTAAGGCGTTGGATATCATTCAGCATTTTGTTTCCCTTAAATTTGATGTGTACGAAACAGAAGGATGACGCATAAGGATGTAGGGTTTGCAAAGGTTAAGATTTGGTGGCTTGATGACTCAGTCGGAGTATCTCCAAAGCATCTGCTTTTGTGGGCTGTTAAGTATTTGGGAAGATCTGCACTCATTTTAAAGGAAACAGTATTCCCTGATTGCAGCAGTGTCTTTGTAGAAAGGAGCACAACAAGCACATTCCCAAATCTCTATCCAATTGAACATCTGTGAGATACACACAAACAAGGCTCTACCTCACAACTTAGGGGAATTTAGAAATCTGTTGCTGACATCTTGATGCCAGATGCCAAAACAATACAGCACTATCACAGCATGCCTTTCACTTTATATCAAGGAGAAAAGAAAAAAAAAATAGGGACACTACAAACACACACCCACACACATGTTATGTCCCATTATCTTTATGTGGACTTTCCATTGACTTCCATTAATTTTTCTGTCATATTTATGGCCCAACTCAGACCCTAACCCTAATCCTAACCATTACCAATACAAACCTAATCCTAAGCTTCACACCTTTCTCCTAAACCTAACCCAATCAAAGAGTAGTACTCTTCCTCATTTGAACCAGTCATTAGTCCTCACAATTTTGCATATTCCTGGAAAATGTATCTCCACAAGTTATCAAATAAATGGCCATAATGCATATATACAGCTGCTTATCATTGTTTTATTTCTTCTAAGTTTTCACTTAGAATAGAAGAGAACAGAAAAGCCTGTGTTGTCCCACAATGGGGAAATTGTGGTATTTACAGCAGCAAAAAGTTATAGAAAAAATGGTCACACAAATGTGGACCTTAGAAAAATGCAAAAAAAATAACATAATAGTGAAGAGTTAAAAGATAAACAATAAAATATTGTACTGTAAAGTGTTTAGACAATATAAAATTGTGCACCTGGAGAATAAATAACCAATATACAGCTAACTGATATTTAAAAAAAGCGGCAACTTCAGATATGTGTAAAATGACAGCAGCATGTTATTTAACTGAATAAGGTAGAAACTGTGCCAAATCAGCATGAATGTAACAAATTATAGAGGTTGTTGGGAACAGTGGTGGTTATAGAGTCTTACAGCTGCTGGGAGGAATAATCTGTGATAACGCTCCCTGGTGCATTTAGGGTGCAGCAGTCTTTCACTGAAGGAGCTATCCAGTTCTGCAACAGCTTCATGCACGGGGTGGAAAACATTTTCCAACAGAGATTTTAATTTAGTTAGGATCTTTTTGTTTCCCACCTCTTACTTATGAAACCAATCTTCATAAGATTTGAGTGATATAAACAGAGGTTCCTTTTTGTTCATCAAAAAATGGTCACAATTCCTTTGGAACCAATAGGTGGACCAATTATTAGACAAATGGTCACAACTCCATGCTGGATTGGTCTATATATTGAAATATACATTACATTTTCTTATCTGTAATGTAAAACTAATATTGAAGAAGCTCAGACTGTTGAGTCTGGATTGCTAACTAGATTGCTAGCCTATCTTCAGACAGTCATGTCATTATTATTTGAGCCTGCCACAGACATTTAGTTAGACTGATTCCAAACTCTACTGAATTTTGTAGAAGTTTTTGCTTTCCAGCTGCAGGCCCATCTGTCTCAGAGCACTGTTTAGCTGCCCAAACAGCTGTGCTTTTCTGCAGCTGACATAGAAACTAATCCATTCTGCTTCCCAAACATCTGTCGGTTTTATATCAAATCTACCTTTGGTCTTTTTTTTACCTGGTATAGATAATGTGACTTTGCTAAGAATTTTAGATAATTCTTTCTTTAATGCTACAAAATGTCTTGTGTTTGATTTTTACAGTTTTATTTTGTATCTCCCTTTCAGGGCACTGACCTTCCTAGACTGGCTTCTCCATAATATGGCTCTTCTCCACAGTCAAAAACCTCAGATTAAGCCAAATAAGTTTGGCCCGAACTGGTTGAGTCCCATTCAGCCTACTTGATCCTAGACTCACTAAAGTGGACTGTAGATGCTATTGGTACAATACGAAGATCTATGGATGATATTGGATATTTTTCCTCAAATAATAAATGAGAAAGGGTATTTCTTTACTTTAGACCTTTCCTGCTATGTTATGTTTGACCCATTCTCATAAAAGGGATCATAAAGTTCTCAGCATCAACTGATCTTAGAGGACCTCTCCTTCAGGGCCAAAATGCACCAGCTGTTTAGTCGGGTACTTGGACAGAGGGACCTGTCTAGAGCTGGAGACCTGTTCTCCCTAGAGGACTCAGAGATCGAAGACTGCCTCTCTCAAGCTCTGGATCAGATCAAGGACATATCCTGCGCACCGGTCAGTAAGCATGCCATAACAGAGAGGGGGGAAAAAACAACAAAAACAGTACAATGACCTTAGAGAGTTATGTAAATATTTGAATGATTCTTTAATGAATTATTCATATTGCAATGCATTATTCAGATTTTAAACTTTGCGCCCTGGCAGGACTATTTGACCAACGACAATGATCAGGCGGTGGTCGAGATATGCATCACACGCATCACTACGGCCATCAGAGAGACCGGCTCCATCGAGCGACACAGCACAGCCCTGGTGGGCCTGTGGGAGTCTTGCCTGGAACATAACCTGACTCCTCAAGGGGAAAGCACTGAAGACACGCCACATGCAAAGATAGCCTCTGACATCACCAGCTGCATCTTGCAGGTACATGCTGACCAGGAACACACACACACACCTAGCTCTGCGGTACATTTTAATATTATGTGCATTTAAAAAGGACATACCTTTACACTTACTTGTTGAAAATGATCTATGACTGCAGTGTTAATGTAACTCAGTTTTGCAGTCTTACAAAATTAAAAAAACATGTTTCTCAGTACTGAGATGTTTTCTTATTTACAACTGTTATGAAGAGTCTGTCAAACCTGTATTAATGCATTTTTCCCTCTCTTAAGATGACCTACTAACAGTTTAATACAATACAATGCTTTCAGATTTTTGCATAATGTTTGCAAAATACAGTAGTGGGAACAGTCTTGGCCTGCAGAATTGTTATCCTTAAATATTTCCAGTTTTGCCAGATAAAAAACACAAACCTTATTCGCTAGGATTTTATGTGACAAATCAACATAAAGTACAGGATAGACAAATTAATTAGATTTTATTTTGTTCAACTAACTGCTTCCAAAGGTAATCAGATTTGTAAATAGTATGTAATTTGATTTTAAATCCTAATGTTCTGTTAAGGCCTCAGACATTTGTAAGAGTACTGTAATGAATAAACTGCATCATGAAACCTGATGGAAAAAAGCACAGGTCAGGCTTACAGTATAAATCAGGGTTTGGTTATTAAATTCATATCCACAAACACTAAGTGGTGCTAGAGCTCATTATCTTCTTCTTACTGACCAAAAAAAAAAATACAAATCTTTTTTTCTTATTAACATATTTATATATATATTTTTTATAATTTTCCTCCCTAAGAGCCCTTTGCCCCACGCACTCACATGACGGGCCCTCGTCGGATGCCTTTTTGAAAGTGATGATAAGATTAATATCATGAGATGATATCAAGAAAAAAAATAAAAGCGTTCAACATAAAGCACATTTATTAAAAAAAAAAGTATGTAAAGACCTGCATAAAACACATCCATAAAATAAGAGTTTTACCTACAGCTCGTCTTTCAGTCTGCTCACACTGTACACATTGGGCTTCATTGGAGCGAGGCTGCAAATATGCTTATGTCTGAGACTTCTACAGTGGCGGAGACTTTTTTGAAATGTTGTTCCTCTCAGAGTGTGGAGTCCTCTCTTTTTCTCCTCTCTTATGTGTGATATTCACCCCATCTCAGCTCAAACTGCTCCACCTGCACTGAGACAGAAACACGCTTACTTCAAGCATGCAGCTTATTGGCCGACACGCATAAAAAATCTGCACCAAGAGAGCTTTTACAGAGAAACAGTCTGAGCTTAAACACAAAGTTTACCATTTGAATACCTCAGACATTTTTATTTGGAGCATTCATTACCTAACAAAAATCTTTCTTTTCATAGAAATGTATATTTTCTCCTGTTTTTCTCAAAAGAGGAACTGTCCTAAAGTTTAGATCAACAATACCCAGAGAAATACTTATACAAATTATATAGGAAAATGTTCAACAAAGGCATATATGCATTCACCAAAATAAAGAAAAGATGCTTGACGAACTACTTCTACCACTAAATAAACTTCAACTACTTTTAAAGTAAGCTCATTTGGAACGCTACAGTGGACATGTGTTAACCCATATGTAGCCTCATGATGAAACCAACAACACAGACTATGGGCACTGCATGAATCATCTAATCTTCTTCATGTAGCCAGTATGATACATGACAAAAATAATTCTTGGAGAGTTATGGTGCATGATGGGGAGTGGGGGAGAGGTCTTGGTGGACAAAATTATAAAAATATCTGTTAAATTAGGTATCAAAATAGAAAAAGACTACCTTGAGCCACACATCAAACACTGTGAGGGAAAAGGGGGTTTCTTTTGTGTCTGATAGTAAAAGAGCAGGTTATCTAGCACCACCTAGTGTCTATCTGGGCACATCCCTGCTGTATAACTGTATTCAAATATACTAGCTACCATTGAGCAGGGACCAGGAAGCTAATTAGAGTTGATAGAAGATGGATGGAGATCAGTATAGAAGAGACAGGAGCAGAACAATGACCCTACACATACAGCCAAGCTACAATGGAATGGTTTTGAACAAACCTTGTCTTAGAATGGCCATGTTTAATTCCCAACCTAAATATAATCAAGACCCCATAGTGTGACTTAATCATTGATCTTTCTGTGTGCATTGCATGGAATCTGACCTTGAGCTACTTCACAAAGAGGAATGAGCAGATAACAGTGTCTAGAGAAAAGCATATCCCTATAAAAATTTTAAGTGAAATAAACAAAATATTGCCTAAGGGTGCAGGATGTAATTATATATGCAGAATATAAGTATTTTTCAATACTTGTAAGTCACAGTGGAGTCCCAAAGTGTGGGTCCCACCCACACTCTGAATATTTTACACAGTTAACAGCTAAGCTTACAATAATCGCAGCTGAGAGTTTGTAGTTCTGAGATTTAAAGAAGACTGTAGTTTATTTCCTCTTTACTACTATTTAATACAGTTGACATTTCTGTGTTTAATTGTTGAAATAGTTAGTCAGGGATGGGGGGTATTGGGGTGGGGGTCTGGTCTTTCTTTTCTGGTTTATCATATAAAATGTACATATGATGAAAACAATGAAAGGGTTCACATTTTATATTTTATTTTTAATGTAACTATGTCAAATGCCAAACTCATTTTTAGGTATTATTCAGCATACCAATGTATCTACCTGGTGACACTCAGGTGAACCTTACAGCATCTATGATCAGCCTTTTTTGGTCTGTTGGGAGTTTAGAGTCTGCAGTATGACATTTTCAAGTCATCCTCTGTGCATTGTACTGATTCATTCATTACTGATGCAAAGAAAAGTACTGCTTGGCAGTCATGAATAATAAGATTATTTAATAATGTGCCACTTACTGGGGAATTTGAAATTAATAAGAAATGCCACTTTGCTGTTTTTCTGTTGCTCTATCAAGGCTTAGCAAACTTCACTCAGGTCATTTGTGAATGGATTACATATCCATGGCATTCCATGTCACAGCCTGGAAAGTAAAGGTCAAATCTCTGTATTGCCAGCCATGCGTACAGCTTTGCTGTCCAGTGTCAAAGAGGCCACAATGTACAGTACAATCAAACTGTGTTAGAATTAGTGTGCAGTTTTCAACAATGTTGCCTTAACAGTCTTAGCCAAAACTAAGGCATGGGGTTTGCATATCAGTAAATACATTCCTAGAGGTGCTATTGACATGATATCTTCACCAGATGTCGGTAACTATCAATGCAATCTGTGCATAGAAAGTAAGTGAAGTGTTGGAAAATCATGGTGTGGGGCTGTTATTTTAGCATATGATACTGGCAAATTCAAATAATTGAAGGAAAGATGAATAGAAAAACTTACAGAGACATTCTTCATAAAAATCTGTTGCCATCTACCAGGATCATGAAGATGAAACGTGGGTGGATTTTAGCAAGACAATGACCCCAAACACACAGCCAAGGGAATTCTCAATTGGATTCAGAAAAAGAAAATAAAGCTGGTTGAATGGCCTAGCCAATCACCTGACTTGAGTCCAATAGAAAATCTATGGAAAGAACTAACTATCAGAGTTCATAGAAGAGGCCAATGAAACCTTCAAGTTCTGAGGAATGTTTGTGTGGAAGAATGGGCCAAAATCACACCTGGGTAATGCATGCGACCAATTCCTCCATACAGGAGGTGTCTTGAAGCTGTCATTGCCATAAAAAGGCTTTTGTACAAAGTATTAAATACATTTCAGTAAGGGAGTTCAATACTTTTTCCTGTGTCATCTAACTTTATTACACATAACTTAATTTCTTGATTTGACTTGATTTCTTTGTATTTGTGGATTGCAAAGATTGCTATTGGAGAAAATGTGATGTCAATAGCACCTCTAGAAATATATTTACTGAGAAAAATGGTGCCATTTTTAATACTTATTCTACCTGCTGTACATAACCTTGTATTTTTCAAGCTTAATCGGTTTAAACACAAAGTAACTCCGCTCTGTGGTTTATCCGCCCTCTTTCCCTGTTACTTCAGGAATTGGAATTTGTTAATACCAGCCTAATTAGTCCGATTCTTCAGAAAAGGCACATTCACAAGCATATGCTCACACACACACACAGAAGTGAGACAAAAACTTCTGACAGCCCTGGTAAAGACGTGTGGCTTTCATGTCCCAGTTACAGTAGTTATCAGAGGAACATGTGCCTCTCTCCTTCTTTAGCTTTGCAATCTGTCCTTCCTAATCTCTTGTCTCCTTGATCTCTTTTATTCTGTCTTTGCCACACTGTCATTTTGAATTTACACAAAAGCTTTTCCTACCCTTCCAATAAAGCTCTTTTAAGGAGCAGCAGAAAGGTTGGAGGTGGTTTCTTTTGAGACAGGTTTATTTGCTTGAATGTTTTAGAAATAAAAGTTTAAATTATTGACTGAAGAATTATTTTTGCTTTCATTTGTACTCTTACATGTCGTTTTCCCTTTTATCCGGAACCGGTCTGCTGGGACTGAGGTCTCAGTAAAGACTCCTAGACTTCCCTCTCCCCAGAAACCTTCTCCAGGTTTGCCGGGGGAAATCCAAGGCACTCCCTGGCCAGCCAAAAGTCCTAGTCTCGCCATTGAGTCCTGGGTCATCCCCTGGGCATCCTTCCGGTTGGAACACTTCCTTAGGGAGGCATCCAGGGTATCCAAAAAAGATGTCTGAGACACCTCGGCTGTGAAGGATAAGCGGCTCTACTCTGAACCTCTCACGGATGACTGAGATTCTCACCTTTTGTCTAAGGGCGTGTCCAGCTACCGATTGGAAAAAGCTAATTTCAGCCGCTTGTATCTGGGATCTCCATTTCGGTCATGATCCAGATTTTGTGACCATAGGTGAGAGTAGAAACGTAGACTGACCAGTAAATAGAGAGATTCACCTTTTCGCTCAACTATTACCAGACGGGTGCATTATAGCAGCAGCCGCACCGATCCATCTACAGTATTGATCTCCCACACTATTGTCCCCTCTCTTGTTAATAAGACCCCAAGATACTTGAACTCCACTTGAGGCAGGAGCTCTTCTCCAACCTGAAGGAGAGAAACCACTTTTTTCAAGTAGAGAACCATGGCCTCAGACTTGGAGGAGCTCATTTTCATCCGTTGCTGTGCATGCTGTAGGTCTCAGCAGGAGGGAACCAGCAGAACCATATCATCTACAAAAAGCAGAGATGTAATCTGCTGGTCGCCATTTAGGGCTGGAAACTCTGTAGCATTGGCTTGACTGTCCCTGTTTGGGTTAGTACACTGTCAAATTCAGTGTTCTGCAATTAATCCTCTTCAGCCTTTTAAGATACAATGAATGGTGTACCTCAAAGGACTGTGTTGGGATATAATAAATGTTGTGGGTACCCACATACAATCTTCTGTTCATCTGTATGCTGATGATACCATGATGATGTGTGCTGTTGTTCTTCTACATCTGCCTTTGCTAAAGTCTGCATTTGATACCATCAAATCACAACTAGAAGAGCTAAAATGGGTACCGAACTCAAATAAAAAAAAAGCTATATTGTTTTCCAGCGAAAACAGTGCCTGCCATTTTATCCTCAGTTGAGTCCTCAGAAGGATCATTTATTTCCAGCTCAAAATATCTTGGTTTAATAAAAGATGAAAACTTGTTAGAAATTAGGCTTCTTTTCAGAAATAACAATTGTTGCTGCCACCCTGTTTTGGATTTTTTTGGACCATGGGGACATTTTGTATGGGAATTCCTCTCACAGTTATCTACATTTATCAGATGTAGTTTATCTGGTGCAGATAGCTAACCCCTCATTGTGCTTTCTACTCTTTAGTTAATTGGTCATAACTGACTCTTTACAGATTTTTCATATATTTCTATCTGATACATCCATCCTTGGTTTATCTACACATAGTTACAGTCTGCAATCCCAAGATGTCATACTTTTCTGTTCCCTTATTTCATAAATAGTAAAAAAAAAAAAGTTTTCTGTTGTTACACCTTTCAACAGGAATCATGAAAAAAACGAACTGAAACTATTAGATCAAATTTATATAACGAATTTTATTGCTATAAAAAAAAAAAAACAATTTCAGTCATTTAAAATAATTTTTAGTTCTTTTTCTTAATTATTTGTAAAATTGTGATACTATCTATAAGTAAGTCTAGTATTTTTTTTCTAAAAATATTGTTGTTTATTTCCTAACAGGCCTGTCTTATATATGAGAACTTCTGTATTAATGTGACTACCTGTTTAAGTAGAGGTTTAATGAAAAAAAGAACTACACTGGCCCGTGTAAGCTCAGAAGGACATTCCTGTTTTATACAGAAACCTTAACAACATAGACTAAGTTAAAATCTATGCTTTACAATGTACTGTAAGATGGAGAACTTTGTAGACTTAAGCAGATTTTTCCAAATCTTTAATTATTAGATCACTACAATATACATATAATAGGAAATTACCATGATTGTATTAAATTATTTTTGAATGCTCTTCATATAAATAAATATAGAGATAATTGGACTGATTGTGTATTGGCTGGAACAGTTTTTGTTAACCTAGTGTCTGCACTGTCATTATGTGGCCGAAACAAGTCATAAGAACAAACCTGAAAAAAGTATGATATTCAAAAATATATTTTTTATTGTTGCAAGGAATACAAATGTCAGTTCCTTTTTAAGAGTTATGGACTCAAGAGCTAATTTTTTTTCAATATGCGTATATATTTTGCATCAGTCTCTCCACTAGAGGGTGCTAGTGAATCTTAAATGCCATTCCCCCCCTCCCTTTTAGATCTGTGAAAACAACCTCTTGCCTAACAGTCTGTATAGATTTGATGCAAGGAAAAATGTTTTTGGCAAACCTATAATAACTATATTAACCTTCGCAGTTACATATACATGCTGATTTTGCTATCATGGATAGTTTACAGTTGTGTTATACTCTTTCTGCTTTCAGTGCATAGAAAGATCTTTAATCACTTCAATGATGCCCCCATTTTAAACAACACTGCAAAGCTATTTGGGTCCCTTGGTCTTTATGAGGCTGATCATTAATGTTCTGAAGACAAGGAAAGGCAACTTTATTTGTATAACACATTTCAGTGGCAAGACATTTCAAAGTGCTGTACATGAAAAAGAAAAATAAACATAAAAGGAAACCTATATTGCTCTGGCATAAAGGTAGTTAATAATTCATGAATGTGAATAGCTAAAATGAGTAAAAATGAATAATTAATTGATGAGGATTATAACAAATTATAAAATGACTGATAAGAAAATAATAGTAAAACTGGACTGGAAGCTTATAATCACTAGATACCACAGTTAAAGGCCACTGTCAAGTTTTTAATTTCAATTTAAAACAACTGAAGGTTTCCGCACTTTTGCGATTTTCAAGGAGTTTGTTCCAGATTAGTGAAGCATAGAAACTAAAAGCTGCTTCTCTGCGTTTGGTTCTGGGTGTGCAGACCGGATTTGAGGCAATTTGAGACCTGAAAGATCTGGTTTGTTGATCCTCTGACAAAAAGCCTGTGATATATTTTGGTGCTAAGCCATTAAGTGATTTAGAAGGGAACAGAAGCATTTAAAGTCTATTTTTTGAGATAGAGGGAGTTAGTGTAATGACTTTAGAATCAGGGTCATTTGTTCCACTTTCTTAGTTTGACAACACAGGCAGTGGCATTCTGGATCAACTGCAACAGCCTGATTGATTTTTTTTTTTTTTTGTTAGACTTATGAAGACACTGTGGTTGTAATCAGTTCTATGAAAGATTAATGCATTAATTATTTTTCTGAGATCCTGCTGAAACATTTGTCCTTTGATTTACAATTGATTTACAATAGCACTGCTGCTTTGCAGCAAGAAGTTCTGGGGTCTTTCTGCATGGAATTAGCATTTTCTCCCTGAGCATGCATGGGTTCTATCCAGTACTCCGGCTTCCTCCAACAGTCCAAAAACATGACTGTAAGGTTAATTGGCTTCTCTAAATTCTCCTTAGTTGTGAGTGTCTGTGTGAATGGTTGTTTGTCCTGTTTGTCTCTGTGTTTCCCTGCAATGAACTGGTAACCTGTCAGGGTAGACAGGTTGCCAGAGGCAGGGTATCCTCTCGCCCGTAGACAGCTGGAGATAGACACCAGCACCCCTCGCGACCCCAGTTGGGATTAAGCGTGTCTGAAAATGGATGGATGATTGGAAAATAACTTTGTTACAGTCTTTATGCCTCTGAAGGTTTAAGCAAACTCCTTACACTAGACCTTAATACCGAGATCAAACTGTTAGACTGTTGTGGTAGGAGATCTTGTGCTGTATATCTTGCGAAATGGGAAAGGTTTATCAGGCTATGAAAGTGCTATTTTCTCACTATTTGCAAAGAGTCTGTCTGTCTTTGACATGAAATTCCAATAACAGGCAGCAGTCTTTGGTTGTAACATTAAATATTATGAAAAAAGTAAAGTTATTTGAATACTTTTCTGAGGTACTTTTGTGTAAATGTAGGGAGGAAAGAGATTTTATTTGGCACATAAGATTCTTTTCTCCTTTGTCTCCTCAGAACTACAGTTGTCCCTCAGTCATGGCGCTGGCGGTCCCAGTAGCTGTGCGGTTCTTGCAGAGGGGGAACAGGGAGCTGAGCAGGAACATGTCCAGCTACCTCTCGCTGGCGGCTATAGCTAAAGCTGATCTGCTGGCTGAACATACAGGGGCCATAACAGTCAGCGTGCTGGAAGGTACAGTCCACACCCATGTAATCATTCAGCTGTAGGAGAGTCAATTATTGTTTTAGAAATGTTTATGCACCTGAAGTGAAGACTAACCATTTCTTATAGATATATTTATTCATTTTTGTTTAATAACAGCAACAACCGAACACAAGCTCAGCAGTGCAGTCCAGAGGAGACGAAAAGAAAAGAAAAAATAGAGGGCATACATACTTCCATTACCATAGAGTCCAAGTCTAAGCATTTAGAAATGCTAAAGACAGGATGGTAGACATGTGTCCTTCAGCATCGTCTAAGAAGTGCTTCCATACGCGTCCAAAAGTGTCAGTCTTAGAGTGGACGAGTCATAGTAGAAAGATATATATTTAAAAATAAGCTTCTTCCAACCAAAAATAGTAGGAGATTTATTAGAAATCCATTGTAACAAAATATTCTTTCAAGCACAGAAAATTTGGACATTAAACAATTTACTGTTATTTTGATTTTGGATATATTTATTTGGTAGACCAAGGAGAAGAGACACTGGATCGAGATCAATATTGGTTTTAATAATTTTCCTAGTCTCCACCAGAATAGATTCCCAATATATCTGGATCTTGGGGCGTGACCAGAAATGCCTCCATGTATTTTGCATTTAGGACACAAAGGAAGAAGAACTATTTTACTCACACGTGGATTTTCTCAAAATCAATGTAAGAAAACTCCTAGAAAATGATGTTTCTAACTGTGCTTTTTCAGACGTGGATATTTCACTTTGGGTGCTGGGTTGTTGAAATTAGGTATGTTATTCTAAAGCAATCAGATTACATGTTTATTCATTTGAAACAAGGAGTTACTGTTGCATTGGGAACATGCAGTAATCAAGCTGATTCGACCAGTTAAAGCTTTGTATTTTTGAAGTAATTACTATGTTTGGACCCATCAACCATTCTCTGACCATTTCAGCGTCCTGTTGACTTTTGCCTTTAACACGCTGGCTATGCAGCTCTGTTCTGAAACCTCAGCATAAACACAACAGTGAGGCTGATGATGGTTAGTTATATTAGTGAGCAGGACGGACAGACCGCACACATGTGTATTTATTACTGAAGCCAGGGGAGGGCTGCGTAGTAATGGACACATTGTCCTACTTTATAAATTTTTTTAGAAATGGTATTACTCAGCTCTTACGTATGTTTTGACGTATTTACATTGCGTTTTTGTCAGTTTAGCTTTTATTCGGTTTTATGAGAAATTTTGTGTATGTCTGCCTTCCCCGCTCAGAGAAAGAAAACAGCAGGATGCAGTTAGACAGTTTAATAGCTACAGCAGGATGTCTCACACACACACATGCTCTCTTACAACATTTGAACTAATTTTGGCTCCATGGGGGTTAGGTGCCACGGGGTTGCTTTCCATCTTAAAGAAAAACGCAATCTTAGGATACCCATAAGGTTTGGATTGCATCATCTAGAAGATTTATGGGCCTTTCTTTTGTGTTTGTACTGCTGCAAAACATATGTAGTTCTTCTGCAGCGATTCACAGGTTGTAGACATTTAGGGCAAAGTGGTGACGTATCTGAGAGGTGATCCCTTTCTTCAGGCATATAAACACACACACACCTTTACACACTAAAGCTGCCAGAGAAACATTGCAGCTCTGAGTTTCACATAATATTAATCACTGCAGTTTATTAAAAACTAAAAAGAAATTTGCTGTTTTTGTCTCAACACCTATCTGATTTGTCAGCTGCTTACCTAATTATTAAAATTAATTTTATAAAGTCAGATTTAAGGATAGCCAACTAGCGGTTTGATCAATTTCAATTCAATTCAGTTTATTTATATAGCGCCAAATTCACAACACATGTCATCTCAAGGCACTTTACAGTTCAACCAGATCATACGGTCAAATTGATACAAAGGTTTCTATCTAAGGAAAACCAGTTGATTGCATTGACTCATTGACTCAAATACAATCCCTCACACTAAGCAAGCTTGTAGCGACAGTGGAGAGGAAAAACTCCCTTTTAACAGGAAGAAACCTCCAGCAGAACCAGGCTCAGTGTGAGCGGCCATCTGCCGAGGCCGACTGGGGTTCAATGAGACAGAAGCAGAGATACAAAAAGCAGCTGTAAAAGGCGGCCCCGTCCAGGAAACACACAGCCAGGCAGACGAGCTCCAAGGCAGCTCCCATGCCAGAGGACGAAGAGAGCACATCCACTCAGTCACGGTCAGAGAAACAGGACCACACTTGAAAACAGGCCGATCTCCAACATCTATAAACAAGGGTGTTGATAGAAGCAGCACAGCTGATGTTTCTTTCCAGGATGGAGTCACAGCCAAACAGGAACAGACGAGGCAAAGCTACTCTGAGGAAAAGCACAATAGGAGAACAGAGAGAGAATGAAGCAGAATGATGAAATGGGGGTCCCTATGTCCTCCAAAAGTCTAAGCCTATAGCAGCATAACTATAGAGATAGCTCAGGATAACCTGAGCCACCCTAACTATAAGCTTTATCAAAAAGGAAAGTTTTAAGCCTAGCCTTAAAAGTAGACAGGGTGTCTGCCTCACGGACTAAAACTGGTAGTTGGTTCCACAGGAGAGGAGCCTAAAAACTAAAAGATCTGCCTCCCATTCTACTTTTAGAAATTCTAGGAACCACAAGTAAACCTGCAGATTGAGAGCAAAGTGCTCTGTTAGGAACATAAGGAACAATCAGATCTCTGATATAAGATGGAGCTTGGCCATTTAAGGCTTTATATGTGAGAAGGAGGATTTTAAATTCTATTCTTGATTTAACAGGAAGCCAATGAAGAGAAGCCAGGATAGGTGAGATATGATCTCTCTTTTTAATTTTCATCAGAACTCTGGCTGCAGCATTTTGGATCAGCTGAAGGCTTTTAACTACAGTTTGTGGACTTCCTGATAGTAAAGAATTACAATAATCCAGCCTTGAAGTAACAAATGCATGGACTAGTTTCTCAGCATCACCCCTGGACAGGAGATTTCTAATTTTTGCAATGTTCCTCAGATGAAAGAAGGAAATTCTAGAAACCTCTTTGATATGGGATTTAAATGACAGGTCCTGATCAAAAATAACACCAAGATTTTTTACTTTATTATCTGAAATCAGTTTAATCCCAGTTTAATTTCTTGCCTAAAGCAGCACTAAATATAACATTTACCTTATTATATCCTTTTCTAAGTCCTTATACTGGTGATCTAAGTGTTTATGAGACCAATGAGGGGTCTACAATTTCCCTCTTCTGTCTCTGTACAGTAGCTGTAGAATGCAGGGAACATGGACAGTCAGTGTTTACAATAGTGCTATTGTCAGAGGGTCCTGCAGGGGAAGAGCCAATAGAAATTAGTTTGTTGCTTTACCTTATTATTTATGCTGCTATTGTACATGATATCCATGTGTGTAATATAAACAGTGTAGATCCTATCTTAACATTGGGAGTTCCCAACATCCCAACAAGGCTGCCAACATCTTCTGTTTCAGCGTTTTTTTAATGACAGGCAAAGCTAAAAAGATCAAAAGGGTAAAATGTAGCAAATTGGCTTCGATTAAAGGGCTGGTTATACTCCCGCAGCAGTGTGTCGAGGTGAGTTTGTCGCAGGTATGACGCAGATATTTTTGATTTATGCCCAATTTTGAAGTGTTGTCTGTGCTATTTTATTCCACGCCACAACGAAAGAGGGACAATACTATACGAACTAGCTGTGGGTTCAAGATAGAGGTGGTGAGGAAGTGGACAACAGAGGGACATGAGGGGGAAAAAAGGGCAGAGATCAAGGTGGAAAAAGGGTCCCAGCGTTCTCGCATACCTCGCTCTTCTAGCTGGTCCAACTTCCCAAGTCATTTTCCGCAATGGCGGTCATAAAAACAAAACAAGCCGGTAAGGTACCAAACAGGAAATACGCATAGTGTAGAGCGGATGTAGATTTGACCTACCAAGGCCTCCTGTCTGCAGTCACCTACAATTTTGCATAGGTGCAGCAGAGTGTCTGCAGCAGGGGCGTGGGCAAATTTGCGTTCACTGCGACACACACGTAGACGACCTGGTTTCTGAGTATAAATCAGCCTTAAGCCTTCCTGTTACCTACTCAAAAACCTGCTCTTCATCCCTTTTTCACCCTGAAAATCTTTAAGCTGTCTATCTATAACTGGATACAAGACAAATTATATTGCAATAGAGAGTGTCTTTATAATAAAAGGGAAGAGGCATCATTGCTAGTTTTGTCATTAAGACACAGATCAGTTTTTACCCAGAGTGTGTAGTAAAACTAATTTATTCTGGCCATTTTGTTTTATATATCCAGCCCTTTTGGCCTGTTTAGCAGATGCTGTTCAGTAACCTCTACTACTACTACAATGTTGCTCTCACTCAGCTATTGGAAGTTTAAGAACCGCTTCCATCATGGAATAACAAGGCAGGATTTTGAGCCCAGGATTAATTTATTGCTGTTATGGAGACTTTTTTATAGTAACTATGTAACAATTTAACTGTAAATTATTTTGAAGAGATTTTGCGGATGTGAATTTCAAGGAGAAGAGACAGCTGCAGTCTGGGTGTAAAAATCAGTTGTAAAAATCCAGGTAAATTGATCTAAGAGTAGTAATTTAATGAGAAAAATGCTCTAGTTCCTAGAAAGAGTTCCCACAGTTGAAATACACCTAATGATACACCTTTAATTGTCTACCTTAAGATTAGCTTGATTTGCCTATGGTTTTTCATGGATTTTTTTTATGAAGCTAACAGAAAAAATACAAGTTCTCCCTAAATCAAAACAGTTTAAAGAAAATCAAACAACTATAATGGTAGATGTATGTCAGCGATTAGGTTGTTCATTTAATGGCCTTTCACTGTACTTTTTTACCCATCAGCATGGCAAAACCCTAATTTCTCCAAGTAACCAATCAGCATCCAGTATTGTAGTTAATGCACTCTATGTGAGTATCTTAGATGAACCAGTCAAAAGGGTAGATGTCAAGTTAATCTCTTTATTATTTTATATTTTTTTGAATTACTGAAGGCCATTTAAAAATTAGAATACAGTATACCATGCTCCCCTATTTTGTTTTTTGTTGTTCTTGTAGGATTGTATGGAAGCATCACTACATAAAGGCATGTATCTAGAAGCCATCAAGTAAACCAAGTATTAGTATTAGCATTTAGAAACTTAAAAAAAGAGAAAATAATAATTCATTTTAATTTCTGTGAAGATTTTAATAGATGAAAATGATGAAAATTGCTGTTTCTGACATCTAGGATCAGGACAAAACAAGAATATAGCTTTTCTACCTCAGTTTTAGTGTACTTAATGTATTTTTGGCTTGTTTTGGCAAGTTTTACTTTTAATTAAATTCTCCATCAAACATTGAGGCAGTTACTATTGTGTTTCTAGAGAAAAGTGAATCATATTTGTGATAATAATTAGTTTAAAAGATAAAGCAAAAACAATTCATTTCCTCTTTTATATACTGGGAAATGCAGCATTGTTTGAATTTAACATTGGGACGGAGATAGAAGTGTGATAAATATTTTTGTTATTTTTGCTATTTGAGGTTTATTTGTCTCTTAGAAATCACAGAAAAAAAGTTTTATACAATAAAAACATAATTTCAACTGTTTATCAATACCTTACGGCCCATTTATTAATCGTGTCATACAAAAATATTTATTTACAAAATACATTCTGCCTTTATCTTTTCACATGACCAAAACAATTTACAGTATAATACAAGAAACACATTTAGGCAAGTTCAAACATGCAAGATTAGACTGCGTAAACATTATCCCCACTGTCAACAAAAATATTGAAAATAATAGTTTTACTCTCTTCATACCAAAATGATAAATAAACCTCTAATCATTAAGAAAAAACAAGAAAAAAAAAACACCACAAAAAGTTATTCATATCACATCAATGTAAATACTTTAAAGTATATAGTGTTTTTATATAAAAAAAAAAATATTTTGTTTATTTTTTCACAGGTTCAAAACGTTATAACAAAATAAGAAAATAAACTCTACATTCTAGTTGTTCGTATCTAAAAGGCAAGAAGGCAAGTACAGCAGTTTCTAAAGTTTTGCAGATATTTGTTTATCCAAAAGTGAGTTTAATTTATAAATCTAAAGTTTCCACAGTCTTAACTAACCTAGCCATGTTTTCCCCTACGTTTGTGGTTCCTGTTAAAATACACAAGGAAGCATGTTTTGTATTGTTTGGCTGGTTAACTGCCCTTGCTGTTGTAAAATCCTCACAAGTCTAAAAGGAAAAATGTCATTAGCCTGCAATTACAGCGTAATCTGTTGTCGTTGTGTTTAACCTCTTGTTTCTGCTTGGCTGTCTGGCCTTTATTCAGTTTGCTGAGTCAGCAAACTGAGTCAGCAGCTCTTTGTTTTTTTAGGTGTCTAATTGGGTGTTTGGCAAAAGGTTCTCGCAGCAAGCTTACGTTACATGTCAGGTTTTCTGAGGCGAATGAACAGAATCAGTTTAAATAATATGTTATAACAGGAAGTACAGTTTCTCACAGCATTCGGGTTCTTTTCTTTTCTTTTATGATGATGGCTGTAAAGATTGTACAAACAAAGCCAGTCTTTGCTATAAGGACATATTGAAGTGAAGGTAAGGAAATATGTTTAGGTGTCCTCAGCTTCGGCTTGTCCTTTCTTAAAGGATAATTATACTAGCAATGATTAGGATTTTTTAAATGAGAGATCAGTAGATAAATTTAGCTCCTCCATGTGGAACCATCTCTGTTACCCCCCAAGCCACTGTGTTCCCCGTGTGTTGGCAGCCCTGGCCTCGTTGAACAGCCAGCTGGGATATTTCCTCCTCTGACAGCACTTTGTCCCACATATTCACCCCTGTCATCTTCCCAGCAAATGCCAGCTTTGGATCGAAACCGTCCTCAAACCCGACCACACCACTCCTGCCGATTGGAGACTGAGGGCAGCAGCCGTTTCTTTCTTGTCCCAGTCTGAGTGAGCCTCCCTCTGGTAAAATGTGTCCCTTGGACATCCCAAGGCTGGATGCAGCTTTCTTGCCATCCACCCACAGGGTCGCCAGGCCTTCTGCGGAGGACCAGGCTCCACACAAGTGGATCCACTGTCCCTGGCTAAACACATTCCTCGCCTCCACCTGATCAGCTTCCTCTCCAATGATGAACAGTGCAGAGGTCTGAGCCAGCAGGAGCTGGATCTCAAAGGGGTTTCGGTGGCGTCCGTAGGAGAACAGCACAGTTTTGTTAAATACTGAAGTCGGCTTTACCCACATGCAGATAGTAAAGGCGGACGGAGACAGAGGGACATCAGGAATCACTGCAGTGTAAATCCGACGGGAACGCATAGGGAACAGGAGGGCCATCTCACATCCTGTACAACCAGACAAAAAAATAGTAATTCAGTAAAAAAACACTAATTTATTTGCAAATAGAGAATTACATTGTTGTCTTGAAATATCATGTGACATTTAACACATGAATATAAACAAAAGTAAGGTATAAAATAAATCCAATCGCATAAAAAGGGTTTAAATGAGACATCATAGAACAAGAAAGGGGTTAAAGAAAGGTTTCATCAGTTGATTTCAATTTTTTATCCCCACTGTACTTCAGGCCTGTTAGATAACATCAAGAAAAACTCTGAAACCAAAGGGAACCTTTGGCCGATCTAAACTCAATGAAAGAAAATGACAAAGCCGATTAGTTTTTACTTATAACCAGCAGTAATCTAAGCAATAATCAATTTTAGGTAAAACAGCTTCTAGGAAGAATTGAGGATAACTATTTTGTTATCTTGAGATTCCAGATATTATTGCTCAGAGGATGCATGAATGTGGTAACCAGAATTAGATCTAAAAGAGAACCCTTGGGGACAACATTATAGGATAAGAAGATATGAACATGTGATTTTTAAAAGTATATTAAAAGAAAAAAGTGGATATGTTACTACTGTAAATTTATTTAAAAAATATACGTTTCAGCTTTTTTATCTTATTATGCATAAAATAGTTTACCCACCTATACATTCACAGTGATGGGTGGGGTGGGTTTTCATTTTTCATTGGGTCAGGTGTGAGGAACAAAGATAAATTCACTACTAAGGACAGTTTAGGAAACTGTTTCATCCTATATTTCATTACTTATTTATACAATTTACTCCAAACCATATCACTTAGTCATTGGTTTGTATATTTGCTCCCTAATCTTATCAAACAGTAACTGAGAAATTGCAGTTATTGCTCTTTCCTGGAGTTTAAGTCCTTTTCAGTCCATGTTTAGGTCATGATTTTAATTTTTTATTTTTTTGTCCCACACATACATCTCTTGGTATCTTGACACATTTTTAAATCTTTTTAGCTGTTATGTGTTTCCCTTTCTCTGTTTACCCCCTCCACCCTCGGCTTAATTGTTTTTGGCATTCCTGTTAATTTTCACACCCCCACCCAGCTAAAGGGGGGTATCCTAAATATTGATGTTCTGTTAGTCTCAGGTTTCCGCCACTCAGAAAGTAGATGTTAGGGGGAAAAAAGCTGTATCTGTGTGAGTTAAATGTTGGCTTCCATCTGTTTCTAGTTTCTCAGGGTGTTTAGGTGTGGTTCTTGTGGCGAATGGGTAATGAGCACACTTCCTTTTACTCTCTTCATGTT
Organism: Cyprinodon tularosa; assembly: GCF_016077235.1. Lineage (NCBI taxonomy): Eukaryota > Metazoa > Chordata > Actinopteri > Cyprinodontiformes > Cyprinodontidae > Cyprinodon > Cyprinodon tularosa. Next base: position 300,653 of record NW_024038781.1, read on the forward strand.
GGTCTGAATAACACCTCTGAACCTTAATAAAAGGGGGATGTCATGAGTAAAACACCTCATTCTCTTTTCCTTGGATGATGGGCCAAATCATGGTTTGCTGCTCTCTTTAAAGTGAGACTTCTAAGAAGCAAGATAGCCTCTCTGTCTGAAAAGGATGACTTACCCAAGAAGAAATCTTTTGAATGGTGTTAGACCCAGTAGAAGTCATTTGACTCAACTTTTGCTTGGCTAGACTTTAAGCCCACAAAGACAAAACTTAGCTAATGTTGTGTTACCTAAATGTGGTTATTTTATATGCAAAACCTGAATATTTTATATAAGATAAACACAAACTTAACAAAACAGCTGTCAACATAAACAAACTGCTGGTAATTCGGTGGAAGTTTTTACCTGCAGGTAAATGTCTTTGCCTTGATACCTTCAGGTCTTCGTCCAGCTCAGCCTTCATTGCTTGCAGCGTAGCTAGCACCCCGTCCAAAGCGGCCTCTCGTGACGTCACATCCTGGAGCTGGAATCCATTTTTGCCATTCAACCCAAAGCCAGCTCCCACACCACTGCTGAGGCAGCTGCTCTCCAGCTTGGTTAGTCTGGATGTTTGCTTATGCGCCGCAGAGAGAAGTTGCTGTATCTGGGCCTCCAGATCGCTGAGCTTGAAGCGCTCCAGAGTCTCTTGTACACGATCCTCCATTTGTAAGACTATCCGTCTTCCTGCTGTCTCCACTGCAGCGCCACAAGACCCTCGATACTCAGCTATAAACCTGTCAAGGAGGAGTGGAAAAGACTTGCTAATTTTTCAGCAGAAGAGCCTTAACCCTCTTTTTTGTGTTGCATAAAATCACTCTTTATACCATTACATGAATTTAATTTAATGGGAGGTAATTTCTTGGGGGAAAAAGCCTCACCTATGCAATTCGTCACGCAGTAACCCCAGCTCAACCTTGATGATTTCATCAGCATGCTGGAGCAGCATGTTCTCTCTCATTTGGCTGTTCTCCAACATGGAGAAGATTTTGTCCCATTTTGTCAGGTCCGGGGAGTTGCAGGGGGGGGAACTCGGTGTGGCTGCAGAGAGAGACAATGAAAAGTAGCACAGGAAAATTAGATGTTATACATCTGGACTGTTTTCTAATAGATACCCTTAGGTTATTGTATATTTTTGTATTCCATTAAGTTGGGTGTCATCCTTGTTGATTGACACACATAGTGAATTAAGGTGAGAACATATGTTCAAACTAAGTGTTCAACTATTGATTAACCTGGATTTCATCAATTTTGCAGAATCAGTGATGGACAACTACTTATACAAGAAGCCAAACCAGCCATTGTCAACTCTCTAAACTTTTCATATATATTTGTAATTGGGAAATTCACTCTCTGCATTTGACCTATACCCTTGGTAGTGGGCTGGCATTGTATGGAACCCGGGGAGCAATGTGGGGTTAAAGGTCTTGCTCAGGGATCCAGAGTGCAGGCTGTGGGGATCGAACCCGGTACTTGCAAACTTCTCAGAGCACAAGCACACGGCTCTAACCACTAGACCAACACAACAGAAGTTTTTTTTTATTTCACGAACAATGTTCAGTGTTTTTCACTAAAATAAGACAAAACATTAAAAATGTATTCTGTCTTATAACACCTGACCTTGTTAGGTTTAAGAAAATCTGAATTTTAAGATGATCAGTGACCAGACAGGAAAGTTCGATTGCTGCCCCCTTAAGTCAAATTAAACACATCCTCCAGATATTTGACACGTTCAGCCAATCCTAAAATACCTCTTGATGTTCAACTTGGAGAGGGAGAAATGCTTAGCAAATTTTAAATATAGGCTCAGTAGGTCTAGAACAACCCCCACATTGAGAAATGTGGGGGTTAACCAACCCAACATCAGATGCTCTATGGTTGAAACATCTACGAAAGTTGGAAGCTCTGCTTCCAACAGCTTTCACCAACCCCTAGTTTAGAGTCAACATGGCTGCCTAGGCATCCTCTCTCATTTTATCAATATTACTGATAGTATTGTACAATCTCTACTTACCAACGCTTGTTCTGTTTCATCAGCTTATGTGGTGAATTAGCTTACCCACCACAGTATTTATGTTAAACATCCCAGTTTCATATCTTATTTTTACGTGTTCTGAAAGCTACTTTTCATGGATTGATGAAATATTTCAAAACTCCGAAATATGGTGAATAAAACAGGACCAGACGGAGAGTAGACATCAGGTAGAGACAGCAGGTAGAATGTGAATCTGACTGGAACAAATCAGGATGTCAAGTTGTCGGGAGAGAGATATGAACATGAGGAGGAAACGGAATAATTTCCCCTGCTGTGTTTCCTGCGAGATTATCTGGCTCTGCGCCGTAAAATGAGGAGGGAGGCGGAAGCAAAATAATGTGGAGAGGACGTGTTTAGAGAGGGAGAGAGATAACAGGAGCAGTGGGAAGCATGGAGTAAACGGCTGGGATAAAGTAAATCTGAGGGTTAAAGCAACAAGGACTGAGAGTCATATATGTCACACATGCTGTTCTGGTTAACGTTTTAAGCTTTTAGCCTCTGTTTATACCTGCAGATCTATTCTCAGGGGGTTGGGGGTGGGTGACATGGGGGTTATATTATTGCAGGTCTACATTGCTTGCTTCAGCTTCCCAGCGTCCATAGTTATACCATATAAGATGGGTTTGGCTGGTCTGTTTTAATAAACTATCTGTGCAGAGAGTATTTAGGGTTTTAAATGATTTGTAATTAATTTGTCACAATAATCCAATATCAATTCATAAACAAGATGATAAAATGCTTTATTTGTAAACTTTTAGTGAAGTAGTGAATGACTCTCTTCCAAATGGGAGAAAGTCTTACCTTTGAGGTAAACACCCTCCTTTTCCTGTCTGCTCAATGTCATTTTTCAGCCTGTCAGTCATGCGAAAATGAACTGTACCATGACCTCTCTCATGTTGCCTATTATTTCAGACTCCTCTCAGAGAGTGGGAGCTTTGAGCGGGTCAGAACAAGTGACCCATGTCTCCCTCCGACCTATGACCTCCCCTCATCCTAACACACCTGCGAACAAACGGCTCTCGACTCACATGCTTGACCTTTTCTGTCCCTCCTCCCACAAACTCATTATAAATTCTGTTTTTCGTCGCACCTCTCCCCACCCCATCCCTTGCACTAATGTGTGTATATTTTACCACCCAGTCACTTGCCTAGAGCCCCTCTAGTTTTTGCCCTCCATCACGTTCAATCACATTACAGGCGGTGTGCCCAGATTGTGGCCTGTTAACTGATGGGGCTGCAATTATACCTCCTACTAGGATTAGAAAAAACAAACAAATGAGGAATGCAAACTGTGAAGGCCCTTGTTGAAGCAGAATAAAGCACACATGTGGTGACTTTGTCTTTTCTCTCTGGTCCTGCCTACCTCGGATTGCCAGGCAGAACTGTAAGCGTGCAAACAGAAATTTGGATAAACTGAGAAAAATTGTGCTGTTTCATTCAAGTTTTCCTATTCATAAGTAACCAGAAATAACCAGACAGTCTTATCGTTTGAACACAAAAGCTGAAACTTTAGTTGTGAAATTAATTTTTTTTTCCAATTTGTAGAGCACATTGGGATTCAAATCATACATTTCTGGCACTTATCTAATAATAATAGTGTTATTTAGTTTGCTTCATCACAGAAAGATCTGATCTCACCTCAGAAACAAGCATCCTTTCACCACAGCCAGAAAATAACTGAAAACAACTGTTACCTGTGTTTCCATTGCAATAAATGAATGTGTCTTGCAGATAATCAGTTAACTTACGTGCTGCCGGTTCTCCATCTGGGATTTCGTTATAGTAGTCAGCGTAGTTGATCTGGATGTCATCCTCGTAGGCGAACGTGACACTCGCACACAGACACAGCAGAAATGCTGCCTCAGGGATTCCCCACCAAAACATGCTGCTGCCGTCTGAGAGAGTGTAGAAGATGTGAACAAGTGCTTTCCCTGCGTCTCTGTCTTTAAGAGTTTAGCTGTGGGACAGAGTGATATTTCTATGTGTCTTTAGGGTTCTTCTGCTGCTGCTCCCACGTTTCTACAGACCTGCAGGTCCAACAGTCTTTTTTTAAGCCCTCACTCTCTCATTCTGCATTTGTCCCTCCTCCTTCTCTAATGACTCCCCACCTCTTTCTCTTCATCTCTGTTTCATTTTTTCCCCCCCTTATACTAAATGCTGAGCAACCCTTTGACTGGAAGCCCAGTTTTCCTGGAAGAAGAGCTGCCAGGGGTCACTCATACTCATCTACATTTCTGTGAAGTAGTAATTAAAATATTTCTTTAATTTTTTTAACATAGTTTTCTTTTTGTTGTCTTCATATTTGGGGATTGAGATAATTATAGTAACTTCTGTGTGTAGATCAGCTTAAAAGAAAGAAAGTGAACGTAAACCTCGACATCGATACATCATCAAATGACCACTTAAAATAGATATAATAAAGTTTTCAGCTCCATTTTCAGTTTTCAATGTGAAGATTTTCATGATCTAAAGAAGAGAAACAGGCCGAGACACATGTTATTCATTGAAGGGTTAGCTTGAAAACCTAACCACCTCGTACAATGCCAACCTGCCCGCTAACTTTGAGAAAAAGCTTAATTGTATAAACAAAAATAACCAAGCCTGATTCAGGCTATTGTTGTCAGAGTGATCTAGTTTTAACCAGCTTTGTTACTGTGTTATACTTTGTATGGAGAAACTTAGGCCATGATGCACACTTTATACAGCGGTAATCTCAGTCTTTTATTATAGCAAACTGGCTGCATTGGTAAATGGATGCAGGCAAAAATCTCACCTCATATTTTAAAATCTTTACATTATCAGTCCATGTTCTAATTGTGAGCAATAGTTTAATAATATAGCTCTCACAGCATTGTAGCAAGGACAGCGCCTCTTTTGGCACTCAAGCTTTTAGTCTTTTTATAGAATTTATTTTTTCTGTTTCAGATAAATTTTTTACCATAAAAGTAACTTTGAGATTTAAATGTGTCTGTTCAATAGCGCCATAGATGTTATTCTGTGGTTAAAACAAATCTATGTATTCTCTGCATTTTAAACTCCAACCCTACAACCAGTTATTTGATTGTTTGGGTGCTGAATCTAAAAGTGCTATCTCAGCATGTTGTGACCTCCTTGTCCCTCATCCATTCCAGGTGTTTCATAGTCCCCTGGTCTAAGGCTTTTTAAATAGACTATTTTTATAAATATCTCTTACTTTTACATCATTTGAAGGATGTTTGAGAAAAGTACTAGTGCTTCCTTTTTACAGTTTACTTGTATATGTTGTATTTATATTGCCTTATGTTTTTTCTTGTGAAAAAACAGGTTTTGGTTTAGATTAGCTCCAAAAGGTGTGTCATTATTCCATATATGGTCGTGCCTTTTCATTTTAAGGGTTGTTGCATTAAAATGAATTATCTGGTAGAATCTGGCTGATTGGGATGTATATATATCTTTCTAATTAGGTTTTCAGGTCCTAAAATATGATAAAATGAGGTCATTCGGAAAGTTATTCTGAAAAACTCTTCTCATTTAACAATAATACATCCATCATGGTTTCTACAGATCAAATCTGTCTAAATAAGGTTTTCAGAAATTCTGTTGCATCCTCTGTCAGATTAGATTGCTTTTTTACTAACTGCTGGCTTTAAGGGATCGTACAAATTTCCTAGGACTCTAGGCTGAACAAGCCCGCAAGAAAGCTGAATCAGCATCTTTGTGTGATGTAATTTGTTACATGTTTAGCTTAAAAACTTTTCAGCCATTTTACCAGAAATGTTCAACAGAATCAACGGTCAAACACACGGGGAATATCCGTTGAGGAAATAAGAAGATTTTTCTTCCCTCTCTAAATCTCCATCCTTGTGCAAACATCTGGAATTTGCAAACAAGAAGCAGCGCCTCGGCCTTCGAGTTAGGCGATGACTCATGCGCTGTTGGAGGTAGCCTGCATGGCGTAATAAGATATAACTGCTACTCCTGTGACTCACTTGGTAAAAAAAGGGAGGGAGCCAAAAAAATAACAGGAGGCGAGGAAGGAAGCTGGGACCCAGATTCTTGCCCCATGCAGAGATGTAAGGGTTTTCGTGTATAGAACATATTTGCATAAAACCTTGATTCTCTTTTTGGTTTATTTACAAATCTTATATTCCGTTTCTTATCCTCATTATTTCTTTGTGTCTGTATTTGTCAGATGGGACACCATATGGATGGGGAATCCACATAGATTGTGTTTGTCTGTTGTCATACTAACTTTCTCATGGGAAACACTCATCCCTGCTGCCTTGTCTTCATCATTCTCTTTGTCTTTGTCTTTCTTACTGTGTGTCTTTTTTGCTCTCCCTCTTTTGCCTTGTAAAAAAGTAATTTTTATTTTGGTGTAAAAGGGGGAGTTTTAGGGAAATATTAAATAACTCCATCTTTGTTTTGAGCTTGTTAAAGATTTAAGTTGCTGCGTCTTGAAAGAAACTTTCCACTTTATCACTTAAGATGCATACAATAGTCTCATTTCTTCTGTGAATGTAAAGCAGTTTTATCTATAAAGTTGTGATATGAGACCCATACTTTGAGAAATCTGAATGGTTAACTTATACTTTTGTTTTTTGCTTTTGTTTTTTATTGTTTTTAAGGGAATATTTTTTAAAAAATGTAAGAATGGTCTTTTTAATAACTGGAACACAGTAGAAATTATATTTCTACAAATCAATGCAAAATTTGAAACTTAAGTGAGACAAAGCTTTGCAAAAGGTATATAAATTGAAACGTTTATTAAAAAGCTTCTTTGTCTGCAAATATGCTCTATCTGGAATGCATAAGTGAGGTGTCTTCTGAGAATTAAAATTGATTTTCTTTTAGCATGTTTTTACCATCTACAATGCATTCAAAATGTACAATATATATATATTTATTAAGTTCGAACACTTTTTACTGAGTTACATTATTTTACTGAGACTATTTCTTTTTAGATTGTTCAATTAATCCAAATAACTGAGTTAACAGTGAGCAACCGAAGGGTTGTTGGGCTGAATCCCACCTTTGGCTTTCAACAAGTTTCTGCCCTTGTGCAAGACACTTTAACTGCATTGTCTATTTGAGGTGGTCAGAGTGGCCTGTTGCGCTGTGTATGGCTCTGTCAGTGGCAACTGTGTCATGCTATGTAAAACGCTTTGATTTAGTCTCCTGACTCAAAAAGCACTACGTCAATACAGGCCAATTACCTGAAAGATATTTAGCAGATAGAGGTAGATTTATGCTGCAGTGCCACCTGTTATGAACACAGCAAAAAAGTATTTTTTTTCTTAAAATAATTGCATTTTTTCTTGAATTGAAGAGGTAAGTAGGACACTTTGCCAATGGAACAAGATAATTTACATTTAAAATGACAAAATAACATTTGCATTTTCTTGTTTTAAGCACATATTATCGAATTATTGCTTTTTAAGAGTAAATATACTAATTCCAATGGCAATCATCTTATTTACCTACTCAATTTAAGGATAAATATACTTAATAAAATACATTTTTACTTATTTCTAACTCATTTTTGCAGTGTAAATGGACACAAACTAGAAAAAAAATAGAGCTTAAAGAAAGATATAAAAACCATGAACTTTACAAAACTTAAATATAGTTTCTTTTTTCTTTACCCCCTTGCCCTTTACTCCTTTGACATTGACAGTCTGAATGCATGTACTTATCTAATATTTACTGCCATCCTGTAAGTTCTTCTGGATATGCATATTGCGTACAGTGATGTTTCTTAATTCATGTGATTTGTTCTCCAACCCTGGTCTGAATGAGTGGCTAAGATTACGCAAATTCTGCATCGAACATGTTGCTACCCAGGAGCTTGGCTCTTTTTAGCTCTTCTCAGGTTTTAGTTTGGGGGCCACAGAGCAATTTTGCCTTAATGAAATATTGCTGCTCTGGGGCAGAAAGCTCTGTTAATAAGTTCAGCTGAATAGCTTTCGAAGAAAACCAATGGATATTATCTTCATCTTTGCTCAGATAAGATTAAGATAAATCTGTTCAGTTTACGGAGTTCAGTTAGTTTTCTTATTAATACTGTTTTCCCAGCACAACAACAAACATCATTAAACATGTATTATTTAAAAGGAACTCATCACAAAGCAGTAAATAAACAACATTCTTGTGGTAATAGTTTTCTTTTTTTTAATCTAAATTTCGTCCAACAAAGGGACATATTTACAGTTTCTGCCCCAAACCACAGCTTGAATATATGTGAAGCCGTGTAACTAAAGCCAGGAGAGAATGACTATACTTTGACCCAAAACAAAGAAACCAGCTCAAAGATCTAAATGAAAAAAAAGTGGATTTGACTTTTTCAATTGTTTCCACATTTATGCATGGAGATGAAATAACAGGGCTCTTCTTATTTGTGGGATTTTGGCACTGTGTCAATCAAGAGTCAATCTTTTATTGCGACAGCTAAACTCTGGAATTGTGGTATGTAGGAAAAAACAAATCAATAACAGAATAAAGTGAGTAACACGGGTATTTCTATCTGAACTTTAAAAAGAAGCATTTGTGGACCCAGAGAATGAGTGATTTCAAACATTGGCATTTAAGACATGCCAGAGCCAGCGGCCATAGATTAAAAGGAGAAATACATTATCACAGAGAGGTAAAGCAGAAGGCGAACAGATGTTACATGCCTAAAGGCAGAAAAGAAATAGATGTGTTTGCTGTGAATTTAATGCTGCATGTATGACTTGATAAAATGTACATTTTTGCTATTTGAGGATGGTATAAATCCAACTTTAAACAAATCCAAAACACCCAGCTGAAGGCAGAAAATGTATTCAGTTTCTTGCATTGAAGAACAATGATGACATTTTTTAAATTTTTTACATTTTACTAATGAATGTTGTTTCATATATGCTCCTGTTGAATGAATCACTGTCATTAAGTGCTGAATCAGCAGTAATAGGAAGTGAGTAATTTGTCTGTGTGGGATTTGTCATAGTTTGAAGAGATGAAGCTTGTATGGAACGGTAATGATCGATGATATGAAAAACGCTTACCTAAAAAACTCTAAGAAGGGATAGGATATCATTGCAGTCTTATCAGTAAAAATGGTGAATGAAATGAATTCTGTATATGATATAGAAACACCAGACCTGAAATAAACTGCTACCCTATTGTAATTTTGGGTTGCTTCAGAGTTTTGTGGCATTCTTGTGAACTATTTTGAGGTGAACTTGTTTCACTTTCTTCCCCTGTTTAAGATGTGTTTCAGTGTAATGTTGGGTAACCAGATGTCCCAGTTTGTGCAGGACAGAGCATTTGACACCTCCATCCCCACAGTCCTACAAAGTGAAGTCACAGGAGTTCTTCCTAAATGAGAAGAAACCATAATTCCAGTCATTGTCACAGAGCTGTGCCAACGCACCATATAATGACCAAGGTGTTCATGATGCTCTTAAATCAGAACAGTACATCCATGTAGAAGGGATGGCTTATAGTGGTAGCATTTCTAAGTCAGTATCCATAGCTGGTCTGGTAGATCTTTTGCCTAAGGGGTTTCAGGCCTATGCAGAACAGCAGAGAGGACAGACTTCTCTTTGGTATATTCCATTTGCTTAATTGACGTGGCGCCTCATAGAGTTTCCATTGAAGGCTCCTAGAGTGTTTTTGACCTTTTACAGCTTCAGCCATTCCAAGATCCACGTATGTGGAACTGAGTCATTGCCTTTTTGTTATCAACCCAAGTTTTTGTTGGAGAAAAAAGCCAAAAAACACACTTATCTGATTAATCAAAAAATTTCTCTTTGCACATGTACTGAAAATTGTCTCAATTTGTTACAACACTCAAAAAAACATGTTGGGTAACCAGAAGGGTAACCAGATAAACACCAGAATTTCCCCATTTTGGGACAATGGAGGGATTTTCTATTCTATTCTAAAAACAAGATTTTTTTTTTCTCTTTGATTCAAATCCCTTTATCCTCCTCTAAGGGAATTGTTGGGTTTTGAAAGGATTTGCAAAGTAGTTTATATTCAAAGCTGGTTTAGAGAACTTTTTCATAAAAAAAATGGATGGATGGATGGATGGATGGATGGATGGATGGATGGATGGATGGATGGATGGATGGATGGATGGATGGATGGATGGATGGATGGATGGATGGATGGATGGATGGACGGACGGTCCGTCCATCATAAGTTATACATTTATTTTAGATGATGAGGGATCCAGACAGGGTCTGCAGTATATATAAGGCTAATCATTCAGTCAGGATTTTCTTTTATCTGCTCAGGTTGTTCTTACTGTATGTGAGTATTAGGTGCAGTTTTAGGGCTGTATTCTCCCCCAGTGTATTTTGTGCAGACTCTTATCTCCTCCATCCTTTTAAAATACCTTTGAAAAGACATTTAACTTTCAACTGAAGCTTAATGGTTATTTCAAGCTTTTTGTGTTTTTCTGTACTGAAGCTCTCTTTGTCTTTCTTTAATGATGATTAAAGTTCAACTGTATGTAGGTGGTCGGGTTTGATAATAAACAGTGTATGTTAGGGTTAAGACAGGTTTATACAGCCTGGGACTGAGAAAGATAGATAAAGGAAACATGCATATAATGGTTCTGGTTGTGACTCAAACCTTTGCTGGTTGTGTTTAGGATGAAAAACAGCCTCTTTATGTCCTATCCTGAGCATCACAGTGTGCCAAAATTGTGATTGCTGTTCAGACTTTTTGTTTGGTGACATTCTAATTGCAAATTGATCAGAGCCTGTGACTACTTTGTACTAAGTATGAAAATGTACCATTAACAATTATATTATTTATCACTGGATTACATTCCAGCTTATTGGTAAGTGCCTCTAACCCAGAATTATCTCAGGTAAGTTTATTTGTATAGGACAATTCAGTACAAGGACCTTTCAAAATGTTTTATATGAATTAAACGATAAAATAGAAGGAAAAATAAAGCAGGATAAAAGAAAAAAAGATAAAAACATGATAGCCTATAAGCAGGTGCTAAAACACATAAAATGATTAGGCAACAACCTTGTCCAACTGATAACCTTAAACTAATAATTCCTTAGGTAACAGTTTAACTTAAACTGTCAATGGCAGCTTTAAAAAGGGGTTTTAACTTTGAGTTAAAATAGGTTTTCAGCACTTTTCCAGTCTTCTGTGAGTTTCTCCAGATACATATAGCATAGAAACTAAATGCTGATTCTTCATGTTTGGTTCTAGTTCTCGGTGAACAGAGTAGACTTGACCTAGAAAACCTGAGTGGTCTTGGAGGTTGATAGACTGACAACAAATCTGTTACAGTATGTATTTTAGTGGCGATCCATTCAGTGATTTATAAACTAACATAAGGGTTTTAAAGTCTATTCTCTAAGCTACAGGCAGCCAGTGGAAGGACTTCAGAACCAGGCTGATGTGCTCTACTTTCTTAGTTCTAGTGAGAACACAGGCAGCAGCGTTTTGGATCAGCTGCAGCTGTCTGATGCACTTTTTAGACAAATCTATGATGAGACTGTTATAGAAACCAATTCTGATTAATGTATGAATACATTTTTGTGGATCCTGTTTGGACATTATTCCTTTAATGGATTCTTAGCGATAGGTCTTGTTTCTCTCTCCATAGGCTCCATCTAAACCTGTAATCCTTTTAGATATAAAATCAGTCAAATTCTTCTCTCTTATTTCTACTGTGCAATAAGAATGCATACAATTTCTATTTTTCTAATGTAGCTCAGCTTAATTTGTCCCTATATTTTCTATTTTCTACATAGATGGAATCAGTTTATTAAAAAAAAGAAAAAAGTTTTGCTTCTCTTGTTTTGAGCCTTTTTTGGACTTACAGACTTTTCTCACATATTTTCTATTTGAAATACTATCAGGCTAATTTAAACATCAAATATGAAATATCTCATGTGGTTTCCCCTTTGAAGGATATAAGAGTTATTGTGTAAAATTCCTGAAAATCACCAATAATAACTACTCTATTTGAAAACAAGGGTCTTTGTTCAGTGAAGTGAATAGCTTAAAGATGTTTTATTGTCAGACGGAGGCTGTTGCGCAATCCTGTGGGTTTTCCGGGCCTGTAAACTGCTTTGCAAAAGCCCTTATGTGGCCGATCATGCATCATCTTGACTTTTTTTCAGCACATAGAAATGGAAAAACAATTATTTCTAAACCTTGGATATTCTTTAGTGAGGGGGAATATTATGCTTTTAGATGTAAATAACAGCTGATAGTAATAGAGAGATTATAAACAGCTAATAAGTAAAGGTCAAATGTCTTTTGCAGCGTGCTTCCTATTTTAACAGTATGGGTCATTAACACATGATTAAGTGCCACATATGAAATTTAAATAAGTAATTTCCCTCTGGGATTATTAAAGTATTTCTGATTCTGAACTATCCATCCTCAACATATTCTCATTATCAGTTCGTATGAAATCGTAAGAAAAGTTATGCACAGTAATTCGTATGTTTTTGACGTTTTTCCTCGAAAAAACATATCAGTGCGCATGCGCAGCCAGACAGACGAAAAAAGCAGATCAGCGGACGGACGTAAAACTGGGACAGACAGTGCAATAATTACTTCATGATGTCTCTCACTAGGTTGCTTGCTGTTTTGTATGTTAGGGTTAGGGTTAATTGTATGTTAAATTGTATGTTATTGAATGGTCCGTAAGATGCGCAAGCGCATGGATATCTTCTCTCAAGGCAAGACGTAAAAATACGACGAAATATGACGAAAAAAACGTCAAAAACGTACAAAATACTAGGCATAACTTTTCGTACAATTTCATACGAACTGATAATGAGAATACACTGACATCCTCCATACGTGGGGTCGGGGTGGGGGGGTCAATCTGATAATTAGAGCAAAATCAAACCTGATGATGTCATGATAGGCTTAAGACACTTAACCCACATGCAGAACACCATAGGAAGCTGATCAAAAGTTTAACAGAGTTTATTGAAAAAACACACAGAGTAATTATGAACTGGTTCTGGTACAGGTCCGGGACTGGAATCACTGATATCTGCAGAGATGGATAGTTTGATTAGCCAGGCAGCTTAGATGGCTTGTCAAGTGTGTTAATTCAGAATGTACCTAGATGAGGTTCTGGCAGATCCTTTGAGAGGGGGGGAACCGGTTGGGTCCAGAGACTGTAGATTCAGCAGGGAGTGCAGCAGCAGCAGCGTCTAGCTTCTGACTTGTGAGTTTCAGACCTTGACTTGGTTTCCTAGCTCTTCCTTGAGAGCTGTTGGAGGAATCCAGACTGATATCTTCAGGTTTGGCTTCCTTGGGCAGGCAGGCAGGTTTCCAGGCAAAGCTCATCCAGAGCTTCAGACTTCAGTCGGGGTTTTCTGTGAGCAAAGAAGACAAAGGCAGGTTAGAATCCAGTTTCTCTCTAGAGCCAACTAAGATTCTCTAAGATTAAGAGAGGCTCAGGTTCGCTAACCAAATTTGGTCAACACTGCGGCGTTGAAGGAAGGTCTGACTGCTGCTTATGTAGGAGGTCTCCTGATGGGCTGACGATCCTCAGGTGTGCTGAGGGCTCCAGCCCAGGAGACCCACAGCGCTCTCTGCTGGAGACAGGTGGCAGATCTCCAGATCCCAGCATGCAAAAGTTTTTTTTATTGACAATTACCTTCAGTTTACAGTAAAACACAACAACCACTGCTAGTGCATTAATAAGTGGGATTTTTTCAAGAGTACCTCTTGATTTTCACAGCAATAACTTCATGAATAGAAACAATACAGGTATTTCAGGGTTTAATTAGTTCTTTTGACAAAGTTATACTTAAATGAAGTGAGCTTAGTTTTATTTTGCTGTGCAAAAACTCACTGGTAATGTTTTTTTTTGTGTAATAACCAATAACATATGGCTAATAATAACATAATAACACTTTTTTTTACACTATTCCTTCGAAGCTATAATCTATGTCTTTAGGGTTTATAAGAATAATGTTTCCTAATACAGGTAATCTTGTCAGTAGTAATTGTAAGCACAAACAGTGAAGCTACTTTGATGCAAATATAGTGAATTTACATGAGACTATTTTGAGTGAATACCGTGCATATTTAATACATACCCACAGTTATTTAACAGCATTGCAACCCTATTTCTATAATACACTTATATACTTGTCCTGGTCTTTTCTTTTGTTGCAGGAAACCACATGATGTTACGCGTGCTTCCATCAGTCTACCACAAACAGCCAGACACCATTCACCATCATCTGGGTAGCCTTACAGCAATGTTGCCCCAGCTGGAGAGACCCGAGCAGCAACACCTGATCAGACTTATTCAGATGGTTGCAGAGCAGCATCCACTTGTAAGTAATTCCTCTTATTTATAAGGCTTGAATTAGCAGTCTTTAAAAGAATAGTAGCAGTACCAATATTAAACTTGGCAGCCAGAAATAATGGCAGCAATGATTTGGTAAATTGGATAAAAATGTGACCAAAATATTGGGAAGAATAGAATTTCTCTTTGCAAAGTTTACCTCATGTGATCACATATTATTCAGGGTGGATTCCTGTGCACGTTTTAATGTGTAAAACTGCAATCAATGATTCATATTAAAGTGTGAGAAAATCCAGGAGCAGATCTGCTACAAGTCATTGTCTGGTGTTGCTAATGGTTACCTGTTTTGCAACCACAATTTCTTTGAATAAAATGGTTCTTAAATTCTGGGAATGTCTGCAAAAAATATGGGACCTGAAGGAAGAATTTTCCAGTTCATCAAGACCTTTAATGCCAAAAATTTAATGGTAGTGGAAAATGGCTTGACAACAGTGTTTTTCAACTGCTAAGATATTCCCCCCTGAACCCCCCCACACAGTGGAAGTGAGTCTATCTGTGACACATCAGGTTGGAGACCTTTTGAGAAGGAGGCCATATAATAACAAAAATTTGTTTTAAAGAAACCTGTGAACAAAAGATACATCTACGATAGGCACATCTGGATTACAGGAAATACATTAGCTGGACCACAATGGATTATTGTACGGTTACTTTGATAAATCCCTCTTGTGTGGGACATCTTGAAAAACATTTGCGTGGAAAAGAAAAGTTTAGTTCTTAACCATAGAACGGCTGATGCCCTAAATTAATCCATGGTTGTGGTTGTTTCTCAACTATGTGATAAGAATTACTTACTGTTCTTCTCAAAAATTACAATTCAGTCACATTTTAATGATAATCTGTATATTTTTCAGCGGAATAAAGAACTGCGCTACAAACAAGAAAGGGCCAAAGGGCCATGTAGGTCTGGAAGGTAGTTTTTTTCTCCCTTAAAGGTCATTTAATATGCTTTTTTATGTATCCAAAGTCAACTCTAGGCATAGATATAATGAAATCCTGACTTTTGCAAACTACAAAGTATTCATATTTCATGAAATATTATTTATTTTCTAATTACAAGACACCTTTTTGGTATTTTACTTTATGGACATAAAAATCAATAGGAAAAGCTACTGTATGTAAAGCTGTTGGAACGCCACTGAAAAGTTTTGCAACTTTGCATCAAACACACCTCAGTGTCAACAAGCACATCTACTGTAAGCAGCATAAAATTCATATGCACTTGGCAAAAACTGAGGTAATACAGTATTGTTATGTTACAAGCATATAGCCAAAATAGCAGAAAAAAAATAATTTAATGTAAAGTTTTCTTGAAATAAATTCATTTTTTTCTTGAATAAAGGAGGTAAGTTTAATTTCGTTTATGTATATAGTGGCAATTCAAAACAAAGAGACAATTCAAGCCAGATCATACAGTCAGATTGATTCAAAGTTTTCTAAGGAAAACCAGTTGATTGCATCGACTCATTGTCTCAAATTAAATCCCTTACACCAAGCATGCTAGTAGCGACAGTAGACAGGAAAAACTCCCTTTTAACAGCAAGAAACCTCCGGAAGAACCAGGCTCAACATGAGTGGCCATCTGCTGAGGCTGACTGGGGTTCAAGGACACAGAAGCAGACATACAGTAGCAGCCATTCTCTGTATGCTGCTTTGAGAACATTATTCTTGAAAACTAAATAGAGCTGATAAAATTGAGCTCTGCAAAAATACCTTTAATCCAGCATATCTTGGAATTGAGTTGTTGTGATCCAACACCCCAGTGTTGGATCACAACAAATACCAGCAAACAAATCACCCAGTGGTTAAACATGCACAGTTTTATTCAGAGGAGAAACAAACCCAGCCATCTGGAGTTATTCTTTTTCTCTCCCTTATCCCCCCCACACCCATCCATGCACTTAAAGGATTGGCAGCTTCATTGTTTCAGTATTCATCACAGCACTTGTGAAATGTTCTGCATTTTAATGTCACTTACTTGACGTGATGTTGGTAATGTGAAAAGATATATATATATATAAAAAACATTTTAAGCTGTCATGCACCATGTTTGGTAGAAAAAAACAATTGTTGCATATTTCTCCAGAAAACGTGACTCATTATGGAGCAGCAACAGAGCAGACAATCGTGGGTTTTCAGTCTAGTGCATCTGAGTGAGATCAGTGGCGATAATGAGCAGGAACTGTTCATTCATTCAGTTTGTTCAGAAGGTCCGTCTTTTGTTCTATATATTTAATGAAAGAGATGGAGCTCAGACTCAATTTGGTTTGTTAGTGCAGAAGCGTAGTCACACACTAATGAAACAATGCTGAGTATTTCTTGTAATTTTTGGCTTCATTTGTCCTAATCCTTGCAGATGCTGAGCACACATGTGCCCACACTTGTCAGCTATCTTGGAGAGCACACACTTACAGAGGCTTTGTTGGGTGCTCTTGTGGACGTTTCCCAGGCCAGCCCTTCGTCACTGGTCAGATTTCTGCCATCACTGAGGATGCTGGGACAACAGTCTGCAGCTTTTCTTTGTCATGTGGCAAAAATCCATGGTGCTGTTGGCATCCTAAGTGAGGTAAAACACCCAAGACACATACAAAATTAAATATTTCTGTAAGAGGCTTGGAAGGAAGAGCCTGCCCTACATTAGGTCATAATAAAGTGAAAGAGAGATGCTGTTGATGGTTTTCTGTCAGACTCCAGTGGCAGGAAACTGAACAAGCACAACATTCATATTTTCTAAATAATTAACTGAAGATGGTTCGGTTTTTCTTGAAGGCCTCACTATACTATTAAATATTCATGTATATTACACATCAAAACTGTAAATGTTTATAATTTACTATTATAAACACAGACATAAGAATGATAACAGTCAAAAAATGGAGATATGTATCTGTACTCTTTAAACGTGTGCATGAAAAATGATGTCTTCCTGTAAAGATAAACCCTGCTGTTGTGACCCTTTTATATAAAATCTTGGAGATTAGGGTTTAATAAATACAAAAAAAAAATGATTAAGAAAACTCATATAAAGACCTGCCAAGTGGATCAAGCCCAGCATAAAGTGGATTTATCCGAACAATATAAAGCTTTAATAATACTTAACAAAGCAAAGGATAGCAGGTATTTTTGGGGTCTCCAAAGCCAAAACAATAAACAAAAGCTGAGATTGTTCCTGAAATGAACCTGTTGAAGAATGTATTAATTTAATTGACTTCGTCCAGACTTCCATCTGTCTGATTATCGTTCTGCTTGATGCCTGCTGGAGCTTGCTTTCCAGCCTCTTCTTTTATGCCTCCTTGCATACTCTTATCTTAACCTTAAGTTGCTTTTGTATAATCCTCATTAATTCCCTGGCTCCCTGCAATTTAATGTTTTAGATAAATTAATCCATGAGTTGGAATTAAACACTAATAAATCTCAACCTAAATTATGTAATAATCTGAAACCTAAACTTTAAATGTGTGTGACAGGACTTAAATGTTGATGCTTAGAGATGCTTTGCATCCTGTCTAGCAGTTTATATTAAAGCTACAGTGTGTAATTTTCAGCGACATCTAGCGGTCAGACTACAGACCGCAGCAACATGAACATCTCCCCCCCACCGCTTCTCCCCCCCAACAGTACGGCGAGCGTTACGGGACAAAATTTCTTCTACGACGTCCACATCACCTACCCTCTCAAGTGATGAGGTTTGTTTACATAGATAATTTTACAGATAGTATTTCATTAGTCTGAGTAGGGTATAGATTTCATGTAGACTTAAGATAATAAATATACCCGTTATTTTTTCTACATCGTTGTGACGTCTTGGTGAGCTGCTTTGCATGGTGATATAAACAGACGAAGTAATTGTAGTCATTAGTTTAACAGCGAGATTGTGTTCGCTGGAAGAATATATATCCCCCGTTTACAGAGTCCAAGTCATTTTGGTGGCACGGGGGTTACAACGCGAGGGAGAGGGAGAGGACGAGGGCGAAGGCAGGGAGGCCGTGCAGCTAGGGCCAGGCGAGAGAGGGGAGCCAGCGGGGTGAGAGCAGAGGAGGAAAGGCTTGAAGATCTCCAAAGGAGCCGGAGAGAAGTAACCGAGGTATATATCCAGAAAATTATTTTACAGAAAATTACTGAATCATTACCTGTGAAACGTCAGGGACGTTGCTGAATAAGTATACTGGAGAGTAACAGCATCATCACGCAGCATGTTATTGTTTTAGACAGGTCTGAGCATCCTGTACTCCAAAAACTGCAGTGATATTAGACAATTGTGTGTGTAGGATTAATTACCTGTCCAAGAGAAAACTGGCAACTTGAGCGTCACTTTGAAAACCTTTTTCCTCCATCAGTGACTTCCATCGTGTAAATGCCGTGCCAATGTTGATCCGTGTTTTTTGCCGTTTCTTGTCACGCTTGCGTTTATTCTCGTCGTGTTTCCGCTTCTTAGATGACGGGGGTTCGGTGCCCGCCGCTTTTCGTTGTGATACAGAGTAGGCATGATCCTCCATTCGTCTGATGTTTGGCCACACAGTGCCAAACAGTTTGCAAAGTCACTCACGCCTGCCGCCTTGTTCACCTTTCTTGTTACTGAGGCGCAGTATACCTGCTTCTTCTTCTTCTTTGGTTTCAGGCAGACTAAACGCTTCTCAGGCATAATACTGCCATCTACTGTTCAGTACCGCCTCAGTTAATCTCTCTCAACTTGCCGTAGTTATTTTTGAGCGTCATGGGAGATCTCGCAATCGCTAGTTTGTTGCCTCTGCGCTTGCCGTAGCGCAAAGATGTCAGCCTCCATGGCTGCGAGACCCGCTCCTATGTAATTATAAATAACGAATTCTAAGGCAACGCAAATATTATGGTTAAAAGGCTGAGCTCATAGGTGATGATAAATAACATAGTTATGTATAATATATTAAATTTCTGACTTTATATGCCTGTAATTATTACACACTGTAGCTTTAAAAGAAACAGATTCTGATATGTTAAATGAGAACAATGCTAATAGGGGGGAAACCAGCGACAAGCTGATTTTACATCTTTGATTGAAATTGAATTTATGTCATTTAGGTTTATATTAAGTTTCATTTGCATAGCTTTAATGAATTTGTATTTTTAAGAGCTCAGATCTCCTTAATAGTTGGACAGATTCTGCTTTGCATAAGTTAAAGATTGTGAATTATTAAATTTCCTGAATTGTTGATAGAAGACAAAGAATTTTTTACTAGCTCCAAGAAAAAAGTAAATCATTAACAAAACATTTTTCCTCTTCTCATTAACTCTGCATTATTGCTCCAATAAGAAAAGCCTCGATCATCTTGAACTGATTCACTACACACTTCTAAAAATGACTTCCTTATTTTTCCTGGTACTTTGAAATGAGGTAAATTACCCTTAGATATTAAATCTTGTTGTAACATTTCCTCCATAAAACAAAAGTCATGAGCAGAATAATTCAAAGCAGTCATTAGACACAGTGTTCTCAAAAAATAATTAACCCCTCACAGATTTCTTCTTCTGCTTTTTGTTTTTCACATGGAAATATTTTGGATCATCAAATAAATGTAATAATCAGAGGGAGATCACCCAAGTTTATTTAAAATACACTATAAACAGTTTTACTGATAAAGGGTAAAGGTTAATAAGTTATTAAAATGTATCTGGTTCTCCATAAAAGATAAAATCTTTCCTTGTTAAATCAGATAGCCAAATGTGTTCAACGATTTCTGGATTTGATTACATGAACCACACCTTTTCCTACATGCTGCCAGACCTTTTCAAGACACTGAAGACATTGCTTGACTAGAGCCTGATAAACTTAGTTCAATGTTCTGTATAAGCAACTCATCATGCCACAGTCTAGGAAATTCAAAAATAGATATAAATGGAGTCCTCTTTTCGTTTTGGAAACAGTGGCATGGCCATCTACCGTGTATTTTTGGTTATAGAGCCACTGTTCACCTAAATATGAAACAGTATTGGAATTTGCAGGGGAAGCAGGCCTACCAAATTTAGTCCAAGAGTAAATCAATGACTCATCCAGGAGATCACTAAAAAACTCAACATCTAAAATGCTGCTAGCCTTAATTTCCTCAGTTAAAGTTCAACTTTTTTATTTTCTTTAGTCCAACTGTTTTTAATGTTCTTTTTTGTTTCTGCATTTAACTTATTTATTTTTCATTTCTTTTTTTTCCCCTATTTGTTTGATTCTGTTTTATTTTCCTATATTTTAATCATGTAAAGCACTTTTCATTGTCTTTGTACTTAATTGTGCTATACAAATAAATTTGCCTTGCCTTGCCTTGCCTAAAGCCAGAATGATTTAACAATAGAAAAAGTGAGAGAAAATCTGCATCTAGGAGAAAAAAATAATTCTAAACCTCATGTCACATTTTCCAAAGCATTTTAATGCTTCTAAGACTTGTGGAATTCTAATATATCCATGATATCTAATGGAAATTCTGCTCTTACCAAGAAGATCCTGCAGGAAAGTGATCATCCATCAATTCATTACCTTAGAGGCTGGACTGTGATCCCAAGTGTCATAATCATAGTTTGGATTGCGCTCTTAGTACGATGTTGTAATATGACCTTAAAGGAAAAGTCAGGTCACTATGGAATAATCAATGGATCATTATTCATACCTAAAACTAATACATTGAAAGTAATGAATTTAGTGTAAAAAAAATAAAAACAATAATTTTCGTCACGATCACTGAGTCTGGGAGCGGTAACACCTCACTCCTGACATCTTCCGGCAGTGACGTCACGGTGCGGTAAGCCTAGCGCCATTCTAACCGCTTTACAAGCAAAATCAATAGGAACTACTAGATACATCTGCAATCAACAAAAAATTTTTTAGATTTCCAGAGGACTTCATCATTGAAATTCGCGGGAGCTACAGTTAGGGCCGGATCTATCAAAGGTTTGCGTGTATAAAAAGGTGAGCTATTTCACTGCGCACGCTAAAAAATGTACCAACTGATCTATCAACAGCGTGCTAAAAGGATTTGGTCTTTAAAACATGCTAAATAGCGCCTCTTATCCATTTAGTACTTTTTCTGCAATGAATATGAAATATGGGGCGTTTACACGCAGAAGTGCGTCTTGTGGGAGGAGAACATGTAAATATATTAATTTAGCACTCGCAAAGTGATTTATTAGACCTGGAAGCAATTTTGCTAACGGTATCTGACTCTATATTTAACACGTTTCAAAAGATGGTGCAAATGGTCTGTATGCGTAATTGCTAGAGGTGGGCGATACCGGGATTTTTTAATCGATCCGATACCAAGTAAATACTGGGTCAGTATCGCCGATATCGATACCGATACCGATACTTTTTACATTTAAGCTGCACTTGCCTGTTGCTTTTTTTCTATAAAGTTCTCAATCGTGGAATAAATAAGAGATTATCTAATGTTAGCTTATTTTAGCTAACAATTTTTAATGGGATAAATGTACTGGGTTTTTTCAAGGTCTTAACTACACTTTCTGAGTAATATATGATGTATAATGAAGTGCTGCAGACGATGACCACTGTTATCTACCTGGATATTCTCTGGAGGACTGAAACGCTTGGGTCAAAGATGTCTGTCTGAGGCTGGAGGCGGGTCTTTGGTCTCTCTCTCCATCCAAGTCTGAGTGAGCACTCACCCAGCAACCGGCAGCGCGGTTGTCTGTGTGACGTAGTGCTGAGTGGGCAGGCCAAGCTAAGCCTGCGCGCTGATTGGCTGGCGCCGCTGAGCCATGTGACTGTAGGAGAGGGGAGGGGGAGCAAAGTGCTGTTACACATATGGGGAAACTGGTGACTCCGCAGCAGTCAGCGCGCGCGAGAGAGGATAAAAAGTATCGATCTTGTTAAACGAATATTGTTCAATATAAATACCAGCGTTGGTATCGATAGTATCGATCCTGGGATCGATCCGCCCACCTCTAGTAATTGCGCACACATGGCAGCGGTTATTGTCGCAAGAAGGAGACATCGAAATGAAGCAAGGAGACGCAGAGAACGCATTTTTTCACTCCGTGTGAATATTTTTGCATTGAAGGAGGAAACGATTATCAAAACATATCGTTTATCCAGCATTGCCATTTTGGAGCTGTTGGGGGAACTCCGAATGGATTTGGAGCCAGCCACAAGGAGGACCCACGCAATACCAGATATCACAAAACTCCTTGCAACATTGCACTTTTTTGCATCTGGGTCATTCCAGTGTACGGTTGCAGCGAGAGCTGGGATCTCCCAATCTCGTTTTTGCAGAAGTGCTGTCCGATGTGCTGTCCGACGGGGTCGGGGTTCTCCCCCTGCGCCTGTGGAGCAATGTGCCAATGCTGCGGGGATGCGTACGCGTAGTAATCTCATCCACAGTCACTTCTTGTGAGCCATTTGGTATGTGCATTTTTCTACAGGCCAATACAAAACACCTGTTTTTTTTTTTTTTTTTTACTTCAGTGAAGTAGAAATTCAGCCACATACCACCTTAGGGAATAAAGGTTGCCAAAGTTTTTTCTTTTTATATATATATATATATATATTTTTTTTTTTTTTTTGTTGGGGGTCACTGTAAGATTTAAATTTCTTAATGTACTAGTTTGTACAAACTACAAACTACTTTGCCGCAAACCAAAAAACTCGCAAAACCATCATTTAAATAGGGCGTCTCCAACAGTTTTGCACCAGCCACCAGTTACGCAATCGCTCTTGTTAAATCACCCGCAAACCATGGTTCAGCCCCTCTCGCAAAATTCCAGTTTGCGAGCGCAAATTACTGCACGCAAAATTGGATCTTGATAAATCCGGCCCTTAAACTGACAATGCCCACTTGCAGTTCTAAAGAATTAGTTATTTCACCTTTACGATTCATGATCCACCACGGATGGGTTCGTTGTTGGATTGCCAACTTGAAGAGGAAGGATTTGCCATTGAACTTCTGGCCAGAGAAAAAACACATCATATATAGCCAACATTTCGAAGAACAATGTTTTCAAGATGATTTGGGTAACGTCCTGTTGTAACAAACACCAGATACAGCAATGGGACTTGATCAACAGCTGATAGCGCACCGTGACGTAACAAATCGGTAGGTGGCAGTAGTGTAGTGCTTTACCGGATGTCTCCGGTAAAGCACATTGAAATGAAAATTACCCTTTAAACACTTTTTTAATTTTTTTTATTTATTTAAAGTATGTAATAATTTCATATTTAAAGTACTTTAAAACGTTTGAATTCTGAATATGACCGGACTTTTCCTTTAAACAGGCAGCTAATGCTTAAAAAAAAACTGTGAATTAAAACCACTCTGCAGAGAAAAGTTTGCCAACTTTTTCTTTGATTTGCCTCATTTGTTTAAAAGCTGAGATTAAGAGCTGCTTTTTGATATGTCCAGTCTGTACATGTTTGACACTTCTGTAAAGGCAAGTTTATCTCTCAATCAGTCACCCCACACTTATGTCAGACGAGGTTTTTCTCATGTTAAAGCAACAACATCCTCTGGGGTAAAAGCTTGACTGTCCACAGGAAGAAAAATGACGTTCAGCATCAAGGGTTCCCACTTTCTGTCCTCTTTTGGGTCTGTTTAAGGTAGTTTAAAAGCTATTTGGGAAAAATAGTAACAGGGGAAAATATATTAGTCTCCAGATGCTTTTTTTTTCTTCCATATGCATCATCGGGTATATTTGCAGATACCGTAAACACACACACAGACACAATCAGAAACTGTTCTCCAGGGCAAGATTTCCTCTGAAAGCTGCTTCCTGCTCAATCTTCATGTCAAGCAGTCTGCCAACCCAACTTTATCACACTCTCTGATGCACACCCAAGCACACACTCTCACACACACACATCCCACACAAGGGTTTTTTTGGACCAAAGTGTACTGTCTTTCTTCACCTTGGATCCATTTGGAAAATAACCCTTGTTTTCGGGAAAATGCTCCTGCAGAGGCCTCTTGGTGATGGCAGTGGGGAACGCCTCGTGTGGGTTGTTGATGTGCCCTGCACACGTCCACTCGCTCCTATAAACACACACTCACATCCTCACACTTGGATGTGTTTTTTGCCCGATTGCAAAATGTCTCTTTCTTCCTTCTGAATAGAGCAAAGGGGAGGTTGTGTATGTGGACTTATTGCTTGCTACATCAGAATATATCACCAGGGAAAGAAACATTATACTCTTTACAAAACGTCAAGTTCAACAGCTGAGCAATAAATATGCCATCTGATAATAATACTAGCCATAAGTCCTTCATGCTGTTGACCTCCCTTAAAAGTAGAGTCAGTGAGACGCTGTGGTTAATTTAGTGTTTGGTGACTTTGCTGTTAGCAGGTTTAAAGTTCCCTCCAAATGCCAGACGTCATTTAACCATTGGTTTTTAGTCTAAATCTGGCCGGATCATCATAGTCTCGATTTAACTCAAAAATCATTGTTGAAAACTGGTCTTTGTTTGTTCATTCTGATTTTGTCCCACTTTAGGCCAATAAAAGATGTTGCAAACCCAGTTTTTAATGTAAATTCAATGATCTGAAAATTACAGCTTTTCACCTTTCACTTGTCAAACAAATGTAGACGTTGTTTGGATGTAAATCATGTCTTCTATTCAACCAATTTTTCTTGGTGGGTTGGCTCAAAAAATATTTCTTAATCCTTCATTTAATGGTTTTTCTTTGAACAAATCAAAGCCATGTCTGCTTCTTCATACCTTTTTTATTGCTCTTGCATTCTTATTGTGAGAGTGAAATTGTTTTGGTGATTTTTCTTTAAGCACACGTCTGTGTGGTTTGCATTCAGCGATTCTTCAACCCTGATCCTCAAGGTGCACTGCCCTACAGGTTTTAGATGTTTCTCCACTTTAAAGCTGCAGTCTGTAACATTGAGAAGAGAGCAGACTTCGACTGAAAATTTGAAGAAAAACAGGTTTCACGCCACTCCCCCACCCTCTCTGCTTCACTCATGCCCCACCTCCAAGCGCCACCCCTCTCACAGCACCTGCGCGGCTACCGCATGCGACCAGATGCGTCCAAGCAGCGTACGCCGGCATGGAGTGTGAACCGGTAAGAGCGATAACACTCACCTCCAAGCAGCTAGATATAAGATGCTGGTTATACCGAAGTTTGCCATGTAAGCAGCTGTCGGCAGGGGCAGTAAGGGCAGTTTCTCTTTCGCTGGTGGCTGTCGCTCCGCCATGACTTCCACGCGCGTCCTCCTGACTGCGGCAGCCGGGCGCTGCGGCAGGTTAAGCGGTGAGGGGGGGGGGAGCTGTGATTGACACTCCATCAGACAGTCCTCTGGCTGTGATTGGTTGTTTTGACTCGTCCCGAATTATTCTTTCCAGATTGAAATACAGGCAGTATGCAGGACCAATTGAAGCAGTTTTTTTCACAGGTTACATGTCACATGTACTGCTGTCTGGGCATAGGGACAGTTTTAGCCAATATGACAAAAAAGTGATTTTTAAAAACTTACAGACTTCAGCTTTAACACACCTGTTTCAGATCATTGCAGTTCACCATAGTTTGGTAATCAGCCATCAATGGAAATCAGCTGTGCTGAAGCTGAGAAACATGCAGGGCAGTGTGCCTAGAGGAGCAGGGTTGAATAACTCTGGTTTAAGGTACTTCTGTTTGAACGCCTAGAGCAGGTCCAATCCCAAACCGGCCCCTAAAGAGTACCCCTAAGCATTAGCCCTGTATTTGGATGTTTTCGCGAAGGCTCCTCCTTATAAAGAGCCGTCCCAAACCACATAGAGGGTTGGGCCAATGAACCATAGATTATTTTAATAAGCGGTGTGTTCGATTTCAGAGGCTGCATCCTCCAAGGACCCAGTCTGTCTGTACTGGGTCCTTCCAGGTCCATGAAAGTCAGGAGGCTGAAAGAGTTTAGCTATGGATTTATACAGGTCCATCCTTCTCAGGCTTCCAATGCCCATACCCATACGCTTTGTCGCCTAGCAACCGTGACAGTTGACACACAAAGCAGACAAAGATTGGATACCAAACTTCTTACTACTGTTCTGGGTGCTAATAACATTTTCGAGGAGCTTCAGCAGAAGTGCTGTCATCACGAATATCATATTTATTATCCTCACACTGCAGAGATATTAGACTCTGTGCCTAAATGTCAGCCAAATCCCATTTGCACAGGGACAGATAAAACCTTTCTATAAACCAAACATTATCCACCACATATCTGACTCAATTACTACTTAAGAAAACTATTTTCATAGATTTGAGACAGAATTATTTACATTATTGTATTATATTAAACTGCACTTACAGTTTTCACCAATGTTCGGCACCATTTTGCTTTTTCCTCTGAGCAAGGAGCAGCCGGCTTGCTAGGACTCAAAATGAATCACGTGATTCCCAATTTCAGAAGGGGCAAAAAGAAGGCTGCATTTGTCAGCCGCATAACGAGGAGACTTGCAATCTAAACAGGCCTCTGCGCTGCGTTATGATGTAATCGGCTGACAAATTTGGCCTTCGGAGGATGCAGCCACTGAATTCTAACTCAGCACTTAGGCTTAGACAGCTTTTATTGTCATTTTGTGTACACAGAGTGTGTATACAAAACGAAATTTAGTTTTTTTCAGCTTTAAGACAGTGAATGAGCAGCAGTGAAATGAACATTTCCATTCCATAAAGTGCTGAAGTGATCCAATGTAAACAGTGTGGGCGAAAAATCTGCTTTCCATTTCCAGTGGAGGGAAGAGGGCATTAATTTCTATCCCCCCACCTTCAATCAAGGCCCCCTCTACTGCTGAAAGTGTGACTTCATTGGAGGTGACACTCGATACTCGAGCATAGGAGCGGTTTAGGATTGGGCATCAGTGTTTTTTACTCATGCACTAAACCTTCCAACAGCAAGGGTTTTTAAAGAAACAGAGACTAAAATCATGTTCTTGTTGATGAAGTTAAAGACTGTTGTCTATGTCACAAAACAGGCAATATCATTCCAAAGGATTTGTGGCATATTCTTCGTGTAGCAAGACAAATGACAAATTTTTTTATTTATTTTTTTAGTCAAATAAATTGTGTGTAATTTATTTTTGAGCAGTTTAAAAACATAACAGTTTTGAATACACATAATTTTCTTGGCTCAAACTTAGATTGTTTTAACAATAAAAAAAATCTCATATTGCTACAGATTCCTAGATTGTTTTAGGTTTGA
Source organism: Cyprinodon tularosa (assembly GCF_016077235.1). Lineage (NCBI taxonomy): Eukaryota > Metazoa > Chordata > Actinopteri > Cyprinodontiformes > Cyprinodontidae > Cyprinodon > Cyprinodon tularosa. The sequence goes on from NW_024038781.1 coordinate 328,202, forward strand.
ACTTGAACTGGTCCATTACAGCATATTCAGTTCTTTAATCTAGGGTCACCACAACATGACGACACCAACAGGATGTTTTGCAGCAGGGATAGTCCTTTTATAAGAACTTTCTGCAACAGATCGTGTTTTACACTGTCAAAAGGTGTGCTCTGTCCCCTTGTGGAAAAAACGTATATACAATTACATCTTCTTTTTAATTATCCGTTTCCAGCAACACCTGAGCACCATCCACAGTATCCAACAATCTGAACAGTGATGTATTGCCTCAATGAATGAAGTTGTTTTTAAATAGCTTTTTCAAATCCCTAAGTCTCCCCCTATGAAAATAGCTGCAAACAAATAGATAACTCTCAAATCGATTAGCTCGTCATTACGTTGACCAGATTTTTTTCAGAAGAGAACATTTTAAAATATCTAAAGCATAAGCTATAAATTCTGGTTTAAGTTACTAAGCATGCAATGATCAAATATTATATTATATTTAAATAAGGAGATAGCAATATATTAACTTTTGCTGAAAAAATACAAACATTTATATTATAAATGCAAAAAGAAAAATTAACTAAACAGAAGCTGATTCTCAATTTCTCCCTTTAGACAGTGGGATTTTCAGGGTTTAAAACTGAAGAATATATTTGAAATTTAGAATAAATAGAAAAAAATGTGCAATAGGCAGAGCTGGGAATCAAAGTAAACGAATAAACAGATAAATGTATCAATACGGCATATTTATAACGAATGCATAAAAACACATCTAATTTAATGACGACATCCATAAGACATTATGTCACAGCTCAGGAACTCTCCTGCGGGACAAAAGGCTTTGTAAATATCTTAAATCATCATGTGCATGTGCATCTGTAGATGTTTTGCTCCAGATTACCTTCACTGATTTAGTCTCAGCTTCATGCTGAAATTCTTGGATCATGTTGTAATTTTAAGGATTTTCTCTAAATGTTGTTCAAAGAGTAGACTGTTGATATTAAGTCTTACTATATGCTTGATGTGTTGCCATAAATCCTGGACTACACAGAAACAGATTATTGAAAACAGTTCACCATTATTAGTCACTTCCTGCATAAGAATTTAGCCAATAGGACACGGAATCTCGAGCTCAGCTTCCAAATAGGTAGAAGAAAAGATGCTATTTTGGTCCCACAATAGAAGAATTAGTCTTCTACACTAAACATATTCCTTATAAGGCAATGTGCCATTAAAATCTAAGGTTTAACATCTTGCTCAGCAACACACAGTGACTGTCTGAGTTTCAAACTGGCAACTTTGGCAACCTCTCCCAAACACAAATTCCCAGTTCTCTAACCACCCTATTTGTTATAAGATGATGAAGGAAAGCTTCACATAAGCTAATGAAATGTTTTACTGGCCAAAAAAGAAACAATGTGACCATGATTGGATGTTTAGTTTAAAAAAAAGCTTATACTCAACTAAATATCTTTTTGCCTCCAGCCTGAGCTGCAGGTGAGCTTCTGCTTAATTTTTAAGCTAAACTCATGCAGATTCTGATGGCATATCTCCAAAATCAGACTTGTAAATTTCCCGCTATTTGTAGGATCAGTGAATAAATGAATGACTCTACAGGGAGAGCTTGTGAAATGTGCCAGATGTTACTGTATCCTTCTTAACTCACCACTTGATGTGTGCATATTTGGACAGTTTTTCTTTGTCTTGCTTTTTAAACAAAAAGAAGTAGTTAAAGAAAGGATTTTTTTTTAACATTTATTTATTGATTTATTGATTTTAACAGGAGAACAAGAAACATACATATATACACTTACAAATAACAGATAAAGTGGTGTATACAAAGTTTAATCAAGATAAAAATTATATTGAAGATAGACTGGAAACCTACCTAATATTGTTGAATTTGTAGTCTTTTATAACAATTTTTTTTTTTTTTACCTTTACTTGCCTTGAATTGTCAAAAGACATTGTTGGGCATTTGGATCTGAGTTAGATCTTTATGTAGTTGAAGACTAGTTCTTGTAGATTTTTACAAGATGACATATCACGATCACATTCTGGACAAAGAAATAGACATTCTCTGCCTCACAGAGACTTGGCAACAGCCCGGTGTCTACAGCTCCCTGAATGAGGCCTGCCCACAAGGGTACTCATACCTGGACAAAGCCCGCACAACTGGGCGGGGTGGGGGCCTTGCTGTTTTATTTCGCAGCTACTTTGCAGTGTCCCTCCTGTCTGTACCCGGTGCTTCCTCCTTTGAAAGCCTTGTTTTTAAATGCAATAATCCTTTCTCTGCTACAGTAGCTGTCATATATCGCCCCCCTAAACCACAACCAACTTTCATTTCTGACATTCATCAGTTCCTAATCTCTCTCTGCACAGCACACTCAAATATTCTTGTAATTGGTGATCTCAATATACACATGGACTCACACACTTCCCGTCTAGCTGCCGAATTCAAACAGGTTTTGGACTGTCTAAATCTTCAACAGCTGACAGATGGCCCCACCCACAGCAAAGGGCATACTCTGGACCTTGTTATAACTGACTCCCTTCCACTCACCAGCATCAACATATACGATGTTGGTGTCTCAGATCACCTGGCAGTTACATTTAGACTCCCAATAACCTTTTTCACCAAACCAAAACGCCATATCACTTTCAGAAACATCAAAAACATTGATTCCTCATCCTTCAGCTCACATCTTCAGCATCTTTCCCCCTCTCCACTCTCATCAGCCAGTGACTTAATGGACTTCTACAACACAAGCCTCAACTCCATCCTGGATACTCATGCTCCTGTAATAACCCAGACTGTCACATTCACACGTTCCGCTCCTTGGTTATCCAAAGAGCTAAGGCAAATGAAGAGGTCTGGCCGTGTCCTGGAGCGGGCATATAAAACATCTGGCCTGACGGTGCATAAATTGGCCTACCGGGAACATCGCAGAAATTATGCAACAGCCCTCTCCAAGGCCAGGTCCAATTACTACTCCTCGCTCATCAACAATAACCCAGGTAATTCCAGAAAACTCTTTTCCACAATCAGCCATATTCTCAAACCACAGGTCTCCTCATTCTACAACCACACAGATATAAACTGCAACCGGTTTCTGGACTTCTTCATATCAAAAATAGACAGCATCCGCTCTTCACTTTCACCTTCAAACAGCACCACTATTGATTCCGGTTTCACGTCCCTCCTCATTCTTCTTGACCTGTCTGCTGCGTTTGACACAGTAGATCACCACATCCTCCTCCACCGCCTCCAGCATTTCATTGGTCTCTCTGGCACTGCCCTCCACTGGTTTCACTCCTACCTCACTGACAGGACCGAGTACGTGGCCCTGGGGGAGGCAAAATCCAGACCTCACACTGTCACCTGTGGGGTCCCCCAGGGCTCCGTGCTCGGCCCTACCCTGTTCACCATCTACATGCTCCCCCTTAGTTGTGTCGTCGGCAGGCATGGGGTCAACTTCCATTGCTGTGCTGACGACACACAACTTTACATTAAAATGACTCCTCCCAGCTCCCCCGCCAACTCTGTCACCCGCCTCAGCTCCTGCCTGGAGGATATAATGGCGTGGATGAGTCAAAACTTCCTGCAGCTTAATGCCTCAAAAACAGAGGCCATCCAAACTGGTACTCCTCATCAACTCCGTTCCTCTCCTCTCACCTCTGTTTCATTCTGTGGTCATACCATTCCCCTCTCTCCCTCTGTTACAAGCCTTGGGGTCAAGCTTGACCCCCACCTCTCCTTTGACAATCATGTCACCTCCATCTGCAAAACGTCCTTCTTTCACCTCCGTAATATCTCTAAACTCCGTCCCTCCCTATCCCTCCCTGCTGCAGAGAAGCTCGTCCACGCCTTTGTCTCCTCCAGGCTGGATTACTGCAACGCTCTCCTCGTCGGGATCTCTGGCAGGAGCCTTCAGAAGCTCCAGTATGTACAGAACAGCGCTGCCAGGGTCCTGATGAGGGTGAGGAAACACCAGCACATCACTCCCATCCTTCACACTTTACACTGGCTGCCCATTCACGCCCGTATAGAGTACAAGATTCTTCTGCACACCCATCACTGTGTGCACGGTGCGGCCCCCATGTATCTCACTGAACTGCTCACACCACACACCTCTTCCCGGACCCGGTCAGGCCAACAGCACCGTCTGGCCCCACCCAGGACACGGCTAAAAACAATGGGCGACAGGGCCTTCGAAGCCGCAGCTCCCCGTCTGTGGAATGCCCTCCCAGACCACCTTAGGGCCCCACAGACGGTGGATTGTTTTAAGAAAGGACTAAAAACTTTCCTTTTTAGAAATTCCTACAATTGTTGATTTTAGATTTTTTTTAATAGGCTACGTATGCCTTTTAATGTATTGATTTTAATGACTGTCTTTTTACTCTGTTTTTAATGTTATGGTCTTTTAAACTTGTTTTGTAGCACTTTGAGATTTGAAATCAAATGTAAAGTGCATGATAAATAAAATTCATTATTATTATTATTATTATTATCTTCTGCCAATAAGTTGTTTAATGAAGAAACCTTTTGACAGTCACACATTTCAAATAGTCTTATGCCCTTTCAAGATTTTATGTGTAATACACATAAAGAGTACCCCTCATCCTTCAGCTAACTGTAATGTCCTCATGAAGTACATTAAATACCATCAATTTGTGTTTGTGAGTGATCAACACCTTACTTTTCACGCCATTGAGGCAAAGAATCAGAAGTCAAGGACCACGTGGCCTAATGGACAAGGCGTCTGACTTTGGATCAGAAGATTGAGGGTTCGAGTCCCTTCGTGGTTGCTTTAAAATGGCAACAACCCTAGTATTTGAAAAACAAACAATCTATGCTGTTTCAGTATGGAAAGAAAACTTATTTTACGGTGGAACTAAAGAATTTCATTTGTTGTATATACAGGCACTCTGGTATTTAAAGGCTATAGCAACACAAGTGGTGTTGCCTGTAGCCAATGCCACATAAAAATTCAGTTATCAAGCTGCCTTAAAGTGGGCACACACTTTACAGCTTTTTGACCTTTACAGGCCCATTCTCCAGTTGTGCTGGAAACTTGTGGATCAAGCTCATTTTAAGCCTCATCTTTTGTCCTACATTGTGTAGTATACAGGCGATAAGAAGGGATCATTAGGCTCTCCCGATCAGGAATCGTAAGATCGGAAGAAAATCAAAGACGTTTCAAATTCATCCCGATTTCATAAGGTCTTTTTGGGCAAATCCTGCTGTAAAAGCAGAGCTACCAGCGACTTCGAACCAATTTATCAGAACCTTGCTTACTGTGCATGTGCAAACAGGGCACTTCTTCGTCTTCCAGATTGATGAGTTTGACCAGCGCCATCTCTATGTATGCTGCATTAAATTTGCAGTGAATGAAATTAATTTAGCCTACTCTTCAAACCAATTTCGCAGTAAGGCAAGTCAAGACCAGTTATGATGCATCTTTCAATGGCAAGATGATTCAAAGGGCTGTATAGGGAAAAAGAAAAGCACATTGTAGAGGTGACGAGGCAAAAGAAATTCAGAATAAAATTGACATATTAAAATAAATGGACATTATCAATCAGAACAGATAAAGTGGTCTATACAAAGTTTTATCAAGATAAAAATTATATTGAAAATAGACTGGAAACTTACCTAATATTGTTGAATTTGTAGTCTTTTATAACAGTATTTTATTTCATTTTTTTCCTTGGCTTGCCTTGAATTGTCAAAAGACATTGTTGGGCTTTTGGATGTGAGGTAGATCTTTATGTAATTAAGGACTAGTTCTTGTAGACGTTTGCAAGATGATATAACTTCTACCAATAACTCCTTTAATGAAGAAACGTTTTGACAGTCACCCATTTCAAATAGTCTTATGCCCTTTCAAGATTTTATGTGTAATACACATAAAGAGTACCCGTCATCCTTCAGCTAACTGTAATGTCCTCATGAAGTACATTAAATACCATCAATTTGTGTTTGTGAGTGGTCAACACATTAGATTTACGGCCATTGAGGCAAAGAATCATGAGTCAGGGACCACGTGGCCTAATGGATAAGGCGTCTGACTTCGGATCAGAAGATTGAGGGTTCGAGTCCCTTCGTGGTTGCTTTAAAAAGAAAACAACCCTAGTATTTGAAAAGAAAACAATCCATGCTGTCACAGTATGGAAAGAATGGCTTATTGTACTGAGGAATTTCATTTGGTGTATATGCAGGCACTCTGGTATTGAAAGGCTATAGCAACACAAGTGGTGTTACCTGGAGCCAATGCCACATAAAAATTCAGTTATCAAGCTGCCTTAAAGTGGGCACACACTTTACGGCTTTTTGACCTTTACAGGCCCATTCTGCAGTTGTGCTGGAAACGTGTGGATCAAGCTGATTTTAAGCCTCATCTTTTGTCCTACATTGTGTAGTATACAGGCGATAAGAAGGGATCATTAGGCTCTCCCGATCAGGAATCGTAAGATCGGAAGAAAATCAAAGATGTTTCAAATTCATCCCGATTTCATAAGGTCTTTTTGGGCAAATCCTGCTGTTGAAGCAGAGCTACCAGCGACTTCGAACCAATTTATCAGAACCTTGCTTACTGTGCATGTGCAAACAGGGCACTTCTTCGTCTTCCAGATTGATGAGTTTGACCAGCGCCATCTCTATGTATGCTGCATTAAATTTGCAGTGAATGAAATTAATTTAGCCTACTCTTCAAACCAATTTCGCAGTAAGGCAAGTCAAGGCCAGTTATGATGCATCTTTCAATGGCAAGATGATTCAAAGGGCTGTATAGGGAAAAAGAAAAGTACATTGTAGAGGTGACGAGGCAAAAGAAATTCAGAATAAAATTGACATATTAAAATAAATGGACATTATCAATCAGAACAGATAAAGTGGTCTATACAAAGTTTTATCAAGACAAAAATTATATTGAAATAGACTGGAAACCTACCTAATATTGTTGAATTTGTAGTCTTTTATAACAGTATTTTATTTCATTTTTTTCCTTGGCTTGCCTTGAATTGTCAAAAGACATTGTTGGGCTTTTGGATGTGAGGTAGATCTTTATGTAATTAAGGACTAGTTCTTGTAGACGTTTGCAAGATGATATAACTTCTACCAATAACTCCTTTAATGAAGAAACGTTTTGACAGTCACCCATTTCAAATAGTCTTATGCCCTTTCAAGATTTTATGTGTAATACACATAAAGAGTACCCGTCATCCTTCAGCTAACTGTAATGTCCTCATGAAGTACATTAAATACCATCAATTTGTGTTTGTGAGTGGTCAACACATTACTTTTACGGCCATTGAGGCAAAGAATCATAAGTCAGGGACCACGTGGCCTAATGGATAAGGCGTCTGACTTCGGATCAGAAGATTGAGGGTTCGAGTCCCTTCGTGGTTGCTTTAAAAAGAAAACAACCCTAGTATTTGAAAAGGAAACAATCCATGCTGTCACAGTATGGAAAGAATGACTTATTGTACTGAGGAACTTCAGAATTTCATTTGGTGTATATGCAGGCACTCTGGTATTGAAAGGCTATAGCAACACAAGTGGTGTTACCTGGAGCCAATGCCACATAAAAATTCAGTTATCAAGCTGCCTTAAAGTGGGCACAAACTTTACGGCTTTTTGACCTTTACAGGCCCATTCTGCAGTTGTGCTGGAAACGTGTTGATCAAGCTGATTTTAAGCCTCATCTTTTGTCCTACATTGTGTAGTATACAGGCGATAAGAAGGGATTATTAGGCTCTCCCGATCAGGAATCGTAAGATCGGAAGAAAATCAAAGATGTTTGAAATTCATTTCAACTTCATAAGGTCTTTTTGGGCAAATCCTGCTGTTGAAGCAGAGCTACCAAGTGTCTTCTAACCAATTTAATTTTTTTCTTTACCAATTTAGTACTCCTTATCCTTCAGCTAACACGTAATGTCCTTATGAAGTACATTAATCACTGTGCTTGCAAAGTCCACTAGTTTATGGACTGAAGGAAAATATATTTTCTGCCATTAAATCTGAAATATGGTAATCTAACCAAAAGCCTCCGGCAACAAGGCTAAAGCCTGATCCGCTTTGTGTAAGTGCTTTGCAGGTTGAACAGGAGTTAAACAAAAGCAGAGTGGGGATGATGAAATGTGAATGTTTTTACAAAGACCTGTGGGAAGGAAAGCACATTTAGGACAATGAAGGAGTTTATTCTTTCTCAGTTTGCTGAAAATCAGCTGCATGTGTTTGTGTTTGTTATTGTTTGTCATGATTTAGGAACTAAATAGCTTAAGGTTACACTGACTAACCCCTTCTCCAATCTGGCTGGAAATGTAAAACGAATCACATATGAAGTCACCTTTTTACCTAAACATGTTTTAAACACATTCACCATCTTCCAAAAAAGCCATTTTATTTCAAAGGCACCAGCAACAATATCTGCTCTAAAACAATAATGCTAAATGTATCCATACACTAAAACACCTTATCTGTAATCTACAGCTTTTACAGTTTTAGTTTAAAAATTTAACACTACCTACCAATAAATTGCTTAGATCACTTTGAGTGTTTTTTTTTTTTATCTATTGTAAAACTTGTAATATAGGTATGGTTTTACATTTATCAGGTTAAATATTTACTGAAGGACTCAATCATTGTCACCGTCTTTGGGACTCACTCCTGTAGTGAGAAAGAGATGATTGTCCACATAGACAAGGCAAAAAACAACAATTCAAAGTGAATTACATGAATTAAACAATAAAATAGAAGAAAAATAAAAGCAGAATAAATGGAAGTAAAGATAAAAACGTGATAAAAACAGGTAGTAAAGCAAATAAAATTCAGGCCACAACTTTTAACTAATAATACCTCAGTTAAAAGTTTAATTACAACAGTCAAAGGCAGCTCCAAACAAATGTGTTTTTAACTTTGACTTAAAATAACTCAGACTTTCACCACTTTTCCAGTCTTCTAGAAGTTTGTTCCAGATAAGTGGAGCGTGGGAACTAAATGCTGCTCGTCCATGTTTGGTTCTAGTTCTGGGTGAACAGATGAAACTAGAATACCTGAGTGGTCTGGGAGATTGATCCACTGACAACAAATATGTTCTGTATTTTGGTGCTGATCCATTCAGTGATTTATAGACTGACAGAATAATTTTATAGTCTATTCTCTGAGCTACAAGGAGCCAGTGGAAGGACTTCAGAACCAGGCTGATGCTCTACTTTCTTAGTTCCACCATTCCAGTTAAGGTCCCAGTTGCATTTGCCAAACTCCACATTTGCATTTGTGATGATAGGTCAGAAAAGGCCACGGATGTCATTTAGAAAGCTTACATACACACAAAAATTAGATCTGAAAATTGTGACTTCCATGCTAAGGTTGTGATCTATAAAAAAAACAACTTGGAGTATAAATGTAGGGTTTCCTCACAAAAAACTCGGACCCATCCATACTGGTTTTGGAAAAAGGGCAATTAGCGACACAGAGTGCAACTGAGGAACTGAGAGCCGAAGCCATATTGTATAATTTGTCAGACTATTATTGTCACTTTGCTCTGTATGAAACCTTAATCGCACATTGAATTTATCATGTTTGTCATGTTTAATTTGATAAGATCTTTCTGATAGTTCTACTCCTGTTCATGTATGTTTTAGTTGTTTTGTTTTTCTCTCAGTATAATCAGTCTAGTCATGTTAAGCTGTTTTCTTTCTATTTTCTTTGCCACTATAATATGTTTTTCAGTTCACTGGCTTACCTTATTTGGTCCCTGCCTTTGCCATCCTATTTATGTGTGAACTGGTCACATGCCTAGTAATTTCTGTTCTTCCACGTCAACTAAGAAAATTGTGTTCTGGAAGAAAGCATTTTTCCTTTGAAGTATATAACCTTTAATCTAACTGTTTTTGCCTTTGGCTGCACTGGGGTTAAAGTCCAAGTTCCAAGATTCTGACAAAGAGATTGGTGGTTTCATTGATATTTTTTGACAATGCTTAATGTAAGCAAATGCTTCAAAAACAACTTATGAATTAAGATAAATGCAGCTTTACAGCTCTTCCAATACTAGTGAAAGGTATTTCATTGCAATGGTTTGGTCCAATAAATGCATCAGCACTAATTAAGTGAACATTACTGCAGTCAGTCAAGCACACAGGATTAAACTGAAAAGGGTTGAATTGTTTGTCATCTTCAAGCAAAGGAGGAAGTATTGTGAAGCCGTCGTCATTCCTTCTTCCCTCCAAGCAGAAAGTGGCATTGAAAGACATTGAAAAAAATGTTTTCAACATTCTTTCAACGTCTATTAGTGGACTAAAGTGGGAGAAAAGCATATTGATCAAACACAGCACAGTTTTTAACAACTACTGTATTTCTAGAGTAAATCCAGACTTCAAGGACCCATCGGATTTAGATAAAACAACCAACAACATCTAAATTACATCTGTTGTTTGGGGGGTTTGGTTAAGGATGGGGAACAAAAATGTTTGCCCATTTTAAAATGAAAAAAAAAATAAAAATACATCTGTAATATTGCATTTCCTTGTTCTCTCTAAATACAGATCTAAATCTATCATAGTCGGATGCAGCTTCTCTTTTTCTTTGAAGCGTTACACCAAAGCTGAAAGACTGATTTTTGAGGAACACATTTTAATAACAGATTTTCATCTTTTATTCAAATAATTACTATTCAGTAAACTCTCATGGTGTTGTTTAAAAAAAAACATTACTTATGGACTCTCTTTAAAAAAAATTCTGTTTCTGCTTTTCTCCAGACCCATGCCCACAGCTCACTGATCTACCTGGTCTCCCTACTTGGCAATATGGAGCACAGCTTTCACCACACTCTGCTGCAGGAGATCAGAGCTCTGACTGACAGATACCCGTCATTACTGGGAGGCTGTGGGAAAGACATCTACAGGATGAGCAACTCATTTACTGCCATAGCCAGAGTACTGGAAAGACGACTGGAGGACAAAAAAACCCTTCAGTGCAGGTGGGAAAAATAATAATACATTTTATTTGTATTGCACTTTACATTTAAAAAAAATCTCAAAGTGCTACAAAATTCATAGTTAAAACAAAACCGTATAATAAAAACGGTATACATAGTTAAAATGAGACATTACAGTAAAATAACATACGTAGTAAAAACAAAACAGTAAAATAACCATAAAACCACACAGATAAAATACTAACTAATGTTCATAGGCTTTTTTAAATAAAAATGTCTTGAGGCCTTTCTTGAAGGCCTCCACACTCTGTGGGACCCTAAGGGACTCTGGGAGGCCATTCCAGAGTTGTGGGGCAACTGCCTGGAAGGCCCTATCTCCCATTGTGCAGAAATGGCAGAAAAAGTCTTGGGTTTGTTCTAAATTTGACTGATTTATTCTGAGCCTTATGTATATTCAAAACATACTTACATATTCCCCTTATTTCTATGTTTGACTAATAATATATATCTTATTACTATTTTTCTGTCAATCAAACATGTTCTGAGAATACAGAGTAGAAAGCTATTATGTTATTCAAATTCAACCTTTGCTTATGAAATTGTATGCAGCTCAAGGTCTGAGAAAGTTTAAACATTATGAAACTTAGCATGTCGGCCATTAGTTAAGTTTTTTTTTTTTTCGATCTGTTTGGTCATGAGTTTCTCTCACCTTTTTGGTTTTACACTTGCTAATAAACATCACATGTATTTATTTGTTATTTTCATTTATTTACCCTATCCACCATTCTAAGGTACAGACTAAAAACTTAATGTTCTTAAGGCCTTTTAAAATTAAAACAGATCTGATTTATATGTTACTTACTGTTGCTCAGTCTGGATCAGAGGATTAAGGGCTTCGACTGTTGACAGAGAACATGAAGTCATGGGTTGCAGGATGTTGTTACAGCTTTACAGAAACACTAGTTCAGATGTAACTTCTGTGAGGGAAAAACCTAGAAGAGAGAACATGAAGTTATTTGCAATAATAACAGCAGATAATGGATAAGTGGAAAATGGGAGGAAAAGAAATTTGAGGAAAAGAGGTTATTTTTATAAACAAAAAAGTGAGTCATTCTACCCTAGTGTTACTGTATGCTAGCTTTAAACAAAGAGCACAAAGTGCAACCATAAAAGGATACAGAAATGCATCAATTTATTTAGATTAGCAGATGTTAACATGGATTTGTTTGGCTGTAGTGTTCAAACGGCAGATTTTTACTCTAAACAGAGATCAAGGGATAATGCTGCTGGTTTCTAAATAAAATACTTTTAAGGTACAGGAAAATAAAATAAAGAGAACATCTAAATCTTTGGAACTGAAGCCAGAGGCAAAGATGAGGCAAGCGGCTGAAGTTAAGTCCTCATGCAATCTAATGTAGTTTTGTTTTGTTAAAGCGTGGATGAAGCACATCCATCTTCACGTGGATCACTACCCACCGGTAGAGTAGGAGGAGAGACGTCTGAGCAGCGACTCCAGGTAAAAGTCCAGAGTTTTGAGGAGAAAACACAGGATGTGGGAACAGCTGAGGAAGAAGAGGAACGAGACGATTCCCCTGCTCCGCTGCGACGCCACAGCCTGAGCCAAAGCATCAGGGAGGAGAGACGGGAGATGAGATTCAACAGGTTAGACTGTTCAGATGCAACCTCACCACGACATATATCTGTGTTGATCAGGGATTTGTGCAGTTTGTTAATATTTCTTGTCAACAGCTGATTAATGGGGTAAAATGGTTGCATTAACTAAAGCATTGCACAGAAAAAAGATATGTAGCTGATGAAATAATGTTTCAAACAAGATGTCCATCTTAATTCATGCAGGATAAGGGACATGAAAAATAAAATTAGCTAATATTTTTATCGTAACAATAATATTAGAGCTTCAGAGTTTGATCCCACTGAGCCTCCAAATGTTGTGCAAACATTGAACAATTTAGATTTGATATTTTGTTTATTTTTCATGGTTGTCAACAGGTCAAAGAGCCTGGCGCTTCATACCGCTCGTTCACGCTCCATCAACTCAGATACACTGGAGGACAGTGAAGGGGTGGAGCCCAGCACGGACAGCTGTCTTTCCAATACTCTGTCTAATCAGCACTCGGACTGCCGTGAATTTTCAGTTGGAGAAAGGAAACTGAATGGTGAAAACTCCCTGTATGTCACAGGGGAGAAAAAGTCAGAAAAAACTCAGAGAAAAGAGGTGAACAGAGCGAGAGCGGCGCAGGAAGAAGTTGACAGACTCTTCGTCCATTTAAGAGACAGTATGGAGAAGATCAGAGATTTCTGCAAAGATATGGTGAAGCGGATTCCGGTACCAGAGCAGTGTGTAATTGAAGGTAAACTGAACTTCTTTAGGGTCTTTCTGAAGCCAGAACTAGAATTTCAACGTCCTGCAAAACAATTAACACAGCCTGAACCTTTCCGTATTTACAGTATGTAATACCAAATATACACTAAAAGCCATGACAGTGACATTTTGTATTACAGACCAAGTTATTAGCGGAATGAATTATAAACATGGTTTCCTTTTTTTTTTTTTTTTTGTTTTTTAGCAAAACATCCAAGGTGTTGCATATTTGCATTTATCCTATTTGAGGTAATAGTTTGCTAAAAGATTGGAGACAGTGTTTGTTTTATTTTTAAGGTTATGAGCTACAAATACCTTTTTCCCTTTTTCATTAGTTGCAATTTAATTTGTTTTAGTACAGTTTGACTCACTTTTTCAACTTTTCCATTTAGCAATAGTTACATGAATCTACATCACTATTTTCCCTATCTGCTTGGTTTCATATCTAAATGCACTTAGTTCTTCTAGAACTGTGACGTCTGGTGCAACCTGCCCATGAATATAATAGCTAATATATTTAACAATTAATTTCATGATGTAAATACTATCTGTATGTTTACTACAGCAAGTTAGTATTAGGTAGCATTAGCTTATCGTCCCTCACATCCTCCACTCTATAGCTTCCCTCCTTACTCTACCTATCCAAAGTGCTTTGTCTTGCCTTCTCTAGATCCCTTGCCTTCTATTTTACTATCAGCCTGACTTACAGTAAATCAGCAGCTAGTGAAGGTGAAAAAAGGAAATAGCTAACTAATATAATCAGGGAAATGATTTTTACCTTTTACACCTAGTGGGGATGCTTCGCTATGACAATCCCTCAAACATTGCAGTGAAACTAAATAGTAATGAAAACCCAGCATGAAATAAATTAATGGCCTGTATTTATATAGCCCTTTTTCAAATCAGGAGATTCGACCAAAGTGCTTTACACTACATTCAGTCATTCACCCAATCACACACTCACATGCTGATGATGGCAAACTACATTGCGCCCACAGCTGCCCTTTGGCTCACTGACAGAAGTTAGGCTGCCATACTCTTACACCGCCGGGCCCTCTGACCACCATCAGTAGGCAGTGTTGGTGAAATGTCTTGCCCAAGTACACAAGGACACTGATACCAGAGCCGGGGCTTGAACTGACAACCCTTTAGATTGCAGGGCAAATTCCTGCACCCGACACCACTGTCACCCAGTGTCGCCCAATAAAGAGCTAAAGTATGGTGGCCCAGAAGTGTCAAGACTAATACAAAAGCTGCAACACAAATACAAAAGCTGCAACACAAATACAAAAGTTGCAACACAAATACAAAAGCTGCAACACAAATACAAAAGCCGCAACACAAATACAAAAGCCGCAACACAAATACAAAAGCCGCAACACAAATACAAAAGCTGCATCACAAATACAAAAGCTGCAACACAAATACAAAAGCCGCAACACAAATACAAAAGCTGCAACACAAATACAAAAGCCGCAACACAAATACAAAAGCTGCAACACAAACACAAAAGCCGCAACACAAATACAAAAGCCACAACAGCAATATAAAAACCACATCAAAATAGCCACAACGGAAATATAAAACTGCAACAGAAGTTACACAACAATTGGTTGTTATACACATAGACATTATATACATAGAAGCCTCACTGGACGCTGGCCGATGTGCCTATAGGGCAGCCATCTCAGATAAGACCACAGTTAAGACAGCTGCTGTCAGAATGAATAGGAGTTTTCTTAGATCTCATTTTAATCACATATAATATATATATATATATATATATATATATATATATATATATATATATATATATATATATATATATATATATATATATATATATATATATATATATATATATATACAGAGAGAGAGAGAGAGAGAGAGAGAGAGAAAGAGAGAGAGAGAGAGAGAGAGATAATATTACAATAATCTCTTACATGTCACAAACACTAAAAAGAATTAGCCTTCAGTTAGATCACACCTATTTATTCAGATTAACTCAAACTGGATTAAATTTATGCAAAGTTATATATTTTGCAATTAAATATTATCTGATAAACACAAAGCTTTATATTAATATATTATAGGATCATGTTTAACATAGCCTCCTATTCATTCTGACAGTAGCTGTCTGAACTGTGGTCTGATCCAAGATGGCCCTCTTGGCACATCGGCCAGCGTCCATTGAGGCATCTATGTTTATAATGTCTATGTGTATAACAACCAACTGTCACGTAACTTCCGTTGTAGTTTTATACAGGTGCTGGTCATAAAATTAGAATATCATGAAAAAGTTGATTGATTTCAGTAATTCCATTTAAAAAGTGAAACTTGTATATTATATTCATACATTACATACAAACTCATATATTTCAGATGTTTATTTTGTTTAATTTTGATGATTACAAATGACAACAAATGAAAATCTCAAATTCATCATATCAGAAAATTAGAATATTGTGAAAAGGTTCAAAATTGATGGCCCCTGGTGCCACACTCTAATCAGCTAATTAACTCAAACCACCTGCAAAAGCCTTTAAATGGTCTTTCAGTCTAGTTCTATAGGCTACACAATCATGGGGAAGACTGCTGACTTGACAGTTGTCCAAAAGACGACCATCGACACCTTGCACAAGGAGGGCAAGACACAAAAGGTCATCGCTAAAGAGGCTGGCTGTTCACAGAGCTCAGTGTCCAAGCACATTAATAGAGAGGCGAAGGGAAGGAAAAGATGTGGTCGAAAAAAGTGTACAAGCAAGAGAGATAACCGCACCCTGGAGAGGATTGTGAAACAAAACCCATTCAAAAATGTGGGGGAGATTCACAAAGAGTGGACTGCAGCTGGAGTGAGTGCTTCAAGAACCACCACACACAGACGTATGAAAGACATGGGTTTCTGCTGTCGCATTCCTTGTGTCAAGCCACTCTTGAACCACAGACAGCGTCAGAAGCGTCTTGCCTGGGCTAAAGAGAAACAGGACTGGACTGCTGGTGAGTGGTCCAAAGTCATGTTCTCTGATGAAAGTAAATTTTGCATTTCCTTTGGAAATCAAGGTCCCAGAGTCTGGAGGAAAAGAAGAGAGGCACTTCATCCACGTTGCTTGAAGTCCAGTGTAAAGTTTCCACAGTCAGTGATGGTTTGGGGTGCCATGTCATCTGCTGGTGTTGGTCCATTGTGTTTTCTGAGGTCCAGGGTCAACGCAGCCACATACCAGGAAGTTTTAGAGCACTTCATGCTTCCTGCAGCTGACCAACTTTTTGGAGATGCAGATTTCATTTTCCAACAGGACTTGGCACCTGCACACAGTGCCAAAGCTACCAGTACCTGGTTGAAGGACCATGGTATCCCTGTTCTTAATTGGCCAGCAAACTCTCCTGACCTTAACCCCATAGAAAATCTATGGGGTATTGTGAAGAAGAAGATGCAATACACCAGACCCAACAATTCAGAAGAGCTAAAAGCCACTATTAGAGCAACCTGGGCTATCATAACACCTGAGCAGTGCCACAGACTGATCGACTCCATGCCACGCCGCATTGCTGCAGTAATACAGGCCAAAGGAGGCCCAACTAAATACTGAGTGCTGTACATGCTCATACTTTTCATGTTCATACTTTTCAGTTGGCCAACATTTCTATAAATCCTTTGTTTTTATTGGTCTTCAGTAATATTCTAATTTTCTGATATGATGAATTTGAGATTTTCATTTGTTGTCATTTGTAATCATCAAAATTAAACAAAATAAACATCTGAAATATATGAGTTTGTATGTAATGTATGAATATAATATACAAGTTTCACTTTTTAAATGGAATTACTGAAATCAATAAACTTTTTCATGATATTCTAATTTTATGACCAGCACCTGTATTTCTATTGCGGCTATTCTGTTCTGGTTTTTATATTGCCATTGTAGCTTTTATATTTCTGTTGCGGCTTTTGTAATTGTGTTGCAGCTTTTGTATTTGTGTTGTGGCTTTTGTATTAATGTTGACACTTCTGGGCCACCATACTAAAGTGACCCTAGCCAAGAGAAATAGATGGCACAAATGGAAAATGATCATTTTAGACATTTAAACCTAAGAATACTGTTTTATAACCTTACCCTGCTTACACTTCCCAAAAACTTGTTTCCTGATCTGCCAATTGTTTAACTCGATGCTATATTTTTATTAAAATTCTCTTAGGGCGTGATCACATTGCTGGTTTGGGCCAGAGATTGTTAAAATGGAGAACATTCACAGGTTCAGTTGACCCGGTTTGCTTTCGCAAAGAGATATTTTTGAGCCAAAGATGAAGTTACAAGGCCTTGTTTTGTAGGTAGTGGTGCTACAGTTTTAAGTTGATGGAGGCAGAAAAAGCATGAAGAGGGAAGTTGGTCAGAATCAAAGGCAGATTATACTTTTTTTTGTTTTATTTTATTTTATTTTTTTGCAAGCCTTGTTCAAAACTAACACTTTTTACGACATTGTTGCACCAAGCTGCCATATCCTTGTTTCGTCATCATTTTGCAAAATTAAAAAAATGTATAGTTCTTGTTGGTTGACTCAATCAACCAAGATATATTCTTTGTTTGTTTTTCTTCCTCTTCTGTTTAAATGTGCTGCTCTTACATCACAGTCTCTATTCCTGCTTATGGTACAGTATGCTGGAACCTGGTATACATTCAAACTGCACATGAACCTCTATACATTCAGATAAGTCCTCCCTAGACTGGCAGTTGTTGTACCCATGCCATGCCGCACGTCCCTGGTCTGTTGTGGGGTTTGAGACTGTGAAAGATCTACTCTAGAAACCAGATTCTGGCAAAGTTAAAAGCATTCCAAAGGTTTAATGTGAAAACATAGTAACTTGCATATTGGATCCTCACAGAACACATCCAGAATATTAACCCTACTTTAAACTAGGATAACTGCTAACAGCTGGTGGTGCTCAATTTAGTTTAGTTTGTATTTAAGTTTTAGAATAAAACATGTCTTCTTTTATTTTTCTGTCATATTTTATCTCCTTTATAATAAAACGTGACATTCAATTCAGTCACTAAATATGAAAAGAAGCTAAGAAGTGTAAAGTTTTTTTTTTTTTTTCATATTATCTAGAATTAATTAAGTTAATTCTACTACTTTGGCAAATATAAAGATTTTACAGAATGGGGAGAGTGGAGAATTTATGTAACCAGCAGAATATATAAATGAGATGACAGATGTGGTGACAGGCTGTGATTAATGGCGTGTTATGGATACACCTTCATTTTTCCTCTAAATCCTGGCCACTTTTTCTTAGTGCAGCGGCCAATATTGAGTGGAGTTGTTGCACTTTACACCCCAAAAAGACAGAGATTTATTTCTCATGTGTTTAAACTTTGATGTTAAATATTACATGTCTGGATTAATGATTCAAATACTATCCAAGCATCATACGAGTATAATAAGCTGTCCCTGCTTTTCCATTGCATTCCTCAAATATCTGTTGTATTTCTTAAACCTCCACATATCCTCTCTGTTGAGAAATTTCCATTGTGTATTGTGTCTTTACATCTGTTTTCATTTATGTGTATGACCATGGCAGGTAGAGGTGAGGTTCATATGATGGTACATCATATGAACCTTCATGCTCTACCTCCTGCAGTTTGGCCTTACCTAAAGCTCCTTTCTTTAGTATGTCTCACGTTTACTGTTTAATATACGACATTCATAGATTTTTGAAAGAACCCCATTGATTTGAAACATCTGCACATAAAAGCTAACAGAAATGTAGGGTATCATTTATCTACAGAAGAAAAAAGGATACATCTATATAAAGTAGATATGCTAGATTCTGGTTTTAGGTTAAACTGCAGGCCCAAAACAGATTATTTAAAAACCACACACGTTTTTTTGCCAAAGTGAGATAAAAAGACTTTACAATAATCGGAAATGTCTTGCTTGGAAGCAATATTGCAATAAAGAAAGAATTGGCTGAACACAAGCTACCTCCCTCCTGTACCAAGTTTTTGCCCTCATTTAAATAAAAGAAAAGTTAGTTGAAAAAAAAGTATTATTTTCCCCTTTTATTAGTCATGTTTTCACTTTTATGTTTATTCAACTGCAAATAAAACAACAAACATACACTTACTTTTATTAGAGAACAGACTTGGAAGACCCATTTTAAAGTTGGCAAAATAAAGCAAAACTGTACAATGTCCTTGTTGCTGTACTTTTTATACAGAAAATGGACTGCACTGGTGGAAAAAAAATAAAGGGAACACTCAAATAACATAGCCTAGATCTGAATGAATGAGGTCTAGTATTGTCCTGTAGTAGGAGGAGCCCAGGGCCAAACGCACCAACATATAGTCTCACGAGGGGCTGTGGAGCTCTTTTCTGTACTTATTGGCAGTCATGCTACCTCTGACGAGGATATGGAGGGCTGTGTGATCCTCCAAAAAAATGCCACCCAAAACTATTATGTTTTCACTCATGTTGTATCCAGACTCTGTCACAACTGTCACATGGGCTCAGTCTGAAACTGCTTTCATTTATGAAGAGCATACAGTAGGTTGCCAGTGCTGAATTTGGAAATCCTGATGTTCTCCAACATATGCCAAGGACCCTGCATGATGTTGGGCTGTTAGCACAACCCCCATCTGTGGACGTTGAGTCCTCATACCATCCTCATGGAGCTGTTTGTGGAGAAAAAAGCACATTTGTGGCCTACTGGAGGTCATTTTGAAGGGCTCTGACAATGCTCCTCTTGTTCCTCCTTGCACAAAGGCAGAGGTGGCGATTCTGCTGCTGGGTTGTTTCCCTCCCACGGCCTCCTTCTGGTGTACTGGCCTGTCTCCTGGAAGTGCCTACATGCTCTGCAAAGTTGGCTAACAGACACAGCAAACCTTTCCACAGCCCGCATTGCTGCACTACCTGAGACACTTGTGTGGGTTGTAGAGTCCGTCTCATGTTACCAAAAGTATGAAATACCACCAACATTTAAAAGGGACCAAACATCAGTCAGAAAGCATGGTTACTGAGAAGTGGTCTGTGGTCCCCAGCTACAGAACCGCTCCTTTATGGCGTTTTTCTTGCTAATTGTCAGTAATTTTCACGTTATCTATCCCATTTGCGCAACTGCATGTAAAAGTTATTGGTGATTGTAGGTTCATAAGTGAACAGTTTGATTTCACAGAAGTTTGATTCAATTTAAATTGTATTATGCTGTTTAAGTGTTCCCTTTATTTCTTGAGCAGTGTAATTTGCTATTTTTATTAAAATATTGTATTAATAGTGTATTGTAGAGAAAGTAAAAATTAAAGAAAAAATTGGTTTTGAAATTCAATCAAATAAAATAATTTAAGACTTTTGGCCTCAAGTATTTAAAACACATTTGGACACAAGAGCTGTAGGCAAAGTGAATACAGCACTGCAACTTTTAGAATTCATGGAACTGTTCTTTGGTGGTTAGCCTACTTTAATCAGTGTAATATCAGCATAGAGATGACAATCCCATTTCAATCAAGATCTGAAACTAGAAATTTATTAAAATAGAATCAAATATTTTAAAATGTGACATTTGTTTAACTTTAGCTATTCTATTCTAAGAAGAGAGTAACGATAAACTATTGAACTTGTCTAAACTTTATGAAGGTCTATCGTTATTTTATTATTACTTGCCAACCCTTCTCATTAATACAACCCTTCAAACAGCAGTTAATTAATTATTATCTACTTGTCTTCCTCTATAATTATAAACATAAGGGAAACTGTTGGGTTCAATAGCCTACCCACTGTACTTCTAAATCTTGAAGTGACTTATAAAGTGGACGTCATCTCCTTTAAACCACTGAGAAAGAACCCCCCCACCCAGATTTTTAAAAACAGACCATATATTGTAAGCTGAGGACCCCCTCACAAAAAAACAACATAAACGTCTACATGCTCCAATGTAAACAATGTTATTAGATATAATAAATCTCTCTCAAGGTTCGATGGACCATTTAGGTGAAGGCTGTAAATAAAACTCATGGGCCTAATTAGAAACAGATAAATAAGAAACGTTTTAGACCTAAAGGGTAATATTATGTCTTGTGTTAATTTGCATGCCTTTTAAAACTTTAGGACTGTAGTATATGAAACACTGTATCTGCTATGAGCTTTTAAAAGATAATCATTTTTATAACTACATAACTGCTACTAGGTAGCTCCAATGCATCATTTTTGATTGAGTTAACTTTATTGCAATGATCATTGATGTTGTAAATTAAAGATAATATAGTAAAAACATTTCATTTCAGTCATTTATACTTTAAACTGCAATCCCCCACCCTTTAATGTTTCTGTTATGAATGCTTTATTTACTGTTGCTTTAATAATGAAGTCAAACTCTACAGGTTCCCAGTAAATGATACCTTCATGCATGTGGTTTAAATCTTAGTTTATGGTTATTTCCAGCATTTATGGGTAAAACTTCATTAAAAAGCGGTCGGTTTTCTTGTGCTATACTTTTAAACAGCAAAGAAAAAAAATCTAAGAAAAAATATGTTTTAATGAAATAGTCTTTGAGGGGCAAGATTTATATCCATACCTTAAAGGACATGGCCGTTTGCTTCCCAGATCCCCTGCTAAGGTGGAACGACTGATCGGGTTTCAGTTTGCCTTTATTGTAGCCAGTATGCATGATGATATCATTTTCAACAAGACCAAAGACAATCTGTCAGCAGATGCCCAATCAAACAGGGGTGATAACCAAAGCTTTAAATTTGGTGAATAAAATCAGATGAGCTGAGACACTTGGTGCTGATGTTAAAGTGAATCAGTACATGTAGAAAAACATCCACCAAGAAAGAAGTGATTGCCGTGAGCATTGCCCATGACACTAAGCTAAAACAGATGAAGGTAATGCATGCAAAGTATGAAAACACATGAATATATGGGAGCAGTTTAAAGGGAGCATGGAGACTCTTGAGCCAAAACTGCTCACAGAACAGAAATACAGAGTTCAAGAGGTTCAAATGAATAAAGCAATGAAATGAGAAACGATTTTGCTTCCAAAAAATCTAAACCGTTCTCACATATTGTCACTCATCTTTCGGATATTTAGGGATCAGATATTCTGTTGTTATTCATGTCTGATTACCTCTGTTTAAATTTTTCCAATTCATTTGATTCACTGATATTAAACTTTGGTTGTCATGTTTAAAATACGCAAGTTTGTCAACCTTCTTTTTAAGTAATTTTTGGTGTGGGGGTTTCCCCTCAGCCTTTCAAAGTATAATTTTTATGAAAAGTCACATGCAGATAAAGAGTCCCAAACCTCATGTGAAATCATTCAAACATTCATACTTTAAGGAACACCATGTGTTTGTCGTTCAGGTTTTTCGGATTTTTAAAAACACTAAATTTGAATTTGTAGACTATTTGGGAAAACCCTGATGATACGACGAGTGTGATACGACAGAGTATTAGGACCAAGCTAGAGATTTTTTGTCGTAAAATTACGAGAATAAAGTCGTAACGAGAATAGTCATAAAATTAAGACAATAAAGTCGTAACACAAAAATAAATTCGTAAAATTACGAAATGAAAAATATTTTTGTTTCTTGAACCTGAAATTATTAATTACTGGAAGTTATTTTTTTTTTGTATCTCATTTTCAAAATTTTAACATTTTTAGATTTTAGTTACATCTTCTTCGGATGCCCCCTGGACGCCTCCCTCGGGAGGTGTTCCAGGCACGTCCCACTGGGAGGAGGCCCAGGGGACGGCCCAGGACACGCTGGAGAGACTACGTCTCTCGGCTGGCCTGGGAGCGCCTAGGGCTTCCCCCAGCAGAGCTGGAGGAGGTGTCTGCGGAGAGGGAAGTCTGGGAGTCTCTGCTCAGTCTGCTGCCCCCGCGACCCGGTTCCGGATAAAGCGGGAGACGACGAGTACGAGATTTTAGTTACTCAGTATTTGAATAGCCTTTCCCCGAATCCCTCTTTGCTCTGACTTTAGTAATTTAATAGATCAATATTATTTCTTATACTTGAGTTAAACTATAATGAATTGTACTACTCTTTCTTGAGAACACTTTTTTGTGTACTCTATCCATCTCTTTTTTTTGTTTATTTTTTTTACCTTTATTTAACCAGGAAAAAATCCCATTGAGATTCAAGGGAGTTCTGGCCAAAAGGCAGCAAAAAAGTTACACAATAAACAGAGATACATTCAATTAAATGACAGGTACTTAAAAAAAAAACATATCAACAGTAAAAGAATTACAGATAATTGAGGCTGCTTCAAATTCTTTCACCTTCAACTTAAAAGCATTTAAAGCTACAGTGTGTAATAATTACAGGGATATACAGTCAGAAATTTAATATATTATACATAACTATGTTATTTATCATCATCTACGAGCTCAGCCTCTTAACCTTAATATTTGCGTTGCCTTAGAATTCGTTATTTATAATTACATAGGAGCGGGTCTCGCAGCCATGGAGGCAGACATCTTTGCACTACGGCATCGCAGAGCCAACAAACTAGCGATTGCGAGATCGCCCATTACGCTCGAAAGTAACTACGGCAAGTTGAGAGAGATGAACTGAGACGGTACTGAACAATAGATGGCAGTATATACTATCTGTAAAATTATCCATGTAAACAAACCTCATCACTTAAGAAGGTAGGTGATGCGGACGTCGTGGAAGACATTTTGTCCCGTAACGCTCGCCGTACTGTTGGGGGGGAGAAGCGGTGGGGGGAGATGTTCACGTTGCTGCGGTCTGCAGTCTGGACGTTAGATGTCGCTGAAAATTACACACTGTAGCTTTAAAGATAAAAACTCAATCAACTTCCAGTTTCTTTGTAAAAAAAAAAATAAAAATCCACGCACAAGGAGCTGCGTAGCTAAAAGCTTTCTTCCCTAGTTCTGTGTGGGCAAAAGGAACAGAGAGCAACAGCTGACCGTTGGATCTCAGGGCATAAGAAGCCATGTTTTTCTGTGTAAGTAAGGTACAAATGTAAGAGGGCAGTAATCCAAGCAGGGCCTTGTAAATAAAAGTATACCAATGAGACTGCCTTCTCATAGAGAGGGAAGGCCATCCCACCTGAGAATACAGGTCACAGTGATGTGTCATGGCTCTACATGACACATCACTGTTAATGGTCTGTTAATTGGTTACATCTGTAAATATGTATATAAACAAACACTTTGAACACATTATCTACTCTCCTAGCTGTGGATGCATTTGTAGTATCAAAGCTCTTCATAAAAATCAACCCAGCACATCTCTCAATGGTCACAACTAAAAGAAGACGTCAGACTGTTGGCTGACCTTTTTTCCGAGCTGCTGACCACACTCTTATATCACATATTGAATGTAAACAAGGAAAGGGAGGAGACCTAGAACCTACAGCGAGCGCACGTGCTTTACAGTGATGTTACAGCTAAAGACTGCTTCGTGTTGACCTGCTTGTTGGGTGGAACGCTGTTGTTTTATGTCCACCTCCGGTTTTTTCTCTGCAGTGGCTTTTCATAATTAGGTTACAATGGTGTAATGCTAGGATTTGTAGACAAACCACTCTAGAGCAGAGTGCTAGGGAGCAATTTTGTTGTCTTTGTGTTTTGGTTCAATGGATAAAAGGTGAAAACGATTGGATAAAATTCACTGCAAGTGCTGACAGCCTGTTTTCTATGTCACCATAACAAGGTTAGTTTGACATCTTTCAATAGCATTAATAGAAGGAAATGAGATCAGCTGTTTACCTAAAATGAACTTTTAGAAGGTTTTTACTAACTGAGAATCCATTTATTTTTCTTTGTTGTTTTCTACACACATGATGAGTACACATGATTTCACTGCAATGAAAAAATATTTGCTTTTTGCATGAATGTTTAAGGAAGCAATGGCTAAAAAAATGCCTTTTATGATGATTGAGTTGCAAAGTAGCTGTAGGGTATAATTTCCGTTTTAGCTTATGTTCAAATGTCAAAGAGGTGAAAAAAGACAAAGGTGTTTAAATAAAAAGAGAATAAACATGTTTTAGGCCAAACTAGAGATGAATATGCTGTGTTTGTATTATGTTATTGTTGACAGTCTGTGTCTTTCTGTAACAGATTCAAAACTAGGTTGTGTGGCCAAACTGTCCTTCTCCTGCCCCCTGAAGGGCTATTACTGCCTGTATGCCAAATCCAGTTTCCACCTGACGAGCCAGCAGCCTCACCTTTGGATTCACATCATGCTGCTCCATCTACAGGTGCTCCAAAGACACAAACATACATTTATTCATTTCATTTTGTCCTTTATTAAAGCAGAAAATGTAGCTTTTATGATAAAGATTAATTGAACCAGCATGACCTTTAAAAGACAGACTATGGAAATGTGTTAATGTAAAGTAAATGGGCTTCCACCACATACTTTAGAAACAACAAGCTCAAGGAGGATCAAACTTAATAATCATTAAAGTCACCACTAGAAGAGTCATTTAAATGAATACTCACTTTCAGGAACTTTAATGTCTGCACTCCTGATTAGAATATGAGTGCAAACTATAGAATATCTAATTCTAATTTGGTTAAATATCTATGTATTAAAGATATAGCGGATGATTTTTGCGGATTTTTGCAAAGACCTGCCCCCTCCACCTAAAAAAAAAAAAATACACATGCACAACCCTGTACCTGCTCCAGAGAGATAAAGACTATTAAACTATTTGAGCAAACGTTATTCACTCTTGAGGGGAAGAAAAGGGTAGTTGTTGTTTTGTTTTTTTTTAACAGACACTTTTGCCACAACTATTAGCATCCCTAACTCCCCCTTTAAAATAGAGGTAACTTAATATAGAAATGTTGGAGATGTTATTTTGCCTAATTAATTCAGAAATCTTTATCTCATGATGACTAAACTCATTTAATAAATATGTCGATGACATTTCCATTCATTAATATGACCTATACTTTATATATAAAATCAATAATAAGAAAATTGCATTATAGAATAATACTGTGGATAAAAATGCTGCAACTCTCTGTTGGAGAAGTCTTCTCACCCTTTAAACTACATTTTAGAATCACACTTTGCTTCTTCAGATCAACTGCATTATCTATTATTCACGATGAATGTACAGATAGTTTTTATTAAATTAGAAAAAGTTTTTATATTTCAGCGACTATTAAACATTTATTTTAAAGTAGCACAACTGACCAATAAACATCTTACTGATAGAGAATTGTAGTATTAATTAAAAGGCTGTTTATTAAAAGCTTAAAGATTATTTTCAAAAGGTACTTTTAATTTGAAAGATGAGCCTCAACAGAAGTCATAATGCTTAGTTGAAGGTTCTTCAACAAAAGTGTGCAGCTGGGTTATTGCAACTTGTTTTATTTACTAGCTCTATGTTTATACTTGATTCATGCAACATTAAAAGTGCGGAAATTATTCATTTTGGGCCCTTTTTTTCCATTACAGAAACTTGTCATTATAACATGGAAGCGATTAATTTTTATATCCACTGTAGGTTTTTCTTCATGTTTTTATTTTGTGTCCCATTTTACCAGAGTAAGTCCAGTGTCCCTCTGTCCACCAGAGACAAAAGTGTCCAAAGATTATCCTCTCTTTGGGAGAAGACGCAGCTTAAAGGATCCCACAGCTTTTCCATGGCAATGAGGCAGCAAACCACCCCCCAAAGAAAGGTAAAACTAAACAGTTGAATTGAGTTTAGGGTAGGTATGTATTGGTTAAATGATGGTTAGGCTAAGGTTCTGTTTGAAATGAATGGCTTAACGTTTGTGTGAGCTCTTTCCCCAGCAGTAACAATGAAGTCATCATCAGGTAGTGTCAGTGTCCACCGTGTTTAGATATGGACTCCACTAAATGGATATTTCTTTATACAAGTCCTCTCCTCACTCTGAGTCATCTTTGTCACATCTGTTTATGTTTGTGCAAGCTCAACGTTGAGCTGCAGAGAGAAAACGGTTATGTCAGTTTTAGCATGCCTTTATTATCTAGTTAAATTGGGTGGTACTTTTTCAGACTTTTTAATATTGCAACCTTGGAAATCATTAGAAACTGATTAGGCCCACAAAGAAACAACAGCTAACCTTTGCCCCTCTGACTATGGGTGACAGACGGGGCTTAAACGTACCCACACATGTGCAGAGCTTTCCCTAGTTCAAACATTATTGCTCAATAAGGCTAATCATTAGCATTGTCAATTTATTCCAAAAAAAGTTAAAAAACAATCCACTGGACTGTGTTTTCAAGTTTGAAGATATTTATTACGTGACACCATTGAACGCAACTCAGGCACGTCAACACACCGCGTCAGTCACATCTGATCTAACAAGGAGAAACAACTCTGCTTACATTCGATAAACATGGCACAGCCTTGGTGAGAGAGATTGGGACAGATAAGTAATAAAAAATACTGACTACACCCTGGCTCTCGTCCATGTTGCTCTCCATTATTTACTTCCCTGATTACTGTCACAGTTTCAACATCTTTAACGCTTACCCAGCTTCATCAGACACACAGTGGTAGGGGAAAGTGGCCACAGAGCTTTCCAGCAGGGGGTCAAATGGGAAAAGAGCCAAAAGGCAATTGTTAGCGGTTCAACCCGGTTTTCAGTGGGAAAGCAGCTTTGATGGCCCACTTTTTATTCCTTTTTCTGTTCAAATTGTGTCCTTTTTTATATTAAAGCAAAAAATATATACAAAAAAACTGCACAAAAATGGTTAGATAAAGACTTTATTTCCGATACAAGCTTTGATGTGTGTGTCTAAGATCACTGGCCTTTTAGAACACCAAACTGTGGGACCTAAATCATCCACTGCACTGAAACGAGGATGTTTTAGAAAAAAAAATCTGTCTTAGCAATGACCACAGCTCAAATCAATCATAGACCTCTAATAATAGTGTTTTTATATGTCTTATTGTACTGCTGCCTCTTGGCCAGGTCTCCCTTGAAAAAGTGATTTTATCGCAAGGGACTTCCTGGTAAAATAAAGGTAAAATAAAATAAATAAAAAATAGGCCTCTGGAGCACCATTGACACAGTCTATATTGAATGACACTGAACTAATAGTGCCAAGCCAAGAACCTTCAGAACAAAGGTTTTATTGTTCAAAGCAAATACTGAATTATCAGGTGCTTGAATGGTGTTCACAGTCTCTTTTGCTGCTAGTAGGCAAGGTAGAAACAATTGGGTGTTTTAAGAGGACGATGAACCCAAACATCAAAAATTGTTTAGAAATGATAGGATACCAGTTTTGCTGAAAATCATTAGCTGCAAAGTACAGAACGAATTTCCTGTTTTAATGCCTGTTTATGTCTTTAAATGGGGGTGTCTTGGCTTAGTGGTTAGAGCAGTGCGGTTGTGTTCTGAGAGGGTTACAATTACCCGGTTCGATCCCCACAGCCTCCACTCTGGGTTCCTGAGCAAGACCCTTAACTCCACACAATGGCAGCCCACTGCTCCTGAAGGGGAAGGGTTAAATGCAGAGGGTGAATTTCCCCATTGTGTGACAATAAAGGGATTTAATTTTTTTTTAACATAAAATCACTTTGATATAAAAACTTTTCTGGGAGCACAAAGTTAAAGGTCATGAATTAAGGACACGTCATTTCTCTCAATCCATATGCACCACGTTTCCTCTTTTACTCATCTTTCTTCCCATCAGGCCCACGGTTTCTCCAGACCTGGGAGTAAATCAGAACCATATGTTGGACACATATAAGTCAGAAAAGGTTAGCAATTACATTTTTATCAGCAGAGAGATTTAAGTGGATGTTGCAAAGCTTTTAGGGCCTTCTGTGATTTAGGAGGAGACTTATGTTTGGCTTCTGACAACTGACTCTAAACAGTTTTATGGCCCAGAAAAAACAAAAACCTGGTAGAAGAGAAAATGAGAAGGGTGGAGGGAGGTAAAGACAACATGAAAGAGAGTTAGTGATGGATTAGAGAAGACTGATCACACGAAAAGGAGGACATGATGGGGGAACAAACAGTGAGTTAAACTGCCGTAGATGTTTTTCTTCCATATCAACACAAAAAACGAAGGGACATTTGAAGGACAAGAATAAGTTAATAAGATTCTTACAAGTAGTAATATACAGAAATTTGAACCAGGAAAAGATAAAAAGAGACAGGGAAGGGAGAGTATCATGTCAACTTTCTTTCCTTGGTTTGTTTGTCTTTGGTGGAGAAGAGGGTGGGTGGAAAGTGGTTTACAAAGAGATAAAGACAGAGCTGAAGCTGATTAGATAAAAATGCCCCCACCCCCTCCATGCCCTTTGAAAAAACGTTTTAATATCCTGACTCCATGACTTGCATTTTTTGAAATTTAAATATAAAAGAGTCAGGAATAAAGCCTGTTTCTAATTTCTGTTTTCTGCAGCAGTCTTAGATAAACTTATGCGATCTCGTAAACTGAGCTTGTTTCTTACCTAAATACTTCAAGATTTATGCACCACCCAAACGTACCCAAAAAATAAACATAGGAATACTCTGCATACATGTTTCAATGTTTATTTTTGCTGAATCAGTGGCCATTTTTGAAATGTACTTACAGTATTTCATCTTCTTTTTAGATGAAATTGAAGCCTAAACACTAAAATAAAGAGAGGATGTAGAGAGATTTAGAACAATGGGGCATATGAAAAAGAGAGTTAATGTTGGCTGAGAAGGCCTTTCTTGTTCCTTTATAACTTTTAGTAGATTCCTTTCTAAATAACCAAAAATAGGGGTTTGTTGGTTCATAGTTTGCTTTTCCTCAGCATCATATTTACTACAGTCTCAATAAAGTTTATTGTAACAAGATAGTGGGGTACTTTCCACATGCATTACATGCTTTTACTTAAGCTTAAAAATGTCAGTTTAGGCAACTGGATGTAAAGTTTTCTAAAAGACTTTTTGCCTTTCATCCAAGAGACGTCTTTAGTTCTAACTAGTTGTGAGGAGCACTAAGATTAAGAACTGTAGGTGTAACAAAGAATTAGGGAGGACAGAAGTGGCTGTGATCCCTGCAACTGGATTAGTCATGGAGGTCACCTGGGATGTTAATGGTTCTAATGGGTCATTAACTCCCTCGTCAGAATGGTTTTAGTGACATGTCTCATTGAATTGTGAGTCAGGTGGGCGGTGAATCTTCAGGACATTGCTCCTAAAAGTGCTTTGTAAGTAGGTGGAAGGTTATTTCTAAGACCACCTCCTCTGTTGAGAGATGTTCTTTTTCCAGGTTAACAAAGATGGCTTCCTTAATCCCTCGCTCAAACCATCTGTCTTCCTTGGCCAAAATATGGACACTGTTGTCCTAAAAACTAAGGCTAAATGTCCATTAGCCACCAGGTGTAGGTGAACAGTCCTGTCCTGGGGAGGTGGCCCTCCTGTGTTGAGCCACACGGCTGTGTAGTGGTTGCTTGGTCTCTCCACTGTAAAGGTCTGTACACTCTTCACTACACTGAACGGCAAAGTTCACATTGCCTGTTTTGTTTCTTAGTGTCTTGTCTTTGGGGTGAATGCAATTTTGTCTCAGGGTGTTGCCAAGTTTGAAGTGCACATCGATCCGGTACTGGTAGAAAACCCTCCTGAGTTTTTCAGAGACTCAAGCAACATAAGGAATGATGATGTTCCTTCTGTTTTCTTCCCTCTCAGCAGGCCTCTTCTTGGTTTTTAAAAAAGCACATCTGGGATAACCACAGTTCTTCTGGGATATTCTAGGGCATCCCTGTTCTATCTTTCCTCAGTTGGAGGGTTTTGATGACGCCTAGTTTGTGTTCCAGTGGGTGGTGTGAGTCAAAGGGAGGTACTGGTCAGTCTGTGTGGGTTTCCTGTAGACGTCTACGATTAGAAAAACTGGTCTCCATTAGGGAAACCCACATACACTGACCAGTACCTCCGTTTTGACTCCTACAACCCACCCCATAGATAAGACACCCAAAAAACAAGACCGACAATGTGGTTTACGCCGTTCAGTAAAGCGTGTACAGACCTGTACAGTGGAGTGACCAAGCAACTGCTACACAGGCACAAGGCTCAACACAGGACTCCTCAAGACAGGACTCAGCTGTTCACCTACTGCTGAAGGCTAAAGGACCTTCGTTGGAGGACAACAATGTCCATGTTCTGGCCAATGAAGACAAATGGTTTGAGCGAGGGGTTAAGGAAGTGGTTTTTGTCAACCTTGAAAAAACATCTATCATCAGGCATAACCTTTCACCTAATTACAAAGCACTTTTAAGAGCAATATCCTAAAGATCCACCTCTGACCTGCCCTCACCTGACTCACACTTCAATGAGGCATTAGACCGAAACTGCTCTGCAGAGGGAGTTAACAACCCATCAAAACCCCCTAACTACCATTTGCACCCCCCAGGTGACCTCCATGGCCAATCCAGTAGGAGAGATCAGAACCACTGTTTGTTTCCCCTAATTCTTCCAACATCCAATGTTATATTAATCTCAAAGCTCCCTGCCACTAGTTAGAAATGAGTCAGCCTCTTAGATGAGAGGAGAGACGTCTACTAGAAAACTTCATGTCCAGTTGCCTAAACTGAACTTTTCAAGGTGACCATGACATTTTGAATTGAAATAGACATTTTGAATTGAAAAAGCTTCCTGGATGGGAAGCGAAAACTTGGAAACAAAGTTCAGTGGATTGTTTTTAATTTTATTTTTTTGGAATGACTTTGACCTGGATGACTGAGAACGTTCACAGATATGCTGTTACCTAATTTTTCTATTGGTTTTGGAAGTAAATGAGTGCCATCTTGCTCATTTGTTTTTGGAAACAATTCATTCCTAAATGTGTTCAGTACACATTGTTGTTGTTTTTCTGGATCAAACATAGTCTTTTCTGAGAAACTGGAACCAATTATAAAAGTTGTTTGTTTACTTTAATTTGTATGGGGAAAAAAACAGTTCTCTTTTAAAGTTAGTCAGTGAGTTATGTATTTTTTTTACCACTTAGTGAAGTGTAAAGCAGCAAATACACACTTGTCCCACTTGTAAAGCACATAGAGGTTTTATCCTAGGTACTCTTCAGTGAAATCCAGGAATTCACATTGTCAAATTGGATTTATTTCAGTATATAATTTCAATTTTAGAGCAAGACCAGGCCAGGTTTGCTCACACTACACTAAGGATTTTCCCTTAGGGGCCCTGGCCGTTTGCTTTGGGACATTGACATCCTGGATACTTATTGCAATCAACGAGCACACTCTAACCCTCACAATATAGCTGTTAAACAACTGAACAATTTTATAAACAGTAGTGGATTGTTTATTTATTTTTTTTCTGTGTGGGTTAAAATAATTGTTCATCCATATCAGTTCACAAAGTATGTCTAAAGTGTAAAAAGGTTTGAAATTGCAGCTAAAACAGAAATCCGCAATACTTCACATATGCTTTCTAAATTTTGTCATATGGCGTGCTTTCCTTCAAATGCCTGTTTGAGCTCTCACTCTCTTACGTGCTCTGTGTTCACAGTTATTTTATTCATGACGTGTATCGCTATGATTTCCAGAAAGTGCTTAGTCATACTGACCTATAGGAGAATATTTACGGTCTAACCTCACAGCTGACCATTTCAGTCAAACACGGCCCTGCTTTATCTGTATCCACAGGCAAAACCCCTCGACCTTGGTTGTTTAGGTTGTACAAACAGCAGAGAGGAAGCTGATATTACCTTGTGTGTGTGGGTGGCTTTCTGATGAAAGGAGATTTAAAGTCTGGATTTGGTTGGTCCAAATAGGGACGGACAGATAAAACAAAGACATATATAAGCATTTTGTTTCTTTTTTTTTGTCTTCAGGACCTGGACAACCTTCAAATTCAGCTAGAGGAGGTGCGTTTCTTTGACTTGTTTGGGTACAGCGAGGAGGAGGGGGGCTGGCTCTGCTTCATGTGCAACAACCCTGAAAAGGCCACAGGTGAACACAAACACACACAAACAGGCAGAGAACATGACCATCTAAAAAATGAGACCCCTCCTCTTTTATATTAGCTCAGTTGGCATTCAGTGCTCTTTTATTCCCCAACCTGTCAAATTGCACCTCTGACCCTGTGCTCCACGTTCCGCTGTCTTCACCAAATCAAGCACAGGTTTTTTAGAGACTGATGCGTTTCTCTGGGGAGCTTAGTGGGATGTTTTCGCTCAAAATTCCTGCAAGGAAACCAATCTTTTCTCAGAGTAGTTATGGGAACTTGAACAAAGAATGAAAGCCAGGTTTAAGAGATGTGCTAGGTCACTGAAAGTTGGCTCCTTCTGTTGTACTGACTCAGTCCTGATGAAGAGGAATCCAGCTTCGCTCCTCTATTACCTAGCCTTAAATATGGCGGCTACAGACAGTCACGGGTGGAGCTAGATGGGGGGCCAGGGGTGGCCATGGCCACCCTTAGCCAATCATTGGCCACCCCTACCATTTTTCCCTCTAATCCTTATTATGGGCCTTGATCTGTTTTGAAGTATTTTGGGTCAGGCAAGGATTTCAAAGGAGTTCAATATTTTAAATAGAGATACTCATATTTGCAGTGAAGTATAAGTAATTTTCATTTTCACTATGATGTCATCATTAAATTCAACTCCATGAAATTCTTCTTTGTCTTACTAAAAGTAGGACATACACAGTAAATCCTAATTTAAATGAGTCGATTATCAATTACACACCCAATGTTAGTAGTTGTTATCTGGGGTCTTTGAAGGGCATGATAAATATTGTAAAGGTAAAACAGAATAAAGTCAGATGATGAAGTAAAATATTTGTCATGTTCAAAAGAAAGTACACCCTTGAAAGCAAAGTCCAGTGGATTTTAAAAAAACTTTTTTGGGAAGTACTCCTTCGTTCTAAGATTGAAATGTCGTGCAGAGATGTTAACTCCCATTTTTCATTTCCATTTTTTTTTCGACCAAACAATGACAAACTAGCTCTGGAAAAAACTGCATCAACAGACAAGACTATAGAACTGAAGAAAACGAAATACGAGGGGTAGCCAGAAACAGTAGCTGAAGAGAACTAGTGGACAAGTAGGGGTCTGTTTACAAAACAGGCAGTTTCTTTCTCTACTACTAAAGCATTTCCTGAAAATTAGATAGTTCCACACATAATTTAAGGATTTAAGCTGAGCGAATGCATGGTACAGTTATAAACAAGTCATGATGTTCAAAGAGAAAGCAGTGCATAACTGTAAAGTTGCCAATAAAAAGATTTCCACGCATGTCTTTTCAGCAACTTTAGTCTCAGCCCTTAATTAAATCCAGTGTTATTCCTTGCCCTTGGAAGTGGGTAAATTATTTGACTTTTGCTGAGAATAAAATTACATGTTTACTGGGAACAGATACTTAAGCAAAATGTGGTAAAAGTTTTGTGTTTATCAACATTTAATGAAGGTCTTTGATCAGAAGTAGAGGCATCCCATCTCTCAAACTCCTTGATATTTGATATTCTCGGCTATGAAAAACTTCCACCATCACCATAAAGCACACACTGTGTTAAAGTGGTTTACATAATGTGAAAATAACAGGTTCCATAATTTGGTTTTATCTTTCTTACTGTGGAAAACCCACAAAATGGAAAATAACGAGTTAAACGCTGTAAAAGAGTTTTAAGTTCACGTAAGAAGAAGTTAAAGGATGCCTATTTGGACGGATGTAGTTAAAGCATTATGTAAGGGGAGGAGGGTAGGGATAACTCAGAAAGAGAGCTTTTTGGTCACTAATGAGTTGCTTTAAGCCATCATACTGTACATCACTCTGATGTTTGATGGCTGCTAATAAGACGCCAGAAAACAGGAAGCTGTTTGTTGGCGTGAATAACTGACCAGATGGGACTGCCTGAGGTGAAAGCAGTAACTATATCAGGCTGTTCGGTTGATCTTTTTTATATGTTGCAGCTGAAGTTGTCATGTTTAAAGCCCAGCATAAACCTGATTTAGCGTGTAGTAACTGAGAATAGGAAGTAAGCTACACTTACTGTAGATTCAGATACCATAAGTTTATGGGATTTTACTTTAGTTCATCAAATATCATCATTAGTACCTGATGGACAGTCCTGATAATGGTCGCTGTCATGGAAAACAGGGGATCCTTTACTTGTTTAATGTGAATATTGATATTATGTGATATATGGTTGAGCTAAATGGCTGGAATCTTCAGTGGGCCGAACATCTCATAGTTTATTAGAGTTTCAGAAAATTTCAGTGTTTATCAGCAGTCTCTCAGAGCTTTGTAAGTTTACCATTGGATGAAAGTTTCTGGAAAATTAATACCCTAGGAGATGAGCCATGAAAATGATTGCTAAATACCTCTTTAAAAATATAAACACTTCTTCAATAAATCAACTTAATGAATGACTAATTACCAAAATACACACAAAGAAGGTTCTGATCCAAAAAATGCTCCAAAGGAAAAAAGTATCTGTGATGAGCAGACTTATCCACATACCGGTATTTATATCAGGCATTATTTCTTAAAGAAAAGCAATGAAAGATACTTTTTCTACTCAAACCTGGTTTTAATTATCATGTAGGAGAAGAAACCTGAGGAAAAATTCACTGGATAAGTCGCCAACTTCACAGAAAACCGAGCAGGGATGTCAAGGAAGGTAGAATTTATTCTCTGTTCCAGTAAGGTGTGTCTCATGTTTCCAAAAATGCTTTATTAAGACCCAAGGTACAAACTCAAGAAGTGAATTGTTTCAACTGGTGGATCACATGCAGAGGGTAACGACAGAAGTCAAATGATTGAAGGAAAACTTTTTTTCTTCGGTGCAACATATTTTAGGGACACTGAGGATCTGTTTTTGCTCAGCTGTTTAGCTCATTGGGCTCAGGGTGGTAACAAGCTTACATAAAGCCACCATCAATAAAAAATAACAGGTTGTAATACATGTAAGAAATGTGTTCATTATGGACAACACGTCTCACGTTAAAACAACAAATTTGTTTTGTAAACTGCATGTCATAGTTTTACAGTCAGGTATATTTTTGTCTTAAACCAATGCTGATTATTTTCAGGCTGAAAATAACAGATATGTCTTTCAACAGAAATCTGATATGCTCTGATGTTGTCCATAACATTTTGAGAATTGCCAGGATCCAGTCAGAATCTGGTCTCTTACTACATAAAAAGGCTTTTCTTTCCTTGATCACTTCTCTACCTGCTGCAATAACTTAGCCAGCTGCTGGTATTTGCTGGACTAAATATATTTAGACATCTGTGTTTGAATCCTTTGCCAAAATAAAGGCAGAAGCTGATGCAAAACAAGAGAAACAAAAAAATAAAGCATGTTAAACAGCTTTATGAATTTACCCCATTTATTATCTGAATTTCAGAGTTTGGTTTATGATGTCTTGCCATCCTAGCCTGTTACATGAAAAATAGACATAAAGACTGACTTTTAGAATGGAATAAGAATAGAATAATCCTTTCTTGTTGTATATTGGAGAAATTTGGGTGATTTTAGCAGCGAGGGGAAAGTTTATAACAAACTTTACAAGAACCAGCAGAGATTTTATCAGTCTATTAAGTTTGTTGGTAGAAGTAAAGATAACTAACAGCTGCAGAAACGAAAGATCTTTAAAAAAAAAAAAATCCTTGATGCCCCTTGGACCAAGCAGTCATTCAGGGAAGGATCCCTCCATGATTGAAATAGTTTCATGCATGGGTTGAGAGAAATGTTCCAACAACTTCTTAGATATAGACAGATAGAAATGGGGAAATAAAAAAAGAGAAATTCTCAACAAAAATATTTATTATTTTCATTATTCTCTATATGTATTAAATGGATTATGTATGCTCTCATACGTTTGGATTTGTATATTTACCTTGCTGAGTGTTAATTTGGCGCAATCAATGTTCAGCCTTCTGTTAGGACACAATAATCTGTCCCTGGAATCAAACTGCTCGCATGTTGCCAAGTTCTCTTTGAAAATCTAAGTCTCAAAGCATTTCAGAATCAGTTCTAATAAGTCTCAGGATCAGAGTCAACATTGAGGTATGATCAGGCTCAACTCCAATAAATGAGGCTGCCACATTGTATGCATTTAATCGTTAACTCTGTAATCACCTCTGATTACAGATTCTTCTTCTGTTGTTTTTATTTCCTCTGCCAAGACTGCTATAGAAAAGTGCAATCATTAGAGAGTGACAGAAAGCGGAGTGAAGGCACATCCTGTTCTTACGGAAATAAACTGCATATCCTTTGAATTATCTTCTTTTTTTAAAGTTGAACGAAAGATAGTCATTACAGCATCTGTTTTCACCTGGTCATGAAATGGTTTGATGTAAGAATCAGTAGGTAAACTTAAAAATTAAAAGCGTTTTGTTTTAATTCTTAAAGGAGCAATAGGTGAACATCTCTTCACTATGTGGGTTGTTGAGCATTGTCTGTAGACCAAAACGAAACCTTTCTCTTTCTCCACTCCAGCTGCAGCTTCTCAACCAATGTGCATATTTGCAAAGGATAAATACATAGAAAAATAGTGTTACTTTTCAGAGGAACATGTCCAGCGCAAAAGTAAATAGCTCATAACTTTGAAATAATAGCAAGAAAACGTCATTTTGGCAAATGATCATCCCCAGATAAACTTTTCGCTCTCCTGGGCTCTCTCCCTACCATTTTGCTCCGATGCTAGGCTGCTCTCTCTGGGCAAGAAGGGCCTAAGCATTGAGTGGAAGCTGTTCACATAGACTTACATGCAGGCATTGCCAGCCCAGTTTGTTTACATGAGATTG
The DNA here is from genome assembly GCF_016077235.1 of Cyprinodon tularosa. Taxonomy (NCBI): domain Eukaryota; kingdom Metazoa; phylum Chordata; class Actinopteri; order Cyprinodontiformes; family Cyprinodontidae; genus Cyprinodon; species Cyprinodon tularosa. Next base: position 366,196 of record NW_024038781.1, read on the forward strand.
GAGAACAACAGATGTTGTGGATGATGATATTCCAGCCAAAGATATACCTTTACTTCTTCATATTACAAATGTTTCAATTCTATCTGTCCAAAATGATGAATTATTGCTTTATGCTCCTTTAGCAAACTATCTTATCCGTGTATAATGTATTTTATCTTGTGGATATAATTCCCTTTTTGTTTCTTATTTCACAATAAACATGTAGGGAAGTATTGTAAAGCAGATTTCACACCTGTGTAAAACATCAGAAAAGTGTCTGGGATCCTTATTAGCAGTCAAAGAGAGCTGGACTATGATAAATAACAAAATATTTTATACACCTATCACCTCCTTTGCTCCTCATTGCTTAATACAATACAAGGGTTGCTATTTAAAATGTGTTGAAATATATATTACATTTGAATTTAAGTATGAAACCTACAACTTTGTATTGTCCACTGCCAGCTACTCTGCACAATCTGGAGGTGGGTGTTTTTCCCCACAGCTCAGTCCTATACTATTGGGCATGCAATGCACAGTTAGTGGTAAAGAACAAACTATTAATGGTTCTCCTTTAAAAAAAACTCTTAGTGGTTGTAGTTGCATTACTTTAAAGCAATAAATTACTGAAAAAAGGAGGTTTACCATGTGTGCTTATGTATCCTGCTGAATACAACCTGTAGCCTTTATAGTATAATGACTCTGGCATTTTGTTCCCAAAATGATACAACTGTAAACAGCAGTTTATTAAAATCTGTTTTGTTTTATGATGTCTTTCTGATCATAATTACTGTAATGTCTTTAAAATGTATGTTAATGATCAGTATGAAGTGTACATGCTTATGGAGGAATACATGAAGATTGTAGATTATGCAATAGAAGCTGAGTGCTTTAACTGGATGGTGAAAACATGCTAATATTCTCCAGACATGTTGTCAAATCCAAAATTATGTAGTAAATACAGGGGTTGCTTCTAACAGCTAAGCTATTCTAAATACTCAAATGTAGACAAATATTATAATATTACAATAATGAGATTTTCCTCCTAAAATGTACAAATACAAATATATAGTCCTCCTTGTTACCCCCTTAATGCTAGTGTATGCTATAGTTTACTTTAAGCCGGCCATACACGGTACAATTTTTTTCCGATATTGGGCCGTTTCTCCAGTCGTGCAAGAATTTTTCGATCGGGCCGAGTTTCAGCCTGATCATGCTTCATGTAGTGTACAGGGCATAATGAGGAACGTGATTTGCTGAACACTTAATTATAGAAATTGAGTAATTTAAAAGTCTGACATTGATATCTGTCAGAAATTGAAGTACATTCACCAATCAGGTATATGTAGCATTATAAACACCTGCCTAATTGGGTGTTTGTGCCGTTTTTGCTCCCCAAGCAGCCAAGACCTGCTGAGTCATATACTCTCAGTCCTAAGGAGGTGTTCAAATTATGAGGTGGGGGATCCATGGATAAGGCTTGTTTTTCCAGCACATCCCAAGAAAATAATCAATTGTACATAGATCCAAGAATAGTGATGGCCAAGACAAATTATTTGCTTTAACCTAATAAAGACATAGAGCTGGCCAAACCAACTTGGCCAACATATCTTTGATGGTCTGAATCACACAAAATCAATAACAGAAGGCTCCCTAGCAATTCAAATGTGCAGAATAAAACTGTACTGGATTAGTTATCTGTCTTTACACACATTGTGATATTTAATACACTTAAAATTCAATGTTGTTATCATATGTCTTGTGACATTGACAGAAAAAACTGTACAAGATGTTAAGTCATGCGTTACTAATACGTGGGTACGACATAGATAAGTTATAGCCAGTGTGTGATGATTTGCCACACATCCTCCTTTTTTGCCCTGATGCTGTTCATCTAATATTTTTGGTGCATCCACCAATGACCATGCAGTCTTGCGGGTCCTGCCGGCTCCTTCTGGATGAAGTCAATAATGTGGCCAATGTCCGCATTCTTTTTACGTCTCAATCCATATGCCTTCAGCACCCGTATTAACTATCTCTTACTTATTACAACTCAGTGTTTAATTACATGAGATTGCAGGATATCAGTATAGTTCATTCCAAGGTTGAAATAAAATGAAATCAAGCCTATGTTCTCTATGTTTCATTAACGTATGCTACATCACCATAAAGGAGCTCCCTCACAAACCACTTATCTATCTCGTACCCACACATTAGCAACACGTGGCCACGACTTAATATCTTGTAAACTTTTTTCTGTACATGTCACCAGACAGACTCCGTAATATCCTGCTGCAAACAGATATTATATACATCAATGGGGATATACACATTCAACAATTTGCTCAAACCAAAATATTTTAATGAGGAACATGCTGGTTTATATTTGGATTACATGGCCAAATTAATCTTAGACTGTTAATAACTTGTTATATTGTTATATTATATTTTTGTTTATATCAACCCAATTCACATTAAACTAATGCCATTTGAAACTTTAAAAATAAGCATCTTCTTCACCTTAAGTTTTCAAAATATAGATAAATCAAAATACATTAAATAAAATATCATAATCCAGATTGTAATCTTGGTCAACAATTATTTAAGGAGGCTGATCTTATTTCATTGAATAATTTTCTTAGTCACAATATGCACTGAGGAAGAGGGGGTTAGGTAATCAATTATATACAGACTCATACTTTAAACTAGTGTTGCGCCGATGCCATTTTTTGGCCCTGATACCTGGCTGTGCAGTATTGGCCAATACCGATACCATAATAATGTAAAATAATTGCCATCATGGCTTTGTCAAGCTGCTGCCTACCTTTGTGAAGCAGGAAAAAATCTAATACAAAGTGAAACCAGTAGAACTTTTTATTGCCTACCAGGAGTGGGTGACAATAGTTGAAGAAACGTATGGCTCTCAAAATGGTATCGGTGCCCTATTTGTTGGTACTCGCCGATACCGATACCACCATTTTAGGGCAGTATCGGGGCCCCGTCCGATACTGGTATCGGTATCGGTGCAACACTACTTTAAACTATTTAGGATGATCTTTGTCATAAGTTAGATTGCACAATGTGCTGTAGTAGCGTTACAGTTAGTTTTAATCTTATGTGTTTAGCAAGTTTTTAAAGGGTGCCTTCGGTAATTTTATATCAAGGTTTATTTGCTCTGATTATAAATATAATCCTCCTACCCATAAAAATAAAAATTATAAATTTGCTGAAGTTGAGATGGTCAGGTTGTTCACTGAATAAGTATAACTCGAGCTAACTAAATTAAAAGTTGTTGACCTAATCAAAGATATTTTAATGATTTTTTTTGTTTTTTTGACGTAAGATTTATTTTAGAGAGTTGAACGTGACCTTGTCTTTAGAAGTCAATCCTTGTCTTTTCAATCTACTGGTCCAAAGGGGTCTGATATCTGATTCTAAAACACTGAGAAGACTGACTCATTTTACCACAGTGCAGTGCTGCCAGTTAGAGGTGGGTTGATTGATGCTAAAATAGATAATATTGATAATATTGATATCAACGCTGATATTGATATAAAAAAAATACTTGTGGATAAAACAATACGCACTGACTGCAGCAGATTCAAGTCTCCCAGTCTGTGTCACAGCACTCTGCTGCTCCTCCTCCCCTCTCATCACTGTCTTGCACGGTCACATGACTCAGCTTGCTAAGCAAGAATATTTGTAATGATGTGGTAATTTCGTTTTATTGACGAAAGATTTTTGTTTTTAAAATGCTTTGAGTCTTTGTTATTGGTCATACTGACCCTGTATTGACTTGGTACTGGAGCGATGCCAAAATATTAACTCTACTGCTTTCAAGAAGTTATTGGTCTAGCACACCTAGTGACTAAATTTTAAAATGTTGCGTTAATTAATTTGACCTTTTTTTTACATAATTTACAACTTTTTTTTTCTTTACATCTTGCGTATTGTTTGCAAATGCATTAATTTAACAACATTTAAAAGCAATGTGGAAATAGAATATTGAAAAAACAACAATAAAGATTATGTATATGTTCTATCCCAGTTTGTACCTCTAACTGTCTTCCTCTGTGATTGTTTGACCCTTTAGTTGTGAACCAGGAGGGCCAGCCTCTGATCGAAGGAAAGCTGAAGGAGAAGCAGGTCCGCTGGAAGTTTATCAAGCGCTGGAAAACCCGATACTTCACCTTGGCAGGAAACCAGCTCCTCTTCCACCGGGACAAATCTGTACGTAGGCAGTAAAAAAAAATATAGAAAGACACCTCACAAATCAAACAGGCACCCACTTTATGGCCCCTTAGTGTGGAAAGAATCCCCTATTTTTCACTTGAGTTATGATGAAATTGTACATGAAATAATACAAATCTGACCTTTATGAGAGCTTATTGTCCCTTTGGAACATTAGAAGAGTCTCTGAACTTTGACCCACTTTGTACATTTTAGTGGGAAACATTTGAGGTATGAGTTAAGGGCACCTTCTTCCACTTTGAGCAATATCCTTTTATGGAAGTAGAAAACAGATACAAGATTAATGCACAACACTGTGCATGACGAAATGACTAATCCCCCATAGGAGGTTCCAGGTGATCTACCCATACAGATCCCCTTTTAAAGGGCTTAGTGGAAATAAAAATGACCAACCATGTCTGATCAGAAGCATGCACTGAAACCAGGAGAGGTGATGGAAATCAGTAGAGTGATAAAGGTTGGTGAAAAAATGTAATTTAATGTTATGAATATATTTTTACTTCACATTTTTAATAACATGCATGTCGCAGTTTTCCGATATCACTTCATATTAAAACCATTTGTGTCCTATGGGTGTCACATGTTTACAGTCAGAGTACTCAAGTTTGGCTCAAAATCATTTTTGGGCATCTGTAAAACATAAGCAGCGGTTAAAACATAGGCAGGAACAGGACTGGACTCTTTTTCTTTCTTTTTCTTTACCCCCCACTTTCAACAATAGTCGTTGTGCTGCAGTCCAGATGTTGATAGATTCTTTTTTGCAGCAGCGGCTCATTGGGAGGATTGTGTGCCTTTGTTCTGGGAGCTCAGTTTGTCCATGCCAGCATGTTCTGGAGGTGGTTGCTTTGTTGTGACATAATGTATCCCCCCAACTGAAAAAGGGAAGGTTTTTGTTTGCCAGTTATTTCAAAACAGTTGTGAAATCTTCTAAAATCCATTCAAAGTGGATAAACAGTAAAAGGTAGAACGTAGGCATTAGATTTGCAGCTTGCAGTTAATCATCATGACAGCTTGAAATTGTTGCCTTGCAAATGGATTTAAACCCGATGGTGCGGAAAAAATCAATCTCTTATTAATTTCTTTTTACATATATTGATTTATGAGTGCTGAGGGGTTGTTTATTCTATTAGGGAGTGATTGAGATAAAAATAATTGTCTCATAATAAGCTAGACTGTTTCTCAGGGTTTTTATTCCTAACATTATATTCTCCAACTGTCTGTAAGACCGTTTAGAGACCTATTTGGAGACCTTCACAGCCTTTTCTGAGGGGTTTATATTAGTGAGACAAATGTTGTCTAGCCAGTGCAGGGCTGGACGTTATGCCATATTTTTCATTTGTTCTTTGCAAAGAAAATAAAGTGCTGGCTGAGTGAAATACCTTCTATCTCCTTTATTTAACTGGATTGCATAGTTGAATACCTTTATTTCGACTGCAATTAGTAAACCTTGGCCCATTTTGTCCCATTAAAACAAACTATCTTTTTAATTTTTTTTCATTGGTATTTAATCTTGTATTAACAGAAAATCAAGTCTTTTTCTGCCTCTATCTGGTTGTACCTCAGCATCATCCTGTTTTCTCCTCCAATCATTATCCTATCAGCTTTCAGTGGTGGATGAAGTACTCATCAGTAGTACTGATAGTCAAAACTTACTCAACTATAAGTAAAAGTAACTCTGTCAAAAATCTAATCAAGTAAAAGTATTGAAGTACTCACAGTACTTTTGAAAATATTGTAGTATTTAAAAGTCCATGCATTTAAAAGTATTTAAGTATTCAAAAATACCAATACAATTTTCTAATGTTAATACTTTTCTCTGTAATTTTAAGAGTCATTTTAGAGAATCTTGTCACTTTCAGAAATCATCTGATGTATTGATGCATAAGAACCATTCTTCTACAAACTCTACACCACTTGGAAAGAAGTTCAGGATAAAAATGCCTCAAAAAATAAAGACAGCTATTTTGATTATTATTTCTTATTAAAAATCAAAACAAAAAAGAAAACAGTGCCTTGATTCTCCTCACGCTTTCCCCATGGAATAAAGGTTTAAGGTTGAATCTATTACCACAAAGAAACTCCAACTCTGCTTTGAGAACTAATCCTACCGAACAACTTGGCCACATGGTAACAACTAACAGCTTAATAAAATTATAAACTACAAATAATATCTGCCCTGAGTTTCTCACATCTGTGGAATGTCATGCAAATCTCTAAACAGTGGTGTCCTAATTCAGTCCTAAGGGCTGCTATCTTGCTTGTTGAAACTGCATTTCAAGAAAGAAAAATAGCAACAGCAGATTAAAAAGCTAAGCTGAACCAAAAGTAACAAGTAAATAGCAGCTTCCTAGAAATGTTACTCCCCCCCCCCCAAAAAAAAAAAAAAAAAATAAAAAATAAAACTTACTCAAATGAATATAAGATAGAAAAAAAGCACTTAAAGGAGAAGTTCGGTTTTTAACGCTTTTAGCCGATTTTCTGTAGTGTCCAGGATGAAATCGAATGATCGACACCAAAATTTTGACAATTGGTCCTGTCTCTGCTTTTTGGCTCATTTAGAATCCCCCCCTGGCTGCTTTAGAATGGCTTCCATAGAGCATGTCCGATAATGTCCTTAAAACAACCTTAAACGTTCTTTTTTTTAAATATGCTACTCACCGGGTCGTCAGCACTGTTCAATGACGTTCCAAAAAAAGTTTCGTAAAGAAAAAACGTTCCTGTAGTGTTTTATTTAGCATTTTGTAAATCCCATTGAGTTCTGTTGGAATAGTCAATATTCCCCTGCCACCGGAAACGGAAATGGGGCCTGTTTACACAGTTGTAGTCTTTTCGCTTCACTCGTTGTACTCCAACGTCGAGAATCAAGAATCCACCTTTCGTATTCCATTTTCAGAGTTTTTTAAAGTGTTTAACAGAGACGTTAGCACCTCGACGTCGGAGTACACAGAGTGAAGCGAAAAGACTACAACTGTGTAAACAGGCCCCATTTCCGTTTCCGGTGGCAGGGGAATATTGACTATTCCAACAGAACTCAATGGGATTTACAAAATGCTAAATAAAACACTACAGGAACGTTTTTTCTTCACAAAACTTTTTTTGGAACGTCATTGAACAGCGCTGACGACCCGGTGAGTAGCATATTTAAAAAAAAGAACGTTTAAGGTTGTTTTAAGGACATTATCGGACATGCTCTATGGAAGCCATTCTAAAGCAGCCAGGGGTGGATTCTAAATGAGCCAAAAAGCAGAGACAGGACCAATTGTCAAAATTTTGGTGTCGATCATTCGATTTCATCCTGGACACTACAGAAAATCGGCTAAAAGTGTTAAAAACCGAACTTCTCCTTTAAGTACAGTCAAGTACATGTTCTTTGTTACATTCCACCACTGTCAGCTTTGAAAGAAGTCCATGTTCCCTGCTGATGAAAGCTTTCCCTCAGCATGGTACTACCATCTCCGTATTACATTGAGTAAATATTCTTTCTGGGGCTAAGTTAGTTTTCTGTCACACACAGTGTTTTACATGCAGACCATGATGTTTCATCTCAGTCCCCACTGACCGGAACACATTCCTACATGTATTTGGCGTGTCAATTAAATGATTTGTGGCAAAATAAAAAAAAACTCCCCTTATTGCGTGCTATTAGCAGCCTTCTTCTTTATTTCATATTATAAACAGTAGGTTGGTCATAAAGGTTATGGACAGAGATGGGAAGTAATGAAGTACAAATACTTCGTTACTGTACTCAAGTAGATTTTTCTGATATTTTTACTTTACTTTGCTACTTATTTTTATGGCGACTTTTTACTTCTACTTCTTATATTTTTACACAAATATCTGTACTTTCTACTCCTTACATTTTAAAAAATTGGCTCGTTACTTTAGTTTTGAATCATTTCAATGGAGTTACCGTTATTATTTTTCACGTCATCAATACCAAATTCAATCTAATTGGATGGGAATCTATGTTGCATTTGACGCACCACTACAAGATGAATCGACAGATTCGGCGGTATTCATTGGCAGCAAATCATTGCAGCTTGGTGGCGGTGGCGTTAGCATAGTAGTATGGACGACGAGATGATTGAAAATGAACACAACGGAGATCTAGTCCTATTGGCAGACATCCATTTAAAATGTAGGCAACGGCATGAAAAAAGTGGTTTCTACTTTTACTTTTATACTTTAAGTAAATTTACAAGCCTGTACTTTGTTACTTTTACTTGAGTAAAGAAGTTTAATCAGTACTTCCACTTTTACCAGAGTATTTTTTAACACAAGTATCTGTACTTTTACTCAAGTACGGAAAGTGAGTACTTTTGCCATCTCTGGTTATGGATATATGGTCTCTACAGCTTATCCAGAGTTCCATGGACCTCCTTGCTACTTGAACCTGCCATGCATCTATGTGGATGCTGTTTGTAAATTAAATCAAATCCAGTGGTCTGACTGCGTAGTCACATCAGATCTTTAAAGTTTTTATTTATTTTTTATTCCAAACAATCTATTGTTCAACATCAACCTGACAGCCATTTGCCGTAGTGTCTTGGTCTATAAAATCATGAAATCCCAACAAAATACATTAAAGTTTGTAGTTGTAATTTTATTAAAAAGGAATAAGCTCAATGTTTATGAATGCATTTGCAAGGCATCAAGTAATGAATGTGTTGTGTGTTTCTGCAAAAGATCTCGTGATTTAATTTAGCTGTTAACCCTATAATGCCAAATGTATCGTATTTGATACATACGGTTTCTGAAATGTTTTGCATCTGACACCTTTTGCATAATTTAATGGTAAAAACTTTGCTCAAAATCCTATTGTACACAATCAGATATACCTGATAACAGCCAGTAGAAGACTACACAAAAAATAATCTTGACTTATCGCATAGTAATAAATTATTAATATCAAAAATGTATTTCTGTTTTTTCTTTTTACATATTTTGTTAAAAGGGCAAATAAGGAATTCAAACAAAAAAAAAGTAATTTTCTGTTTTGTTTTTTTCTTGGATCGGGCTTTAAATGGTTAAATTCATCTGTTATTCAGTAGTTGAACATTTATTCTAGTCAGTGTTTGCATACTTTTTATATAAAGACATAAAAATGTAATGAATCCCTCAAATTAAACTGGACATTTAAAGAGAGATAATTCTATGTTAAAACACAGCTACACAGCAAACCTCTGAAGAATATGTTTGCTCTTTAATGAGGACCAGAACAAGGACTGAGGCCAAACCCCAGGCTGACCTGGACCAAAGTTTGTTAAGACCTGCTGCTAAGGGAAAAATGGAAATATTATATCATGTATATCAAATATCATCATCATTAAAAAGATCTTTATATTCCCTCACATGCAGAATATGCCAAAAACCCAACTGTCATTGGGAATATAAAAGTAATACAGTATAGATTTATAGTTCGAGTATTTTTGCACATCATAATGATTTTATAACCTGTTTTGTTTTATTTTGGTATATTTTTATTCAGTGGTAAAATCTAAGAAAACATATTTATATTGAGGTTTTGCTAAATATGCATCCTCTGTGCTGTAACTCTGACTTGGATGTAATGAATTTAATTTCTAATGCTTAAGACAGTAAAACATGTTGAAGTGTAAAGAAGAAAAAAATCTTCATAAATGTATCTTTTTTTAACAACAGATTCATCCAAAGGTTTGAGCAAAAAAATTCACCAGCTAGATAAAAAGAAAATTGTAACATAAAACGGTGTTTGTATGGATGGTATTGGGATTAATAAAGATTTTAAAAATGGTGTTATGGAACTAATACTGTATGAGAATAAAATTAAGTTTACAAAAAATATTAAGGCATTCGTCAGAAGGCTTTTCAACATGAAGAAATGCCTCATAAAGGATGTGGACATTTGCACTGGACTCTGCAGTATGCTGTGGTTGTAGCCACATAATTAATGATGGTGTAAGAATGCATGTTTGTGATTCAGCATCCAGACCACAACACCACCCAGATTTGAACTGATTACGATTGAACATGGCAGACTTTTCATTTCCTGTCCTGCAGGAAAAGCTGAGTTGTTGCCTTCTTCTGAAATACACACTCACTGTTGCATAAAAAGCAGATTATTTAGAAAAGATAGAGCTTTCTCTCTGTCGTTTTTGCTTTTCATAATCCTTTTTTTTGTCTTATTTACAGAAAGATGAGCTGGATGACATTCCCATTGAGCTGAGCAAGGTGCAGAGTGTCAAGGTGGTTTTTCATCTGTAATTTTTGGGGGTTTTTTTATCTGTAAATACATCTGTTGCATAAAACCTAGTACATTACATTGAGTTTTGTTGTTGCAAGTACAAAAACAAAAATGTTTTAGGGTTATATTTTGGCATAAGCCGCGGTAATATTAGTATTTATACTCCATGTCTCCTCAATTAAAGCCTAGATGTTTTAGAGGGTATTTCACATCCTAAGTCTACATAGAGCAAAATCAAGTGGCAGCAGCTGCTTCCATCAACATCCAGATGTTGTCAACTGGTCTTTCCCTTTCTTTATAGGTGGTGGCTAAGAAACGCAGGGATCGCGGTCTACCAAGAGCCTTCGAGATCTTCACAGACAGCAAGTCTTATGTGTTGAAAGCTGAAGACGAGAAACACGCAGAGGAGTGGCTGCAGTGCATCAATGTGGCAGTGGCTCAGGCCAGAGAGAGGGAGAACAGGGAGGCCACCACCTATCTGTAAGAACAGATCCAGCACAGACTGACGGGAGCTGAATCATTCACAGTGCTGTATTTATTTCAGGGGGGGTGCATGCTTTTACTTTGACTCTTATGCACAACCACCAGGGCAGAAAGGGAGGAGATAGATGTAGAATAAGGTCACAGAGCCGAGTTGGTGAGTAGGTGTGAAACCGCCTCAGCAATGCCAGCGTTGTCTTGTAGGCTTGTAGGGGGGCTGAAAGGCAGAGGTGACGATATTGCAAAATTCTTTTGTCCAAAGAAAAGATGTGTCTTTCAAATGTGAACATCAAGTCTGCTGCTGAAGCTTTGACTTGTTGAACAAAGATTTATTATGCAGTATTTTTTGTACTGAATTAGAAACCAGCAATAACAGACTGTGTTCTGCTAAGATGGAGTGTTGATCCCATTTTACGGTACTGTGCCTAATTTTACCTGCGTGGAACACGTCCTCTTAGGCTTCTTACAGACGTTCATCTGTGGATCAGGAATCAAACACTAAAGGAGTTTAAGAATATTTAAGCTAAAACAACCATTATAGAAGTGTCCAATCTGTTTTAAAGTTTGGAAAAGACTGAGGATGTTTTCAGTGTCGTGTTATGAAGGAATATTGACTTTGTTTTCAACTTAAAGCAATAATAAAAATAAACTTTTAGCAGCTGGAATAAATACATTCTTGCAAACTGACTATAGGTCAAATAGCAGGAGAACAATGTCGACTTTAAACTTACAAAATAAAAAAACAAGGAACAATCTGCTTCATTGTTCCTTGTTTTTTAAAGGAAGAAGTTAGATTAAGAGTTAATCAAATTAGGCCAACTTTTGGCTAGCAGTTATATTGTTTTATGTTTATTTTCCGTAATTTTAGGTATTGTTTTACCATTTTTTTTTTTTTTTTTTTGTGTACCTAGACTACCTGGATCATTCTTTATCCAATATTTGGTCTTCCAGTTCTTATTTTTTATCTCACTAACTTGTTTTCTATTTATGTGTTTTTGAAATACTGGCACTCATAAGAGAAGTGACTGGTAAAATCAATTAAATAAAATTCTCTTCTTTTGCAATCTTGGTTCTAATTAGATTTTCTCAAAGGAGAAATGTTTGGCAGAAATGCACTCCATATTTTACCAAAAAAATAATTTCAGCTGAATTGTAACTCCGTCATGGAATGAAAAATGAAACATTAGGAAAACCCCAAGGTTTCTCCATCAGTTTACAGCCTTTAGATATATTAATGTCACACTTTTGACGTTTAAAAACACTTTATTTACAAAATTAAATAATATAATTAATTATTTATGTTAAACAAGTGTTAGCAAAAAAATACTTAAATTAGGAGCTTGTTATATTGTAGTACTCCACCATTTAACTCAGAACATAAAGTTTTGTTAAAATCCAAAAACTTCATAAAATCCTCCATGTTCTCTGTGCCTCTGTGGAAATGAAGCTTCAGCCCTATTCTGGTTTAAACGTTGCACTTCCACAGCATCAAGGTGAGGTCCCTCCTGCATTCTGTGTCTGTGGGACAAGTAAATGTCCATCCTCGCTTCGCTGATTAAAATATTTAAAAGTTGGGCTTTCTGCTTGTTTCTTTTGTTTTGCCAAACTTCTCCTATGAATAGAAAGTTTGTAAAAAAAAATAAAAAATACATACCAAAAAGAGTAAAAACAGGCTAAAGGCTAAAAATGGTGTTTAGTCTTTTGCATTCCATAAAAACTTGGAATATATTTTAATACAGATCGCAGAAAGGACGCTCATTTAAAACACTCTGATTAAAAATAGATAAAAATGAGTTTTTGGCGATGGCACCATGTAAAATCCTCCACCGGAGGTTGTTTTTTAATTGGAGGCTTGTATAAAATCTTCCAATGGGGTGCTTTTTTCTGTCCAGATGTCTTTGGTTAATAACTTTTGTGCAGCTGTGGTAAAGGACTTTCTGGTCCATAGTCAATGAAACTATTTTCTGTGGGTCCTCTTTGTTCGTTGCCAGGTTCCTGGATCAGCCAAGATAGGAGTCAGTTGGATCTAGTTGCTGTTATCCATTAGGTAGAACTTTAAAAAAAAATTTAAATTCTGCAGAGGAAACATGGCTATTTTATTATGTTCAGTTAGTTTGTTAGTTGGTTTATTTTTAAGGATGAAATGTTGAAACATAAATCTATGAAAGCTGAAGGTAAAAAGTGTCGACAGTCACTTTGTAGTCGTAGGGAAGTCATATTTAAATGTCAAATCATTCTGGCTTAAACCTGTATATACATTTACTCTATCAGACTATATTGTCCTGAAAGTTAGAAAATTTCTATTTAAAAAAAATACTCTTAATATCTTTTTTTCTCGTTATTTTATACATCTAATTCGGCCAATCATATATCAACGGTCATCTGTCAATCAATTTTTTTCAGTCATAGCATCTTGATTCATATGTCGCAGCTAATATATGCAACGGTTGAAGGAAGAATCATTTACTTTACTATTGAGTTACGTCCCAGTGTTCACGGGGATGGACGTCTGTGTCTTCTGCGTAGTTGAGGGTAAAAACTTAGATGGTTATACTATAATAAATAATGTATACCATCAGGTTATTATTTATTTTGATTTAATTTAGGATAATTCACAAAATGGGAAGTAATGTACAACTAAATTTAAATACACAAGACATTTTGAGGCAAATAAAGAATGGTTGGGTAATAAGCCTGGGGTTCAAATTGGTAAAGGGTTGAGATGGCCCAGAGCCATCTTTAATAATAAAGATAATCATAAAAACAGTACTGTAGCCAAATGTCTAGCCAAGCTATTAAACATTTTGCTTTCTTTCAAAAGAAAGAACAAAAACAAACATATGCAGCAGCAGTAATTTAGTCTGAACTTGAAACATGTAACTGGTTTTAGGAGAGTTTAGCATAAAACCTCTTTAACCAAAATATTTGTACTTGACTTCAATTTCACCTGATTTAATATACTCGCACTCCATCCCCAAAACTCTGTCCAAACGTTTGGGGTACAATTTCTATCCTAGAAATGTGTTGCTTTGAAATACATTGGAGATAGAGGGAGGAACATTCATTCCTGTTGAGGTAAATCGCCTCACACTTGTCCTTAGCTCAACTTTATGTCTTTTCAGTACTCGCACTAGTTTTGTATTAAAACCTCCTGATTGCGAAGTTCCACTGAATGCAGCACTGTTTTCAGATCTAAAAACATCACTAATTAGATACAGTTCTTATACATGGAGCGCTGTGACGCCATGTTATTTACCAAGCAGGTAACACACCAGAAACATTCAGAGTGAGTCTGCCCATTTATCCATGCCTGGTGTTTATCTGATTCTGTTTATAGATGTTTGTGTAAGCTTAGCTCAACCAACAATAGCGTTTTGTTTTGATACCTCCTTTTTTTTCTTAACTTTGCAGACTATTCTTAGAAAAGTACTTATTTTTAGAGGTGGTATTAGTTAAACACCTGTAACAGTGTAGTAAAACCTTTTGCTGGTCTACATGTTTTGCTGCCTGGAGGCATGACACAGTATGATATGCTATTTACTTTTAATTTTTTTTTTGCAGGTAAAGCCTGCATCTAGTTAGAGATAATAATATTCACATCACTATCTGTCCTCTGCACTTACACATTCCCCTCTTTTTCTTTAAATACCATTTATTAGTAACATCCAACGCTAGCTCAGCGTTCCAAATTCAAAGGATATTACCAGCTTGACTTCACTGTTTTCTGGAAATGTAGCTCATTTGAAGGCTGAATAGGAGGCAGGTCTGCTTCTTTGCTGTTGTAGATGTTTTGCAGCCCTTTTAGACAGTTCTGGTCAAATTTTCAGGGGCGGATCTAAAGAGGCACAAAATGTCTATGCAGGGTGCAAATCATGGCCTCTTCTACAAAAAATATAATATAATAATTGAACCAACAAAACATAGAAAACACTTTAAAACTTTCCATCATGTCATTTTCTCCTCTAAGAAAAAAAGGCGAACTTTCAATGTGGCCTAAATTGGAAAAACTTGTGTTCCACAAAAATAAATGAATAAATGGAGAGGACAGATTCAGAAAAAAAAACTAAAATACCTTATAAGACTGATCCACAATAGATCCTTATTGAATACAGAGAATGATTATATTTCATCTAAGATGATGATGATTCTTTTTCTCCTTCTCCAGTTTCACCTGTGTTATTTTGCTATTGTAACATTTTTTGGCTAAATTAACACATTCACTTCACGATACTCAGAAAACATTTTATAGTAACTAGAGATACACCGATCCAATCGGATACGATACCTGACCTGAGCGATCGGCTGATATACATTAGCACATTTATAAATAATTGTTATATTATTTTTTAACAATTCAGCAGCAAAAAGAAAGAAATAACAGTTCCTTGTAAAGTGCATTGGATTGGATCTCCGATATAAATATCAAATCCCTGATATCTGATTCAGCTTATTAGTCAATATCAGAGCCGATATCCAATCCAGGTATCGGATCCATGTATCTCTAATAGCAACATCATTGTTGAATGTTGCAGTGGAGATATTGATTGTGATTAACCACTTTTTTTCACACTTTCATTTCCACTGTCTCCATTTCACCATCACTCGTTGGGATCTTAACATTTCAGTGTTAAAAGCAAACCTAGAAATTGTTTCTAGTCTCTTTTTTTATTTCAGGACTTATCTATCTCATTTCTACATTTTTCTCTCAGGCTGTCACTGTCAGAACAAAAGACAGAGGAACCTAGAATTCAGGCAGAACAGACAGTGGGATAACTTCAAATAGGCGTTTATTAATACAAAGAGATCTGTGGAAGCAACAAGATGTGGCGGGTGTGGCCCAGAGTGCTGCAGATGCTGCAGCCCCGCAGAACATGCAGGAATCTGAAGCCGGTCAGGGATACAGATCAGAAAAGGCTGTCTCAGGGAAGCTCACAGAAAGGTAGATGGGAACAGGCAGGCTCAGTGGTTGAGAGGCAGAACAGGTCAGGCTCAGGAAATCAGAAACACTATGGTACGCTAAAAACCCTCTCTCAACTGTCCCCGAGAATGAGAACAAGATAATTTGGCCCTGACAGCTGAATGCAATTACCTTAAATAGTGGCAGGAGCAAGTGTATCAGATGAGTGGTAATGAGCAACCAGGCAGAGCTAGACAGGTGAATGGAATGAACAATAAAGCCAGCCATCAGAGCCAAGATCATGACAGTCACTCCATTAGTCCATCCAGCTTCTTCATTCATTAGTTTTTTTTCAAGTGGTATATCTAATATTTGAATCCTGCTTAGCAAAACTAAGCTGAACTTATGTGGTTATGTTTCAACATTCACATTTTTATTATAATTTATATGAGATGTTGGGATCAAAAGGTGTAAAAAGTTAATCCAACCAGCAGAATATATATATATAAGGAATACCTTTATTTTCCCTCAGTGGAGAAATATGGTCATGACTGGAGCTGGATGATATGCACTTAAAATCTTAGTGATATCAATCTGATGACGATAAATGACGATAAAAAAGCATTACCTCATCACAGTGTTTCTTTGGGAACTGTATGGCTGTTACTGCTTAGCACAGCGATCATAGCCCCACAATCACAAATATTACTCTTGAAGAATACACACATTTAAATTAGGCTTCCTCAGGACACCGGTTAAAAAAAGAGCTATGATTTATATCATTAAACATCTTGTAGTAACAGAATTCAATCATATTCTTCAAAATTGTCAGTGCCCCAATTGAAGAAAGCAAAATAAAAATTCTTACATTTGTCTCAGTTTCTGGAGTTTTTAATCATCATTGCTTCTAATCTATCATTTAGACAATAAATAAAAATTGTTATGAGTGTAATCGTTTTATGATGACAATAAAAGCCCACCCCTAGTTGTCACCATGGTAAAAACAAGTAGACAGAAAAAACAAAACTAGATACTCCACAAATGTATAACACTTTTGTATGGATTTTTTCCTTTACCTCCAAAGAAACAAATCTGCTTTATATTTCTCCACCATTCGTTTTTAAAAGATCTATAATTTAAAGCAAACACTGCTGTATATTTTACAAACACTGTGAAGATTCATGCAATTTATCTGAATGTATATCTACCAACCTCAACAGATTTTTTTCTTCTTTTTGATCTTCCATTATATTTGATTTTAAGAAAAGTTCAGTATTTATTCATATGTGTTGAAATGTGTCTCAATGTTCCTGTTTTTATAACTATTAAACTAAAGTGCATACAAACGAGTGTTATATGTTATAATGTATTGACAATAAAGAAAACAATTTTGTTTATTTCTGGGTGTGATCTCTGCCTTGTTGCAGCCGCTGTGTGTCCGCCTTATTCTCAGAAGATGTTAAATTAATCTGTAGGGTCAATGTTACAAAGGAATCCATAACGAATGTTGTTTTATTCCAATTTACTTTGATAAAAAAACAAGAAATTAAAGATTATCATGATTACTTAATTGCTCCAGCAGATTTGAAACAAAGTTCTTGTAATTTTCTAATTCATTAAGATTCATGTGTGATTCTACTATTTAAAATGACTTTAACAAACACACCCTGCTTCCTTACAAATAAAAAACTAGATGATTGAATTTGGCTAAACTATTTAAAAACACTCCACATCAAGTATGTGTCTGTTCAGTTTCCACCTGTAAGAAAGCACCATTCCAGTAGTTCCAGTTTACACTGGGTAAGAGGAGCCCTTCCTGGAACAGGTAAACCCTCCCTTGCTCTAATTTTCCACTCAGACCATCCCCACCCAAACAGCAGAATTAAAGCACTAGAGGCTGGTCTGATTATTTAGTCCTCTGGCTGCCATTTTTCTCCAATTTAACTGGAAATCGAAGCAAAGCCAGAACAACTCAAACCCTTGATGTAGGAGATGACTCAGTGAGAACTGGAAAAGAGGAATGATTGTATGATTAACCATTTTAGAGCAATTAGGAATAAATGTGTTTATCATCAAATGAATCATCATGGAACGTTGATTTCTTCTTGAGAAAACAGTCATGCTTTCTTTAAATTATCATTTCAATCAGCAATGCCTAAATGTTCATCCTGAGTCAGAGATGTATTTAGGTGTTGCTCGTTATAATAGACAATAAAGGATACATTGGTCTGCAGTGTAATATGTATGTTATATATGTGTTCTTTGACTGAGCATCTTTAGTTACAATTAACACCCCAGTTATCTCCGAGGATGGCTTTATTGATCGTCCCAACGCGTCTTTGATTCCTGCACTGCTTTACATAGATTGCTTTGCTCCTGAAGGCCTGCCAAATGTGGTTAAGGTGGAGGAGAAATCCCCAAATCCTCAGACCAACAAACTGATAAAGGAGACAGACAGCCACACTCAGGTCAAAAAGAGTCCACATGATGGGTAAAGGAAAGCAACAAGCTCATTTCAAGGTAAATGTTGTCCATTTACTGGCTATTTAGTTTAGATTTGATCTGTTTGTCTTGCAGACTGAGGAAATAAGGAAAGATCGGACGGACTAGTAGGAGTGGAGGTCGTTCATACAGGGCAATAATTAAAGCTTAGAGCGGAGGTCTGCAAACCCTAGGGGGTCCACGATGGTACTGCATGCATGGGGGTCAGGAAAGTTTTGGTTGATTAAATTTTTTTAGATTACCTCCTGCAATTTTTTCCACTAACTGAACTGTCTTTAAATCCAATTCAACACAGTGTAGTAAACAGATAAATGGAGGCAGAAGATGTCTTTCAGTCATCAATGCACACATTCAGCAACACATAGGAGCTTTTTCAAGCTGGGCACCATTTCATTCACACCTGTCCCATCAACCAGGAACCAGAATCAGAAATATGTTAATTCCAGGGGAGAAATTACTTTTATTGCATTACTCCATCTATAATAGAGTGACTATAGAACCAGTTTGATATAACACAATTTCATATAATATATATAATAAGAGGGTTCATGCTCCATTATGCCTTCAGTTTGGGGGTCCTTGGCCTGGAAAACATTGAAAACCTCTGGCTTAGATGTTTCTTTTCTCTCATTACAGTAAAATATTTCATAAAGCTGCATGTTATTAAATATTTAAGGAAACTGGGCCCAGTTTGCTTTACCAACAGTTTTCTTATACTCACCTTATAGACAAACAATGGCAGCTGTAACATATAACATGTTAAAATTTAAGATGACAGATTCTGTCTAGACACTTATCACACTTATCTATAGAATCAATCAGCGTCGTTATCCACATTCAAAAGATTGTAAATATATTGGAATAGACTTTCTGCGGCAGGTGAGGGCCCTGGGTGTCAAAGTCATGCTGCTATTTTACCCAAATGTAATCCACAGCATCATTAGGTAGGGATTTTTTTGCCTGGTTTGGTCACTTGTCAAAATGAAGGCCAAAATCACCATGAAGATGGGAGATCTTCAATGAAACAATGAGCAGAAAATCATCTCAGAACCACATCAATCTTCAGCGTATCACTTTCTTCTATCAGGTCCTTTTCAGAGTTCCTGCATGTGAACTGAACCGGTACAAGAACTCATTTCGTTCACCTTCTATTAAAGCTATCAAACATTGAATTACTGAATGTTTTTTATTATAACCATAATGGAGTAGAGTTTCAAGGAATGCAAACTATATCAGTATTTTTCAATTAGTATTACTTTTTAATAGTTATGTTTCTAGATTTCTTAAAATATTTTCTTCCTCCAGCAAAAATCTGCAGGAGGAAAACAAAATTCTGAGATCACAGCACCCTCTGGTGGACAAAACTTTTTTTTTTTTTGGTTTAGTTACAGCTCACGTTACACCAAACTGAGCATTTTATTAGTTTTGAAAAGGATAGTTCTGGGAAACAATCCTCAGATTCCTAAGAACCACTAAAGAAAAGGACTAATGCACTACAAAACTAAAATTACTGATGTCAATTTGTTGAGAACAGCTTTTTATTTAGAAGCATTAACCCAAAGACAGGAACATAGCTCAGTGGCATTCCTCATTTATTAATGAATAAAAATTGGACATGAAGACGTGCACACTAAAAACCAGTGTAACAAATTGACAACCCTAAAATATACTTTAACTGTCTGATTTTTCTGCTTGGAAAAAAAAAAAAAAAAAAGTTACCATTTCATCTTTAACGTAAATCTGTCCAATAAAAAAAGGAAACAAGGAAAACAGCCCACTAGTCCTGCAATGTGCAAACTTATTGATCTTTCCTGAATAACATTTATTTTACATTTATTCATTCAATCCTTCCACCGAACAGGTCGCTTCTATAAATCAAAGCGTTCAACATTTTATCAGTGGATATCAAAGCTTTACACTGTAAATAAGTTTTGTTTTGTTTTTTTTCAAAAATTTGCAACTTTACATATAAAACTAAAAAGATTATGTCAGGCAGTCGGACCGGGTGCGCTTGTTTCTGGGACAAAAACAAATCACAGGAAAATAAAGTTGAGTCCGGGGGCTGATGTCGCACTGCTGCCGCCAACCAACGCGGCCGCCGCCTGATGCTGGGTCTCGCCGTGACAGAAGGATCCACCTTCGACGTGTACTGAGAAGCTGCAGCCGTTTATCCGTACAGATGCTGCATGTAGGACCTGCTTTGAGGATTTGTCAAGGTTCAGATTATTAACTGGACCAAGAGAGGAGTGATCAATAAACCAATAAACCTCACATGTTCTCCCAGTTATAGTACACTGGTTTTAATACTTGATTCGCCAAACTGTTAACCCAGGATTTTCTTCAACTTTTGGTTATTTTAAATTTTTGGGTCAACAATTCCTTTTGCTAATCTTTATCTCCTGACAAATTGACGAGAGATCTTAATAGTCGCCATAATTAGGAGAACATGTGGAAGTGGTTGGTGGCGGTCAGCCCCGGGGCTCATCTCTTTGGGACAGTCTCTTAGCGCCGGTGGCGGCTGTGTCCTGAGTGTCCGCTGCTGCTGTGGTGTTTGCTCTTGTGGCTACGCTCCCGGTCCCTTTCATAAGACCTTGACCTCTCCCTTCGGTCACGATGGCTGCCTCCCCGCTCATGTTTGTGTTTCTTTGAGGAGAAATCAAAAGAGCGGTCTCTCTCTCTGTCCCGCTCTCTCTCTCTGTCCCTGTCCGCTTTGACGGGAGTGCGGGATCGTGACCGAGAGCGTTTCCTCTTGTGACCAGAACCACCTCCTCCGCTGTTGCTATGGCGCCCGCTGAGTTTGGAGTCGCTATTCCCATGGTGACTGGACTTGGACTTGAGATGAGGCAGAAGTGGTGAGGGCGGGTGTCGATGGAGCAGCGGGCTTCGACTGTGAGAGCGCGAGCGTGACCGAGAGCTGTACGTCCCTGAGCGACTGCGTCTGCTGTTGTAACTGAAAGCACAAACAGTGTCAACATTTGACTTTGATTCAGAATCAAACAATGATCTGTACATGTGGGAGAATTCAATGATGATGAATCATGATTAATCAATTTAAATAATCATCAACTAATTTAGCAATTGATTGTTAACTAGAGTAGAGACTAATGTACTTTTTAAGCTGACAGAGCAACCCAGTTATTAAACCAAGATTGTAAAAAAAAAAAAATATATATATATATATATATATATAAACATCTAACACTTGAGATAAAAAATTATTCTTTTATTCATTTAATTTCAACCTGGTTAAATTTGGTTAAAAAAATCTTTAGAGAACCTTTTACTATCCGATTATTTGAAAAAAAAAAAAAAATTTTTCAACAGATTTTGCTAATCGATTAATCTGTCGATAACAGAAGGAAACTTACTGTCTGCGATGAGATGGAGATCTTGACCGTGATCGTGTTCTTGAACGCGAACGACTTCCACTTCTACTAGTCCGTCCGATCTTTCCTTCTTTCCTCAGTCTGCAAGAGAAACAGATCAAATCTAAACTAAATAGCCAGTAAATGGACAACATTTACCTTGGAATTAGCTTGTTGCTTTCTTACCCATTATGTGGACTCTTGTTGACCTGAGTGCGGCTGTCTGTCTCCTTCTTTATCGGTTTGTTGGTCTGAGGATTTGGGGATTTCTCCTCCACTTTAACCACATTTGGGGAGCAGGGCTTGGAGGCAGGAGAGAAGCCTCCTATAGCAGACAGAGCAGGTGTACCATCCGGGTTCAGGCCCTTTGCCTTCAGTTTGGCCTCTGCTAAGAACACCTTCCGTCGCTCCACCTCTTTTTCGAGCTGCTCATAATTAGGCTGGAAGCACAAAACAGTAAATTTAACAAAAATGGCCCAAACACTGTTTCTATCAAATAGTCTCTTATAGGACTTTTACAGCCTCTCTCACTGTTCTGGAATCTGCTATCAGTCAACTTTGGACCGTTAGACTGAGAAGTTGTGAAGTTGGTTGTAAAGAAAAGGTCACATTAGGACCTCTAGATCAAATTCCTTCATCAGAGAAGCAAAACCATGTTTGAGCAGGTAAGTGTCATTTGTTTTGTTGTATAGCAACCACTTTTAGCCAAGCTCTCATGTTTCAGGGGAGCTTAAACTGTCCTAAATGGGCATTCAGGGTATCATGACTGTTTGACTGACAGATCCAACCCTCAAGTTACCAAGCCCTTTTCGATCAGGGCACAAAAGATAAAAAAAAATAATACAACAATAACTGAAATAGAAATCATTAAATAACTCAAAATAAGCCAATGTTTGGGTCTAAAGTTACCCAATGTTGCTTCAAGCAAATGTAAAAAAAATAAGAACACCAGATGAGGCACTATTTTAATGCAACGGTTAGCTATATGAACTGGAAAAATAAACAGATTAATGGACAGCTTAAAGACGATGGGATGATGAGGTAAAACGATACAAAGACCTAAAGCTTCTGGAACAGCAGAGAGCAGACTGCTAAATTACAGCGGTTTCTATGTGGTCTTGAGTTTAGAAATTTTAATTCAATCAAAATATTGAGTCACAACTATGTCTTGAGGGTTTTAAAACAGCTATATGAGGTAACCCAAAAATAATTCTTTTTTTCTTTTACCTTTTTCCTGGTGTAGAGTTTCAGGGTTGTAATGCAGATCTCTTTAATCTCTTCTTCTGTGGCTCCAAACAGCAAATACCAATGAGGCCTGGTTGGCAGGGGAATCTGGCAAAAACATGCACACATTTCCATAAACATCACATTGTGCTATAAATTATTCATATTTTTTGTGATGAGGTTTAGAGGAAAAACAGGCTGAAGAAGCAGCTTTGAGACGGAATTCACCTGCAGGGCTCGGGCAGCGAGGTACATGCAGGCACAGGCGATGGTTTCAGGCTGGAACCGCACAAACACATTCGTCCTCAGGCTGTCGTTCATGTAGTTCCTAAAAGGACAAACAGAAAACACAAACAAAAACATAGCATCGTCGCTATACACACAACGCTGTCAACCACTTTCAGACATACTGCAACAAACAACTTCAGACTGATTATCAAACTGGAACATTTATCTACCATTAATCAGGGCTTTTTTTTTACTGTTTATTTCCTTATTCAAACCTTCTCAATAAAATTCTGCAAAATTATCAATCTTTAAAGTGTCATGAAATGAAAATAAGCCCTGCTTCCCTCTAAATATGAATAGAACTACATGTTAACACATAGGATCCCCTTAACCAGGTTTAACTTTGTCCAATTCTCTTCAGGTTCGTCCATGGGAGCGCTGAATGTCACACAAAGCATGAAGACAAGAATTATGAACTTTAACTTTCCAGATGTTTGATGCTGATACAGACACATGCTCTCTAAGAAGGGAGACATGCAAAGACAATGGAAAATATAATACATAAAAAAATAAATAAATAAAAAGCTAGTTTGACTTTCAGATGTTTAGATCTGAAAGAAAAAAAGCATGGTGTTTGTGTGTGGAGGCATGCAGGGGTAAATGCTTATGATTCAGAAGCATTGTGAAGTTTATTGACCATCATGTTGGAGGATCAGGGGATGGTTTCGAGCAAAGATATGAAATATAGGTGATAGCCGCCAGATAATGTACTTAGTGGAAAGAAACATTAAATGACATGTCTGTCTACGCTGACGTCTTTTCAAAAGGACTGAGACTTCGACTGGAGCAAAGGTGTTTGTCAAAGCTACCTGGGATGCAAATCAGGCCTTTGATGATTGTTAAAAAATGTCTCAGAAAATCTAATATTATTATATAGAAATTTAGCATGAAAAATTATGCCAAAAGCCTTTAGTAAAATCCCTTTTGGTTCCTTACCTAAGGAAACCACTAAGATGATGTATAATACTTGGATTGTCAAGCTCTTGTCCTTTTTTTTTCTCTATCTGGTTTCACCATTACTGGTGAAAACTACCGTACACAGGTGTCCTTCATTCAAACCTGCCTTCCATAACTGACCGGAGCGAAAATGCTTTAACACTACTACAGATAACACATGGCCATTCGGTTCTGTTTGCTGCATGGATGAGACGAGTCCTTGAAGCCAAACCCTGAGAACCGGATCAGCCTGAAAAACAGACATGTCTGGACACCATGTCAGTTGGGGACAAGACACAGTATTCTACTGCTAAATGTAAAAAGCAGGCAGGTTATCTGGCCAATAGAAATCATATTCTGTTCTGACTGAGTTTACTTCATGTATAAATGTAAGTAAACTAGAACAAGATTAGCTTGGCAAGAGAGCTATTACAGTTGAGAATCTTTGTAGCAAGACCATAAAAATACAAATCCTGTTGGACACCCAAGAGAAAACAAGGCGATGCTGGCTGTTGGGAAAGGCCCGCCCGCCCCCTTCAGTGAATCTTGCACTGGGACTGGCTGTCAGGAGAGGGGCAGCCAGCCAATAGGGGGAGCTTCCTGAGGTCATGTGGTTGGAGGAGGCAGAGTTCAGAGGTTCTTTATGTGACTTACCAGCATGGACTACCCTTTAATCAAAGAGTAGAGAGAAAGGACAAAGTTAAACCAAGTTCCCCGGGCACCATCAAATAAACACTCTCACATGTAAGGGCAGATTAGAAAGTGAGACAAGTAGCACGTTTGCTGTACAAGAAGCTGCTACATCCCCCGAAAAAAATGAACTAATTACGCAAAGAAGTAAAAATAAATAGAAAATAGGAGGTTGTAGAAGTTGATCAAAACTATGAAGTATTACTCTCAGACCTGGGCAAAGCTAACAGTTTTATTTTGTACACTATTGCAAGCATTTCTAGATAGCATTATTGATGTCTTCCAATGGGGCCCTTTAAAAATATCAGGCTGATTCATTGGACAATTTGTTCAACTCCACCTTACGCCCAGGTCTGGCAGCACTTCTGACAGTTCTGGCAAAGCTTGCTGCTGTGGGGATTTTCTTTGAGGATCTATAAATTAACTTACCAGGCTGTTTGGACGAGAGTCTGGTTCTTCTCACATTCCAGGAACTGAAGGTACATAACAACAATCTGAAAATCACATAAAAAAGTATATTTAACAGGACCCTGAACTGTTCAGAGAAAAATGTGAATATTTTACTTTGTCTCTAGTAAACAAAAAATAAAAGCCATTAAATTGTATAAGATGCTCACCTTGTGTGGATGCTTGACATGCACACAGAAGCCCAGTTCCTTCAAGACTCGTCGCTCTGCCTTGATGACTTGGTTTTTGGTATTTATGTAGTTCTGATCAAGTATCAATGGACTTGGAGTCCTATGTTATAAAAAAATTCAACATAAAAGAATGGCTCCCCTTTCACAGTCAATGTATGAAAGAGAAAGTGCCCTTTTGGATTCTTGCCCTTTTTTCCCTGTGCCAACCAACTAAAAGCAACAAGTTACACTGTTTGCATGCCTAACAGTGTGCTGGGGGCTTGTGGACTCTTGTGGTTTCAGTGAAAGCTTGAGGGATTGTCCTCAATATGATCATCCAATGCCATCGCTTCAACAGAAATATCTACTTTAACTCTAAAGAGCAGTATAACAGCAAAACAATTAAAACTGGATCTATTCCCTAAAATCGTTCAGAAATACCCCTCTCTACTAAATTATTAAAACCAAATTAGACAGCCTTAAGCACCCGTAAAATAACTGAACTTGAAAAAAATAAAATAAAAAATAGCCAATGCAAACAGACTAGAAAAGTTATTTCAAACTAGAAAAAAAAAAATCAAATTTTTATCTATTTATGTCACCCTCTCCTTTACTTCTCTTGTCATAAGATTGCTTTTAATCCATTTTTAACATCTAGAAATTGTTAAACAGACCAATTATGTACAGAACTCCAGTGTCAGAAAACAATTTTTATATCTTAAACTGATGTTTTTAAGTCCAATAAAAAAAAATGACATATATAAAACACGCAATACAAAGTAGGTGAAAAATAAACTAGTACACGAAATACAGGTGGGTGTGTGTACATTCATATCAAACACCAACTATGGAAAGCTACCTAATTTTATTTAGTGATACAAAAAACATGTCTAACAAAAAATAAATAAAAATATCTAAAATATATGCACTTCCCTGACAATAGAATCTTTTCTATGGGGGGAATCTCATTTAAAAACATGTAGATATTTCTGAAGAAGCCATGGGTTATAAAAATGAATGAACTCTTGTTTCTTTTTTGGACAATCAAAATGCATGGTGTGAAGCTGTCAGAGAAGGAAGCTACTTTACCCCATGGTCCACAGCTTGGCAGACAGAAACCCCAAGCTTAAGACTGAACCACAGGAGTCCTCAAGCTGCCCCATGGGCCAAGGACCTTCGGCCAACCTGCCATCCCCGATCCCAGTGCCCCGCGGTGGCTCAGACCATGGTAGTCTCCCACTGGTGGGGGCGGGGTGGGCCTGGGGGGACGACAGAGACCCCCTCGCATCATGGTTGTCATGCCGACTGCTTCATCTTACGTACCATTCCACATCACCCAGGATTTGGTAAATGTAGCTGGTCGCTGTTAGTTGGTTGCAAGGGAGAAAAGAAGCCAAGTTAATGCCAAGGAATAAAATGATGACATAAAGAAATGAGGCAAAGTACAAATGCCTCATCCTTTACAAAAACCAAATGTGTTCTTTTTATTTGTTTTTTAATTTGATGTTTTTTTTCCATTATCAACTTCAGTCATTTGTCAAACTGATGTTACATGTAGACAATAACAGTTTGAAACTACCAGTGAGGCTGGAACTGAAAAGATTTAAGAGTTTAGAGTGCATGATAAACAAAGGGCACTTTCACAGTAAGAACAAATCACCAAACAACATTTGACACCAATTATATGCAGTAAACCATAGTTTCTATGTAAAAAATTTTTTTTTACACATTAAGTGTAAGGCTGATACTTACTTTTTGCCTCTAAGCTGTCTGAGGTGATGAAAAACATTGATGACGTCTCGTATTCGTCGTGGTGCCTCTTCGATCTTTGAGGCCAAGTTGATACAAGCCATTGCAACAATCTGAAAGACAAAAATACGGCAGAGAGGTTGAAGAAATAAGAGATCAACTTTCCGGTGCAAAATATTAGCAGTATTTAATGTATTATGTTGAAGGTACACTACAAATAACTTTCCAAGCCTATAATAGTTCCATAATTCCCTTAAGGACAATCATTTTGATCAGCTGTTTTAAGGCCCATGGTTGTCTATTAAAAACATAATAGACATTTCTACCTCAGCTGAATGGGAGGGTTTAGAAGATATATTATACACCAACCATATACTCCTAGGATTCTTAATATCTTTATTTTTACAAACACCAAAAGGGGTGTGTTTATTTGCATACAAATGACTGATGTGTTCATATTAAGGAAGTTTTTGTTCACAGGAAACTATAGGTGAATATATTTTTGAGTATCTGTCCTGGACACCAGTGAAATTTAA
Source organism: Cyprinodon tularosa (assembly GCF_016077235.1). Classification (NCBI taxonomy): domain Eukaryota; kingdom Metazoa; phylum Chordata; class Actinopteri; order Cyprinodontiformes; family Cyprinodontidae; genus Cyprinodon; species Cyprinodon tularosa. The sequence goes on from NW_024038781.1 coordinate 393,933, forward strand.
CTCCTGGTTCCTAGTGAATTTCTACCCAGAATCTGACAACTTTTAGTTAGTGAACCATATTTATCTTTGTGTTATACAGTCAAGATGCAGGTCTACTGTTTATCCAAAACATTGGTATGTAAACTAGCGAATGAGATATTCACTATTCACCAAACAGAATCATTTCGCTGCTCTCCGCCATGTTGAACGGTCACAGTTTACTATATCTCGGGTAGCATATAATTGTCTTCGCTTTAGAGTGGAAATTATAACATAAATGGCTGTCCAGGTGTGATTTTTATGTCGGCTGTTGGAATTAACGATAATTACGATGCCACACGAAGGCGCAATACGACAGGGTAATCTCTTACTTCTTATCTACTTGTTCACTTCCGCTATGTATTTCAAAATTCACAATATGGCTGCCGCTGAACGTCACTGTAACGTTCAGTTGTCATCTCCGGAGGCTGAAGAACTCAATGAACTACCAAAACTTACCTCGAAACTGTGCTTAACGAAGGACTTGGAGTAGAAGAACCGATGGAAAAGGACCTGCCCCGTTGCCATGGCCACCTGCGAGAGAAACACAGGACATGTTAATAATACCATCTCTTATGTAAACCGGCCTAACCTTGCACAATGGCCCGCCGCCATTTTAATTTCACCACGCCAACGTAAAAAGGCTAATGAGTTAGCCTTATAACTAGGCCGCAACTTCGTAAACATGCTTCTTGACATGTATACATCATACCACAACACATATATATTTGTACCTGAGGTAACCGTAGGAGAATACCCGCCGACTGAATCAGTTCACAGCCAAGGATACGGAGGTCGGTTTCGGTGTTCAGGTCGAGGCCGTCGAGCATAGAGGGTGTTGGTGAGAGCCTTTCATCTGGTATCACCGAGTTGTCTATCGTTAGGTAAACTTCCGAGTATAGTTTGTCACCGATGAGGATGCCATCGTTGTTGGACTGGTTAGAAGAAACAGAGAGAGGATCTGCGGCCATCTTCATCGGACAAACAACCGTTAGCGGCTAACGCAGCCTCGGTAACGCCACGGCCCAATGCTGAGGAGCGAGACTGTGACAAAGCACTCTACGTCAGCGCCTTGTCGCGACGCAAACGTGTGTGCACATCCGCGGAGGAATTATTTTCTCAATACGTACACGTTATATTAAGCATAGAATCACATAAACAATATAGAAAAAAATAGATAGAATATAGATTAAATAGTAACATATATACAATAATTGAATGCATTCAAAAATGTATTGAATTTCACAGTATTTTTTAACTCAGCTAGAAGTCTAACTGAAGTCATTACACGTTTAAAAATAACGTATAACTTTTTTTTTTATTAAGGTTCATTTCGTAGGTCAAGAGGAAGATATGAGAAATGCTTTAACGAATGTAAATAATGCATTAGTTTTTTATATATATATATATATATATATATATATATATATATATATATATATATATATATATATATATATATATATATATATATATATATATATATATATATATATATATATTATTATTATTTTTTTTTTTTTTACGTTTTCCCAACGATTCAAACTTTTTTCTGCTCACCACATGGTTTTCCTACGGTCTGGTTGTTACGTACTTTACGGGAAATTACGGACCTCTCACAGTTGCCCCTGGAACATATCCATCCGCCACCTCAAACTGTGAATGAAAATGCTGTCTATCGCAGAGGTCTTCAACAGGGGGTCCGCGCCCCCTAGGTGCGGAGCTAGATGGGGGGCCAGGGGTGGCCATGGCCACCCTTAGCCTATCATTGGCCACCACTGTGGCCACCCTTACCAATTTTTTCCCTGTAATACAGATGGTGACATCAGTAGTACCAGTGGCGGCCGGCCCATAGGGGGCGCTGGGGCACCGCCCTCCCTGATAAGAAGAGAGAAACGTAAAATATATTTTTAGAAATTAAATCATAAATGTCAGTTTTACTCTCTAGACTGTGTACCTATAAGCAAAACAAATTATATAAACTACATTTCCCTACCTACTGTCATTAATTTGTGGATTTCCACAGACAGACTCCTACCGTCTCTGTTCTGGGGGCGCCTATCAGACAGCCCCACATTTGCAGAGAATCTGTCAATCATGTACTTTTGCTAGGTGAATTTAATGGCCAATCAGCGTCTCGGAACTTTATGGTCTTGGGGCTCTGAAAATACTGCACTTTTACAGGCTTCTGAACCCAAGCGCAGGTGCAGACAATGAGAGGGACGATGGCGAATGTAACGAGCGAGATGCAGCTTCCAGCAAATTCGGTGAGATCCTTATTTATCTACCCGTTTGCCAGAAGAACATCCCTGTTGTAGGATATGAACATTTCATGTCATGGTTATTGTGACTCTGACGAATCCACCTCGTCGCTTAAAACAACCTCTCTAACTTTGCGCGCCACACACACATTCCTGTTATACTGTGTTTGTGAGGACCAATACACTCGCGCTGAGACCAGTAGCTCCATGAACTTAAAACACACAAGCTGTTCCTGGTTACCTGCTGGCGTATTGAGGGTGCACACTTAATATTTCAGTGGGGTTAGTCGTGTGTGTGTGTGGGTGTGTGGGGTGTGTGTGTGTGTGTGTATGTGTGGTGGGTGTGTGTGTGTACGTGTTTATGGTATGGGGACTTGTCATCTTTAGTCTGGCTGCGTCTTTGCTGGGTTCAAACCCAGTTTGGTGTAATTGAATAAGTCAATGAATCTGTGTAAAAGAATTAAGTTGTAAAAATTATTTGTTTTTGTAAATCAATTGTTTGTGGAGGTAATATATGGACAAAACTGATTAATGAGAAGAAATCAGAAATAAGAGAGCCTGATGTGAGGGGCTTAAACTATTTAATGAGGGCTGTGGGAAGAAAAGCGGCAATTTTTGTTTTCTGTTTCTTTGTTACATTGCTGGTAACTGGAGGGAGGCTGAGGCCCAGAGTATCTGGTATATGTTTAGTTTCTTTTGCACCCTGTTTTGAGTTTTTGAGCTCAATAAATCACCAACACCGGTAACCCGACTGAGCCTGGATTCTTGGAGGCCAAAGAACCCCGTCACAGTGACCAAAATCATCACTGTTACTGTTATTATATAGTAAATTAAATCATTACTGTTAAATTGTATGTATTGTCCAATTGTTTAATCGAATTCTTATTCCGGATTAGTTGGAGACATACACTAGGCTATATCAGCCCCACCAAAAATATTTTTCACCAGCCGCCACTGAGTAGTACTCTTAAATGCATTTTAATTTTTATATATATGACTTACTATTTTTTTCATACATTCATAATTACTTGACAACAAAAACACTCTGGTTAATTATACACATCAATACACTAATATTAAAGACTATAAGTACACGATTCCTGCTTTTTTCAGAACTAAATTTTGTGTTATATGGTGTGAAGAGAAAATTATGTCACTCTGCAAGTCATCTAGGAGTCTTCAGTGAAGTCATAGCTAAATAAAATTTTAATCAAAACGTATTAAATATTCAATTTAAGTAGATATTAGTACATTTAAATATCTATTTTATGCAAAATGATTATTGCTACAGGTAGGTAAGTAATGACAATGGAAAAGATTGAAGAACTCAAACTTCAAAGAATTTTATCCACTATATCTTTTATTTAGAAAGCATGGATATTTAAATATATATGTCAATTTGTTAGCAAAGGCTGTAGGAAAGTATAGTTAGTTTTATCTTTGGCTTCACCCTGAGGTTCTGGCGCTTATTCACTTTCGGCCACCCCTCAGTGTCCATTGGTTATTACCTAGCCACTCTTATAAAAGTTTTCTGGCTACGCCTCTGGTCCTTGGAATGGAAAACGTGACAGTATCGATTAATGATGGGCCACATGACATTAATCTCTGTGTGAACGACACAGTATGTTATGCGCACAATATGCACATGGCCTATAACATTTATTGTGTATATGCGTACTAAACTGCGTGAACAGGATGGATGAGAAAACTCATTGTGTTCTAACTTTGATGGGACAGTCCAATATTTTTCTGAAAAGACGTGGTTCACTCAACTGTGGTAACACCACATACACTTAGCAGTAATGGATCAGAAATCAGGTGCAGAGAATTACACTTTAAAAAAAAATTATGTTGAGCATTTTTTTGGAAATGTGACTTTAGTCTGCAACATTTTTATATAAATGATATAGAAGCAAATATAACACTATAGACAAACTTTATATAGTTATTTTCATTTAATAAAATGTATATCCATATAAATCATCTAGTTGCTGTGGTGACAATGTACCAGCAGAGGGCGCCATAAACCAACCGAAACAGTGTTAGTTTGGCGTTGCAGATTTCTCGAAACATAATACATTTGCTTCTTACCTAACATTTTGAGACTAAATAATAAACTACACAAAACATGCATTTCAGATATTGATTGATTAAAATTAAAGCTTATTTTTTCACAATGACAATAGAACAGAAATAGGCTTTATTGTTTCTTAGAAAAGTAATTGAAAGTGTAAATAAAGCAATCAGGTATAGCAAAATAATTATAAAAAATGCTTTATATCACAAATAATTGGATAAACTATTTGCAGATTGTGTATTTTAGCTACCATACATTAAACCTCTGCTCGTCATAGAATTGGCTCTTCAGTTTAATTTCCCTCATGGACAAACATCATATCCCTACTGTTAAAATACAATGTTATTGATGGAGACATTGAGAGATAAGAAAAAGAAAGATTAGCACAAAATATCTTAAAGTCATGTATGGAACATTATTGAATCTTGAGCAGATGGAGCAAATGATGAAATCAGCGAAAGCCTGAAATTATTTTGATCTGTTCTTGCTTGGTGATTTTTTTATTTAAACTCTTTATTCAAGATCTGTGATCATGCACACCCATTAGTCTGTCTTCAGAAGTTCTTCGTGGTACTAAAGGGACACAGAGTTATCCCTCCCCCACACTCAAATTATACTTCATTGATTATGGGAATAAGCCACATGAAGTGACAGACTGAAGTGTCTTATGTCCTCAGCTTTAATCAACACCTCCAACTAACACCTCCGGCCAGCATTTACGCATTTACCAGGGTAACAAGAATACTGAGCATTCTTTTTCCTGGTTGCCCCGGTGATGCTAATTATAGGGTGTGGGAGGGCTCTGTGGGATGACAGAATTCTGAAACGGCCATAACAACGCAGGAGAGAGGCGTTCAGGGACACCCAGTGACGAACAAGGTCTTAGTTATACACACAAGCCACTCCCTGAAGCGTGAGCGTTCACAGGCTACTACACAGATTCCCCCAGGGACACGTGTGTATGCCTGCCCTACTATGATAATTACTGTGGTGAGATCACAGCACTTTGTGTGCGCATGACAGGCATATTTGCACATATGAATGTCTGTACGAAGTCACAGTTTTATGAGGATTTAATTTAAATGGAGTTTATGTCAACCTAATGAAGCTATGTGCTTTTATTAGGATGAAGAAGGAGCCCAACTGAGCATTATTGCTCACACATATGCCTCTTTTGCTTAAAACAAACACACATAAACTCAAACCAGGGTGGAAAGTAAGTCAAGGGCTACTAAGCAAGGGGAAAGGGAAAAAGGCCTGATTGGAGAGCAGGGAGGAGTATAAAGCTGACTGGATCAAACATAAAGTGAAGGCACAGACAGCTGAGGAAGAGAGACTGAGACCGAATTGCTTTTCAGAAACGGGGTCAGAGAGGTTGAATGCCGAAAGAAGGCCCAAAGAGATTAAAAGAATATTGACACAGAGGGAGTGATTCATGTGTGAGCCAGAGGTGCAGAGCCAGAGAGAGAGAGCTGGGTGTTTGGGTTTAGAGGGTGACAGAGACAGAAAGTGCGTGCGGTCAGAGCAGACTGACTATTGTGGCAGAGGAGGAGGAGGTAGATGGGTTCGGTTCAGATGGCTCAGCTTGGCTCTCTTTATACTGTAGCAGGGAGGAAGGTCAGAGTGAGAGCAGCTGTCGCAAAGGTCAGTATATGTCTAGGGAACAGACTTCAAAGAGATTTTGATTAACATAGATTAAAAAGCAGTTTGTGATTTAGATTATTATTAGTTTTTTATGATATCTTTATTCTTCAAGTTGCTTTTTTAAGATGCTTCAAAGCCAAATTAAAGAAACTTGTGATGGCAGAGTTGTATGATTTGTCTCCCAGTGGATGCAGTCCCTAAAGCCTTACTAATAGAAATATCCAGATGGCCATCAACACAGGAATGGATGCATTCAAAAATATTTTGAGGACAATATTTAAGGCTCTTTTAGAGGTGGTCTCGAATACTCTAACTACATTATCTTAATCATAATACAATTGGTGGAGCAGCAGAGCTAAAAGCTGGACATTTTCTGTTAAAAGGATAACTACTCTAAAAAAACTATCTGTTTTAAACCATAGACTACTGGAAATTAAAAATGATTAAACTGGTATCTAAGGCAATACTCTAAAGATCCAATATAATTTTCATTCTTTCCTTAAAAAATATACGAATCACAATTTAGGATAATATTTATCAATATATCTTTTAGTTTTAAAAACTACAGGACAAGTGGACTATATTATTCATTTTAAATGTTCTTTGTTTATTGATATTTGGAGCTGACTCTGCTGTCTGCTGTGACCGCATTCTATATCCTCTATCGTTTTGAAATGATTGAGAAAACACGTAATATGCAAAAGCATTCACAGGTTTTACTTTACATAGGTAATAAACATTCATAGAGCATCTAGCTGCGAAGCTTTGAAATCTTTAGTGCCTGTGTGCTGATATTGAGTTCTTTCAAATCACATATTGTTTTTGTCCTACTTAATCATATTGCATCTATTAAATCAAATAAATAAATTACAGTTTGTAGCCAGAATCTCAGCTATCATAATGTCTGATTAATAATGAGGCAGATGTCTGTCAAAAGAGGTTTAATAAAAATATTTAAGAAATATATAATTGATCATTGCTGAAGTACTCGCTAAAATCTTTGTCATTCTTCTTCAGAACCTGGAGTTATATTAAGTATAATAAACAAAACAAGCTACAGTATAGGAGCAGGTCAGAGTAAGTAGTACATACAAGATTATGATTATCAAACAGTGGAGAAAGTGTAGAGCTTTAAAAGTTTTAAACATCCTCTGGTTCCATGAAGTATGTTAGCTTTACTTTTTTTATTTGTGCTTTTCGATTTTATTTCTACAGATTGAACATTCATTCTAAAACAGCATATAAATCACTTCCTGGTTTGTTCACGTTTTTTATTCTATAATCTTTTCATTCTGAGATTAAATAAATAAACTGCTTGCATATGAAAAAAAAATTACAAATAATTTATAGACATAAAAAAGCTACCAACCTAATAAAAAGGCTGGTTTAAAGATTTTCTTATGAGTTTTTCAGTATAAATAAATATTCACCTGTTTCATCTGAATAATCTCCTTCAACGCAGAGAGAAAAATATAAAAAGGTAAAAACATGTCAGAAATGACTTCATTCTTCTGCACAGGGACCACTGGCTTTAGCAGATAAACCATGTGCACGTGTGTTTAGCCAAACAGGATGTGTTGCCAGGAGAAAATGTTCTTTCAGTGACTTTTATGCATGTGCAAGGTGCACATGTGCATTGTTTCACAGACGGACTAGGAGAGAGGAAAATGGGGAAGTCGAACCATAATCTTGTGTCCGTGTGTGTGAAAGTGGTGAAATGAGTTCCATGCCTCCCACAATTCATGCATTTCTCATTTTGTGCCAATTCATTCCAAATGTAGGAGCGGAAACAAGAGAAGGGAGGAAAGACCTTCCATAGAGTGAATGATGTCAGTAACACAAGCCTGTGTGTGTTTGGAGGGTGGACAGTTTCTTTTGTGACTGTCTGCCTTTTGTTTGAGCCCATGGGTGGGATGAGAGCAGGCTGTCGTGCTCCTTTAGCGCTGCTCCATGTGACAGGCCGTGGGTCTGCCTGTCTTTATTTAATGGTGGGTATGTGAAGCCCTTTGTTTGCCGAACAGACTGTGAGACTTTGGTTACAAGACAATGCTAAAACACATGCATGTTAGTCGTTGATCGGAATAAAATGCAGAGAAGCTGTTAAAGTTGAAAGGTCAGTGTGTGTTAGTTTTGATGATAGAAAAAATTAAGAGGAACAAAAGCATGATATCAATAATATTTTTTTTTCTTTTATAGGTCACATGTTTAAGGTTTTGGTTATTCAGGTTGCTTTTCACAGCATTTATTTCCTGCCCATCGTTAATTGGACCTTAAATTTGACCTCACTCGCTGTGCTGCTTGCTTTCAGTGGAGGCAGGGTTGCCTCCTGCTTTTTTGCTTTCCCCAAAGCTCCACCGATCCTCCTGGAGTCCAGACTCTCCTCTACCCCCCTTACTCCTGTATGCAGGCCTCTGTCTTTGTCTGTGCAGGTAGGGGAGGGCTGGAGTGACGCTGGGGAGACTGGTGAGCGGTTAAGAGGCCCTCTGGCTTTACCCTGAGGATAAAAACGCTTGTTGCGTGGCGAGGCTCTTCTCTCCAGGGGATTTGGAGGAGGCCCAGAGGCGCCCTGGGGAGACACTATGGATTGGCGCCCAAAGAGCTCCTGACGGGCTTGAGACAGAGCAGCAGTCAGCTCCTCCCTCTCCTGACACTCCCTCCATACTGTTTCCTGGAGTAACGCCACCTGGAACATGATGAGAACCGGCATAAAACTAACCCACTTTAACTCTTTTTTCCACATGAAATACATAAACTAATTAAACAACCATTTGCTGATTTGCACTGTAAAAGGAGGTGGAAGATAAGTCAAAAATACTAAGACATTGTACTTATTCTACAGCACATAGAGAAATAAAAAGCAATGTGTCAACATGTAATAATGTATTAACTTAAAATGTAACATTAGTTATTTAATCCCATACATATCAAAAGGAATCTGTGAACTGAAACATATAATTTTACAATTTTCTTTTAATTAGATAAACCAAACAGAGCTTTCTAAAAATATTCAGCTTTTTTTAGACACCTAAAATGTGTTTTCACATTCGCCTATTTAAAAAAAGGTTTATCTCCATTATTGATGGGGTATCTTTACCAATAATTTAACCAAATATAGTTATTACCCATGTGGGTAAAGAGGCAACAGACAAATAAAGAGTCTAGTCTTACATTGAGACAACTTTAACATGTGTGTAAATGTGTGTCAAATTTGCTTCACTAGTTGATGGTGTGGACTCTATAAAGGAAAGCACAGGAAGTGGCATGCCCCCTGCTGGTGGATAAATGACAAAGGAACTCAAGCCAGAACCAGAGCCGATGATGGAGTAAATTCCCTACTAGTTCAGAAAAAGAACTGGTTAGACTCTGAAACAGAACCAATTCACCTCATAGATTTTTTTTTTTTACTCCAAATCATTAAATTTGAGTCCTGAGGAAAATGAACTAACTTTAAAAATTGCCATTTATTATGTACTAGACAAACTGGATATATGTGTAAAACCTCAACAACTGGCTACTCTAACAGCTTTTCTTCTTTTAAATACATTTTTGCATCACAATTATTATCTGATTAGTTCTAACCAGACCAGTCCTGTTCCTGCCTTTGAAATGCCAAACTGATTTGCCATGTTTAGGGCAGAGGTCAGTCTGGCTGCCAAGGCTTCTACACCTCTGGTCCTGCAGCAATTCCTCCCTTTTCTTATTGGGTCTTGTAATCTAGAATGGTTGTAATATCAGGTGTATTAATTTACACGAATCTTTGAATTGGTCTCATGTGCGTGCGTGTGTTTGGTTATTAGACTCGCAGCCAGGGTGTTTGGGAAAAAGAAAGCTAGACATACCAGACTTCTTTAAAAGTCTAAGTGAAAGTTATATTCAAACTGCGTAACATCCTTTTTCACACGCTTTTTCATATATCCACTTCAAGATCCTCCTCTGAATTAAAAAGCTCACAATAACCTTGTAACGTATATTAGTTTGATTAAAAGTGCTTATAAATCAAATATATTATTGTTATATATTATTAACACCATCAAAAAAGCAAGAAATATAACCTACAAATGTAATTTTATATATATAAACTCATAATAATTGTAAAACTATGTGTTTTTAATCCACATGGATTGTTGCACCCCAAATTGTCCAATTGTTCATGCCATGCATCCATATAATTTGTCAGCAATGAGATAGAAGAGATGTAAGAGAAAGAGGGGGAAACAAACACAGAAGAACTACCGGTACTAGAAAACCCACTGAATTAACATATAATAGTTACATTTCAAAAATACTTGTATCCTCTCCACTTCTGAAATAAAAATTTCCTCCATGCTCAGTACCACAAACCCATACAATAAGTGGTGCTTTTTTAAAGTAATGTGGTTGATCTTAAGCGTTCGATAAACAAGGACCCAATCCAAGATGAATGAAGGCAGATCTAATCTTTCTGCACCTCATTGTTTTAAGGACTAGTCAAAATATTTATTTAAAGATGAAAGGTTTGTCAAATATGGTGGTTTTCTGATGGATATAAATGAAGCTGAATAGGATCTTTTACCAACACACATTTACAGATAACCCATTTCTTAACCTGCCATTTCACAACAACAGGGATTAAACGGGACAAACAAAATTTAGAAATATTCATCAGGAGGTTTATATAAAGGCTTGCCTTTATAGAAACCCTTTAAGGCTTCAAGTTTTCAAGTTAAGTGAGAAGGTTGGGATGCTTTAGAGAGATAATGGAGACTTAAAGAACAGGCAGAGAGCGAAAGAAAATGCAGCAACCTGCCACTTCAGTGTGAAAATCAATTTCATGGCTAAAGAAAAGGTGACTGCTCTGAGCAGCACCGATGACATTAAAAAGGGGCACAGTCAGAGAGACTCGGTCAGCAAGACCCAACAGGCAAGTCACCCTAACACAGCTGTAGCAATGCTGCAATAAAAGCACTTAGACTCTTTTTGGTAAAGGTGCACAAAAGCTCTGCAGAGCGACCAAATAAAGGAAATCTTCTTCCTCTATAATTAAAGAACAACTTAAAATCCACTGGCGGGAGCAATATGGGACATATTACAACCTTTACATCCAGAGGACGACTGATAAATAAATGTTTTAGACATTCGGGAAAGAGTGATTAGAACCAGCAACACAGAAAAAATTGGATGATATACAGAAGCAGGTTGCAACATACCCAAGGCCAAAAATGTGAAATAAAAAGTCATTCTTTCAGAGCTTCCTGATGAGGTCACATGCCTTTCTAACTAACATGGAGCAAGAGGTTATAAATACAGCTCCCTGGCCCATTAAACCACAAACATGTGTCGTTTGAAAGGTTTACATCATTAAGACCATCTGCCATTTGATAACAGCAACGTGTTGTTTGCATCCTTCTGTGATTAAATGTTAAACCTAAACTCTCCCATTCAGCAGCTATAGAGGACTGCAGCAGATACCCGTTGGCAGCCTCCATGGGCTCCTCTTGTAATTAAAACCATGCTCACAGTAAATGTTTACAGCCATTTTTGGAACGTGTGTGTTCAGTTTAACTATGAGGACGTTGGGAGGGTTTAGGACAGACGTTAACGCATCCATTTTGGATTATAAGTGATAATTGTATAATGATCCTCAACATTCAGATGGGGATTCAGAAAATAAGTGACAAGCTGTTTCTCCTTTGTGGATTAATTTAAATGTGAAGTTACTTCTTCCTTTAGGATGAAATAGTTATAATCTGACTTTAGAAGAATAGTAAAACCATTTCCAATCATTAAATTAAGGAGTTTTTTTCAGGATAAGGTGAAGTTATTGCATCATCTAAGTTTGGTAGCCTTCCTTTTGCCTCTCTGTTGATTGTTTTCCAGTTTCCCTGCACAGATGTACTCCAGATGCTGCAACGTGGAATAAGACGACCTTAAGACAACATGTTGCTAATTTATTAATCAATGTTCTTCTTTTTGTTCATCTTTCTGCTCTCCTGATACCAAAGCTTATTAAGAATGCTCTTTAAATTACTGCCTGAATTACTGTTAATTGATTGAAAATGTGAATGATTTTGCACCCAACACACGTATTCTAGTTGTTAGTTGGAAACTACTTTGCTAAATGGCTGTCCTGCCATGACTGATCACATTTTCCACCCATTTCTATATATACAGTCCTCCTCACTATTATTGGCACCCCTAAAGTTTAACTACATATGATGGAATATTTCCTAAAGAAAAGACAAAAAAGAACGATTGGTCTTCGCAAAAGAGAACCTGGGCAAACCTCAAGCCTTCAGCAACAACATTTTATAGACAGATGAAACAAAAGTGGAGCTTTTTGGTAATTCACACCAACAGTAAGTTGACAGACGGCGCAATGAAGCCTTTAAAGAAAAGAACACCATACCAACATTCAAGCATGGTGGAGGATGCATAATGCTGTGGGGCTGCTTTGCGGCATCTGGTACTGGAGGCCTTGACCGTATCACAGGCATCATGAAATCAGAAGATTATCAAGAAATTCTACAGCAAAATGTCTTGCCCAGTGTAAGAAAGCTTGGTTTGAGGCAAATATCCTGGGTCTTCCAGTAGGATAATGACCCAAAGCACAGCTCCAAAAGCACACAGGCATGGTTGAAAGGGAAAAAAATTGACTGTTTTTAAATGGCCAGCAATGAGTCCTGATCTCAATCCAATTGAAAATCTTTGGGTAGAGATGAAATCTGCCATTGGAGAAAGGAACCCTGCAAATGTACAAGGGCTCGAGCAGATTGCAAAAGAAGAGTAGGAGAAAATGCCACCCGAGAAGTACAAGAAGCTTATAAATGAATAAAAGAAATGTTTGGAGGCTGTCATGGATGCCAACCAAATATTGCAACCAAATATTAGGGAGGGGTGTCAATATTAGTGCACATGCTGGTTTTCTGTTTTGTCTTTTGGAATTAAAATATTTGTGTTGAAATGGTAACTGTCTTTCTTAAATTATTTTGGACCTTAAATTGAAAGATCTTGCTGATATAACTTTTGAATATTTCCATTTATTTCTGAAGATATTCACTCGGCTATGCAAAACATGAAGGGGTGCCAATAATGGTGAGCAGGACTGTAAATAGAAAAATCAAAGTGAAAGGAGTTTTTCCACACTTAGATGGGTATGGGGTATTGCAGTCTAACAAAAGAAGCCAAATGACCCCCATTCCAAATGGTTGACAAATGGTTGGGTCATCTTTGAGCACACCATTTCATTTTAATTTCACTAGTTCACCACTTTTTTCAACAGTCTACAGTTTCTCTGCTTTCCCCCCCCCCCCCGTTGTCTTCTCCTTTCCCATCGCCCGGCTTGCCACAGGTTTGCCTGCTGTACCTAGAAGTAGCTTTCAGCAGTGACCCAAACGGACACAGTTCATTGGCTAATTTGTATCACGTGTAGCCTGGTGCCGGAGAAGCGGCGCAAGTGAAGTCAGACACTGTCATCGGAAAACATGCAGTAATTTATAAATGTTTTAAATCAGTTTGGTCCGTGGCCTCTGGGCTAGAGGATGGCCATGGCTTCTTTATTAATGTAACAAGCAAAGAACTTTACACCACTGGCTTCTGGGAGATTGTGTCCACTTTCTCTTAATATATTAATCTTGATTTGATCAGTGTGGACTCCATGTGAACTAAAAATGAATCAAAAACCAAACAGCATAAAAAATATATATATCTGTTAAAACATGAGAAAGAAAACTAAGTAACCAAAGATAATGAAATATACACGCAATGTGAAATACATTCTACAACTAAAGCAACTGGGGTTGCTTCAAAACAATGGCCATTGATCACAATGGCCATTGTTTTTCACCTTCTGGTCCTCAATGGTGACTGAATAGTTGGAAAACTAAATGGTGCTGACAGTACTTTTTGATCTGGAGGTTAACTTACCTAAAGAAGTTATTTGCTGTTGTCAGCAAGGCATTAAAAAAGCAAGTTAGATGGTGCCCAGAAGGAATAAGCGTTAAGAATTTAATTTCGTCTTTCCACAGAAGCATGTTGTCTGATTGCTAAGTCCACAACAGCAGAGAGTTAGATTTCAGCAAGTGTTGGAAATTTTAGTTCCTCAACCTTTTTTCCTTTTGCAAATTTGTTCATTTCAAACCGGACCTGTTTGTTCATATGAAAGAGCCATTATCACAGAACATCAGTTCATTCCCACCATGATCGAGGATGTTTTGTCTACTGGTCTAAAGCAAATTGACAAAGAATTAAGTTTAGATGATAACAAGTAGGCGGAACTTGTTAAGTTAAATCTGTCAGTTATTTTATGCAGCTATTTTGATCATAAAATAGTGGGATGCGGAAATATATGCAGCTGTTTAAACTCTCACTGTGAAGGTGTCTTCATTCCCCAGGGGAAAGCCCCAGAGACTTTTTATGGGTTAATTTGTGATGCTAAATATAGGTAGGAGCTAACCCCTTTGGCCTTGGCTTAAACCTCTTGGCTTCTTAAGCTGCTAAGGTCCACCGCTGGGCGATGGACCATTAACAGCTAAAGGTTTCAACTGCTTAGATTGTTTATCTTTATTTCAAAACCTTGTTTTACATTGATGGCTCTCTCACATGGTACGCATCCCCTCTGCTCCTATTATAAAAAAAAAAAAATCACAATTGTTCAAGTTAGATTGTTTTTCTTTAACTTTTTAAATCAAAAGTTTAATTCAGTGTCATCGGCAAGGATCAGATATCGGTTGCAAATCTCTAGATAGTAAAAAAATCTCTTGACCTTAAGTTCAATACAAACACTTTGCTGATTGCTCCAAAATGTGCAGTTATGTTTAATCAGAAGGAACTTAGTCATGATTATGTAATTTTGTGCAGAATTATTTATGACCCATGTGTCACTCTCTTATATGCTGTTATTGTGACTTTTGAGACAGAGTGAAACCTTATTCACCTCATTTAGATGCATTCTGAAAGACCTGCAGGATTAGCTTCCTTCCTGCTACTTTATATACCAATTAGTGTTAGACCACTTGCATGTTTGCGTGTACTTGTGTGATGATGTGCCGGCCATATTAAGTGAGAGGATGCAGCCATCATTAGGGGCCCTTAGTGAGAGCAGGATTACAAAGCCATTAGATGGAAGTCACATGCAAACTCACAGAGCTCCTGCTTTTAATAGATCACTCTAAACCACATACCACTGGGACACATAAACAAAGTACACACATATTTTTGACTTTGTGCATGATTGTGTGTTATGTTTAACTTAGTCTTTAACAGAGATGGGAAGTAACGAAGTACAAATACTTCGTTACTGTACTCAAGTACATTTTTCTGATATTTTTACTTTACTTTACTACTTATTTTTATGGCAACTTTTTACTTCTACTCCTTACATTTTTACACAAATATCTGTACTTTCTACTCCTTACATTTTTAAAAATTGGCTCGTTACTTTAGTTTTGAATCATTTCAATGGAGTTACCGTTATTATTTTTCACATCATCAATACCAAATTCAATCTAATTGGATGGGAATCTATGTTGCATTTGACGCACCACTACAAGATGAATCGACAGATTTGGCGGTATTCATTGGCGGCAAATCATTGCAGCTTGGTGGCGGTGGCGTTAGCATAGTAGCATGGACGACGAGATGATTGAAAATGAACACAACGGAGATCTAGTCCTATTGGCAGACATCCATTTAAAATGTAGGCAACGGCATGAAAAAAGTGGTTTCTACTTTTACTTTTATACTTTAAGTACATTTACAAGCCTGTACTTTGTTACTTTTACTTGAGTAAAGAAGTTTAATCAGTACTTCCACTTTTACCAGAGTATTTTTTAACACAAGTATCTGTACTTTTACTCAAGTATGGAAAGTGAGTACTTTTGCCATCTCTGGTCTTTAACAAGAGGTCATGGGTCAGGCGTTGTTTCCTACAGACACTGAGGCCTTTTCAGTTGTCCTGCTCAACAGCAACAAAACAACAGACAGAAGGGAGGGGGCATGAAGACCTGGGGAGGGGTGGGGATGGGACATTTGGGCAAAATCTGACTGGAATGAAAAGAAAAAAACTAAACAAAGAAATCAGTGAGGCGTGAAACTTACTCCAATAAAAACACAACCAGGTGTTTCTGTGTTTT
The DNA here is from genome assembly GCF_016077235.1 of Cyprinodon tularosa. Taxonomy (NCBI): domain Eukaryota; kingdom Metazoa; phylum Chordata; class Actinopteri; order Cyprinodontiformes; family Cyprinodontidae; genus Cyprinodon; species Cyprinodon tularosa. The sequence goes on from NW_024038781.1 coordinate 410,042, forward strand.
GTATGTACAGCTTTGTGCACGTTTCACACTTATTCCCTAAGACAAGTATATTTTTTTTGTTAATTCTAATGAATATGGCAAAGAGCTAATGAAAACCCACTAAACATTATTTTAGAGTGAAAAATGTATAAAAGATAAAAATAACCTTTAACACAAAATATTAGGCTATTATCTTGGTATGGTCCACAACATGAACTGTAAAGTGCCTTGAGATGACATGTGTTGTGAATTTGGCGCTATATAAATAAACTGAATTGAACATCATAAGGACTAGGGTTAAATTATCTATAAAGCATTTTAAATCGAAGGTTCTGATAATCAGAAACAATAAAATGACGGTGTCATGAACCGAGGACAGATGGACCCAGTATTCAGGAGAGACAGTCAGTAGGAAAGTTCAAAAGGTTTATTAAAATAAAAACAAAACAAAAGCGGAGCTGTGGCTCGCGGACACTGCAGGCAGGGGGGGCGGGGCACCGCCCAATCTCAGACACTCTAGGGAGGAAACACAGGTAAGTGACCACGATCAACCAATAGAAGATTAACTGTGTTGGTCACTTACCTGGTTTAACAGTCCAGACCACAAGTGTCCCAGTGCTGCAGTCCCAGAGGTGATGGTGGAAGCTGATCCTGGTCAGGGATCCAGAACAGACAGGAACAGACAGAAACAGGCAGGATCCAGATCAGGCAGGAACAGAAACAGGAGGCAGGGTCCAGACTTCCAGGCATCCACAGGCTTCCAGGAGGGTTCAGAGTCTTACTGGGACCAGAAGCATGACCAGGTGGTCACGCACAGGAGCAGACAGGATCAGGTGCAGACAGGCAGGCTCAGTGGAAGAGGGTAGCCGAGACAGGACGTGGAACCGGAACTTGAAGCAGACTTTAAACTGGTCTCCACCCAGGAGCCAGGCTTACTTAGATAAAAACTGAACCCCCCCCCATAATGAGCCAAAAACCCAGAGGACTCCGCAGGGGAGGAACAGTGGACGATCAGGAGACGAGACAAACACTAAAACCCTCTTTCCACTGGCTGCTAGGATCCAGGACATGAACCAAATAAAAACTGAACAGAAAGACTGACAGAAAGTCAAGCAATGATCTGGCCCTGAATGCTCAGGCTGAACTGAATATAAACCAGAGCATCCAGGTGAGGGGAATAAATTATAATTGAGGCAGGGAAAGAAGAGGGCAGGTGAGAGGAATTACTAATTTGGGGAGAGCAAACAGGCCAGATCATGACAAACGGATGTTTATTATTTATTTAGATAAGCCACTGAAAATATTTTCTTAAAGAAGCTGGTTGTTCGAATTTTACTGTTTTTGATTGGCCAAAATACTGGATTGAAAATTAGAAAAGTACTCTGAAAGAGCAAAGCAGCTAATTTCAACTCAAATAGTGACTCAAATCTATAGCTAAAATCCGCATGGCACATGATCTGGATCATTACCAAATTTAAATGAATTGTTCCCTGGCTTTAGGCACACCTCTGGTTAAAAAAACAACAATATAAAATCCATTCATATTTTTTCAATTGTTCCTGCTAACAAACCAACAACATTCCCTTTTCTTGTGGTTTAGTCTTCAGTATAATACATCTGGATTTTTTGAGTCTGATGCTGAGGCTGTCATTAGTAACTGCTGCCACCCTCTGGTCTAGTGTGGAACTGCTTGTTCACAAAACGTTAGAGAATCTCAGATCATAATCTGGATACTCCTGTATCCAGATTATGGATACCCAACCTGTAAAAACACATTTTCCTTCGTGCGATGAGAAAATCAGTCTGAGGGTAGAGACGCTTTCGAGAGCATAGCTGTCATCAAGCATGGCTGCTGGATAGAAAATCGTGCACGCGGTGAGATCTCAAGCACTATCCCAAGTGCGTGTGAGAGGAGCTGGTGCGGGTGGAGAGCAATTTTCTCCACTCGAAGCGGCACTTTCTCGTGCATGTGTGCAATGGTAGATAAACCATGTGCAGAAGTAGTTTAACGTACATGCGAGTATGTTTAATTTGCTCGTGGGCATTTTAAAATAAATGTGACACTATAGGATTGTTCTTTGGCACCAAAAAAATTCATAAAAATCCATCAATAACAGACAAACTCTCCTAAAAATCCAGAGAATCTAGATTTTTTGGGGAGTAAGATGAGAGACGACTGAGAAAACATGGGCTGCTAATAAAGCCTCCATACCATTCCACATTAATGCAGCACCTTATATATATTAAACAAAGAGTTAATGAGTGCTATGTTTACACTATGAATGGCTGCATCTCATATTCAGAAACCACTGAATATATTTGGACAAAATTTCTGTATGAAATGTTTTGTTATCTGACAAAGAAACTTTATTCCGTTTTTTATTAGTTGTGAGCTACGATCATAAAATTTAACAGTCGTGTGTAAATTATGTGTCAATATGAATGTAAACTTTTCTTTTTTAAATAAACAACTAAAATAAATGAACTCTTTAACCATGTTTTAATCCCTGGAGATGCAGCCATGAGAGGCAAAAAAATCCATTTAAAAATAAATCTGCACTCTAGCAGCCAGGGCCACAGAATGAATCATTGATGCGTATATAGTTCTATTTAGATTCATAAGATCAAATGTACAATTCAAAAACATCGAAAAATTTCTTTATTAACTCATTAAGCAAAAGCAAACAGCCTTTTAGGCAGGGTTTGAAAACACATTTACACACAATTTAATGTGAGATAAACATCACTATCTATTAACGCTGCAGGAGTCTACATTAGATCCAAAACTCCCATTTGAACATGATTCTGGTAATTTATAAGAGCTTAGTTTATTGGACACAAATCTATTCTTTTCTCTAGTTGCTGTTGTTCTGTCTTAGAGTGGCCTGTATTTCCCAAGAGAATGATCATTATACTGTTGTCTGGAAAAACAGATGGGTGAAAGGTCACGGATGTCCTTCAGCAATCGGGGAAAATCCTCAGACTTTGACACGGTAGCTTAGCAACAGAGTAATATCACAAGGTCATGATCAAAACCAAGTTATCTCCAACCAACACACACACACACATAGATCAATACTACTGAAGGAAATACACAATAAAAGAGGAACCAGATACAAGCTGGGATAGATAATTGAAGATGTAGTTAAGAACAAAAGAAAAGAATATAAAGAAAACGGGGGAAAAAAGGAAAGGTTATTGGAAGAGATGATGCAAACAGATCAGCATCGAGTTCTTTGATGGCATGGTAAAAGAAAAGGGCAGTTTAAATGAGATGAGGAAGATAAGGATGGTGGCGCGGGGGAGCTGAAGGTCTACGACTGACATAAAGGAGCATGTCAGCTGTGAAATGGGCGTCAGGGCACCTTGAACTGGCTGAACCATTCTGGACAGGCACTCTGAAAGGAAGGCAGTTAAAGAGGAGGATGGAGAGCAGGAAGCGAGGGCTGGAAGCAGGCTGTCACACTGCAACACTACAAAGCTCAGCTGCATCAATGTGGGGGAGGGGGTTAAGGTGATCAAATGATTATAAGATGACAGGAGGCAGATAAGAAATTTATTAACCTTTACAGGCTAGTATAGGATGATGCTGCATCTTCAATCCAGACCTGAAAGCAACATCTTTTATGTGAGAAAAAAGTCCTCATGTCAGAAAATCTGGGCTTCCTTATTCATGAATCACTTACTGTTACAGAAACAAAATCTTTTATTTATTTATTTTTGTATAATGTGATTCGGTTAAAAGAAAGCATTAAAAATATACACTTTTGAAAAATCCCTTGTACAATAAATTAAATAAATAAAAACTAAATCTAAAGGGACTTTTAATCTGAGATCCTTCCTGTATTCCATGGATGGAAAATGACACTGGAGCCTTTGTTCTAATATATGCTCTTTGTTCTGCACTAATCTAAACGGAAACAAAATAGGTAATCTACAAAGTATTCTCATAAATAAAATAATCTAAACCATCAGAGAAGGCTTTAAAATAAACAGGTTTATCCTGCCAACATGAACAGAGATCAGGACAATGAAGCAACCTGAAAAATCTCCAAAACTCAATGTTGAAGACTGCACCAAAAAGGCTCAGTCCAAATACTCACATTAAACCCTACATCTTTCTATAAAGTGTGCAGATGGAGGAAGTGCACTTCGGGGTTTGAGTGTGCAGGTTACACACGTACAAAATCTAGAGAATTCGAAAAGTTGTAGAGGAGACATTGAAAGTGACAGAACCCATCACTGTCTTTATAATGTTTATGCTAAAGAAATTATTTTGAAATTGTGTTCATACATATACAGTAAAATATTAATTATTTTGATAATTTCAAGTCTGAAAACAAGTGTTTTCTTCAGCACAAGCTCTGGAGCCCAGTGTTAAACCTTATTTTCACCATAAACGTACATAGCCAAGTGAAAAACATATCGTAAATGAGGAAAGGATAGAAGAACCGACATTAGAATATACAAGAAAACCCATGGGAGAATGCATGTAATTAATAAGAAAATGAACACAAAGGCATTTTTGAAAAAAAGTATTTACACATTACACTTATTTTTTACGTATTTACACATATATACACATTACGCATGTTTTACTTATAGTTTCTTACTGCTTTCATTGTTTTGATAGAGGAGAATTATCTAAAACACATCAAAAACATTTTTTGTAAGGCCCACTTAACCTGTCAATGTCAATACTTTGACCCATCATAAGATGTTTCTTGCGTGATACCAGAGACACCTTTTATAGGCCATCATTTGGGACTGAACCAGCTAATATTTATTTGCACTGACAAGGGGAAGGATTGCTTTCTAATAACTAGGAGATTTTGTCTGGTTTCTTGGCTTTCCATGTCTTTTTGTACTTTTGCTTTCTTCTCGTGTTCAATAATTTTTCATTTTCACTTTAATACACATAACTCTATTTCTGGAGATCTATGGTTTGATTTCTTTGTATGTGTGGATTGCATGAATTGTTACTGACATCTGGTGAGAAAAACAGTCGCGTGTTCAATACTTATTTCACCCCCTCTATGTACCAATTCTAAATTTGTTATCAATATTGAACAAAATTCCTCTACTTCGAATTCTGTTGTTAACTGTTGGTTAAATGGTCCATTTAATAAATTTTAAGTGAATATCACTGAGGGTCATTGTTACTAAATGTGGTATATTTTATTTACAAGTTCCTTATAATAATTAAATAAAAGAGGTTTTATTGGAATATTAATGATCAATTTATCCTTTATTAGTTTTGTCCTGTTTCTCCTTGTGTTGCCCTGTGATAGACTGGCAACCTGTCCAGGGTGTACTCCGCCTCTCGCCCATTGACAGCTAGTAATAGGCAACAACAGTCCTCGCGACCCCACCAGGGATGAGCGTGTCAGAAAATGGAGGAATGGATGCATGTATTATAAGGTTTATTTTATAAAAATTTAATTTTTTTTTTTTGGGAGGTTAGGAAAATGAGATGAATTTAATCAGGGTGAGCTTAATTATTGGAATTTAAAGGCTGAGGTATGGCTTTGCATATTTTATTATATCTAAAGTGTTTATTTAGTTTGGTTAAATATTCTAAAAATTACCATTATCTAATAAATCTTAAACAGAAAGTATTCCCAATCACACCAATCTTTAATGAAAATTCACTTTTTGTTGCAAATTCTCCCCGGGATTATCAATAAAACAGGAGCCTGTGGTAAAGAAGAATTAACTGAATATCAATTTAGAGACAAATACTACCTGGTTGTGATTTGTGGATGATTTAGTGTGAATTATATGTTTATCAAAATCAAACATCAATGCACAGTAGCTTAATCTTCATCACATTTCCGTTTTTTTTTTACTTCGAATGTCACATGCAGCAATGAATTGTTGGCAATACACTCTACCTTTTACATTCAACCCTGTGCAGGAAAGCACAATTGAAGTATGCAAGGCCAGGAGTGCGGGTATTGGGCCTGGGAAAGAGAGTTGTCTTACTGCACACATATATTCTTAATTAGACACTATTGAACATGCCAACTGGTCATTTACTTGTGATGCATGAAAAATAAGCTTTTCCTTTCTATCATCACTAACATAAATGTGGGGTTTTACCTAGACCTGGGTGTTTTAGCAAGATGGAGAAAAGAAAAAAAAAACATTGAAAAGCCTCTGATGTTCTTTCTTTGGTGTTTAAACTTAAAAAATCTTAAGAATTTTTGGATTCTTTGGAGTAACAAATAGCCTCGAAATTAAATACAAGAGATCATCGAGTATATTTCTATGGGACAATAATCAAAAATGTGGACAAAACAACAAAATATAACCCAAGATGAATTAATTGAAAACTGTTCTCGAGGCCAATGACAGATCCAAAAAAAAACTTAAATGTAAAACCTGAGGGGAGAGATTAAGACACACAGAAGCAAAGACTTCAGAAAGACGTTTTGCAAAGATGATGTGTAGTCAAAGATCCCTCTGTCTGTTTGTTCCAACCTTTAAACATTGCAGGTGAAGCAGCAGCAATATTTACCAAACCATGTAGTACCAGCCATTTGGGGCACAGAATGTTTTTCTATTCCTTTACTTCAGGCTCCACTCAGAAACTGTTGCTGCCTTAAACATTAGGTCTGAACCAAGGCTGGGGGGTTTGCATGTTCTCCCTGTCCCCCAGCCCCTTACAAGAATTAACAATGGAGAAACTTTTCTTAAATAAATGAGCTCTAATTAAAGACTGGATTTTAAAAGGTTAATCAGGATGAGATCTTGCAACTTTAATTACCTCAATTAAAAATAGTTTTTAAGATATTACCAGCATCTTTATCAAGGATGCACATATGTCCATATTTGAAAGGGAATTGGATCTGGATCTTTTGGAAGTATGTAACTCCCTGCATAATTATAATAAAGCAATTTATATGCATGAAACAAGCAGAACACAATGGCAATAGCCATACTGCTCCACTTGTGAAAGTAAAATCTGTTGGGCTCTTTTTGGCATAAATACAATTATTCTTATTGCCACTTGCCAGACAGGACACTGTAAAAAAAAAAAAAAAAAAAAAAGTATGTAACTAATTCAAGTGAAGAATCAGAGCAAAATTCATATTTAAAAAAAGATCTTTCCCTCATGCATAATTCCAAATGTTTTTCCAATGAACTCAACATGACAGATTTACATGTTTTTTATAGAGGACATGACATCCTGTTCTTCCATGCATTTCAATTTAAGGCTTTGGATGTTTTTATGTATTGACTCATTGGATTATAAATAAACCTACAGTAAAAATCACTTAAAAAAAGGTTCCCTGTTTTGAATAATACTTTTAACTCTTCCCAGAAAAACCTATGAAAATGAAGTCAAACCATCTTGACCAGGTGATTTTCCTACTGACATTTGTTTAAAAGCAAAACCTAACTCTTCTATTTGTATTTCAGAGTCACATAACATTTTGAACGTGAAGTCAATTCTAGGAATGTTGTGTTTAGTGCTTTCCAGAAAGAATATTGAAGCTATGATTAACAGACTGAGTCATAGAGAGATCTCTCTGATTTCTCCGTCTCAGATCACAAGGAGACACAAGTTGAGTCTGAGAATTATATTCGAGCTTGTTGAAATATTTTCTGAAACTTAAAAGGAGACTAAATCAAGCTTTAGAAGATGTACACAACAGAGACACAGGAGAAATAAAGTTAATTTTGGTGTCACATATAGTTGTTTAGCAGAAGTACATGAAACATTCTGGAGATCTCATTTCAGATTTTCCTTTCCTCTGGGTTTAACAAGCCTTTTTTTTAAGCCACAGCATGTAGCTGTTGTCAGCAGAATAGAGCTGAAGAGAGAAAACATCCTAAATACTTTCACAAGGTTATGGGAAAACAGGGCTGCGCGTGTAAAGACTGCAATCAAGTTAAAAAAAAAACTAGAAAAAAACCCACTGACCTCCCTGGAATGCATGCTCAGTCAGCTTCAGATAGGTGCAGATTTTCATTATTTTCTTCTTCAATGAAAACAGTATTATCAAAATAACATGAGATGAGATGATAGGATGAGTGAAAATTAAAGATCCTTTTGCATATGTTTAAAAAATACATTCAATCAGCTGCATTAATCTCGGGTAAGGTCATCAAAACAATTAGCAGATCAGAAATATTCAGGGGCAAGTCTATTATTAAAGACATATAATTTCAGTTTCACTGATACATTTCAGCAGATAATTTAGAACCAAGAGAGAGAAACAATGAGACGTTAGCTTGTTTGCATGGGCTTGCGTGTGTATGTGTTAGTGGTTAGACAGCTGATGCATGTCGTGACTGCAGCCTCACACTCCTCCCTTCACATCAGACACAGTGAACACATTCTACCGAAGTTACTTTCTTAAAGTCCTGTTTTTGTTGTACTTTCCTCAGACATATACATACACAGTGGCTCTCCTTCATTCCATCTTTGGAAAAAAAATGTTTATATGTTCATCCCAGCTTGTTTCCTTTCATGCTCTTCCATCTTTTCAGGTTTTATCTCTCCGCTCAAAAGGAGCTGCATGTGGACGGTGCTGGCACAAAGATGCATCACCGCACACTCTGCTGCTGGAGCAAATATGAACTCTGTGTCCAGCACTCTCCCATTTCTGCCCTTGTAAAAGTCACTTCCTTTGTTCGTCTATGACACATTCCTATAAATACACAGTGGCTAAATTTATACCGGGCGTTGTGTGACTGGTGTTGGCACAGATATAAATTGCAGAGTATTAAGCAAGAGAAAAAGACCTTGTTGTCATGCTGACTTCTTAAGAAACCAAGACAACCATTTAAGAAACATTAGTGGCACGAATCGAGTCAACCTTCATGCTGCAGTCAGGTCTTCGAGTCTTTTTGGGCCTTTATTCAAGTTTCACATGTAGACAATAAAGTTTTTTGCCAAGTTGTCTTTTAATATCAGATCCAGCTCAGCGGGGGTTAGGTATAAAACGTCGATTTCCAAGTCTTGTTATAAAGAGAGTCGCAGTTTGATTGAAGTCTAGACTTTAAGTTATTCGAACAGAACATCGACCTTAATGTAAGAACTGTTTGTACAAACAAAATAAATTCTTATTTGTACAAATGATTTAGGAGAAATTATCACATTCACCATTCATCTCCTATTTCTCTAAAGTATGAACAATTCTTTTGAGTGATGCAGACCTGACATAGGAGTCCTGCGCAACCAGCCAGCTATTAACAAAACCTAGTTTTTCAATAAATTACTGCATTTCTTTTTCTTAGATCAACTGTTATTTATCTACATCATTATATATCATGCAACTCTGCAGTTATAAATAAGTTCTGTTTAATTTGCTGATGAAAGAACTATTGGTCGCTACCACTGCACCTGGCATGTCGGCATCCAGGGGACACTGGCTGAATTTGTTGTAATAAAAAAAAAATACGGTAAAAGAACATTCAGAGATCAAGATACTATTAAAACAAAAATAAAAAAATGAATAGAAAGTTTAGCAAAACTCCTCTACTGGTGAGACTTTGAATTCATTTAATCCATGGGCTCTCTTTGGCTTTGTTATTACATAAAATGTGGAATGTTTGGGTCTACATTTTACCAATTAGTTTCAATGTTTACATTTGTATTTGTATGCGTTATGAGAGAGATGGAGAGTACGATCTCCTTTTAAAACACACACATAGGTGCATGTATTAAAAGGTTTTGTTGAATGTTTTAGTGTTAATTGATGGAGAACTCATCAAACATTTATATCATATGTTGCAACAGTGCAAGCACTGCATTTACAGCTTTTGTAATGTTTTTCACTGCTTGACTTCCTTTAATTCTGCTGCTCAGCTCTCAGTCAGCTGATTTTCGATCTTTGAACCCAAATAGTTTTTATCTTTCTTCGTCTTCAATGCCATTTCTATGAATAAACAACTCCTGATAAGCGTGGGAATGTGTAGCCCTCCCCTTTATATATGTAGCCTTATATAGCATTGTTGGGGTGGTAAATATGCTGATTTATTTTTCTCAGGTACACATGCTCTCTTACACAGGTGGACTTCATCAGGGTTATGAGGACTATTTACAGAAGTTAGGAACGTTTGTTGAATCTGATGTGTGGTGTTAAAAAAAGCCCATGGTTAAGAGAAAAAGTAAGACATATTTCCAACAAGAATGTGAAAATGTTTTTGCATGAGGTCCTTTGATCTCAGCCATTGCAGCGAGACTCTGGCTGTATGTCTGGACTCATCTTGCTATGTTTTTCTTAAGCTTCTAACAGTTTTTCCCCCCAATATTATTCTATATCTAGCTCCATCCATCTTCAAGGCAGCCTAGTCCTTTGTGAGGAACAGCATTATAATCCCATGCTGCCACCACCGTGTTTTACTCTGGTTCTTTCAGTGGTGAAGCACAGTGCTTTAGGTTCTATCCCCGTATAGCATTTTGCATGTTAGCCAAAAAGGTTAAACTTGGTTATTTTATTTTATTTTTTTATCATAGCACCGTCTCTCAACCATTTTCTTGTTATGCTGTACTTTTCTTTTATCAAACTTTAAACAGGAAGTTTCTGCGTACAAATGCAAGTCATGTTTTTTTTTTTAGAGGGAATGAATACTTTTAAAAAGCACTGTCTGCCCACCTCTTGCTGAAGTGCAGCATTTTTCTCAGCCATCAGATCCAGATCAGCTCTAGCTTGGCTCAGCTCTTCCGCCTCCTGTCGGTGCAGCTCCTCCTCTCTCCTTTCTGTCTCTTCAGCCCTCCTCTCAGCCTCTCTGCGTCTCTTCTCCTGCTGAAGCTCCTTTTTCAGATGCAGTACCTCCAGCCTTCCCTCCTCCAGCTAAACAGGAGAGTGAACATTTAAACAGTAATGCTTAACCCTCATATTCACCCCATTTCAGAAAAAAAATATTGTGCTGCTCTTATTTTTTTCACTAATTGCAAAAAGTGCTCACTAGCTGCTGTTATATACATAATTTTTTTGGTAGGAAGGAATCTGCAGTAAAAAAAAAAACCAGCAGTACCAGAAAGAGGTATTTAGCATTTATCTAGAAACTGGAAATGTAATGTCGACAAATTAGTGACCCTATTCGTTTTAAAACTTCTGTGTCCTTCCTCGTTGCTCATACATTCAAGCAGTGGGTGGAAATATATTGGAGGATGTAGGAGGGCTGTTTGCGTGTCGCTCTCTGCAGTCTCACCTCCGCTGTCTGGATTTAAAATCTCTTGCACACCACAAAATTAATCATACTGTCTGCATGCAATTGTGTGTGCTACAAGAACTCTAAAAAGCATGCAGTGTAAACACCCCCACAGGCAGGATCTAGGACAGCAAGGCAGACAAATAATGAGGGTAGCTGTTGGAAGGAAGTTAGAGCAGCTCTTCCTTAGTTCATCTGGACCTTATCGAATTAAAGCAAGCTGCATCACAAACATTATCTTTAGGCTTTGCTAAACTGTTGAAACATCTATCAAAGTTGCTGCCCTGCTCAAAATGTTATCACTCAAGTAAGAAAAAGAGCACTTTGTCATAAAATATGTCATGGATTATAAGTCTGTGAAGATTTTACAGAGGAATTCAATCATCCACCTTCTGGTGGAGCTGTGAATTTTCATTATGACACTGAGAAATCAGCATCTGGTTCTTCTCTCTCTCTTTCTTCAGCTCTATGTCAGCCTCCCTACGAATCTTATCCAACTGCTCCCGTAGGTGCAATTGACTCAGAGACCTTTCTTCTCCCAGAGCAGAAACCAGCTGCAGAAAAAAAACAAGCAAAAAGAAACAGAAAAAAATATATAACATGGTTGACGAGGAGTCCATTTTAGGCCATGTAGATGGATTTGTTAATAAGCAACTTAATTACTATTATTAAGGTCTAGAGAAATACTAGTTCTTTCAGACTTGAGCCAGGCAGTAAACCTTTTCAGTAAGAAATGTTGTCGGAATTTGAATAGGTTTTTTTTGCTTTTTGAGGGCAAGTAGATTCTACAATATTTTTGAAGAGGTTGTGAATTTTCTCAGAGGAACAAGAGTTAAAACCAAATGTACAGGTGGAAATATGCCTACTAATATTTAAAAGTTACATGATAACTGGGATAATTGTGACTGGATATTTGACAACAAATACTATTAGAATATATATATATATATATATATATATATATATATATATATATATATATATATATATATATATATATATATATATATATATATATATATATATATATATATATATTTAACATATAGGGTTCCCATTTTGCAGCATCTGTTAGATATTGGAGCTTGGCCTGTTTTTTCAGTGTAGTACTGTTTCTCTGACCCTGACTATAAAGACAGACTTTATTGATCTCACAGCGGAGAAATTCACTTGTCACATCGGCTCAATAGTCAAGTGATTTATGTGCGCTCTTTCATCCTCTGAGGTGGGGGCTGGCTCAGAGCTCATCTGCCGGATTGTGTGTTTCCTAGATGGAGCCGCCTGTGGAGTTGGTAACAGTTACCTGACTCCTTCTGTCTCCTTGAACTGCAGTCGGCCTAGGCAGATGAGAGAACCTAGACAGATAACAGAACCAGCCTCACACTGAGCTTGGTTCTGCTGGAGCTTTCTTCCTGTTAAAAGGGAGTTTTTCCTCTCGCTACAAGCATGCTTAGTGTAAGGGATTGCCTTTGAGTTAATGAGTCGATGCAATCAGCTGGTTTTCCTTAGATAGAAAACTGTGAACCAATCTGACGGTATGATCGGGTTGAATTATCTCTATAAATTGCCTTGACTTGAATGACGTGTTTGTAAATTGGGGCTATAAAAATAAACTGAATTTAAATTGAAACTTAGACTGGTTTCTTAGCATAGACCGAAAGTTAAAGCATAACCTATCATGAGGACTATTCTACTAGCTTGTATCAGTCTGGCTCAGTCATTCAAAAAAAATCTAAATGTATCTTTGGTACCAACAGTGGCTATGATAGAAAAACAGTACCTCAGTATGATACTATCACTACTTTATTTTAAAATGGGACAATGGTTGGTACAAGAGCTTCAAAGTGGACAGTAAAACTGGTGGTCTGCTAATGTATATGAGAAAAAAGAAAAGGTACAATACTTTGCATCCTGGATTGTTCCTGAACCTTCCAAATATTTATCTTATATCTGAGGAAGACTGTTTTAAAAACACATGTTTCATAATGCCAAAGGCTAATTCAATTCAGTTCAATTCAATTCAAAAATACTTTATTAATTCCAAAGGGAAATTAAATGTTGCAGGAATTCTTAGGATTTATTGAGACCCGTAAATACATCACAAAACATGCTTCAAATGGAAGCAACCTGAATTTAACTCAGTTTTTCTGAAAATGATTCGACATCCATTCCAAAGCCTATGCCAATTCTAGCAGCTAATACTAAAGCAACCTGGAGCAGGAGGGCAGATGCAAAACAATGATGCAACTGTCGTTCCTCAGGGTTGTTGGAGTCTGTTATTTGGTATTTGTAACTGGCCATACATTAACCTGAAGAAAAACTTTAAAGAATGAATCCACTCATAGTCTCATTATCTTGTAATGACATAAACATACATTTTTACATTATAGCAATCTAAGCAAACAAAATGTTAGACCTCTTTTTGCACAGAACACCACGTCTGTCTCCAGACCGCAAAGCTCAGGTATACTTTTACTCGGGCTCAACCAAAGCCACCTTTCTTTTCCCATCAGCTGAGGAAGTCCAAGAGAATCGGTGTCAGTGCCAAAGGCCGACGCTATTGTGATGTGTAAATTTGTGTGCGATTGCGTGCATGTATGCCTGCAAGTGTGAAAGAAATGGTGGATGTGGGTGTGAGAGAAAAAAAAAGAAATAACAAAGTGGCGTGTGAAAATGTGTATATTTGACCTAGAGCGTGCATTTGTGTTATGGTTGGGGTTTGAGAGGCTGTATGAGAGACTTAGATTGCGTGTGTTGGATGAAATGAGAAAACACCACTTCCTCTTCGCTGGTTGAAAAGTACGTGTGAGGAGCAGGGATGGTTTGTGTGCGTAAACTCTGTGCGTGTATGTACACAGCTGCAGTTTGTGTTTGAAAAGAGCAAAAGAGTGGCCACTTCCTTTTCATGTGTTATAAACCCAAATGAAGTCAGGAAGCCCATGATGAGAAATAACCTGCTTGGATGTCTACCAATGTGGGAGATGTTTGCAAGTATTTTCTGTGTCAGCGCTGATCTTCACACGTATATGTGTTGGTGTGTTTGTCTGTGACATTTTTACATCTAGATGGGAAAGTTTTTAGCAAACCAAACCAGTCTGTATTGGTCTAAATGTAGAAAATGTATGACGCCGCAGAATGAGTCGAATCGGTCCAAGATGACTCAGAGGAGTTATGTATATCGCTTAATATACTTTTAAACACCACCCCCATTTTCATGCTTCCATCTATGTTCCTGTCCAGGCAGCTAAACGAAAACTTATATATATATATATATATATATATATATATATATATATATATATATATATATATATGTAGATGATAAATTACACTAGTAATTCAGATTACACAAAACTGAAAAAAGTGATAATAAATAAAACATAACTAAATAAAAATAACAAGCTAACAATGAACCAACATAGCTGTCAACAGCTGTAGCAGTCTAACCGAACATTTGCTGAACATTAAAGAAAACACCTAATTTCAGTGATTGTCTCAAAATGGCTTTATAAAATCTTATTTCAAGAGCTCTTTTAGGCTTTTTTACTTATTTTTATTTTTTTTTATTTTGTCAGTTTCAGTTTATTTCCCTGGCAGCAGTTTCATTTGTCTTTAATAGATATATGGATAGATAGATAGATAGATAGATAGATAGATAGATAGATAGATAGATAGATAGATAGACAGACAGACAGACAGACAGACAGACAGACAGACAGACAGACAGACAGACAGACAGACAGACAGGCAGACAGACAGACAGACAGACAGGCAGACATAGATATCCTTCTGATAATAATCGAGACTAAACTTTTTCTGCTTTAGATCAGTTAGAATTAGCATACTCTGTCCAATTAGTTAAATACCAGAACACTTACATAATTAATGGCTTTCTACAAATAAATATGTTTACAGAATCTTACATTACTATGCCATCAAACAATTTAAATGAGGCACTCTGATTAATTTGGCTCTGCAATTTCTCGTTGGTTATTTCACAGCATCAGAGTTCACTGCTGGGACACCAGTGGATGTTATATAAGGCCCTGTCCAAACAGACACAAAATCTGTTTCTTTTAAAAAAGACTAGACAGATTGTTTGCTCCCCCTGTTCCATTAAACTATGATGAAAAACATAAGGAAAAACTGTCAATTTCAATTTTTATTGTAGCATTAACAAAGGCTAATATTTTGGTCACCTTAAGTGACCTAAAACAGGAAGAGTTTTTTCCTGAGGTCAGAAAATGTAGAATGAAAAAAAACATGCTGACACAATCTTGGTATAAATATGGATAGTGCTCATCCTGTAAAATTCAGTTTTTATCAACTTAAAAAAATGGCTAAAATGAAACATGTTCTTTGAAAACAGGGATTTTAGACTTTAATCCATGTATTTCTGAGAACAGACGTTAACTATAGTAACTCTCTACTGCAGCGTCTCACTGACATCCGTCTCCTCTCCGACTGTTGGAGAATGGAGCGTTTTTTTGTTGATTTTTTTTTTTATCGGTACACATAACTCCTGTTTTGGCCTCACTGCCAGGCTGCCTCCCCATTCTTGGGTTTATTTTAAGATTTTCAGATCATTTTATTTGTTTATATATGTGTAAATGCTCCTGCCCTGCCCTACTTCTCTGAGCTTTTACAATTACATGGCTTTACTTTTCCTTCAGGTCAGCGAAACCAGCTTCTCTGAGTGGCTGAGAGGTGCTCAGAGGGCACAGAGCATTTTCTCCAAGGCTTTAGAAATCACTGCCAGGGAACATTAGAACAGGCTCTTCACAATTAATTTTTAAATGTCTTCTGAAAACTAATCTTGATTGCATTAGCTTTTGAACCAGCATGAAAGAGGTCTCTCTATTTTTTTGTCCCCTTGTATTTGTGTTTTAATGCATATCTATGATATCTGGAACTTTGTCAGTTCCACTGTTTTTAAAATGCTTTCTGAATAAAATGAGCTTGGTGTGATTACACACAGAGTGATATTTATTTATACGGTTCAGTTTTGTTAACCCAGTAATGAACAGATTTACATGATTTAGAACAAATATTTGTCTTTAGATATGGAGCTGTTTACTAACCAAAAGGTAATTTCATGTGCTTTGCAGTATACACTACATCATTAAAACACTTTACAGAACAGTATTTTATATTGTTAATTATTTTAACTCTTCACTATTATTTTCCTTTTATACACTCTCCAATTTTTGCTATAATCTGTTTGCAGCTGTAACACCAGTATTTCACCATTGTGGGACAATAAAGGGATTTTCTATTCTATTCTATTCTATTCTATTCTGTATACATGTAGGCTACTTAATACTAGTCATTTTTTAATGGATTACTGCACTAATGTGGTTTTAAATGGAGGCAAACAACCCCTAGATCTGCAGACCAAGTTAAACATCGGTCGCTTCGATTGCAGCCTACAGCTTATATGCATCATGGGGTCTAGTGTTTCTCATCTTTTTACTGACAACAATCCAAAGATTCTATATTAGGTTTAATGCAAGCCTGTTTTCTGGCAATTTTAAATACAGCGATAAATAACGTTTTTCTTTAAAAAGTGATATTTGGCAATAGGACCAGATGCCAAAACCTGCTGGAGAGTGAAATTAATATATCTATAAAGCTTGACAGTAGTTGGAAGCATGAGTTGCTTTAAAATCTCCACACAAGTGGGTCCATTATGTGCTACAGAAATCACCACTGGCTGGGAAAACCTCCCACTGGGCTTAAGGCAACTTGAATTCTGTGTCATTTGGTCTTGGGTCTTCAGTTCCAAGTTAACTTTTTGCTTTGTGAATCTCCAATTTGATGGACTTTAAATCAGAATCCCCTCAAGGCTGTGTGGATTCTAACATATTTATCATTTAATAAACATCTAGAATAAATCTGTGTTTTGATTCTGCAGGTTATCACAGATAAATTTCACTTTTGAAAAGAACTTTCAACATTGGTTGTTAAAGCTTTGAGTAACAATGCTGACCCCCCACTTCATTTGCTGCACACTGCTTTTCACCTTTCTAAATTAAAAAATACTGTTCTTTAGAAAAGTTTTTATTCATCACTCCTGAGCTCAACCTATTTGTCAAGGTCTTTTCTTCAAAGCTTGACAGCTTATTTACTCATTTTCTATCACATCACTGTTTATAAGCAGAGCAACATATAATATTGCACATGCTTCATATTATCAAAACTAGACAGGTGTGGGACAAAAAAAAGTCTTCACTAGTTACAACCACATCTGAAATCACATTTTTGAAAGTCGGATATATTCGCCATCCCTTAGCTGATTATTTACAGAGTTTTTCTAAGGCATAGAATTGTGCCGCATTTGTTCTATTTTTCATAGGTAACTATTTGACTAAGTGAAGTTTTCCTAAGAGCAGGCAGTTGAGATCATTTCTCAAAGGTACTGCAATGAAAATAGGGTAAAAAGCAAAACCCAAAGAAAAATCTGAAAGACCTTTAGAGAACCAGATCAAAAACTCATCACGATATCTTTGAAAAATTGCAAAGAACCATCCACCTCCTTCTTTTAACAAAAACCAGTGAATGAGGCCTTAAGATCTTTACAAAGCAAAAATCTTTCTTTTTTGTGAAATATGTTCTGCATGTAGATATAAAGCTAAAGGTCAGTGCCTCTTCCTGCAGGACAGCATGGCACTCCAGCACTGTTGCCTAAATGTCACCATGTGCTTATATTTGTGCACATTCAGTTTATCGGGGGCTAAACAGACTGTTGTTCCTGGAGCCTCATAATCTCCTCCACATTTTGCCTTGGGATTCTCCCTATTTAAACTCTCCTGAACTGAGACAATGACTTGGAATCGCTCCGAAACGCCTGTTTACATCAGTGTAAACCGATCCACCCGCAGTCACAGCTTTCAGCCCAGGTTCGTTACAGCTCGTCATACATTAGAACACTGAATCATAGACATTACGTCTCCAAAGTAAAATCACACCAGGCAACCTCTAATCAGTTATCCGTTTCCTACTTTCCAAGGTTCTTACTCTTCAGATTTTTTTTTTTTTTATGAAAGAGTATCTGGTGTAGTGTTTATTTGTACTCTCTTATTTGTTTTCCCAAAATAATCCAGCCACTTTGTAATTGAATTCACCAAAAGAGAAGAAAGCATGGACGAATTATGGTTACAGTATATGTAAAGTAACATGTTACACACTAAATTAACTTTTTGTTTTTAAATGTGATTATTACGCTCACCTTTGAGGCTAGCTCTTTACTATGGTCGTACTTCATGCTGGTGATGGCTCTGTCATGAGACTCCATCAAAATATCCCTGCAAATACACACACAATACACACATATTGCAGCGTTACTTCATTGAAATAAAGTTTTGTGTGTTGTAAGAGACATTTGTTACGTTCGGTAGAACTTACACATTACCCAGTAAGTCATATAAACTGAACACAGTTATGGGAATGTAAACAGAGCATCAGCATAATCACATATGAATCCATGTTTAAATAGCAAATGCCCCAGGGATAATAGCTCATAGCACTTCTTTATATGGTACTGATCTGTTTCTAGATCCAGATGGAGGTCTGGTGTCCAGTGCCAAAGATTAAACAGTCATTGTAACAAAGAGATTTTATTCTTTCATTTTCCGGGCCTAGGCCTCCTGGCCCTGTAGGATCCCCACAAAGAGGTGGTCTCCCCAGTCTTCGGATTCCTGGGCTGTCATCCGGGTCCACAATGAGCATGACCGGCTGCCGACGGAGCATATAGGCCCACGGCCCCCGGTGGACCTCGGCAGTATGGCCTCTGGAGATGGCCCCTCAGGGGTCGGGCTCTAGGTGCTCTTGTCTACCCTTCTCTGGTGGGTGCTGCCATCCCTGTGTCTGCCTTCTTGTGTTCCCGTGATCTTGGATACCTCTGGATATCTGAGGCTCCTTATCGGTCCTGGGCCCTGTACTGTGAGTCTAGGGCCGCCCATACCTGCAATTAAGCTTTTTTTTGGGTCACAAAATGCTAAATCTTCTACACATGCCCATGCATGCACACCATAAAAATTTGTGAAAACAGATTTGTTGGGCTATCATCTAGCTCTGGGACATCTATTCCAAAAACCATATTGGTAAAACAGGACACACACACAAAAAAAAGTCGACTACAGTCATCATAGTTAATACGGTTAGAACCCTCTGTACTCTAAAGGTTTTAGGGATGTAAATGATCTGGTCTTTACCAGCTTCTAACTTATGTGGAATTAACCCCATGAGTTTAAATCCCACCCCACACTGTTTGCATCAAGTGCAGATAAATCCAAAAGCCTTGATACATAAAAAGATGTAAGTCACTGAGAGAAGTAAAATGTCCATGCCATTTTCTTAAAATAAAATTTTTTGTAGTTTCAACCAAAACAAGTATTTTCTCGTTTAAGAAAAAAATTAAATAAAACTATATTTAAAAATTCCTATATCACAGAAAAAAACTAAAACATTGAATTGCTAAGTAAATATCAAATTCCAAGTCAAAGCTAATAGTGTAATTCAAGCACATGTTATAACTCATGCAAACATGACCTCATTCACTGACTACTAATGGGTTTGACCAGAGATACAACACCATGAGTAAGGTTGGTCATGAGACTCTATTAATGTATATAATGAGAAAGTAATGTGGTTTTCTGATTCTGGGAATGTCTCAGATGTCAAATGGAGAAATAAAAAAAAAAACTCTGAGCCATTTCAGGTTTTTAAGCTAGTTGAAAAATCAATAAATAGTGTTTCTAGCACTATTGTGTTATTTGTAACATTTAAATGTTTAGCTACTTACAGGTGCTGGTCATAAAATTAGAATATCATGAAAAAGTAGATTGATTTCAGTAATTCCATTTAAAAAGTGAAACTTGTATATTATATTCATACATTACATACAAACTCATATATTTCAGATGTTTATTTTGTTTAATTTTGATGATTACAAATGACAACAAATGAAAATCTCAAATTCATCATATCAGAAAATTAGAATATTACTGAAGACCAATAAAAACAAAGGATTTATAGAAATGTTGGCCAACTGAAAAGTATGAACATGAAAAGTATGAGCATGTACAGCACTCAGTATTTAGTTGGGCCTCCTTTGGCCTGTATTACTGCAGCAATGCGGCGTGGCATGGAGTCGATCAGTCTGTGGCACTGCTCAGGTGTTATGATAGCCCAGGTTGCTCTAATAGTGGCTTTTAGCTCTTCTGAATTGTTGGGTCTGGTGTATTGCATCTTCTTCTTCACAATACCCCATAGATTTTCTATGGGGTTAAGGTCAGGAGAGTTTGCTGGCCAATTAAGAACAGGGATACCATGGTCCTTCAACCAGGTACTGGTAGCTTTGGCACTGTGTGCAGGTGCCAAGTCCTGTTGGAAAATGAAATCTGCATCTCCAAAAAGTTGGTCAGCTGCAGGAAGCATGAAGTGCTCTAAAACTTCCTGGTATGTGGCTGCGTTGACCCTGGACCTCAGAAAACACAATGGACCAACACCAGCAGATGACATGGCACCCCAAACCATCACTGACTGTGGAAACTTTACACTGGACTTCAAGCAACGTGGATGAAGTGCCTCTCTTCTTTTCCTCCAGACTCTGGGACCTTGATTTCCAAAGGAAATGCAAAATTTACTTTCATCAGAGAACATGACTTTGGACCACTCACCAGCAGTCCAGTCCTGTTTCTCTTTAGACGCTTCTGACGCTGTCTGTGGTTCAAGAGTGGCTTGACACAAGGAATGCGACAGTAGAAACCCATGTCTTTCATACGTCTGTGTGTGGTGGTTCTTGAAGCACTCACTCCAGCTGCAGTCCACTCTTTGTGAATCTCCCCCACATTTTTGAAGGGGTTTTGTTTCACAATCCTCTCCAGGGTGCGGTTATCTCTCTTGCTTGTACACTTTTTTCGACCACATCTTTTCCTTCCCTTCGCCTCTCTATTAATGTGCTTGGACACTGAGCTCTGTGAACAGCCAGCCTCTTTAGCGATGACCTTTTGTGTCTTGCCCTCCTTGTGCAAGGTGTCGATGGTCGTCTTTTGGACAACTGTCAAGTCAGCAGTCTTCCCCATGATTGTGTAGCCTATAGAACTAGACTGAAAGACCATTTAAAGGCTTTTGCAGGTGGTTTGAGTTAATTAGCTGATTAGAGTGTGGTACCAGGGGCCATCAATTTTGAACCTTTTCACAATATTCTAATTTTCTGATATGATGAATTTGAGATTTTCATTTGTTGTCATTTGTAATCATCAAAATTAAACAAAATAAACATCTGAAATATATGAGTTTGTATGTAATGTATGAATATAATATACAAGTTTCACTTTTTAAATGGAATTACTGAAATCAATCTACTTTTTCATGATATTCTAATTTTATGACCAGCACCTGTATATAGTGGAGCAATACATTCTGTCTTTGTGGTCAAGGAGGACCAAACTGAAATATCTAATCTTACAGATGCAATACAAATGTGTTTTGTATTCAGTCCTTGGAATAGATCAATCTTTAAATTTATGTCAATGTGCATTAATGGTTCAAGAATATCAAATATTTTTGATTGAAAAGAGAAGGATCGGTTTAAATCAGATTAAATCTTTAATAAAACTGATACATTTAGAGGTAACTAATTAGTGCATTTTCATTTAAGTTGTTTCAAAGGTACTCTTTTTTTGTGTGTGATTTAAAGGTAGTGAATAAAGATAATGAAAGTGTGCTGCACAGTGATTCAGTGGGTAGGAATGCTGCCTTGCAGCAAGAAGTTTCCTGGTTCGATCTCCGGCCTGGGGTCTTTCTCCATGGAGTTTGCTTCTTCATTCTATGCATGCATGGGTTCTCTCCCTCTCTCTCTGGGTACTCCAGCTTCCTCCTACAGTCCAAAAAACACGACTTCTCTAAATTCTCCTTAGGTGTGTGTGTGTGTGTGTGTGTGAATGGTTGTGTCCTGTTTGTCTCTGTGTTGCTCTGAGATAGACTGGTGAACTGTCCAGGGTGTACCCCGCCTCTCGCCCATTGACAGGTGGAGATAGGCACCAGCACCCCTCACGACCTCAGCTGGGATAAGCGTGACAGAAAATGGATGGATTAAAGATACTGTACTTGGATGTCCCATTCTCACCCTAAACCAGAGCTCATGGATTGGCAGACCGCGGCCTGGACTCGGACCCACCTGCTGGCTAATCCGGACAAAACCTGGTTTAAACCATTTTTAAATTACAGCATGTTGTCCAACAGCAGTGTCTAATTTCACTTGCGACACTTCTCCTTTTTGTACGATAAAGCCCTCCGGGACCAGGCCACACGTGATGCATATTAGCCAATGAGCCGTGTCAGTCAGAGCTGTTGCTGCTAGCTATTTTTAGACACATCAGGCAAACCCGTGGCAAGCCGGGTGGTGGGTAACGATGATGAGAGAAAGTGAAAGAAAGTGTAGAGAAGAGGCACGGTGAACTGGTGACGGAAAAGTGAAATGGTGTGCTCAGAGATCACCCTGCACCTTTTGAGTATGGTTTGGCTCAACCTCCTGCTGTGAAGCATGATTCTCCACTATCAACATATTCAAAAATAAATAGCGATCCAGGCTCACAAATGAGCACCTTGATATGTGCTTGAGAATAGCTTTATCGCCAATCAGACCCCAGTTTGAAACCTTGCAGGGCAGCATAAAGCCCTTTTTATGGCTCTCATAAAGCCATAAAAAACAAAGAAAAAAACGAACAAATGTCAGTTCAGGTGTTTTATAAAATATGTGAATCAGGAAATTGTCTATATACCAAACTAAACGCCTGTTGTTCTCTACTTCAAAAAAATCTAAGGTAGTCAATGTATAACAGATGCATAAAAAACTCATTTTATTTCAGTGTTAAATTTTATTTAAAGTAACAGATTATAATTAAAAATGTCTCCAGACCTTTACTGGTTGTTGAATTTCTACAGGTGCTGGTCATAAAATTAGAATATCATGAAAAAGTAGATTGATTTCAGTAATTCCATTTAAAAAGTGAAACTTGTATATTATATTCATACATTACATACAAACTCATATATTTCAGATGTTTATTTTGTTTAATTTTGATGATTACAAATGACAACAAATGAAAATCTCAAATTCATCATATCAGAAAATTAGAATATTACTGAAGACCAATAAAAACAAAGGATTTATAGAAATGTTGGCCAACTGAAAAGTATGAACATGAAAAGTATGAGCATGTACAGCACTCAGTATTTAGTTGGGCCTCCTTTGGCCTGTATTACTGCAGCAATGCGGCGTGGCATGGAGTCGATCAGTCTGTGGCACTGCTCAGGTGTTATGATAGCCCAGGTTGCTCTAATAGTGGCTTTTAGCTCTTCTGAATTGTTGGGTCTGGTGTATTGCATCTTCTTCTTCACAATACCCCATAGATTTTCTATGGGGTTAAGGTCAGGAGAGTTTGCTGGCCAATTAAGAACAGGGATACCATGGTCCTTCAACCAGGTACTGGTAGCTTTGGCACTGTGTGCAGGTGCCAAGTCCTGTTGGAAAATGAAATCTGCATCTCCAAAAAGTTGGTCAGCTGCAGGAAGCATGAAGTGCTCTAAAACTTCCTGGTATGTGGCTGCGTTGACCCTGGACCTCAGAAAACACAATGGACCAACACCAGCAGATGACATGGCACCCCAAACCATCACTGACTGTGGAAACTTTACACTGGACTTCAAGCAACGTGGATGAAGTGCCTCTCTTCTTTTCCTCCAGACTCTGGGACCTTGATTTCCAAAGGAAATGCAAAATTTACTTTCATCAGAGAACATGACTTTGGACCACTCACCAGCAGTCCAGTCCTGTTTCTCTTTAGACGCTTCTGACGCTGTCTGTGGTTCAAGAGTGGCTTGACACAAGGAATGCGACAGTAGAAACCCATGTCTTTCATACGTCTGTGTGTGGTGGTTCTTGAAGCACTCACTCCAGCTGCAGTCCACTCTTTGTGAATCTCCCCCACATTTTTGAAGGGGTTTTGTTTCACAATCCTCTCCAGGGTGCGGTTATCTCTCTTGCTTGTACACTTTTTTCGACCACATCTTTTCCTTCCCTTCGCCTCTCTATTAATGTGCTTGGACACTGAGCTCTGTGAACAGCCAGCCTCTTTAGCGATGACCTTTTGTGTCTTGCCCTCCTTGTGCAAGGTGTCGATGGTCGTCTTTTGGACAACTGTCAAGTCAGCAGTCTTCCCCATGATTGTGTAGCCTATAGAACTAGACTGAAAGACCATTTAAAGGCTTTTGCAGGTGGTTTGAGTTAATTAGCTGATTAGAGTGTGGTACCAGGGGCCATCAATTTTGAACCTTTTCACAATATTCTAATTTTCTGATATGATGAATTTGAGATTTTCATTTGTTGTCATTTGTAATCATCAAAATTAAACAAAATAAACATCTGAAATATATGAGTTTGTATGTAATGTATGAATATAATATACAAGTTTCACTTTTTAAATGGAATTACTGAAATCAATCTACTTTTTCATGATATTCTAATTTTATGACCAGCACCTGTATATTCGGACCCCACTGATTTTTAATTGGTTACCCCTGCCCTAAACTTTTGAAAATCCTGCGACAATTTTAAAATCTTGCCAGTGTTAACTGGTGTTAACTCAGTTTAGAATGTATAATCTGCAAAAGTCTCCTGCAGGTGTAAATTAGAGGTCCCTGCTTACATAAAAGTACCAAAGTATCATGAATGTTACTTAACACCACATAAAGCACACAATATTGAATAAATGCAGAGAGATACTTTACTGCATTTTCCAGCTTCAGAGTTTTCATATATACATAGCAATGATTTAACTGTAATGTACCCGCTATTTAAATTGATCTGAATTGACTCGAATCATTATCAGGGAAAAAATCTTGATCCGGATAATCACAGTAAGAATATGAATAAAAAAAGAAAAGAAAGGCGAGTAAGAAAGAGAGCATTGTGGGACATGATCTGAGGATAGCCGGAGAGAATAAACTTTATTGAGATGTTGATCTTCTGTACAAATATATGTCATTTCAGCAGCTGGTTTGGCTGATGAAATGTGAAGGAGAATGAATCTCAAAGGACAAGCCAAGGAGCTGGCTTCTTTTAGGAAATGTTTACACAGTATGTTTGGGTGGAAAGGACTTTTCAAACTAGCTGCCAAATCATATCTGCACTAGTTACAAAAATCACTACATTAAGGACATACTTGCTTTCTGTCTCAGCGAGTTTATTTTTAACAGGGTTGGAGGGGGATTTGCACTTTACACTACAAATGTATTTATAAGCATTATAAGCCACATTACAGTCAACAATTTCACGATTTATTATAGAGATTTTATGGGACACATCAGTAACCCCCTTTTGTCTGTTACCCCAAAATTAAATCTGTGCCCAGCCACTTACCTTTTGGCTGACTCGCACCATGCTTTGTACAGCACTCCACTCTGGACAAACCCTCAGTTAAACATGAAAAATCTCTGCAGCTGTGTCATTCTTTGGTTTTGCATTTCCTTAATAGGGACATGGAAGCTGGGCAAATACAATGTGGGAGACTTGTGACCGGGACACATCCTTCAGCAGGACAACAACACAAAACATACAAAAAGAGCTACAATTGGATCATTTCGATCGAACTAGGGCATAAGAAGCTGAATTTATATTTGGTCAAAATCTTTAAAAAGCATTCTACTTGTCCACAAATACACACTGCCAACTGAAATGTATTTAAATTTTGTTGTAATGTGATGAAATGTGGAAAAGTTCAAGGTAAAAGGAAAAAAACAATGTAACTGTTTGGCAGTGCTTTTTGTTGGAATATTTCTAAGGGGGATGAACTTTGTCTGAAGAGATGTATTTGTGTCTACAGGTGTGCACACCCCATGGTGTGCTTATATCTGATAAAGCTATATATTACCTAAAACACAATAAAAAGCTGCCTTCCACCTCATCTTGGTCTGGGCAGACATAATATTATTCACTCCACTAGCTCTGGCTAATCACATCAGCCTACTGACCGTGCGCGTGCGCACATCCACACACAGAAAGAGGCGCAAAAATAGATGAAGCCAGAGAGTTCTGCATGAACGCCCCCAAAGAGTACTAAGTTTGATGCCAAGGCCTGACTCCCTTTCAAATGCTGCCCTGGCCTCATTAATTGAAGACAAGAGAAGTAAGAGGAGGAGCCATCACTGTAAGACATCCACCAGAGTGTAAATTGTTATTTTAGATTTGTTTGGCACGGTTACTCTGAAGCTTACACTGCTTTGAGATAATACATTGCGTATGTGTGTGTGTTCAAAGCACAGAGCCATCAAGGATTTCGTAGTTAAGTCCTTTCTTGCAAAGAGACCCCAGGATGTGAGGATTTGACAGATTTATGAAGCTGAAGCCTTTTTAATATGTATCAAACTGCTGATGCATACAATATCTCTATGTGTCTGCATGTGGGTGGGTTGGAGGGCTTGAGTGTGTACGTGTCCTGTGAGATACAACTCTCCTCTGATTATCAAACACTGGAAATCTCAGGAAAGATAAGTGTACCAGCAGCTTTAGGATCGACTTTGAGCCCACGTGTGTGTACGTCTGTGTGTGCATGCATGTGCGACACCCCCACCCACCCCAGGGTGTATGAGCGTGCAACTTTAGCCCTCAGAAGGAGGTCTGGGGGGATTATAGGGAGGAATGATGGGAAAATCTGGGAACACTCTTTCATTTGCTCACACGCCAGGCTGCTTTTAAGGACTTGGGTGGGTGTATGCAGGCAGGAAGCATGTGTGTTAGTGGCTGCTGCCTCTTCAAAAAGGCACATTCCCTCTTTCTGCTTTGTGTGCTGATAGCATCTATGTGTGCGTAGTTCAAGGGGAGTTTTAAATAGCTTTTTGCTGTGTGTGGATCCACATTAAAGATGAGGAGTTAACGGGAGTCTGCATACATGACACGTCCTCCTGGCTCTATTCTTAGGGACACAACTCTCAAAGCTGATTTTGATTCCATAGTGAAATATTTTTCGTGCATTAACCATGGATTTCAAAGCAGAGAGAAGTGTTTGGACCTGATTTCATAGCAATGGCAATTTATGATGTGTAAAAAAAAAAAAAAAAGGATTGAAAGCCATAATAAAAGTCACGATCCAGACAAGGATGATATAATACTTTCCACAAGAGCAAACAGGAAAGAACGCGAATAGCAGAGAAAGTGTGAAGTAAACATAGATGAAGGCGTTATCTTGTGCCCGAGGCTTTAAACCATGTCTCTGCGGAACGGTGGACGGGCTGGAGAGCTTCTGAGAGACATAATTTCAGTCACGAAAACGAGGCTGCCTGAAACCACTTGAAACAAGTCCTCTCACATTTAAAAGATGGATGAGTAGGCAAAGAAACTTCTGACCTCTCTTGACTTTTAAATCTTTTACTCTTTCTACTTATTGCCACTTTCATTGGGTTTTCCTTCTCTCCAAGCGCTTGCCCTCACTCACCCTGTCCCTCTGTTTTTAACTCTGTCACATTCGCTGAATCCAGGGCATGCTGAGTCGGCTCGCTAGTGTGCGTGTCGAACGTGTGCTGCTTCGGCGTTGCGTGCGTTTCATGCAAGAGCTGATGATGCAACCTCTCAAACCATTCAAGGCTCACCTTCCTTATCCTTTCTCTCCTCTCTCTTTTCCTGCTCCATCTTATCAACCAACTGTCCATCATGGCTTTGTTTCATGTCCCTCATCAGGTTTTCTATATTATCATCTCTCAATCTTTCAGCGGCCTGGGGGGAAGGGTGACCTGTTGGTTTCTAAGGTTGTCTTTTTACAGTCACTTCACAACTGATTCTCAACTACAGCTTTCTCATTAAGATGTAGCTGCACACAGACCGACAGATGGAGGGAACAACTGGTATCTCTACTGTAACTAAAAGGCAATTTTTACCAGCGGCAATTTGTTTGCAATATTTGTGGAAAATTGAACAATCAACGATTTGGCAAAAGCAAATACTTTAAGATGAATTAGAGAAATATGGATCTTTATTAGAACGTCCCTAGTTGATACAATATAATGAACCCTGTTAGATAAGATTAAGTATAGCTGTACAATACTAGACCCTTATGTCTTTCCATCATGCATCTGGCTGGGGGTGAACATTGTAGAGGCCTTACCAACACCTTTAAACGTTGTCTTCATTAGTCTGGTTTAAAAACTTCGGTCAACTATGTCAAAATGTTTCCTAATTTAAATCAAGAGAGAAAAAGCTTTCTAATTTATAAGCTTTTTCTGTCTTGATTTAATCAGGAAAACCCTACAAGGAAAATGTCAAAGTGTTAATGATGGTAGAGATAGGATGAAACAATATTCACAGGACATACTGGAGAAAACTTTATCCAGAGATCAGATTTCCACTGGTTCATTTCATCATATAAAACTGCAATAATCATTTATTTTTACTTTAATTCAATGGAAACATTTAAGATCTTTTTAAAAATATTTTGATATAAGAAAAACATCCATTAATGTGCTGTTTTAGCGTACTGTTTTTATTTAAGGTATGTTGGGTGTTTTATGTAATTAGACATTGGAGGTTTATGATTTAATATGTGGTGCACACACAGAGAAAACTTATAGTTAATTTATATTTTTATTCATTGCAAACAATGGCCCTAGAAATTCTCTCTTTTCTTTCTTTCATTAAGGGGAGGTAACAATAATGGTACAAAACTGTAATGTTTCAGACATGATATATAGAAGGGTTTCTCATTTCCGCTGTCCTGTGTCTCTGTTTCCTCAACGTAATCAGATGGCTGAATTACCTCCTCAGTATGCAGTCAAGCTCTCCAGAGCCCCACTAATGACCTGATTACTTGATTCATGGGTCACATTCAAGGACACATCTTAAAAGGGTAGGACACTGAACCCTGTGGACTGGACTTGAGGAACCCTGACTACGGTAACAGGACCATCCAGTTAGACAAAGACTGCCTATGTCACAGGTGATCAGTACTTCCATCCAGAGCAAAAAATGGGAACATTAAACTACAAAAGCAATAAATTCCAAACTAATGTGGAAAAAGCTGTCAAAGATGACATGGAGTAGGCTGATAAACCAGACTAAATGTGAGATTAAATGTGTAATTTAGTCTGGCCCCGATGAATGAGACATCAGAAGACTGTTGATGAGAACAACCCGTTGTTTTTCAAACAGCTGTCTGTGCCTATTGGCCAACGCTCTGACCAATGAGGGCAACTGACTGTGACGTAGTAAGCGCAAAGGAAAGCTGGTGGGGGAGTGTAAACAAAGGCCGTGGCCATTTCTCAATTCACTAGAATGCCAGTACAGACTTGTGTCCTCGCCAAGTACGTTCTTGAGAAGAACACAGGAAAGTATGGACTTGGTGAGAATGGGAGCACGCAGAATAAATATGGGTCAACTGGAACAGAAGCGTTTTCGTGACATCACCACATGCCCAGCTCCTCTAGAGATGCAATTCACCTCCAGTTATTAATAGTCTATAGATGATAATACATTATTAATTTTTTCATTTAGTGGGGAAATAATAATTGACACGGTCAGATAAACCCAAATCAGATGAACATTTTGCCAAATAAAACAAAAAAAAAATCGCCATCAGAGCCAGCGGTACTTCACACAAGGCTATGCCGAGAGAGGGCTGCTGCAGATGGGCTGCGGTTAATTCTGGCTGCCGTTAGCCTCGGTGGTCCGCTGGTTTCCGTGGTCCTTTTAACTTCAGAATTTTTTTTTTTTTATTACGCATTAAATATGGTGACATTTTAAAGTATAATATTCTCACCTCAAATTATCTTAAAAAGAGAACTTTTAACTATCAATGGAGCGCTCCATTGAAAGCTGCTGCTGCCGCAGTGCATGCTGGGACAGCTGTCAATCAATATTGAGAAAAAACAGCCTGTCCGTAAAACGGTGAATAATGAATGAACGTTTTCGTCGCTCACGTTTCAACGAAAACCCCAAGTCTAATCTTTCCAAAACTTATTCCAAAGCTGAGTCAAACAAGAACTGTTCAATAGTTGTTGCCATCTTCCTTGTGCTTTCTCCAGCTTCTTGCAGCTTTGTTGCCACGCCCTCAAAACCCCACCCGCTTTGCATCCAAAAAATTCAATTCAGTTCTAGAACCTGGTGCATTGACCAAGGCTAGACCATTTGCAGGCAAAAACGATTTTGGCCGCTGGTGGGTGGGGCTAGTTTACTAGGTTAGACATGGAGAATAAGTACCTACCTTGGTAATTATAATCTACAGTCTTCAGGTTTCATATTGCTTTTAGCAGAATTGAAATATCAACTATTAATTCATATGATAGAATGTATGAGAAAGCATTAGCATATTTATTTTCTTTCCTCATCATTAGGCCTTATTTTCAACCTCTAGTCTGACTTTTCATTGCCTATTACGTAGTACTTTTTAAAAAAAATTAAATATGGCACCAAACACAGCATACTTTACCTTGTAAAATCTTTTAAATATTTTCTAGATAAATTTGTCAAACACAAATCAGGCTTCTTGAGTAGATCCTCCTACCCCAGTGCCCCATTAACAGTTTTTTTTGTGTAAATATAAAGAAACACCACATTTGGCCTAGAATTAGCATTTTTTTTTACTGATGTGGCAAACACATACCAACTGTGACTTAAAACTGAGGTACATCTTGAACCATGACCTATCTATACGCTCCAGCTCTACTGTAACACTGATCTCAGATGTTGTGCAAACATTTCCCAAGGTCGAAAATAAACTGTCCACATGACTTTATATATAATATAGTATCTGTTCTCCCAAATAGAATCTATCATGGGGAACATGATATAACTCTTCTAACACAGACCATAAGACCAATGACTGTGTACCGAAGCTCATCTGTGATGATTTAAAATACTATTTACTGGAGCCCTCAGAAACATAGTTACGGGAAAGCTCCATCTTGAGGAATCTACATTTATCTACACAGCATATGAATGTTTTCAGGGAATCAAAAATGTTTGTCAGATAGGTTACTAATCATTAGAAGTATAAACATGTGGATATTTAACATTTAAAACTTCATGGTCGTGACAATGTGTTGAAATATGGAGGAACCCTATCTTACTGCTGTCTACCGACACCAATTCATGTTTTGAGGATTAGTATTAATAAACTTGAAGTGTGAAAACAGATGAAGTTATATAAACTTTTTAAATAGGTTGTGATCCTGGGTAGGAAAAAAGAAATCCTCTTGTGCATGAACCTTTTCTGATGTGAACTCAATTGAGTCAACCTCAGTTTTCGTCAAAAGAAAGAAAACTGCTGAAAGGGGAACTGAAGGAAATATTTATGTGTAGATATACTTTTACAGGATTTCTGTTTGACCTATCAATGATTTATACTCCATTTAAAGTCCCACTGTCACAGTTGTTCTATGAACCATCTCTCATAGAATAAGAGCTTTGTAATCCAATTCAAAAAAGGCTTCCAAGCCATAAAAGACATAAAAACATTTTTTCCCACAAGCCTAAAAATATTTATAGCATTCTGATGTTTTTCCAATGGATTTATAGAAAAAGTCTGAATCTAGAGTCGGAATTTCAGGATCCTTTCTAAATTGTTTGAGTACTGCAGGCATGCTAAAAATGCCAGGGGATGTTCTGTAAAACCCCACACTTATTTATATTGGATGTGAAATTATTTATTGTGATTATTTATGTGATTTAATGAGGAACATTGGGTGAAACTCGTAATCTAAGAGAGTGAAGTCAAAGGATGATTTCATTCGGTACCCATGTGCTGAATGTCCAAACCTCAGTACCTGACTTGGAGGCCGATTAAGGTGTTTTCAGTGTATTGATATCCTTCCCTTCCCTGAACTTTGCTCCTGATGCTCTGTGAGAAAAAGCCTCAGTAAAACATGTGGCTGTGATTTGCTCAGCTAATTAAAAAAGAAAAAAATGACAGCTTGTTTTGCTCTTCCTGGTTTCCAAAACAGAAAAGAGACAGAATGATCCAGCTGTTGTCAGGATTTTTCTTAGCAGTCCTACTAACGTGAAAATTTCATTTTATTTTTACATAGAGGTTTGAAAACTGCTTGTTTTCTAAAAATATTTGTGCCACTGAAAGGCCTTTATGGACAGTTTGGAGTAAGAAAAAAAAATACAGTGTGTGTGTGTGTGTGTTTGGGGGGGGGGGGGGGGGGGGGGGGTGTTGGGCTGGATTAAAAAGAGTTTTGAGCAGAGTTGTCAATAGTATTAAGATTTATAACTCAAGCTGAAGTATAATTCCTACTGTTTAAAAATACGTTTGTAGAAGTTAGAGTATCAATTTAAGATTTGTACCTAAGTAAAATTGAAAAACTACAATTTTTAAAACTACTTTAAGTATAACAGTAAAAGTAATGCAAAAAGAAATGTTAAGGACAGACAGGAACATTTTTCTACAATTCTTGATGATTACTTCCTTATAATTAAGTTTCTTTGTTTTATGACTACTGGTAACAGTGTCAAATTTAACTTTACATTATCTTGAAGAACTATTTATTTTGGTATGTGGTGAATAACAAGTTGGTGCAGAGTCCAACCTTTTTAAAATGTAAGGAGAAGAAAGTAGATAATTCCAAAACAATGCAAAGAGTAGAAGTAAAAAGTTGTCTAAAAAATAAACACTTTTTTGGCTATCTATACTTTACTCCAGTGAAGTATAGATAACCAAAATTTCTACTTAAGTAGGTGAAAATATCGCATTAAGTATTACCGCAGTATTTGTACTTTGTTACTTGACACCTCTGGTTTTGAGGTTTAAAGTTGATGGCAGTATGTGGACAAGCTATCTCACTAACACATCTCACAGCATCTCCTCTGTGGTTTTAATCACTGACAGAAGTTCAGTGCTTTATACGTTTCAGTGTTTTTTCCTGGGGGATATGTTGTCTTTGGTCTTTTATGAAAAACAGACAAATTGTTCTCTATCTGATAAAGCAGCAAAAACTGCATCAAACTGACAAATTTCACAAGCCTTTCAGACTGCACTCGATTCACTAACATGGTGTTTTTTGGCGATAACTTCCTTACATGAACTCCAATTCATGTAAGGAAGTTATTTTTGCTAGCATTAAATTTAAAGAAATTATTGTAAAAAACGATCATGTGAATTTTTTATGTGATGTAATCTGTTTTTTTTTTTGCCATACATTGAACTGATGAATTGACCTTCCAAACCTTTCTTCCACTGACATGTGGGCATAGGCTCCTTTTGTGACCCTTTCATGATGCAGCAGATACAGCTGACAGATAGATATCCCTAATAACTGCTTTAAAGCTACAGTGTGTAATTTTCAGCGACATCTAGCGGTCAGACTGCAGCAACATGAACATCTCCCCCCCACCGCTTCTCCCACCCAACAGTACGGCGAGCGTAACGGGACAAAATGTCTTCCACGACGTCCGCATCACCTACCTTCTCAATTGATGAGGTTTGTTTACATAGATAATTTTACAGATAGTATTTCATTAGTCTGTGTGTTCAGTTCCGTCTCAGTTAATCTCTCTCAACTTGCCGTAGTTACTTTCGAGCGTAATGGGCGATCTCGCAATCGCTAGTTTGTTGGCTCTGCGCTGCCGTAGCGCAAAGATGTCTGCCTCCATGGCTGCGAGACCCGCTCCTATGTAATTATAAATAACGAATTCTAAGGCAACGCAAATATTAAGGTTAAAAGGCTGAGCTCGTAGATGATGATAAATAACATAGTTATGTATAATATATTACATTTCTGACCGTATATCCCTGTAATTATTACACACTGTAGCTTTAAAATATGAGCAAACAACCAAACATTCACGTCAGCGTAATTTCACCAACCTCCTGTCAGCGTTAGGGCCCTAATCATAAATAAAACATGGTCATCTATATTATAGTCACCTTGTTAGTTAGGAAGTTTAAGCAACACTAGGCTGTTTTAAACCAAAGGAATTCCCAAATTTTAAAGACTGAATTGGAGTAAAATCCAGACCTCAGTAAAACTTTCAATTGTGCTAATTTGCCTTAATAACCAAAAAGGGAAACTGCTCATTAGAGGCTCTCATATTCCAGTTTCCTTCAGTGACCTACGGTCATATTTGGGAACCAGGAAATCTGGTTAAATGAAAGTAATTTATCAGATTAAAGCTATATCTGAAGTTGTATTTAGTAATTAAAAAAACATAAAATGGATTCCCCCTACTGGTAATGATAATAATAAAAAACAAACTGTGTTGAAATGTTTCTACAATTCTGCTCTCAGGAACATTCAGTCAGTGTAATTAAAGATAAACATCTGAAACAGATAATGCACTATAATTATGAGGTTATTGAACAGCGTGTTCTTTGAAATTGGAGTTAGCCACATGTTAATATCTGGGTACAACTCTTCGCTCCAACATCTACACACACAGTAAAACAAAGCTTCCTATTTTCACTAAGCTCCGTTGTCTTGAACCCAAATATGTCCTCGGTCCGATTCAAGTTGTAAATATTTACTGACCTATTTCCTGACTTTGGCTGCTTCCAAATCTTCAGACTATTGAGAAAAACCCAGCACAAATGTTTTTTTTCTTTTTTCCGAAGCAGAGCTGTCTGCAAAACTAGTAAAAATAACTTGGAAGTCGTAAAATTGAAAGACTGTGACAGGTTTACAGATGAACGATTAGTTCCTTATATCCATATAAAAAGTCAGTGTTGGCATAAACGGCTGAAATGGAGGTTAAGTTGCATAACAATAGATGCCTACGTTCAGGATGAAATGGAAAAAAGACGTGCACAGATTCAAACAGAATGGGATGTGATGGTTTGGAGCACCAAGAACAAAAACATTAGAGCAGAAGAAGAAGAATCAAGGACCTTTCATTGATCAGCTCCCTCTTTTCCAGCTGACTCTTCTCCAGGGCTTTCCTCAATTGTGTCACTTCCTCCACAGCCGCACGCCACTTCTGGTTTAGTTGTTCCTCTCTGTGCTCCCATGACAACAGCTGCTGCTCCATGGCATCACACCTTTGTTGACATAACAACCACTTCTCATTTTTCTCCCCCAGTTCCACTGTTAATCTGTTGATAAAGACACAAAGGCCGAGGGTTGCACAAACATGTCTGTATCACAATATTCTGTGAGGAAGTGCCCTTTTCATCTGTATTTAAATAGGACGTGTTGATGCGTGTTCTGAACAACCACCCATGCATGCACACCTGCAGGTGCACCTTAAATCTGCACCGACAGGTCATCAGGTAACTGATTAAAGCCAGCTTTGTGACGTCAGGGTAAAACCATCCTGTTTCTAAAACCAGATTTCATTTCTTAAAACTATAATCACAGAAAAACTGGGTCAACTCATAGTCATAAAGTAGGATACTAACATTTTTGTTTCAGAGTAAAATTCTAAGTTCTATTTCTACAAATGGCTTGACTGTAAAGATTTGTTGAAATATTTGATAATATTATTTACAGTTTCAATTCAGTTTTTATTATCTAGTGCCATATACTACTTTAATGATGTGCTAACCTGCATTAAATGAATGACTCGTTTATGTCATGACTCCTGTTTCTAGGTTTGTAAATTTGATAGTAATAATTATTCTACCATGAATCTCTCCCTTGTTTGTCTATTTACTAACCAGGTTCTTCCAGACTTTTTTAAAATCCTCGTGTTGCCAGTCCGTCATGAGCTGCATTCTGCTCTCTATGTGTTCTCCTGAGGGTCATTACATTACAACATTTCTTTAACTTTATTTCTTTTTTACAGCCAAACATCCACTTCAAGACAAATTTGCCAGCCTCATGTCAGCGTTAGGGCCCTGATCATCTATAAAACAACATAGTAATCTGTGTTATATTTTTCCAGGAAGTTAGTACTAAAGTAACCTTGCTAGTTAGAAAGTTTCAGAAACACTAGACTGCTTTAAACCAAGGGAATTCCCTAATTTTAAGTGAAGTGAACTGGAGAAAATTCCTGACTTTAATAAAACTTTCAATGGTGCTAATCTTCATATTCCAGGATCCTTCAGTGACCTACAGTCATATTTGATAACCATGAAATCTGTTTAAATGAAGGTTTATCAGATTAAAGAGGCATCAAAAAATAACCTTAAAGAAGATATTAAATATGCTTTCACTTGAGCACAAATTGGTTTTAAATTGTATTTAGTTTTCTGTTTTGATTTAATAATCCACTCTTAAATTTTATGTTTTTTATTAAAATTAGGAAAAATGTCAATAAGCTCAGCAAAGGCCTGGAAAAATAAGTCTATGTGGCTAATATATATTTATTTTGTTTTAACTAGATTATTAAACTGAGCTTTTCCAACATTTCCTTGTCCAACTAATTGAATAAGTCTGTATATGGTTATTACATACAGTAGCTGTGTTAACAATTTTTGCAGCAGTCTTTGTTTCAGCAGATCTGCAGCGGATGCTGATGAAGAGTCTGTGTTTGAATTCCTGTGCTGTGAAGAATGTTATCTTTCAAAATGAGTAATGCAAGAACTTATTTTATTTTAGGTAACCGTGGCTCCTCAAAGCTACACCTGATGTCATAACTTTGCATAAAGAGGGCTCCACAGACAGGAATATAACTTCCTAAATCAGCGAACTGTTTGTTGAATATTGCATGACTTGAGAATGAGAAGTTCAACTGCTGTGGGGAAAATTTCCACATGTCCAAGAAAGCTAAACATGTCCCCAGGAGACATATCAGCACAGAGCTGGGGTTAAACCAGTGCAGTTTGCTCAAGATTGGTAGCAGTTAGATGTGGGTGTTTCTACAGAAAGAGTAAAGTGAAGACGTTTAGATTAATGTCAAGAAGGGGATCAAAGAGGCCTCTTCTCTGCAATAAAAACATCAAGGACAGGCTGACATTCTGCAAGAACCGCAAGATTGGAGTGCAGGGAACTGGAGAGAAGTGGTATATCCTCAGACTAAGACCCCTTCAGACAGAAAATGTAACTATGAAGCGGCGAGTTTGTTCAGAACATTGTGTCAGTCTCAAAACTTTTGATCATTTGAATCATCCCTGGCATTATAACAAAGTTAAAAGGTTTTTAACTGAGTTTTATTTCATTGTTTGTTGTTGTTGCTGTTGCCCATGTAGTAATGATGTCATATTCATATTATGTAGATGACTAATTAGCAAAGGATTCGTGTTTGAGGAATGTGTAAAGGCATTTTTTTCATAATCTCTCTCTGCAAACAATGATACATATTTGAATACTTCCATTTTGATGAATTGCAGAATAAAAATGAATAGATTTGGAAGCTTGACTGGTTTTATTCTGTGTTCAGACACCTACGGTCACCAGTCTTAGCAAATTGAGCAACTGTTATTTTCACATCCTAAAAGTCTCCTGCTTTCTGAAATGGCATCCACCCCCATTGCTATTATATGTGGAGCTGTATAGAAGCCAGGGGGTTACATCAGACTGCTGTGTGGGATGGGAAATAAATTGACAGTGTAATTGAACTCACCAAGCTGCCAGTGGTCTAGAAAGGGAATGCCAGCAAATAGTGTGTGAAAAAATACACGCCCAGCATACATCTAACGCCTTCATGGAAAAGATGAGAGGCCCCTGGGCTCATATACTGTATATATCTGTCTGTGGGCGCACACATGTGGATTGGGTGTGCATGACACACATGTGGCTGCCTGAGAATCACTGCGATGTTTCTCTAATCAAAGTGTATCTACAGCTATGTACAAGCTTCTGGGCAATGACGAGAGTATGTGAGAAACACGACTCCATGGCACCTAAGAAGTGCTTCCATCTGTTGCACCAGCCTCACATGAGACTCTGAAGCGTCACCGGCACTTAGCAGAACCTAAGATCTCCTTGACTAATTTAGGAGGTGCTAGCGTACCGACCTCAATAGGGAGGCAGGAGATACAGAAGCACGTCGCAGCACAGGAAGATAACGACTGTTTGGAGAATGACAAGGATTGTGTGGGAGACTGTGAGGGAACTTGTTTCCTGGTGTGTGGGAAACAAAAAGAGAGAAAGGTCAGTAAACCTGAGCAGTTTCCGGCCATGTTTCTTCTCAGTGTCTTCCTGTTGAGACAGCTGGTCCTCCCTCTGTCTCTTCTGTTCCCTGGAGACACAGTGCAAAAAATAACATGTTTGATAAGTTCTCACCTGCATTACCAAGCCAGAGTGACAGACTCCGACTTGGTAATGCATCTAACATTAAGTCAGAAGGACACAAATGTACCTCCTGAGCTTGTTTTCACAATCTCAAGTGTCATTAAGCCAGATACAGCTTCCATCTACTAGTCTCCTGATAACTCCCACTTTTGAATCCTCATGTGGAAGAAGCCTGCCTTAACCATGTATCCTCCCATAGGGATCAGCAGAAGTTCAAGATATCTTCGTGTATATCTGAACTCCTTACATTTAAAAAACTATTAACAGTTGCTAGAAAGAAAATTTTCTCTCTGTTCTTGTTTTGAGACTTTAGGTAATTTCTACTTTTTTACCATTAAAATGTAAATGTTTTAATATTTTGAGATGAAAATAACAGATTTGTCTTCCAGTTACCATCTTCAGAAGGGGCACAGAAAATCATTTCTTAGTTCAAATCAGCGTGCCACATTATCAACACACACAAACAGTGCCACATATGTCCCCCACCCCCCCATAAAAACACACACTCTTTACCCTAACCCTACTAACCCTGTCAGCTTCTCAACCTAATTCCCTCTCTGGCGGCATGATCAGTTAATGTCTGTGTGTGCGCGTGTTTGTTACTGGCTGTCTAGCCCTGTGACCTTGCAGCCGCACGCGATGAGGATACAGTATGAGAGGGCCAGCATGCCTAATCTCACAGGCAGACAGTCTGTTTTCACTTCCAATCTCTCAGATTATTCTGACAACTGTGTTCGGTCTTTTTGGTGCACTGAAGAGGATTCAGTTTAACTGCCAGAACAGCTTATGATTTTCTACATCTGTACTAGAAGTCTAATAATATCCAGCTCATGAAAGGAGATTTTAACAATGATTTTGAGGAAACAAAAATTACCCTTTTTCACAAAAAAGGTAAAGGTTTATTTACAGATCTTTAAAAAACTGAGAAATAGCCCTTTAGTTTAGCACTTACTGCAATTGATTAACCTGACAACCAATAAAAATGGTAAATGACTGATTGGTTTCAGTCAATAACAGTGAATAATTTATAGCCCTAGAGATCAATTACAGTGATGCGTTCAAACACAGCATGCTAATCTTCGTGTCAACCTTAGTTGTATGATTAATATCCTCTAATATTAAATTTCTAGAAATGTTAATGGTGTCGGATGAAAGCATTTGTCCTCTAACCCAAGAGTTGTTGGTTCAATCCCTGGCTCTGGCTTTCAATGTCATTACACTAATTAGCCAACATTTTGGTTAAAGTGACCCATTTGTATTGGTTTGCCCTTTTATGTGAAGTGCACTTCTTATCTTAAAAATACGTATTCCTCTGGCTGACAATCTCGTTTACCTACTCAAGTTAAGGGTAAAAACACTTATTCTAAGAAATGTTTTTTAATTTTTTAGATTGTTTTTGCAGTGAATGGTCCAGAACCCTTCTATCGGACAGGTTATTCTGAATGGGAGCTTCTATAGTGCATTTCAATGTAATTCCTATATTTCTGCTATATAACTGCACAGTTTGATTAAAAAAAAGTCCTAAACTACAATATTGTATGGATGTAAATCAAAAGTTTTATCTTGGTATGTTGTTATATCGGTTTCTTAGGATAAGGATAGGATGACAGGTCTGCGATTGATATGTTGTATTAATATCTGCCCATCAAACACACTGATATCAACCCATAAAAAACAAATAATGTTTGACCGTTTTACTTTTAAGTTCTTAAAGGCATCAGGAATTAAAATAAAAAAGAACATACTTCTAATATAACGGATAACAATTGAAGGTGTACCTTACAGGAGATAATGTGGATCGATCTCTCCATTTTGCATCAACGTAATTGGATTGTTAATCATTTATTCGATGTGGATCAATGTATAGTTACATCCCTAAAACATAAATAATTCAAAGAGATTCACTGATGTGCAACAATCCCAATATCTGTCTATCGTCCATACAAGCTGATCCTTAAGTAACTGTAAAATATCATATTTGCACTATCACTGTGGCTGATTTTTTCTTAATCCCTTTAAATAGAACAAAACTCAATGTTCTAATGCATTTTGTAACATATTTATTTTGCAATGCACTGAACCTTTCCAATGCCTTTTGCACCATGGCTATCAACTGGTTTTCCTTTTCTCCTACACTGTTTACATTCTGATCACTGCCGCACTTTATAAATTGAAATGTTCATTTCACTTTTGTAAGCTGCTCATTCGCTGTTAAAAAGCTGCCTGCATCGAAATTTAATTTTATATACTCTGTAAAAAAGATGACAATAAAGTTTCTCTAAGTCTGAGTAATTATCAAAACCCAAACAAATTTCAAATCACTTCTATACCAGCCACTTTTTGAAATGCTAGATGATAAAATGTAATTGGAAGAAAGAAAAGTTTATCTGTATTTTCTATGTTTACTACTAATTGAAGCAAAAAAGAAAGGCTAAATATGATCTTTTATAATTAATAGGTTCTGAAAACATACAAATCTGGAACTTTGTCTATCATTACCCTCCTAATGAGTTTTAATCTGGTTATACACATAGCCAATACCTAATCAAAGTTTTTTTTAAATTATTGACTTTGATGATTTTCAGAGATTTCAAAATTTATAACCACTCTAATTTCTAATCGCATGCTCTCTTTGGAGGACAAGAGCACCACTAAGGTTTTTAATGTACAGCCAGGGGCAAACATTGGGAAAAGACAGTAGAACTACTTCTGGTATGCAGCTGGTATAGTGTGCACACTAACACATTAAAACCGAAGAGAATAAAATTTTAGACCTCATAAATGATTTGGGATCAGTAAATATAAAAATCAGCAGCTTCCAAATGTTTGTCCAGGAGTGAAAACATTATGTGTTAACTCCAACAGGTTCGGGATGAGTTCTTACAGCTTGACAACACATAACTTTAGAGTTACAGAGCGCCAACAGAATGCACACCCGCAGCATTCAGCTGGCTTTACAGACTATCTCCAGCTGTTGTTGATGATGGACGCTGAAAAGAGTCAAACATTAATCATTATTCATCTTGGTGTAGTCTTGGCAACATACTTGTTTTTAGTGTAAATAGATGTGTCAATCAGTCAAAAATGCACAGTAAAAGTAAAACAGACGCGGACGTGCTTCCGCTGATTCTGAAGGGGGAAAAACTCAGATGACAGTGTTGTTAAAACCTGCAGCGGGTCCCACATTCTATTTTAGGACGTGGTTTAAAAAAAGTACAAAAAAAAAAATATGAAGGAAAACAAACAAAAGTTCTCCCCAAAATATAGTTTCTTTGAGTTTTTTCGTGTTTACAGTATGATAGATGAAGAGAACGAAGACAGATTTGATTTTCTTTGAATCCAGGAGAAAAAAGGGGCTAAAAAAAGAATTCCTTTTCTCTGAGGGGCTCTGATTGATTAAATCTAAGGGAGATAAACAGGCATGAAGGAAAGAAAAAAAGTAGGTTCCCCTTTGTGTGTGTGTGTGTGTCAGGCAGAAAAGATAAGGTGGAGAAAAGGCCCTCAGATACACCCTGAGATCAATAGGTAAATAACTGCAAATGGAGACACACTTACACTTGGTCATATACATGTGCGCAAACACACACCCACACAGAGAGCAGTCAGCTTATGAAAACAAGCCATTTCACATCAATCACATCTATCCTTTGCTCTTTCTCTCTTGACCTTCAATCATTCCACCATGCACTCTTTCATCCATCCTCCCTTGTTCAGTGCATCTATCCTTTCTTTCATCTATTCCTCTTTTGCCTCTAATCCGTCCTTTAAACTGGGCCTACGTCTGCCATGTGCTCATCCAGTGATGAAGGGATCAGCTCAGTGATTCCTGCCAATCAGAGCACAGCAGGAACTGTCCTATCATTATTAACACACATGTCACCCAGACGTTACCAGGAAAGGGGGGGGGGGGGGGGGGGGTTAGAGAAGCTCCACTCCACTGGGACTCTGCTATCAAGGTGTCCCCAGGGAAGATCATGATCGAGGTAGATTTAGTTACTTATAGTCTCAAACACTCTGGTAGCTACACCTGATTTTTTCCAAGTATTAAAGGAAATTTGATGAAAAACATAACTCACCAGAGTCTGGAAGAGTGTGTAAGTCATTGTGTGTGAATAGTCTGCCCTTTCAACTCCCCTAGGCAGCATGTTGGGATCAGAGAAATTCCTCAGCCGTGTTCTGTTCTTGCCACACCGGAAATGTGCGTGTGTGTTTCCAAAGCAAGGGACTGGCAGCACGAAAACACAACAGGTGTTGAACAGGGATGGCCAAAGGAGGTTGGTGGGTTAATGTTTGGAAAGCTGCCATAGCAACGTTTCTTGCAAAGTGACACATTTCTTTGTTCATGAACGTGAAACCAAAGAATCCAAGGTTTGGAAAGTTATCTCACCGATATTATGCACAATGAGGTTGAAAAGAAACAGAATACACACGTACACATGCAGATACAAAACATATCAGTGCTCTTGGTTTAAATATGACTGACTGAATCTTGTTAAACTTGACACTTTGTTTTATATGTTTTTTATATGTTACCAAAAAAGTGTTCCTGCTGCTTGACAACAGGTGACATGACTGCAAGGAAGCTGCAGCAGCCATTACAGTCCAACTGTATGTAGACTAACCAGGAAGTTAGGTTTAGTAGTTAAAACAAAATTATCCACTGAACCAACCTTAATAGCGAAATGGAATTTATAATACAATATCTATAATAAAATACTATCATGGCTCAGGAAAGCAGCCATAGTGCGAGACGGATCTCTGTGAGAAGCAGAATGGAGAGATACAGAAGGTCTTTTGTCTTGACCACCATTAGACAGTTTAATGCCGCTTAACTTTGTGTTTTTTATTCTATTCTATATGTTTCTTTCTTTGCTATCGGGCAGGTGAATTCCCCTTATCAGGGATTAATAAACTAACTAACTAACTAACTGTCTGTCTGTCTGTCTGTCTGTCTATCTATCTAACAAGAGAAGATTCAGCAATAAGTTATTTACCTGTATCTGCTACTGCAGAAATACATTGAAATACTTTATCGTTCTTGAATTATTCACAATTTAAAGTAGGTTACGGTACGGTGTTCCCAA
The DNA here is from genome assembly GCF_016077235.1 of Cyprinodon tularosa. NCBI lineage: Eukaryota > Metazoa > Chordata > Actinopteri > Cyprinodontiformes > Cyprinodontidae > Cyprinodon > Cyprinodon tularosa. The sequence continues at coordinate 453,433 of NW_024038781.1, forward strand.
AAAACAGTTTTACAGTTAGGTTGAACTTTCAGGTGGAAAAACTGAAATGAAGATTGATTTATGAAAGAAATGTTTTATACCACGTCCAAAGAAATACTAGCCCTGGAGGCAAGAGAGGTTCCACAACGAAGTTTAACTAATTAATAAAGCTCCAAAAACAACAGCAAAAAAGCACAAAGGTAATCACCTCCCTCCATTTATCTCTAATGCTCTATTTCAAAAACCTGGCAGTAGCCAGATTGAAATGTGTAGAACTGAGTTAAGTTCTATTTTATCAATCAGTGCGTTGAAAGGAGGGACGTTCAGTACAATACTTCAAGCTTATTGGGTTACATGCCAGTTAGTACCCGTCTTTAATAATATGCTTTCAGCCAATCGTAGCAGCAAATCATGACGTTTCGTAAGCTGATAAATCCAACTTTTTCCACATATTGTCTGAAGAAAAGCACAGACATGTTTCCCATCTACAAATGCACAAAGTGCTTCTTTTTGCTCTATTTTTAAACGAGCAAAAGTCGCTATTTTAGCTAAAGTCAACAGAGTCCTCCAGCGTAGCCATGTTTGCAAGGTCCTTTTGACTGTCGTCATCCCCACATGTCCCGCCCCAAGAAACACTGCTGGCATGTCATTGGTCCGACCTGCTGGTAGTTCGGTGACACGTATTAGCGGGAGTCTTTCAAGATGGATTTGTTGTGAGACTGAAAACAATGCAGCTTGCATGTTTACCATAATAAACCAATAAGAACAGATTTTGTCAAATGAAATTTAAGAACATTCACATTTGTATCCTGTTTGATGAATGGGGACGTTTAGGGGCTAAAACATTAAATGCTTCATCAACTAGACCTTGGAGAGAACTTAAAACTTATGATCATTAGATCGAATGGATCTAAGGAGCAAACAGAGCCAGGAAACCCATAAGCCTTTCTATTAAGTGGTTTTAGGTTTTTAATTCTATAATAAAACATATAATAATTTACACAAATCAATGAGTAAGTACTTGGAAAATATATTCACACTTAAGAGGAAGAGCCCAGCCTTCAGAACCAACTGGCCTTACTAAAAACACACATTTTTAATCAGAGACACTCTTTTCTTTTTCTGAAGTTATTATTACAAACCTCCACATAAACTCTTCTTATCATTTAATTAAGTGTAAAGCTTGAGCTCATGTGTCTCCTTCTCTACACAGAAGTCATGGAACATGGCCTCCAGGCATGCTCTCCCTACAGAAACGTGGGTCCATATGGCTGCATGGGTTGCGTGAGAGTGCAAGCACCCCTTCCATCCTCTCTGTCTCAGCACTGATCCCTTTGCTAGATGGATGTTCAGGTCCCACAGCCCTTCATAAGAGTCTACATTTATGTTAGAAATACGCAGCACAAACCGTGTCACGCAATCTACCAGGAGGTCAGTTATGTAGATGCAGTCAAAAGGTGGGAAAAGCTGGTGTTACAATAAATGCAATCTGTCTGCAGATCTTTAAGTCTACACTCCCTAATGAAATGCCCGGTTCTTTTGTTAAAAAGAAGACAAAGATAAACACTACATTAAACGCTAAATCTATGCATGTAATTTTCCACCATTATTTTGACACTTGTACTGTGATATTCAACTAAAAACAAAGAAACTGTTCTGGTTTTTGAAAGAGCTGCAATAATCTGGTGAGGGATCTAAACCTCTCTATGTAAAACAAGGTATTTGTATACCTAAATGCCAGTTTATAACATCTTCCTTTCTTCTGCTTTGCACACCTCATGGTCTAAACAAGTGAAAGTTTATGAAAATTTACTCAACACAATGAAGTTACACACACTGGATTATATGCTATGATTAAGCAAGGCTGTTACGAATATTATTTCTTACAAAAACCCTTTCATGGGTTTTTTAAGACCAATTTCACTCTTTAGAAAAAGAGAAAACATTGAACAAAGTTTTTACTTCATCTGTGTACCGCGATGTCGTGAGGATTTTGAGATGCTTATTAACATTGAATCCCCTTTGTGTGTTGGAACAGAGTTGTTTTTATCCTGTGAGCCCCTACAAACAATACTGAGGAGTCTATTTTTTTTAATTTTGTGAGTTCTCAACACACGGGTTGAAGGATTTTCTACTAAAGAATTACCACTATAACTTAGAATTTGAAGAGTAGCTTGGTAAGATAAGCATTTGAAAAACATTAATGCACGTCCGAGCCAGTTTTAGAGAAGAACCAAAAACTGACTCATCCACAATTGTGAAACTGTAAAGCATGCTCTGTACAAAAATATTAAATAAAGAGGAGATCTTTTAGATTTAAGGTAATATTTTAAGCATTTTTTTTACTTGAACCATAATTGTTAGCTGCTCTTACTCTACTACTGAGGGGGTTATATAAACATTTTGATGTTTCAACCCCCAGCATAGACAATAGTTATTTAAGCCCCGTCGCACCTTGCCGAGACAGCGTATGCCTGACGTCCGAGGATCTTTCTATGTATTTTTTTTTTATTAAGGGCATATACATAGTATTCATAACGAGTCCAGAATTTAAGTCCAACCACAGCCTAACTTATGCATAACGCATGGCGGCGTAATGCCCATGAACCGTCACAAGCCAGTGTCCTTAGGGGGGGCAGCAATGTGCCTCGAAGAGGCCGGCTTGCATAAAAAGATTTATTTGATTGTGGTATTAAACTAGCTGGTGTTTACCGCCAGCCACAAGAAAAAAATAACAAAAAAAATTAAAATTTTAAAAAGAAAGGAAAAGGGTTTGCAATCTCAGCAGATTCAGCGTCATGTCTGCTAGGAAGTTTGTTGGTTGTGGGCGTGAACGCCGGGCGGATCCATCACATTCACCTTCTCACTCACACTATGATGGAAATCGAGTCTGGAGGATTTCCTGTTTCCTCTGGTGAACCCCCATTTTATACCAATACCGTCCTAATACGCCATTATACGCATGTTCAGCATTTGCATGGAACACGTCAAATACGTTGATATGTGTTGGAGATAAGTTCTTGATAAGTTATGCAGAAGTTTTGCACAAGTTACTCATAGGTTCTGGATAAGCTAGATGCCACGACTTATGAGTAACTTACACTTAACGTATGTCAATGATCAAATAACTAACCTGTAACTTATGGCCCACGTATGGCATACGCTGGCATATGTCGGGAAATTTCGAGCATGCTAAAAATTTTTCGATGTACTTGCCGTATGTTATTGTGTGCCAACGTGTTTTAGCGTGCTTCGCTACGCTCACAACTTATACAAAACATACCCATAACTTATCCAACATATGCAAGTGTTTTTGCCAGATTTTTCGTTTGTCAGGCATACACTGGCTAAATTGTCAAGGTGTGACAGGGCCTTTGAAGATGATTTTAATATATTTTAAATGTAGATTTGTCCTTAACAACATGGCACAAATAGCTGCTTTGTGCTTCAGAACCTTAATATAATTGCACAAGGTGTTGCTGCACAGACTACCGGTTTTTCAAGTATGACTTGTATTATTAATACTCAGAATCAACATGTAAAATTAATCTGGTCAGAGAGGATTTCAGGAGAGAACATAGCATCCAAGAGTGGAGTAAACAGCTGAATAATGCAGAACATACACATGAAATCAAGCATATTTTAGTGCATATTTTAAATCACTTTAACAACTACATTTATTGAGTTTAGAACTCATATTTGACCAAATATTTAACAAAATACACAGAGGAAGTTTAGCCTCCCTAGTATTCAATAAAAATATTGCTATTTTTGAAATAACTCCATTAGTTTAATTCTGATATTCTTTTTAAAACAAATGAATTTATTCTGTTTTTGGATCCAAGTTTTGGTTTTTTGATGCTTTTCTACTCTGGTGTTGGATGTTGGGAAGCTTAAAGGATTTTTTGCTGATATCTTTTTGCTTTGGGGCATTTGTTATGATACATAACAGTAGCACCCATAGATTTATTTCTATTTAATGATTTTTTTAAACAACCGTTAGCAGCTAACAAACATTTCAAAAGCTGATATAATACTTTAACTACTTACACAAACCATTAATAAGTTGAAAATAAGCCGATTAGGATGTACAAGAGGATCAAAATGTCACGATTTGGTGTTGGATTGAGGACCCAAATGCAGAGGCAAGTAGGCAGAGGTGAATTTAGGTGGGTTTAATGAGGTTCACAGGAACTGAGGCAGGAATCAACAAATCCAACAAAATTAACAAACAAACCAGAACCAAGGAGACATCAGGGGAAAACCAAACTCTAGGAGCCAGGGAGAGACGTGGTAAGCAGACAGACGTTAGACGAGGATCCAGCAAACAGGAACTGAAGAGGGAGGGCTTTTAAAGGGGACAGAGACAAAGAGAGGGCTAACGAGAGGATTAGAAACAGGTGAGGACAGAGCAGAAAACAGAGCTAGGGATAGAGGACACAAGAAGGCAGCAGAGGACAACAAATGGAAAACCTGGAAGACAGGAACTAATAAGAAAACAACAAAATAATAATTAAACACTAAAACAAGGAGCAAAATAAAACTGAATACTAAAAATAAACATAACAAAACCAAGACTGTGACGCAAAAAGAAGAGAGATAAGAGGAAATTCAAGCCATCTCTTCCATCAATCACTCTGGGCAAATTAGGAAACAGGTTTGAAATGGCCAAAGCCCGAGCAAGGAAAAAGCCAGAATATCAGGAATTTGATACCCTTTCTACCTACAGTATAGTTCCTGTCTCTAGAGGTAAAGTAAAAAGACAACTGGAAAAATGAATCAGAATACGCCACCAGGTCCAGATGGTGTCAGCCCCAGGGCCCAGTGTTACTGGTCTGGTTAGCTGGAGGCTGTGGTTGCTGGGGATTGATGGCAGAATAAGTTTTGGGGTTGGAATGCAAGAAGAGGAATTTGGGTTAAGCTAGGTGGTCAATGCGGTACGGAGGGCAGATGCCTGCTGGCAGTGGGCTCTTGTTACTGGTCTCCTTGGTTCCTGACCCTCTCCTCTCTAAAATATGCTCCTTTAACCTTCCTCCAGAGGTTGAGATCTTTTAATGTTTGCAAGGAAATGCAGCATTTTTTAATGAAAATTGTTGTTGCAGTGGTCTTCTCTGTGCTGCGGATTCTTGAGGAGGTAGTGCAAGCAATAATAACAGCTAGTGACTAGATAAGCCAGTGTAAGCTCATTGCTTATCAGTGGTCTGGAGTCATTACAGACAGTTGAGGAAAGGGCCACCCTGAATAAACAGAAAGCAGTAACAGCAGACACCCAGTTCACAGCCTAGTGGTTAGCAAGAGCAGCTGTAGCAACAACAGGGGTTTACGCTGCCTGCAGTCCAGAACACAGAAATGAAGAAGACCTTTTGTTCATTGGGCAATCAGATTAAATGATCTATCAATCATTTATCTAGCAATCATTGTATTTCAAAGAGCAGCAGGGATGTGTTTGGTTTGAAGCCTTAAATGACTAGACCTTTTTTTGAGTATACATAAATCAAGTTCTCTGTTTTTGTAGCTTAGCTGACCAGGCATGTTGAATGCAAGCATTTCCTGGTGTGGGTGGTGGTGAGGCTCTACAGATGGTTCTGGCTGGTTAAGGGAAATTACAATGAGAAGCAAGCCCACAGTGATCTGCTCTCAAGCATTTTCCCGATAACACCATCCACAAGTGTCTTCATTCAAACATGTGTTTTCATGTTTCTGGGGGAGTGATGTGCTTTACCACATTAGGTGGTAGACTTACATCAGCTGCTGAGTTAGGTGTTCTTTCTCCTCTTTCATTTTCTCGAGCTCCACAGTGGAATCCCGGAGCTCTCCATCCAGCGCTGTTGACACACAAAGAGAAAGACCTACAGATTCAGGCTTAGTTGACAATATGAAATGTAATTCACAATGGGTTTGATGTGAAGTTTCTCACCAGAGGCAGTAACAGGAGGAGAGAAACTTGTGAAAGTGAACAAAAAGGCAGATTCACTAAGTCCTTGTGCTGTCTCCTCAAACTTCCTCAAACAATGTACATAATAAGATAAAAATTGAAGTTGGAATTGAAAAAAGACCAGAAAGAGAGGATAGCAGAGAGGAGTGAAATGCCTCCTGATTTGTGATCTCAATTTGTAAAATTATCAATCTTTTTTTAAAGGATTTTTAGGAAAAACAAAAAAGAGATTTTAGAAATGATTATTTTTTAAACTTGGTTCCGCTTTACTGCTTCAGGACAATGAAAGCTAAATCCTGGAGGAGAAAGTCCATCAACTCCCTTGTAAAGCTGGACAATAATCCAAAGCAAACCAGCTATTCTACTAAGAATGGGTCAAAAAATAAAAAATAAAGGTATTTTAAGGTTACCATCAAGTTTAGATTAACCTTAAAATCTATGGCATAATTTTTTTTAACAGTTCAATCAGGCTCAAGAACTATCCAATGTGGCTGGATAAAAAGAAAAAAAAACAGCAAGAAAAAATCTTTGTATCTGTAAATAAATTTTTTTTTCAATCTAAAACATCTACAGATGCATATCAATAGATTGTATTATTATTGATAAGTTCATTTGGTTTAATACTAGTCAATATGCGTCATGGAAAACATTACATTTAACATTATATTTTACACAAACTGGTGTTTTCAAGCCTTTGTTTCTGTCAAATATATTTGATTGTTTGTTAATAGTATGTGTAATATGTCCTTCAAGGTTGTTATTTTCACTAAAAGACACATTCTAATTTATTATGAGGTACATGTAGAAGTAAAACCATCCAGGAAATATATCAAATTTACAAAATAAGCCATAAAAAAAGATAGGAATAAACACATATTATAGATAATAGGACAATGAGAGGCCATGATGATCCATGGCATCTTTCCCTGGCAGTTAAACCTGAGCTTTATTAATGTAGCTGCTTTCCAGGCCAGCAGACGCATTTGTCAAAAGAGCAGCCCTGCTAGAGATGCTCTGATGCAATATTTCAAATATAAATAAGGCCAGCAGTATGACAGACTGTGGTGCTGAACTTCCAACAGCTCCGGGCTGAATTGGACATCATCTGAGAAAGAGTATTTGAGTTCCAAATCTGGACAGTAACAAACTTGAAACGGACCACAGTCTTCATGGATAATGTCATCAACAGAACATATTTACCTATCTTATGATTGAAATTAAATGTAAACAGCTTAATGAAAGCAATAAGGTCTCCCCCTCATTGCTTTCATTAATCTCAAAGACATAACAGTTATTTACTTAGACCATATTTAGGTGGAAATGATCCCTTTCTGAAAGTTTCTTTTCGAAATAACACTAAGACAGATTACGTGTTTAGGTGAATCAGTGAGACTTCTGCATATATTGGCTTACCACTGTCCAGACTTTTATTTTTGCAATAAAATGCGGATCATAAATTCTGGTTGTAATGGGGAAAATATGATCCAGAGAAATTAATTAATGTGCATCACTCGGTATAATAAGTGAACTTTATTAATCTCACACTGGAGAAATGTACCTCTGCATTTAACCCATCACCTTGGAGAGCATTGGGCTGCCTTAGTGGGGCGCCCGGGGAACAGTATATGGTTAAGGGTCCTTCTCAGAGACCCAGAGCGGCAGTCTGTTGGAGTGGGGCTCAAACTCAGAACCTCAGTATTCCAAACTCTATGCCCTAACCACTAGGCCGCCACTCCCCAATATCTAACTATCTAACTCTTAATAAAAGTATGTATGTATACATACATCATATACATCATTTAAGAAATATTACATACTGAACTGATGTTTAACAATATGGGTTTGACTGACAATCTGATAAACGCATAATGTTAACATATAACTTAAAATATTGCAATAGCATAAAGTAATTGTGATGTAATCTACATCAGTTTTTTCATAGAGCTTGCAAAAGCCAAAACTGAATCTTCCTGTAGAAGTATGTGCTCTCCTTCGTAAAAATGTGAGTGTGTGTCTCCAGTATATTGGAAGAATTGTCTGTGAGGGTCCTTCAGAGAGGTGCAGAGGGGCACAACGGCTGGGGTCCTGGAGAGCACTCAAATGATTCAGCAATGTCAGGCTGACATTCTCTCCCTCTAAGTTCTTGTTTTGCTCGCTTGCCCTCATCGGATTTTCACTCTTCATTCTCCTCTCAGTCCGTCTTTTATAATCAGTTCTCTTCCGTGGCTCGTTGTTTTTCTTTCTCTCTCACCCTCTCTCCTCTTGCCTTTCACTCACTTTGCTTCTCTCTACAGGAAGAGAAGAGTGGAGGAGGTCCTACTCAAACCAGCAATACAACGATAATGCTTTCTGGTCACTGTGACATAACAAGGCCCAACCAGGGTAAAGCATCATGCTCGCTCACTCAAGCTCAAACTCAATGACAGAAACACACAAAAAAAGAAAAGAAATCACAGGAATGAGAAAAGCTGCCATGAACGACAATGGAAAAAACACACAGGTGAATGCACACACTCTACAGAGACATGCCCAAGCAGAACTTGTATTGAAGGAGCAAAAATGGCTTGAAATGAAAAGTAACCTGGCCTGAAATTTTCCTCTGCCTCCCAGTGAAAAACAGTAGGAAAACTTTATAACAGAAATACTAACTGCAACTAACAGGCTAACTGCGACTACTATACCGTAAACCACTTTGAAATTGCTGTTTACATGGCAACAGTTACATTACAGCTGATATATTTACCAAACACATATTTTAGACATAACAATTCAAGATTGAAAACTATAATTACTGATAAAAAGTGCAAAATATTTAATGAAAACTTCCACTGGTAATTACCAGAATTACTACCATAATTACACTCATCACTGACACTTTTATTGTTTACTTCAATGCTCTGGTCTTTACCAGGCTCTAAATTTATTATTTAAATCAAGCATCAGTTGTACAAAAACAAACATCACAGTTTGACATTTAATCTTTTATTGAAACAATATGATACCAAAACAAAAAAAAGATTAAAAAAAAGAACCCAAAACCACTTTTATATGTCCAAATAAAAATGTATAACCTAAAATCTGAATCTGCAAATGTATAAAAACGTTTCATAAGTGTTCTGTGGGTCTATGCATGAAGAAATAACAAGCATCTTGAGGACCATGCAGTTTTGTCATTCCCCAGAACCTTGTGTGTTACTTTGCATAAGCCTGCATCAGGATAAGGAGTGGATGCAGTTACACTGTTAAACTGCATCAGCAGGGGGTGGGGGGTGGGTAATATTTGCAGAGATGTCACCAATTTTTTGGGGTGTCTTTTTGTATATAATGGCTCATTATGAAGATACGGGATTGCAGAAGAAGAGGATTTATTTATTTTTCTTCTTCAGTTAAAAAAAAAGTCATCTTTTAAAAGCAGGATTGAAATCCACTAGTCCACAAACCAGACCCCCTCCTGTCATTTGCTGCTGCTTGAAATATTGTCCATAAAGGTTACAAAGGTTATACTAATAATATTGTATTGTTTAGCTAGTAGTATTGAAATTTCTACAGTGAACGCAAGGGTTAGTGTGTAATTCAACCATTGCTTTTTTTTTGATAGGAAGATATACAAATAAATATGTCATTTATCAAAAGAACGACATTTCAACTCAGTTTTAGATAAAAGGGTGGTGAAAGGTTTCACCTTACACTATTGGTTCAAGAACCTTTTAATCCCCCACTAACCTTTTCAAGAGTTGAAAAAGAAAAGTTAACTGCAGTACATGAAATACTGCAGGTACATAAACTAAAATTTCCTTTAAATCACAATAGTACCACCTTTAAATTGGAATTAGTTCCCTTTGAAAGTATTATTTTACTGTTTAACATCATTCAACATTGATTTTACCATGACTGAGGCTGTTTCTCTGCATTAGCATACCTTTGTTGTTAAAAGGAAAACTCAGAACAAGTGCTCAAACATTCTGTGAAAAATAAACATATTCCTATAGCTAAAGGGGTGACAGAGTAATTCATTTCATTTTTACCAACTGTTGTTATATGTTGACTCAAAAAAAGCACCAGCACACTTGTGGTTGTCACTTCAGAAAATCATTGCTTCATTAATAGGATTAAATAACTTTAAAGCGCCTGAGAAAAGCTCTGATGTAGCCACTGAGTGACAGCTGTGACTGACAGTTTAATTGCCTGCTGTACTCTGCAGCTTTTGGACTCATGCTGCGTAAGGCTGCAGGAGCTTCAAACACGGTTTCTTCAAACATGCAAGCCTCGTGCTTTTTAGGCTTTTACGGGATGTTATTGAGCTTGCACCTGATATGAATTGAGATTATTGCCTCTTTAGCAAGATATGCAATAAACTTTATATTTCTAAATGATTATATCTCTCAGTTTGATTTTTTAAGAATATTTTTAGGCCCTAGTGGGTTTTATTGATGTTATTTTTAATCGTAGATGTACATGAGATGGGATTAAAGAGAGAGGGAAGACATGACAAAGGTCACCGGGCCGGGACTCAATCCTGTGACAGACAGAGCCTCCGTACATTGGTTGCATGCTTAACCCCTGCAGCACTACTGCGCCCCAGTTTGAAGTCTTTTAACGAGGTCATTCGGATACAATAGACATGAAGGAAGAAAATCATAATCATTCAAATATTAAGTTATATCTAAGGATTGACAGAGTAGATATTTAACACGTGAAAAACAAAAACAAAAAGATGTGTCAAAAACACAGCAACAATCTGTCAGCATTTTCTAAGCATCTATTTCCTGTTTCATAAAAAACAGTATAATCTGTCTATAAATGGCAATTATACTGTTGATAAAAATAAGTAATTCCATGTCATTTAGATTTGCAGACAATCGAGAACAACTCAACAACTTTGTTCGGTAGATTACTTGGGTTAGTGTGTATTTTTTCGTCAAAAGCTTCATTAAAAATAATAGACCTAAGAATAAAGCTGTATTTTGCTTGAGAAAGAGTTTTATTTCATCTTTTTATTACCAGAAATAAAATGACACGGAAAAACAATAGTAACAAGTAACAGTAACTCACATTGCCAGACTCGCTGACAGTGTGCAGCTACCTTTACAAATACCTATAAAAACATACACAGAGTTGCACCCTGGAATTTTTATAAGTGTCTATGTTACTATAATACTACATTCTTTGGTTTTAAGGTACCACAGTCTTTTTTGGATGTCTGCCCTGTTTAATATGGGTAATAAAAGTACAGCAGCTCCTGAACCACAGCATTTCTGTGAAAATACACAGTAGAGACTTGAATTCTGGAGAGTAACTACCTTAGGCTAGAGACTGAATTTGCTCAACTAGTTTCAGGTTGGAATATTGTTAATTTTACATTGTTAAAACTGAACCATGTACATGTCAAATCTAAACTCTCATATATTCTATAAAGGCTGAAGCAGCGGAAAGAAGCCCTGCACAGGGAGGTGATGGAAAGAAAGACATCTCACTTAGCAGCCTTCTGTCCCTGACGATATATGTGACATTTTTATTTTGCTACTATAAACTCACACATGCACAAGACTGGTTCCAAAGGAAATAGATACCTTATACAGTAGTCTTTGGATGGCTCTTCGTGTTGGCAGATGGCTTCGGTTCATAGATCGGTCAAACACACTTGCATGCACACCCACATACACACACACCCAGACAAGATCCCACACACCCTTGGATCTTTTTAGCGACTGTATTTGTTTTAACCTTTTCTAAAATGTAAAACAACTCCCATAGTGTCAACTTCTTTGAAAAGCCAGTTTTGTGTCAAGCTGCACAACTTGTTTGCTGATTTCTGTGCAGAATAAGCTTAGATTGTGTCTTCATTTTGCTGTCATCTCATTGGCTGCCTTTGTCTCACTCACTGTAAAATTCCACAGCCCTCGAGCCTGATCTGTCATCTCCTCCCTGTTCTTCCCCATTTAGCCATAAACCACATTCATCCATGCATATTAGCCAACCTCTTTATGTTTGTCTATTTTTCCTTCACGTCTCCTAACTGTTGTTCAAGTAAAACAAGAGACATTGATAGACAGCACTAGGTGCTAACATATTGTTTTGGTTTATTTTCCAGTTGATGACAACATAAAAATTTCTTTTGTCTTTTTCTTTAAATGCTAATATAACTGGTTAGATTCCAAGCGGATATAATTCTTAGTATTTCATTGCTTGGTATTTTGAGATTTTCTTTGGTTTTATTATTCAGGTCTACACCTTTACTAAGAATGAGAGGAGATCATATGATTTTGAGTGCTATGAATAGTCAAGACACATAGGCTTTTACCTGTTAACTTATTTTACGTTTTCCTCCTTTTTTCCTCCTGAGGCTGATATAATCATATTTTAGCATGAAATAGAAACAAGAAGTCATAATAAAGATGAATTGAATGATACTGGCAAATGCATATCGGCCGCTTGTTGGTTTCACTTTAACATGGCAGACCAGTCAGCAGTGTTTTATGGAAAGTCGAACAAAGTGTGGCGTGGATGTCTCTTGGTTCGCCAGATTCTCAAAAGACAAAACCAGCTTGGAGAACTGGGTTTCCATCTAACTAGAACCCAGTAAGGGGGCCTGCTGTCCAGCGCTGGTGGTTGATCAGCATCTGGGACAGTGACTCTGGCAACTTTGTTTAACTTTCCCCTGCAAATTTCTACATAAAGTCCAGACAATGTATTCACTGAATAGTTAAACAACGCAACTTTGTATTTAAATTGAAAAAATATTTCTGGCTAATGGATTATGAACAACTTTAAACCTTAAAATCAATGTTGTCAGCTTTTAGCCAGGCTATCTGTTAAAATGAAAGGTTCCAACATCCCAATCTAATTCATTGTAAGTAATAGAACAAGCAGTCTTTGAGAGAAAAATGAAAACACAGTTTGGATGATCTGTTAGTAATTTTATTCATTTGTCAAGCTGTATTTCCAGCTTCAAAGCCACAGACAGAGCAATCTATTGATAAATAGGATTAAAGTTAGAAATAAAATAAAAAAACATTCCTATTATAATTGTAGCAACTAATGATAATAATGACTTATTCAAAATAAAAATGTGTTAAGCACGTTAAATATTTGCTTAAGACAAAGATGGGCATGAAAATGATAAATGCAAAATGCCTTTGCAAATTCTCTGTCATCCAGGTTGCCATGACCCAATACGCAAAAGCAACGCAGACATGAGAAATGAGCTTTCACTAGGAAGGACCTGGCCTGGCAAATGGTGGATCCCATCATGCATTGCACTTCGAGGTAAAAATCAATATGCAGCACGTTAACATCATCCCTGGGAGATGTCCGTAAATTTCCGCAAAACCTCAGACCTCAGTTATCCCGTTTGAATGTACCACATAGAATGTGGGGGGCGTAGTTTATTATATGAGGTCCCCAGATAAAGTTTATTATGTGCAAATAGGGCTTAATTCTACCAACATTTATAGGCGGAGTCTCAGTTCTGTATTTCATTTCCAATTAGTATTTTATTAATTATACTTTTGTTCCTTATTGTAATTAAACTTACCTCTTTGTTTATTTCCTTCAGTGACAGAATATTTATCTCATGTGGAAGTATATGCAACAAGATATTTGCTGTTTTCAAGATGTTAATATTGAGAAACTATTTTGGAAATAAAAAGAAAATAACTGACTAATACCACATTATTGCTAATTTCCAGGTGGGGGAAATCACACAATATTTGTACACAGGGCCCCAAAATGAATAGTAACGCCACTGATCTAATTTTTTTTGTTTCATGTGTTTCTTGTAGCGTCAGGTTCTCCTTTGGATGTGCTAATGCTAGCATATAGTAAGACCTCTGTAACTGTGTGAGGGGCTGTTCAGAATGAGACTTTCATCATTAAACTAAAGACCTAAAGTGAAGAGCCAAAACGAGCTTGTAAGAGTCATACGTATACTATCGTGACAAGTCCTTCACAAAGTGTTACCCAGAGATAAAGAATCCATCAATACAAAAGCAACATAAACACAATATTACAGTTTGCTAATGCACATGGGGCCAAATAAAAAGGGGATTTGGTCACAATAACCATAGCTCAATTTGAATAGCACCAGTACCAGTCTCTCCTGCAGGTTGGTTTGCTGCGGAGGAGAATAGTGCACCTCTTCAAAGAAACAGTTCCATAAGGAAAGAGCATTATGTGGAACCATTAGACTGAAAATTTTGTCTGATTTAATGTCAAGAAAGTGAAGAATGAGGTAGCCATGTCTTTAGCCATGTCCTACAGAGTAGGTAGATTACTGCCTGTAGTACTGTGGTAAATTTTGCTAAACATTTTATTATCACTTATATTGCTATTGAAATAAAGACTATGAAATATCATATTAAGAATTCTATGATTTTTTTTCCCCCAAGTCCTGTAGTTCTGTACCAAAATCTGTGTACCATCTTTAAAACGAAGAGAGAATAGATAATTAAGACTATTTAAAAATACTACAAAAACTCTCAACTTCAAAGAATAAACAAGCTAGTGTCTGTTTTAAATCTTTGTATTGTTTGTTGGTTCTTTTGTTCTTCACCAAGCTGCAAAGCTATGAATTGAAATCTCAAATTCCCTAAATGATTTAAAAGGAACAAAGCATGAGATGCAGGTTCAGCTAGTTTTGCATGTCTTTTGCTTCGTGTATTTAGATGGATGCTGTGTGTCTCCATCGTCTACGTGCATCTTATTGTATCAGTCGGTCCGTGCAGCAGCTGCTTTCAAGATCACGTCACAAAGCAAACACACACTCACATTGCATCAATACAAACAGTGGACCACTTACTTTATGTCCCTCTTTCTATTTCAACTCATCTTTTCTTTCTGGTTTTTCCTCTTGTGTGTGTGTAATTATACAAACACGCAAGGACACACACACACATTTGGCAGCTGTTTAGAGCATTCAGCGGGGAGAAATAGACCCACCCATGAGGTGAGCTGGAGGTTAGCACTCCTTGAGACATTTACTGTCAACACTGAACACACACACTACAGTCACGCTCCTTTAACCAAAATCTATCATCAAATTCTGTTTTTATAGATACTACACATATGTAACAATAAAAATATGTGCTATCTTACCAGACGGGAGTTAGTACATTAAGTTTACACTTGCAGAGACAAACTATTAATCTCAAACAGTCTGTGCAATAGTTTATAATATTTAGTCCTACTAAAAGATTATTTATTTTAGTCCCCTTTCCTTTTTTCCTCTATGTCAGTTCCCACTCAGATGACAATTTAGGACAAATAAAAGCTGCATACTGTTTGATTTCCTCTCAATGTGTGTGTGTTGAAAACTGAGCATGTGTTACCTGAGAACACCTGTTTGCAATGCAGCAAAACCTGAGACCCGAAAGCCTGGCAAGCCCCAGTCAGCTGATGGAGGAAACCTAGTACATCTGTGAACACGCTGCCACAGAAGCGAAGCATGGTCAAAGTTGTCCGGAGGATCTGTTGCTGCCGCACAACCACACCCCTACAACGCAGAAACACATAGCAAGGTTAAAGATGGAAGCCCAGAAAACAATTTACAAAAATATCCAATCAGGTAATTATACGACAGCAACTCAATTGCAAGTATCCATTATACAGTACTATCTTTTAGACTCACGTGGTGAAAAGTACCATAATATATTCTACCATAAAGGCATCCCAAATCTCAACAGGATAAAAAATGATATAATATAAAAGTAACCATGATAATATTAAAAGAAGGCCCGTTTTTGTAACACTTTTGCAGATATCCAGACGAGTACGGGTGCTTCTGACATAAAGCCACAAATGAATGCAAAGCGTGTAAGACTAGAATGTTGTAAAAGAACATTTTGTTACTCTAAGAAGACTTTAAGGGGAACATCTGGGTGAGAACATCCTGAACTCTTTTTTTGTTAAAAAAAAAGAGGATATTTTCTAATAAATCCTGTGATAGTGATGCAGAAAGTTTTAGGGTTGTTATTTTCCTTATTAAGGGATTTAAACTCAGAATGATTCGGTAGAGCTCGGACAAAAACAGGATGAGACGGCAGTCTTCCAGCTACTTTGTGGGGTCTTTGCACATGGCTGCAGGAGCATGGGCACAAGTTGTCACTGGAGTCAGTTTTAAGATGTCAGATGACATAAATCATAAGGCTGACGGCACCAAATGGAGGAACAGATGTGAGCCAGATATGTCTTTTGAGATTAGGCTGAGAGTGAAAAGCAGTGACACAGAGAGGCCGCGTGTATTTGACCCCTGATGATTTACTTGTACAAACTTTTCAGTGTCAGCCAAGTGATTGAAAAGCATAATTTCCTTGATATTTCATTTCTTCTCTCTTTGCCTCTATACCCTGTAGTTAGTTGCTCATGTCTTTTTCAGGCTCTCCCTATTTCCAGGAATTAACACCCCCTCCTGTTTTTTTCTCTCTTATTGTTTTCCCTCTATCATTTTTCTTAGCCTTTTTCCTGCTGACTTCCTCTCCTTGCCATGTACTGTATCTGGCAACGATACAAATAACCAAGCATGTGTTTCTTTTGTGTTGATTCTAAGAGCGATCCACATTTCAAGCTGTTTTTACTAAATCTTTGATAGACGACTACATCATGTCATTAGAATGTACTTTTGTTCTAGCATTTTTAGTGTCCCACTGTTACCTGAGTGCTCTAACATGCTGCTTCTCTTTTACAAGCTTCTCCTCTATCTCATTCTTCAGGTCAGCTGTCTTCTCCAGCCTGTCAAGAAGAAAATAAAGAGAAATGCGAGGGAGTGGATGGGATCTGTCAGCAGCGATGCATTCTCATTAGAAAGCCTCAGCTCAACATAACACCACTTAACTCTCACAAGGGGGGAGTTAGTTTATAGGCAATTTATCTTAATGATCCAGATGGACGGATGATGTTGGTAAAATGAAGCTAGATTAAAAATTTAAATGTTCATCATAAGTGACTGATATGAGCAGAAGGGTTTCCGTTCCCACCTTATATTCTGTATCAGACCCAATAAACATAATTGGATTTGAGCAGCATGATGGTCAATAGTAAAATCTGCTTTTTTACACACTCCTGCAGAATTAGAAAAAAGACCATATTTACTCCACAGCACTCTATGAAGTGTGCAAAAGTTGTTAACCATCTGGTCTGCTGCACCACACTAATACGGCTGTAGGTGATAATCCATCCTATTAGCTGATTTTATAGCCAACAATAATCTAGACATAAATGAGTAAAAGGTTATGCCCACAGTAACTTAAAACCCCATCTATATTATTTAAAGGGAATATATCAAAGTTGTTTTATTTTTCATATTTTCCTTTTTCTATGTTCAGGGTTGTATTTTATAATAATAGTAATAGTCATATTTTTTTCAGTATCTGAAATAAAGAAATATAAAAAAAAAGAATAAAGGAATGCGATGTGAATGCAGCTGAGATTGATGATCCATCCATCCATCCATTTTCTGACACGCTTAATCCAAGTGAGGGGTGCTGGTGCCTATCTCCAGCTGTCTATGGGCTAGAGGTGGGGTACACCCTGGACAGGTCACCAGTCCATCACAAGGCAACGCAGAGAGAAACAGGACAAGCAACCATTCACACTCACACCTAAGGAGAATTTAGAGAAGCCAATTAACCTAACAGTCATGTTTTTGGACTGTGGGAGGAAGCCGGAGTACCCGGAGAGAACCCACGCATGCTCAGGGAGAACATGCAAACTCCATGCAGAAAGGCACCGGGCCGGGAATCAAACCTGCAACCTTATTGCTGCAAGGCAGTAGTACTAGAGATTGATGATGTTAAATTTACAGCAACAGACTGACACAGCAATGCTCATCCCAGTGCTCATAAAGAAGAGGAAGCAAAGCACTCACATCAATTTCTATAGTTTTTTCTATAGGGAGGAATATGGTAAGAGAGTTGCTCGTTTTCAGCACTGGAGATTCCACAAACTGACACCCTACCCTGGGATTTAAATGCTTTTTATTGTAAGCCTACTCTTCTTGTAAATCACCAGAGGAATGACAACTGTACAGAAACCTTGATTTGAAAAACTAAAATTCTTGCTGCAGGCAGACATATTTTCTTTTTGGTTCTCACCAGCAATGTTGCCCTTTTGTTTTTCCCAAAGGCACTCGCAACTGAATCTAGCAGTCAGACAGTTATTACAATGTTTGTCAGTTTGTCAGGATACAGTTTGCTGCAACGCCTGGCTGGTGGTTACAAAAAAACTTAATACCTAAAAGCAACTCCAGAAGTTACCTTAGCCAGTCAGTGGTCACAGCATTGTATTCATCCTTCAACTTTGAGCTGTTTCGTCATTTAAATTCCACTTGTTTCATAGTTCTGGAGAAAGGTGTTTCAAACAAACTACTATTTTTTTATGGGTGAGAAGAAATTCATCCTTGCTATCTGTGCTTTTTTCCACTGAGTGTATCCAAGTTTCCTGCATAGATGATCTTTATAGCAAAATGACTCACTAAATCCATCTTCTTTGGCTAAGAAAGGGTCACACATTCATTGGAAATGTTAAAGTTTGAATGTCTTCTTTTAGTCAAGATAACACTAAAAGAAAAGATGACTTGATGATTTGTCTTCTACATTTTTCCAGTTTTTAGAATTGTATCTATTTGCTTTAATATCCCTTTTTACCAACAGGACTAATCAAATCTTAAGAGATTGCTGCAAGGCAGTTTTAAAGGAAAAAGAGACTGCATGACCTGGACCAGAATGACGCCACAAAAAAGGTCCTGCAGCAGGATGGGGAAAAGAGTAAACATTATAAGCGGCCCAGCTTACACAAAGCAGACTTGACAAATAGAGCCTGAATGCAGTCTGATAATAAACGTGAAGTTTAGCTGGAAGTGCAATTGGAATGACACATAATAATCTTGGTAGGGGATTTTCCACTTCTAAACCCATTCTTCTGATTAAATTGCAGTTTCATCGAAAAGTCTGAAACATTAATTTACTGGTAAGCCGCATGGGAAAGCTTATTTAACCTATTAAAATAATAAGGAGTATAGGAGTTGATGGATCTGATGTAGGTGTCTAAATTCATGTCTGACTAAAGTACCAGTGCTCACATAGATTTTTATTAGGCCTTAAAATACCTTACCTCAGCTTATAAGCATTTAACAACTGAGCTAAACCTTGAGCACACGAACACTAAGTCTTTCTCCAGGCTTTGTTTGAAAGAAGTTGAAACAAATCTCACAGCTGGAAAATACTGACATTGAAAGTTATAGCAATTAAAAAAAAAAAAAAAATCTAACAAAAGAAACTTTTTTTGGTAGATAAATATTTAAGTTATTTTTTCCAAGCAAGAGTGTATTTCTTTTTGGAAAAAGGACTTTTATTAAATGAAGTTAAATAAATAATAAATAAATAAATATAGTGAGACCATCCCTTCAGTGGACTTTTCGTATGCCCTCTCCCATTTAATCCTACAATGATTGTAAGGCAAACATACACTGTATAAAACACCACAAGGACTGCAGTGTGACCAATGCCGCAGTCGTACTGTATAATGTATTGCGGTTCCACTTTCATACTAATATTCATCCGTAAAATTCTTATATTTATTCTATTGATGCTGACTAGATATGCAGTAGATAATCTATAGAGTTATAGAAACAGATGGATTAAAAAGCTTAAATAATAACATCAGTTCACCTGCATATTTTGTCAAGGACATTCAGAGAAATAAACGCAGATAGGTGAGCACATAGGAGGTGGAAATTACCTCGGTAAGGGTTTTGTAAATTGCAGACCGCAACCGTGCAGAGAACAACACGCACTTGGAGAGAATTTAAGCTTAACGTTCCATTTAATTAGTCACTTTCAAATTTTATTTATGACTACATGGGTTAAGTCATAATACAACATTATTAGAAATTCAAGTTTAGATGCATCAATAAACCAGTTCTGAATTCACCTAACAGGGTATTCATGTGAAATTCTGCTGTTGTGATGTTTCATATATGGGTATGAGTTCAAGAACATGCAGTGCTGTCAAAATCTATTTGTCTTCTGAAACATTTCCCTTAAGGGAGCATTAACTAAGAAATATACCATGAAATAACCAATTTAATTCTCAGTTGACACGGGGATAGAAGGAAAAAAATCGGTCCTTTGCATCAACTCTGTTTTACTCAAATTTTCTCCTTTCAAACCTAGAGGTACCTAGAGTGAAGCTACTTTGGTGCAGTGTGTACCCGGTGTTCAATTCCAGCTAACTCTTTTGTGTGTTATTTTGATATGCCCTCCAAAGGAATACTGTACCAGTAGGGGTTATTATTATCTTACTTCAGTCAAATGAATTTTTGAAGTTCTTAACATACCTAAAACTCAAGAAGCTTTGTAAAGGTGTCAGGCCTTATTAAAAATTGCATATTTTAAAGGTTTTTCAAAAGACGCATGAAAAATGCCTCTACATGGCAACACATTTAGTACAGATCCTACATTTACACTCTATGACACAGAACAAGGTGATACTAAAACTTACTTTGAATAATGACAGTTGGATGGACTGTGTTAGTATTTCATGCTTAGAACAGGTCAATATGTGGATCCTCCATAATTTTTCAACATTTCTAGGATTAAAGGGCTAATGTCCAAGCAGGATCTAGAAAAACTCATTCAGGCGTTTACCTTTAGTAGATTTGATTACCGCATTAGGGTCTTCAAAGCTTTGCCTAAAAAGTCAATAAGACAGCTGCAGTTGATCCAAAACTCTACTGCCCCTGGTCTCACTAGAACTAAGAAAGCAGAGCACATCAGCCTGGTTCTGAAGTCCTTCCACTGGCTCCCTGTAGCTCAGAAAATAGACTTTAAAACCCTTCTGTTAGTCTTTAAATCACTGAATGGATGAGCACCAAAATACAGAACAGATTTATTGTCAGTGTATCAACCTCCCAGACCATTCAGGTCCTCTAGTTCCTGTCAACTCTGCACACCCAGAACTAGAACCAAACATGGAGAAGCAGCATTTAGTTCCTATGCTCCACTTATTTATAAAAAACTCCCAGAAGACTAGAAAAGTGCTAAAAGCCTGGGTTCTTTTAAGTCAAAGTTAAACAATCTGATTGTTTAGAACTGCCTTTGATTGTTGAATTAAACTGTTAATTGAGGTATTATTAGTTTAAGGTTGTGGTCTAATTGTTTTAATAGTTGTACTACTATCATGCTCATATTTTTATTTGCTTTTATTCTGCTGTTTTTTTTCTTCTATTTTATTGATTCATTCATGTAAAGTGCTTTGAATTGTCCTTGTAATGAATTGTGAGGCTGGACAGGTCACCAGTCTGTTGCAGGGCAACACAAAGACACACAACCATGCGCACACACACATTCACCCCTAAGGACAATTGCAGAAGCAATTAACCTAACCGTTATGTTTTTGGGCTGTGGGAGGAAGCCGGAGTACCCGGAAAGAACCCATGCATGCACAGGGAGAACATGCAAACTCAGTCCAGCAACCGAACCTGAAACATTCTTGCTGCAAGGGAACAGTGCAACCCGCTGCACACTGTGCAAACAATACTTTATCTATAATTGCACGTATTTCAGCTTTGTAGGACTTATCTCCTTTTTGTGTCAATACACTGCATGAAAAGTGGGATTTTCGTCAATATGCGGCACTGTAGATTGTCGTGGAACTTCAGGTTAGCGGCAGTTTACGGCAAATTGCAACCTTCGCCGAAAACTCCCGTAAATTGTCAGAAATTTACGTGGAATTTCTTAGGCAGTGTTCCCCCCATGCCTCCCCCCCATGGAATTCTAGGGGAGGCTTTAACATGTAAATGAACATGCTGTGAGCTATACAAATGCAAATCAGGGTTGCAGGGGGGGGTTTACCCCGACATCTTTCTGGGTAAGAAAATCTCTGATACAAAGAGATCAGGCTCAGTATAGCCTCTTACATTTTAGCTTGAATTGATTTATTTAATTAAAGTATAGAGACCAAAACAGATCTTTAGCTGACAGAGCAATACATTTAGAGCAGTAATTATTTTTTTTTAAATTTGCATTTAAGATAAAAAATAAAATGTTGTCTGTCAATATGCTCAATTCACAATTACTTAAGTGGAAAAGTTTCAAGAAATGATTCTGAGATGATTCACTTTATAACATGGCGCATTATCCTGTTGGAAGTAGCCATCAGAAGATTGGTACACTGTGGTCATAAGGCCATAGGTCAGCATGCTAAATTGGTATTAAGTGGCCCAAAGTGTGGCAATAAATATCCCCCAAATAGATGGTAGAAATAGATCAGGCTCAGTATAGCCTAATTATAGACTCTTACATTTTAGCTTGAATTGATTTATTTAATTAAAGTACGCTAGATTACTGTGTATGCAAATGTTATGTCAAAAAAATACACAAAATAATTTACTTCAAAAATTAGCTTTAATCAGAATCAGTTGGCTGTAATGGTTAATTTTTTTTTTAGATTTCCACTTTTTTTTTTTTTTATTGAATATATAAGAAAACAATAACAATCTCAAATAATCAATCAATCAATCAATAACAAATATTTCAATACAAGAAGAAATATCACAACTCCTGCTTTTGAAAAATAAAATTAAATGCACAGGCTGGAACAAAGTATAAAATAAAATAAAATAAATAAAAATAAATAAAATAATAATAGTAGTTAAAGTAAATTAATCAGTGGGGACTACCAACTGAAATTCTTCAATTAACTCAAACAATTTAATTGCATTTAAATTCTGCATCTTTCTCAGACATCTTTTGAAAAGGGAAAGTTCATTTTTGAGAGCAGAGATTGAGAGGGAGCATTTTGCATAGCGACATTTATGGATATAATACTTTGTTACAATTATTAGAATATTGATTAAAAATTCCAAATTTTTTTTCTTTAATGGATAAACCGAATTGAATGTTTTGCCAGGAAATAAAATCTAAATTTATTGTTTTAGAAGACAGAAAGGTTCGAAGTTGATCCCATAAGTTTAATACTTCTTTACATTCTTTACATTCATAAAAAAGTGAGATTTTCGTCCCCGTAAACCCCCGTAAACTCCCGCAGATCTGCCTGATTTTCGTCAGTTTCCGACAATTTGCAACCCGTGCTTGTCCGCGTTTGTCGTGCCACAAATTGTCGGAAACGGACTCTGACGTATGTGGAGAGCGATCAGCTGTACTAATGGCCCTAATTAGCATATGAATGCAGCAAACCCGCGCGGCTGGCCAGGTCTGGCTTGAATAACCTTCTCAGTATTGGCTGAAACCACTATTCTCAAACAAGTAAAATCGCTCGTGATTGGCAGCAAAACCACACGTGGCCACGCCAGGCTTTAATTTTCTTACTGAGTATTGGACGGAACCGCTTCCTTTTAAACAAGTAAAGTCGCTCGTGATTGGTTGGCATATATATATATATTTACATATATATTTATTCATATATATATTTATTCATTCATATATATATATATTCATATATTTATTCATTCATATATTTATTCATTCATATGCTGTGTATTTATGTTATCCTACACTACTACACAATTATTATGCTACCATCAAGGACATGAATGAATTTATACAGGAAATGAACATTTGCCAGGAAGCTGTTTATGCAAAGAAAGAGCTTTATTAAAACACACACAACTATATACAACGCGTATCCAAACACATGCGTATCTAAAAATTAAAACTCCGTGAACGGTCCGTTTGCTTCATCGGGGTTGGAGGTAACAGGCAGCATTCCCTCCGAGGCAGGTCCGATGTGCAGACGCATACTGTGCGTGGCCCTGTACTTCGGCATCGCTTCTAACCGGGACCGCAGCTTAACACAGAGTTCAGTGAGATCCGGCCTACGAAATGGCGGCGACCGTACAATCCATCCAGAGACACCGCCGACGACGGCGGACTTCCAGAGTTCCACTTCCTCATCTGCCAACACACTCTGCCTCGCCTTCAGCAGCTGAAAAAAAAAAACAATGAATCAGCGCACTGCATACGGACACAACACATCTATCAATGCACCTGAAAAATAGTCACCAAATAAAGTCTTACCATCTTTCTTCTGTCCCGACTCCGAGCAGATAGCCTGGCAGCCTCCGCACGCAGCGTGCTGGCTAGCAGCGTGTATCTGAAGCTCCTGCATACCGTCTCATAATACGTCTTACAGGCAGCTGGAAAACAAATGAGAGGTATGAATAAAAAAAAATAAAATCAAACGCAAGTCACAGTAACAAGGAAGGAGAAAACATTAAAACAAGTCACTTACACACAATGTCGTCTTTATCAACATCGTGCAAATCCGAGCAAATAGGAGGTCACCGCCTCATTGTGAGGCGACTGTAGTCTGTGAGAAAAAAAAAAGTACAGCTATGGTCGGTATCCATGTCCTTTTACCGCAGAATGAAAGCATATTCTTTAAACCTTACCCCTGCTCCGGTTCATAGCGCCTGCAATTAGTCTCCGAGTTGTTAAGACGGCATACTGATTCCTGTGAATCACAAAAAATACACTTTAATAAAGCTTTAGGCTAGGCTGCTTTTAGCTTACCTAGCTAGGCTAGGTTGCCTTTAGCTTGCCTAGCTAAGCTAGGCTGCTTTTAGCATAGCTACCAGTAATCGAACTTATATTTACCGCTAGCGTGGCGTTGTGCACCCGTCTTCTCTTCCTCGAGTTCGTATATCCCGCAAAGTTGCTCGACTGCCGAGCCGCCATCTTGTCCTCTATGGACTACAACCTGGAGTGCATCGAATTCTCCAGCGCTCATTCATGTCGGCAGTCGTTGGGCAAGCTGACGAGACAGTCCGCTGATAGCAATCAGCAGTTTCTTCTCGTCAGTCTGCGGGCTGGCCGAAAGTTGTGGACTAAGAGCAGTTGGAGGCGAGTTGAACGCGAGACGTCGTGCAGCCATTGTTCACGTAACAACAAAATACAAACACGGTAACTGGAGATTAAGTTCTTCTAAGTGTAGTAACACAAACATGTCTGCTAATATGCTGGTCTCGCGAGAAGTCGTAGTGCACAAAAGCTCACACGTGATTGGACGATGGGGCCGAAGGCTCATCAGGCTCCTCCAATCACATACGACGTCATTGTTATACGGAAGGACTCGCGAGAAGAGCTCGCGTCGCTCCATTCTGGAAGGTGGCGGTAATGCACCTATAAATTGTTTGCAATTGCAATTGTTTGTCTCCATAAGATTGAATTTGAGCAGGTGGACATTAGAGATAATAAATGCAACAACAAGTTTTTGAATCAATATTCTATAAATAATATGTACCCAGGAAGAACAAAAAGCACAGCTCTCTTACAAAATTTTAAGAAATCTATGATAGTCAAAATTAGGACAAATTATTTGAAATTCCCAATTCCTCCTAAATATAAAGAATTACAATTTAAAATAATAAATAACATATATCCTTCAAATGAGTTTTTAAGAGAGAGATTTAAGTTTAATGTTGAGAATTGTGGCTTTTGTACAAGTCAATTGGAAACAACTAAACATCTTTTTTATGAATGTAAAGAAGTATTAAACTTATGGGATCAACTTCGAACCTTTCTGTCTTCTAAAACAATAAATTTAGATTTTATTTCCTGGCAAAACATTCAATTCGGTTTATCCATTAAAGAAAAAAAATTTGGAATTTTTAATCAATATTCTAATAATTGTAACAAAGTATTATATCCATAAATGTCGCTATGCAAAATGCTCCCTCTCAATCTCTGCTCTCAAAAATGAACTTTCCCTTTTCAAAAGATGTCTGAGAAAGATGCAGAATTTAAATGCAATTAAATTGTTTGAGTTAATTGAAGAATTTCAGTTGGTAGTCCCCACTGAATAATTTACTTTAACTACTATTATTATTTTATTTATTTTTATTTATTTTATTTTATTTTATACTTTGTTCCAGCCTGTGCATTTAATTTTATTTTTCAAAAGCAGGAGTTGTGATATTTCTTCTTGTATTGAAATATTTGTTATTGACTTGTTATTTGAGATTGTTATTGTTTTCTTATATATTCAATAACAAAAAAAAAAAAAAAGTGGAAATCTAAAAAAAAAAATTAACCATTACAGCCAACTGATTCTGATTAAAACTAATTTTTGAAGTAAATTATTTTGTGTATTTTTTTTACATAACATTTGCATACACAGTAATCTAGCGTACTTTAATTAAATAAATCAATTCAAGCTAAAATGTAAGAGTCTATAATTAGGCTATACTGAGCCTGATCTATTTCTACCATCTATTTGGGGGATATTTATTGCCACACTTTGGGCCACTTAAAACCAATTTAGCATGCTGACCTATGACCTTATGACCACAGTGTACCAATCTTCTGATGGCTACTTCCAACAGGATAATGCGCCATGTTATAAAGTGAATCATCTCAGAATCATTTCTTGAAACTTTTCCACTTAAGTAATTGTGAATTGAGCATATTGACAGACAACATTTTATTTTTTATCTTAAATGTTTGCATTTGTATAGCTCACAGCATGTTCATTAACATGTTAAAGCCTCCCCTAGAATTCCATGGGGGGGAGGCATGGGGGGAACACTGCCTAAGAAATTCCACGTCAATTTCTGACAATTTACGGGAGTTTTCGGCGAAGGTTGCAAATTGCCGTAAACTGCCGCTAACCTGAAATTCCACGACAATCTACAGTGCCGTATATTGACGAAAATCCCACTTTTCATGCAGTGTTGTTCACCCCTTTGTACTAGCCAAGCTCAAAGCAAGATCAGAAAGAACATTGCCTACAGAGGGGAGTGCAGCATCCCACTTGTGTTTGAGCAGTGGTATTCCTTGTCTCTGTGTTTTGCAGATGAATTTGTGTGTGCTTTTCGTGCATGAGCTTTTTCTCCTGTTCCCCAGGCAGTGGCTGTCAGAGGAATAAATAGGTAGGGCATAGCCAGCGAGTGCATGTCAGATTAGAGTACCCCCTACCAGAATCCCAAGTCGAAAGCCCCATCAGGACACATCAGAAACACTGAAGCACACATACAAACAGACAGAACCTCACATCAACTATGCTAATGTAGGTCTCAGTGTTACCATGACCTATCAAATCAAATAATTTCTGGTTTCCAGGTGTGTGCTGAGGAGAGAGTTAGCTTTTTTTCTGAGGTATGGGAAAAAGGCCAGCGTCACAAAGTCAAACTGAACATCCTCCAGCAAATTTATTTCCAATGAGTGGGCACAAAATTTTACATGTCGTTTTGTTCTGTTATATTAATCTCAGTAAAAGCCTGTTGTGAAAAAACTGTCTGCCTCTTTTTCCTCAAATATGAAACTGTGCAGTGCATCCCCTGTTGACAATCATGTTTTTATTTGATGTTAAATGTTTAATTCATTACAATAGGATAATCAAATTTTCGGTTGTGCTGAAAAAGAGAAAATGAATGAAAGTAGAATATTATCATATGGGAGTAATAATGCTGCTGTTGATGATTTGTTTGCAATTGTTTTTAAAGTGTGCTGGTCTTCAATTAACTTCCAGAGGACTGATTTGAACATTATTTCATCAGATGTATTATATTTTGTTGGCCTACAACACTCTTAGCTAAAAAGGTGTTGACATAATCTTCAATTTTTAGTGTTTAAGACATTTTAAAATTCAATTCAGTTTATTTATATAGCGCCAATTCACAACACTTGTCATCTCAAGGCACTTTACAATTTAACCAGATCCTACAATCAAATTGATCATACATAAGATTTTAAGTAAATCCAATTAAATTTTCTTTATTCCGGGTAAAGTCCAGGTCAAGTTTTTAGACTTTGTAGAATGAGTCTTAGGTCCAGAACGCGAGTCGGAGCCAAGTCCTTAGTTTTTAGTTCATAATTGGAGTCTTTAGTGTATGAGTTTAAGTCAAGCCTAAAGACTTTGCTATACAAAGGCAAGTCAAAATTTTTAATCTTGAGTTTTATTCAACTTTTGAAACAATAAAGCATAAATTCGAGTCATGTCTCAAGTCTTTAGGCCCCAAATTTGAGTCCACTGTAGAACCACTTTAGAACCTGAGTTCAATTAAAGGGTGCTCCTGTGTAGCTTGAGCCAAAGTCATAAATCCCAATCTGTGATGTGTATGCTTGCAATAACATTTCTGTCATCAACAAACGTTCAAATTACCTTCTGAAAAAAAAAGAGCTAGAAGGGAATAGAAAGAGGAAATTAAAGTAGATGTACATTTAAACATACAGTATTTCCGGCCTTTTCTATGCTTATGTAAGGTGTATCATACTGCTGTTGGAGTAATATATTTAAGAGTGCTATGTTTATGTTGTAAGTGCGGATGTTTCAAATAAAACTAGCTTGTTTACCTTGTTTTAGTAATACAATAACCTCGTAAGGGGTTCCAGAACAACAATCATCAAAATAGCAACCAAATAAATGAGCGAACACAGAGAAATGGACAGAGTACGAGGTGCATAGTGTAATATCGTATAACATCTAACCAAATTAGCCGAGGGGTCAGAGAATACCTTTTTTTCTCACAGCCTGTCATTCCCCATTAAAATTATGAATTACAACATGTTTGTATGTGTTTTATTTGTGTTTGTTGGTTGCTATGCTACTGTTTCATCAAATCCGATTATCAAAAAAGACTTGTCTTACCGAGTGTGACTTTGGGTGTGGGTGTTTGTGTGTGGGCATGTGTGCTACCGTGTGCGATTGTAAAAGAGAGTCGTTTGGTACATATACACAAAAACTGACAGAAGAGATGCTATTATGAATGATTGTGTTGTCTTGACTGATGAAATGTAGCCATTAGAGCTGATCAGAGATCCTCCACAAAGGAGAGCTCTCCATTTATGCAACTTATTTATTCACAGAAATCTTAGACTGTATGTCTGAAAGAAAGAGAGATAGTCTGTTTGTTCGATGTGGTAACATGGACTGGAAGTTGGATTTCTACTGATACCTCACAAGCAGGCTGTGACGGCTGCTCATTTCGGCTCCTAGCAGATATTACATGTTACCCATACACAAACAGAGGGGAATTAACAGTATGGTGACTGAAGCATTGTTTGTTAGGTTGCTAGTGGAAACTGGAAATTGGAGTAAAACCACAACTACAGCTTCACTCCAAGTGCTTCCTTGTTACAGATAGATGCCTCTTTGTCCCATCTATCATTTTGCTTCTCCAATCCGGCTTTCCCACCTGCGAGTGGTCTTATCAGCATAACCATCCACAACCCAGGTGTGTGCATGTGTGTGTCTCTACGTGCCTTCTCTCACACATTTTTATGACAGCTCCTTTAATACCTGCCAAGTGAGATTTTGATTAATTCTGTGCACAGGGGTAATTATCCTCCCCTCTGCTGGTGTATTTAGCGCTTCCAAACACTCACTCACACAAACAGGCAGAAAGTTAGGTGAAGGCATATATAGGCTCACATCAAGGCTCACTGCTGGATTCAGGCATGTGACCAGCCAGCCGGGGGGAAATAAGCCGAGCGTGTCAAATTCCCAGACGCTTCTCTCAATGCCACAAGCATGCGCAAGTTACGTGATATGTTTCAGCCTGTCATCAGTTGGCAAAGCTGTCTGCCCCTATTCTATCTGGTTTTCTTTATTTGAAAAAATGGCTTTACCCCTTGATCCTTTTTTCAACTACTATGCCTTCTCAAGAGGAAAACATCTCCTCAATTTTGCCTCTTGTTCCCTTTCTTCTTACTCACTGAATAAAACTAGATCCAAACTTAGGAACCTAATAAAAGAGGCAAATCTTAGTCCTTGCTAATTTAACTCTGCAATTTTTTTTGTGTTGATTTGTATCGTTGCAGAATGGAGCACAGTGTGGTTTAATACTCAGTGCTTAGTAAGCACATCTCTACAGGAAGCTCAGACTGACAAAAAACGTCATTAGGTTGTTGTGAAGTTAATGTTTAAACAGATAACATTAGCTCATGTCAGGAGATTAACCACTTAAGTGTTGCAGATACAAAAGCTTTTCTGACTTTTTTGACTTGTATCATAACGTTAGCTTGTAGCGTTAGTGGAGTTGGCTTGTGTAATTTTTTGGTGTTTCTTTTTTTTAGTTTGTTTGACTTGGGAAAGCTGCTTTTGTTAAATTTGTTAATTTTTTTAAAGATGTACTACCCATGTTAGCAGAGTTTAAAACTTATAGAAGCAGCTGAATGTTAGGCAGGTGAGGGTCTGCTGGTAATGGTATTGCATTGTTTTTTTCTACGGCCCCAACATACTTGAACGGACTGTGAAGATACTGTGCAGGGTCTGCGCACACATTTCCGCCTTCAATACAGCTATTCCTACATTTCTCATGACAAATACCTTTATATCCCATGCCATCACACCATGGTTTTGGAGTTTTTGGAGTTTTCCGCTAAGTTTAACAAAAACAGAAGGAACAGTGCTAGAAGGGTTCTTTGTCTGTATCCTCTCTCACAAGACACTGGTCAGTGAGATGGAGAAAATTGCTGTGGCACTGTGGATCCTTGTGACCAATGGCGTAACTATCGGTAAGAAGACTGCAGTTGCTTAGGGGCCCCGTCACTGACACCTGGTTGGACCCCTATGCAATTGTGGACTAGGACCTCTCTTTGCAGATGTAATGGTGCGAAAAATTCATCTTAAACCCACCTGATACAATTTTTTCTGACCGGACCATATTTATACACCAACACATGCCAGATTTCAATATAATGGTGAGCCGCTTAAACACGACACCAGCAAAGCAGACAGTGGTACTTTTAATTATTATGTTAATAACTGTGTATAGTTCATTAGACGGGTGGTAAAAAATACAGTCGTTTAATATGTTTCAAACCGCAATAAAGATTTTAAAAGAACAATATATTTGAGTATTTTATTTTTTACACTACGACTTGGAATTATGGGTAATCCAGAGCGTAGATTAACCGTTACGTACAATGTGTTAGCGACGATGGATACCAAAAAGAGGTACTTAAAGCTACAGTGTGTAATAATTACAGGGATATACAGTCAGAAATGTAATATATTATACATAACTATGTTATTTATCATCATCTACGAGCTCAGCCTCTTAACCTTAATATTTGCGTTGCCTTAGAATTCGTTATTTATAATTACATAGGAGCGGGTCTCGCAGCCATGGACGCAGACATCTTTGCGCTACGGCAGCGCAGAGCCAACAAACTAGCGATTGCCAGATCGCCCATTACCAACAGTGAGCTGGATCCTGGCCACAGCATATCCTCTCCCGGTCCGTAGGCATGTCCCTGCAGTTACCACAAGTAAGTAAAATTATCTATGTAAAGAAACCTCATCACTTGAGAAGGTAGGTGATGCGGACGTCGTGGAAGACATTTTGTACCGTTACGCTCGCCGTAATGTTAGGGGGGAGAAGCGGTGGGGGGGAGATTTTAATGTTGCTGCAGTCTGCAGTCTGACCGCTAGATGTCGCTGAAAATTACACACTGTAGCTTTAAGCGAATTCCAGAAAAGAAAAAGCAAAGAAGAGCTGCTGGAAGAACGGAAAAAAACTTTCCAAAAATAAACACGTTCTTTTGTTGTAACTTTTCAATTTCCTGTTTTACTTTATGATTTAAGATAACATTGTAAATTAAAAATACTTCATATTTCCTTGAATTGAGAGGTTTGTAAAATAAAAACCTCTTGTTATTCAAGGTCCACTTTGGCTTTTCGACCAATACTTGTTTGGTTGTGTAAAAATGGAAATTCAAACTTAGGTCATTTATATATAAAAAAAAAAAACATGGTATAAATGAGATCTTCTGCTCTTACCATCTTGTGTTTCCATGGTAGGATTGAAATATCTTTAGCTAGTTTATATTTATACTTGTCTTGCAGGTATTTGAAAACTGAGTTTAAATCCTACGTGAGCGTTACTGTCTCTCCCAGCTTGCATTTACCTGCTCCACTCTCTTTATAGACACAAAAAAAAAGCCACATACCAAAACTGACTGACAGGTGACATTTTCATTTGGTTCAGGTAACTGGTTTGTAAGGAGGGTGTGTTGTTGTAGAGCTAACAGTCGTGTTTTTCAACAATAGCTGCACATTTAACCGTGTCAAAGTTCCTTCTCTTAACATGCTGGAATTAAATAGGATCAAACCAGAGGATTAGATAAGAGGAAACAGATATTGAAATGGAAAAGTAAATATTTCTGAAAACAGTCAAAATAAAGATGACAACTTTCTCAGGAAACAATATCAATATAAATTAAATGGGGCAAACATAAGTAAAGAAAATAACTTTATTTATCAAATCAGATTCATAGTTTTATTAGCTGTCACATAACAGCAAAGTCCTAAATAACAATTATAAACCTGAAAAGACTAGTATAGATAGGTGGCATCCTTTGTTTTGTATATCTGCTTCTCCTTGAACCCCCAGTCCAACTGGCTTCGGCAGAAAGCCGCTTACACTGAGCCTGGTTCCTCTGGAGGTTTCTTCCTGTTAAAAGGGAGTTTCTCTCTCCACTGTCGCTGCATGCACGGTCGGTGTGAGGGACTGCTGTAGAGTCAACCTCAAAATGCAAGAGAATATTGTGGCACCAGCTAATCAAGGAGGAGTCTGTCCTGCAAGTCAATGATTCGATACAATCAGCTCTCCATTTTCCCATTTGGTAGTATTTGTTAGTTCAACCTCAAACTTTATGCTCCCTGTGTGTTTGCTTGACGGTGCCCCCTTTGTAGGTGGTTAACAGTTAGCTTTTGTATCCTTGCTTCTTTCTGTATATCTGCTTCTATATCTCCTTGAATTCCAGACGGCCTCGGAAGATGGCCACTCACACTGAGCCTGATCCTGCTGGAGGCTTCTTCCTGTTAAAAGGGAGTTTTCCTCTCCCCTTTTGCTTCAAGCATTCTTGGTGTGAGTGTTTGCTGTCAAGTCAATCATTAGATGCAAGGTTTTCTAGCTAAGGTTTTCCTTAGATAGAAAATTCTCAACCAATCTGACTGTATTATCTGGTTAAATTGTCTCTGTAAAATGCCTTTTGATGACATACGTTATGAATTGGCACTATATAAATAAACTGAATTGAAATAGCTTAACTTTGTGACACAACTGAAAAATGTGAGACTACCCCATACAAATCAGGACATTAGGTCACCCAACTCTGCTATGACTTTATAGGGACTCTCACACATCTCTGTGTAATTTAGCATTATCTCTACCTTGCCTATAACCCTGTAACTCAAAAGAGAATTTATGGACCTGAGCACCAGTTTTCACACCGTGCTTGTTTATCTGTTTGTTTTTATTGCGCACAGAGGAGACAAGATTTTTGGGAGACATAATCAGCTTATGTTAGGCCAGAGTGAGCTGGCTCACCAGTTTACTGTACACACACAGCAACATACATCAGCTGGACATAGGAGCACACCAGCTGTGGTACCTGCTTACAAGGTCACTGCAAAAAAAAAGAAATATAATGAGCCAATTCAATTATATTTCGTTGGTAGTAAAACCGATAAAAACTAATCTGGAACTGAAGAGGGCTAAATTTAATTAGTCTTATTTTATTAATACAAGTTAAAACCATCGAAAGTTACAAAGTTAATGAGGTTTATGACAGCGTTTTGTAAAATAGCGAGTAGGGGAGCTAACTGAGGTTCCAAACATTAGTTTGTTACACCACAAAAGCATCACCCACAGACTTTAAATACAGTATATTTGTCATAGTTAATTGGAAAAATGTCTAAGTTCTTATTTCAGAGAGTTAAGAGATTATTACTAAACTTATATTATACTGAGCACTTATGTATTATATTTGAGAATCCATATTGTATGATGTTGCTGGTGCAGGGGGTTGCTGCCTAATGTTTGCGACTAGGCTTCAAGAAACATGTCATACTATACTAGTTTAGATAATGTCTGCCATTCCTAGCATTCTGTGAGTCATGGCGGGGAATCCTTCCCTACACTTTTCCCCGTAAACAAACTTAGCCTTTGATGGCTGTTTGTGTACACACATCTGCTATTTGATTGACAACACTTGAAATATGCTGAAGTAGGAGACCTAAGACAAAAATAAAAACTCATCTGAAAACGTGAATGTGTGGGTGTACATGTGACCTACTGTGGGAAACACAAACTTACAAAAAGGAAGTTGTCCTATTTAATAGATGTCAAGTTCCTGGAAGTCTGAGAGCAGCTTGTTACAAAAGATGAAATGTTAATAACATTTTGAGAGCAAATGTCCTTTCTAATAGGGATGCTATATGATATAATCGGCCCCCTATCGGTATCGGCCTGTATCGGCCTGAAAACTGAATATCGGACATCGGCCACCCCACCAATATTTAACCCGATATTTGATCAGCTTCTGAAATTCTAAAGTCTAAAAAAAAAAGAAAAAAACACTATTTCTTCCTCAAAAACTTCTTTTTTACAGACTTAAAAACTTCTAAAGACGAGGGAAAAAATATTGATACATTAAAATATCACAATATCTTCATATGCTGATATATTGCCATTTAAAAACACCATATCAATCTCTTTTACTAATGAAATATTGCTATACGTCATCGTTATGCTAACGAAATCCCCCGAAAATGTTGATATATTGACGCGGTATCGATCTATTTTACTAACAAAATCTCACAAGAATTTGCAAAATATCACGAGAGTTTGCAACAGAACGATGAAATTTCACCAGATTTTAAAAAGTAAAATAGATCGATACCGCGTTTTTAAAAATCTATTTGATATCAGCATATAAAAATATATTTGAGTATATTATTTTTCAAAGTGTCAGAATGGATAACAAAACTGCTATTTTCAATGACTACTTATTTTTGTCCAGCTTTAACATCGGTATCGATATCGGTTATCGGCTACATGAGTTTTAAAATATCGGCATATCGGATATCAACCAAAATCCCAATATCGTGCATCCCTACTTTCTAATACACAAAAAGCATAAACACAAATGCACTAATCAGTGATTCTGATCTGTTTGGAGGTTACTTATGATTTTTGCATTACTTTAGGAGGTGGGAACAAAGATATTCACAGTATTTTATATGAAAGCATTTCATACACACAACATTTCATAGGAGCTTAAAAAAACACATATCTATCTATCTATCTATCTATCTATCTATCTATATATATATATATATATATATATATATATATATATATATATATATATATATATATATATATATATATATATATATATACATATATTTATTTATATACACACACATACATATTGTCTTACAAATGATAAACTACCTGAAATCTTAAACCACTCAAGGTTTATATAAAACTACTCGGTGCCTGGTTTGCAAACTTGTGGGAGAAGTTCAGAAAGTGGCACTACTAATTATTAGGTTTTGGAAAGTAATCTTGTTCAAATATCTTTTCCATTTGATAAAATCCAAACATCATTTCAAAACTATTCTTTTTACACTAGTCTATTTTATACTAACGTTTTCTTGGTTCTCTGAAGCACTTTAATTAAAAGCAATTAATAAAAAAAGCAAAAACTGGATAAGTCTGTAGAGGAGTTAACTTTTCAATGCTGTTTTAACTCAGCGGAGTTGAAATGCACCAAAATAAACCTGTGTCGGACATCTGATGCATACCTCTGTTTCTAAAGCTGTAATAGAAAATAAATGCTTTGAGACTATCTTCTTGCTGCTTCTTTACCTAAGACATAAAGAATATACCGGTATACACATCTAAGTGCTATTCCGTTTATTCTGTTTTTTTGGGAGATACATTCAAACTTTTGAATCCCCTTTACTAAACAGCAGTTTGGGCTAGAACAAAAAAAAATGTTAAATAAAAAGCTTTAGCAAAACTTTGATTTCATTATAAAGAAGAGCACTGGAACATTTACGGTCATAGGAAAGAGCATGGTGAATGCTATGTTTTTATTTGAGTGTGAATGTCTCTCTCACCCTCATTTTAAACTTGACTAAAACATCTTTCTTTTTTCTAACCAAATCACTATAAACTGTAGCCTTGTGCCATGGACATCAACATGCAGCAGTATAATGCAGGTTAAGAGTTTGCAGGTACATCAGAGACAAATGTAGTCAAATCATAACAAAGTCACTTAAAACTGCTCCTTACACACATGGAAAAAGATAAAGAAAACCAGGCCATATTAGTCTTTGAACTTATATCACTGTTGTATTGCTAAACCATGAACCTAATTTATCACCTGATGCTCATTGTTAGCCTGACGTAGTCCTACTCAATTCTAGTCAGAATATGAGTCTGATACT
Source organism: Cyprinodon tularosa (assembly GCF_016077235.1). Lineage (NCBI taxonomy): Eukaryota > Metazoa > Chordata > Actinopteri > Cyprinodontiformes > Cyprinodontidae > Cyprinodon > Cyprinodon tularosa. Next base: position 489,545 of record NW_024038781.1, read on the forward strand.
GCTCCATAGAGCTGTGATTATGGGGCGTGTTTTGAACGGACCAGGAAAAAAAATGCCTCTGCACTCAATTGGATAGACCTACAACCAATAAGAGCAACGGAGTGTGTGACGTATCTTAAGCGAGGCATAGTTGTTGTCAACAAAAATCAAAGCGTGCAGTTGCTCGCCTAGAATAAGAAGATGAGCTGTGATCAAGCTTCTCTTCTCCTCTTTTAAAATTAATTTGCTGTCGATATCTTCTAGAACAGACCTAATAGCAGAATCTACTCACCTCAACTCTCTGGCGGCAGCCATTGTTGTTGTCGCCCAAGCGCGCTTTGGTCACGTGGTTGATTACGTTACTGTTGATCATCTGTCCATCATCGTATAAAGCCCGCCCTGACAATTTGATTGGATCGCCAGAGGGTGGGCGATCATACTCGCGCTACTATGGAGCAGAGCCAGACCGAACTTCCCGACCTCAAACCTTGTGGGCGGGACTAAGTTCGGAATGGCACCCAGGCTAGCTCATTGTTGCATATATGCAACAAACACTTTATATTATGTACACAGCCAAGAAAGCATGTGCACTCCCTCAGTGCTAGCTATTACACACTCAATCTGTAGTGTTAATTGAAGTTAAAAGTGGTTCTTGATAAAAGTGAACTGGAACAACCCTTGTTCTTTAGTCATTCAGCTATGTGCCGTTTACAGTTACCACATTAAACTGCAATACTGACGAATGTTGAAGACATCTCGTGCATGGCTTAAAAATATTTTGTGAAAGGGGCAAACTGATTTGTTTTTCAAAAGAATTATTTTTGCATGTTTTCATCAACCTAAAACTAAATATAGGGGAAAAAAATCCACTGATAAAGTGAAACCAGATGCTTACTGTATTCTTTTTCCCAAATAATACTGAATGTTTGGTTAAAGACTGTCAATACATTTACATATATGTGTCATTGGACACAGAAAATAATAGTTACTATTTAGGCAAAAATGAAAAACGTTTTTCAGTCATTTTAATGTGGTCAGCAGCAAAAAAGATTTTTTATACATGTTGTATAAACTTTCCTTCTCCCATTTTTTTGTTTATTAGAGAGTAGATGATTTTTGTAGAATATACAAACAGCAGAAAAAAAGATTAGCGGTTAGTTTAGGAGTTCAGTTTTTAACACCAAAGCTAACATGATGATTGTTTTCCTCCAGTTATAGTTGATCATAAAAGGTAAAAGTACAGATAAAACTCACCTGTTTTTCAATTGATGGATGTTTTTTCTCAGGTCCTCTGAAGTTTCTTTGGCCTTCTGAAGGTCAGTGCCCAAAACACTATATCTCTCCTCAGCACTCTTTCCCAGCTCTTCCCTCTGCTTTCTCAGTTCTTCCACTGCCAACTCTCCCAGCTCCCTTCTAAGCTGTATTTCCCTCTCTTCTGTGATTTTCTGACAGCCCTCTTCCATCTCCTTCCTTATTCTCTCAGATTTTGCTTCAAACTCTTCTTTCAGAGCTTTCGTCATGGCCTGGTTCCTTTTTTCAAGCTCTTCTCTGACCATTTTCTCCCTTACATCAGCTTTTTTCTTCGTCTGCAACTGAAGCTCCTTCTCCCACTCCAGCCTGTTGAGTTCCAGTGCCTCATACTGGGCCTTCTCCTTCTGGGCAGTCTTCTTCGCTTGCTTGAGCTCTGACTCTAACTGAGAAAGCTGAGTGCGAAGCTGATGAAACTCATGGAAAACCAAGTAGCTTACCCCACAGTAACGGCACACTGTCTCCCTGCGCTCCATCTGAGGAGAAAAAAATACAACTTCTTAGATATCTTTTTTAGGATATCTTAAATAATATGCATAACTCTGAAGATGTGGTGTGGATACCTTACAAGTAAATACATAACACTGATATTTCTTTGTTGATGTTGTTGAATAGACATAGAAAAGACCAACATTTTGGCTTAGAAGTGAAAACATCTTCTGATAGCTACTCCCAGCAGGATAATGCACCATATCAAAATGCTTTGATTATTTGAAAATTGCTTTAGATTATATGAAAGTGTTTTTTTAACTCTAATTTCTCCCACAGTAACCAGATCACAATCAAATAGAGCTTAAATATGTGGCAGAACTAAGATTTATACCATAGAGATTGCTGGCAACTATAATGTCAACATAGAGCAAAAGCTTACAAGAAGATTTCCAACAGGTTGGTTAATATGTGAAGAATCCAGACAGTTCTGAAGCCCAAGGTAGTGCAACCTGGTACCAGAGAGGTGTAACTAATAGGGGCAGAGTATATAACAATGTCTGTTGGCGAGATGGAAACCTCAACATTAAAGTGTATAGGAAATCCACTCACACAGACCAATATCTTCTTTTTGACACACACCACCCATTGGAACACAATCTTTCAGTCATCAGAACCTTACAACATCGGGCTAAGCATGTCCCTACTAAAACAAGGGGAAGCACAAAGAATAGAAACACATCAAAGATGCTCTTCAAACCTGTGGATAAACTGGGCGTTTGTCAAATCAGCAAAGAAATCCAAAAGACACACAGTAGAACATAACGGTGACAAGAATAACCTCTCAAAACCCACCGTTTTAAAGCGTTTACAACTAATAACTCAGAATGCATGAAAATTACAGCGGTAAAATGTTTACCAATATAGACATGTTAGACATCGCTGGAAAGCTTAGATTCTCCAAAATTCAACCACCAAGTTCATTCTATGGACACAGCTAGCACCAAAGCACAATTAATACAGATATAGCAGCATGTGAAAATGTAAACATGACAAAGAAGCCACAACAAGCAAGCATTTCTTTTAGGGCTGCAACAACGAATCGATAAAATCTATAAAAATCGATTTTTAAAAGCGTTGGCAATGAATTTTATCATCGATTAGTTGTGTCGCGCGATTAATGCATCCGCGGCCGCCGTCATCACATCCACTTGACTGAAACAGGGGAAGAAAAAAAAATACGGCAGAGCGAGCCAGCGACTCAGGGCGCAGTGTTACCAACTCAGCGACTTTTCAGACCCCTCCAGCGACTATTTTTTTAAAAAGCGACTAGCGACAAATCTGGCGACTTTTTACGGTGTCACTGGCGGCTTTTGGAGACTCTTACGTGAAAGCATGCATCGTTCCTACTCTGCCGTGGGGCGCCTCCCCCACCCCAACCCCGTTCTCCCTCCTCCCGCAGGAGTCCCTCTCAGCGCTGCGGTCAGAGCCGCAATAAGTTTACCCTCAGCGTCCAGACTGCAAATGAAGCTCGCATGCGCCGGGATTGACGGCGCAAATTGATCACAATAATTAAAATAGCCTGCGCTTTGTAAAGTGAAAAAAGTCGTAACATGCAACTTTTGTCAAAACAAATTAACATGGCACGGAACCACCATGTTTGTTTGGTTTTAAAGTGGGGAAACGTAACGTTAGTTTCTCAGGTAGCTCATCTGATGCTTTCCTTACCTTGTTAGTAGGTTACAGACAGTGATAAGGTTGGCTACTTCTTTTACTTTTAATTTCATTTGAATTAGCTTAAGCAGCGTTTATATTTACTTTATAAATAAATTAACTTGCAAATTATGAGGGCAAGGCTTTTAAAGTTTAAATCTTCTGGCAAAGATAAAGTAAAGATCCTGCAATTTATGGAAGTAAAGCAGAATAAAATCCAGCAAGATCAGTAATATGTCAATTAATTATATGCCACATTTCCATGTAAATATCTGTTTTTGGAGGATGTGTTTTTTAGCACCCCTAGTTCTCTAATTTTTATTCCAAATACAATTTATAATTTGAATCACAGTGCTATTTTTATCCCTATGGTTAAGTATTTTCTCAAGTAGCAACTTTACCTGCTATACTTTCCTGTCTTAAAAGCCAGAACTCTTCTAGTCTAAAAAAACTAATTTGTTGAAATGGGGGGGCCTATTGTTTGAACCCCTTAGGGGCTTTAAAAAACAAAAATGTCTTTTTTTGCGCTTTATGAAACAAACTACCCTATATTTTGTGGATGTACAGCTACATTTCTCATGTAAGTTTGCGTAGTTTTAACACTAACATTTATTTTTCATATTGCACCAGTACAGTTAAAGGAATAGTACACCCAAAACATGATTAGCCTTCATTTTCTACTCACCCCCATGCTGAACAACACTCTGGAGTACTTTTTTGATATCTCCAATGCATCTGGAGATCTGGGAGGCTTCTTGCTGTCTGCTGACATTCAAATAATGGAGGTCTATGGTGCCCGAGACAGAAAGATCCATAAAAGTCCACAAAAAACGTGTCAATATTCCTCCATGCTGCTCGTCCAATGTATTTCAAGTGTCCTGAGTGGGTAGCATCCAGAATTTACTCGAAACAAAGTCATTTAGAATGTTTTTAGAGCATAAACAGTAGTGTATAGGATTTCCTGAAAGCGCGCGCCTGCGAGTTCACGACGCTACGGAAACCGCGGCAGACCAAACCAGATGAAAGTGCGCATTCAGCTCGGCAAAGAACTCATGCTCTTCCTCAACACTGAAGTCCTCAGACATTTTTCTTTCCTTGTTTCTTTCTTTGCACATGTAAACAGCACATTTCTTCTTCTACGCTTGCATTATCGGCAGAGCAGACGCTGAATGCGCACTTTCATCTGGTTTGGTCTGCCGGCTTCTGTAGCGTCGTAAACGCGCAGGCGCGCGCTTTCAGGAAATCCTATACACTACTGTTTATGCTCTAAAAACATTCTTAATGACTTCGTTTCGAGTAAATTCTGGATGCTACCCACTCAGGACACTTGGAATACATTGGACGAGCAGTATGGAGGAATATTCACACGTTTTTTGTGGACTTTTATGGACCTTTCTGTCTTGGGCACCATAGACCTCCATTATTTGAATGTCAGCAGACAGCAAGAAGCCTCCCAGATCTCCAGATGCATTGGAGATATCAAAAAAGTACTCCAGAGTGTTGTTCAGCATGGGGGTGAGTAGAAAATGAAGGCTAATCATGTTTTGGGTGTACTATTCCTTTAATGAGCAACCTGTATTTGTGTGCTTGTTTGTTCTGTCTAAAATGTTTATTATGGAATAAAGAGGTTAATATAAAAAATAGTTTTTGTCCGATTCATCGATTAATCGAAAAAATAATCGGCCGATTTATCGATTTTTAAAATAATCGTTAGTTGCAGCCCTAATTTCTTTATTACTGCTGTTCAAAAAAGACCTATTATTTTCGAGTATAAAAAAACTATGAGTCATGTTTGAACTGATGCAGCTTGGACTGTGTTTTACTCACCCAATTTTCAATTATATATTCAGAAACCGTAATTTGGGCTTACAGTTCCTAAGTTATTTGCTTTTCCATTTGGGATCCAAAATCTGCGAGAATTTCCAAAAACGAGGTGGATGTTATGCAAAAACATCTCTATCCCATACGTTGCTGGAGTCTCTGTAAAACTCAAGAGGATTTTCTCCAAACACAAAATCCCAGTACATTTCAAACCTAACAAGACCCTTGGAGAGAGAATAGAGACTATTTTAATTCTCAAATGAGCTTTTTTTTCCAATTACACTTTAAAGTCCTTGATTTTTTTTGGTTTGTTTTCCAAGTGAATAAAACACTGAGCTGAAACTAAAATATTCGGAAACATATATACTATGACTATACATAAATATATATCTATATATATTTTTTGTTTTCACAGAAAATTGCAGGTACCGGTATTTATTGTTTAAATCTATTCCAGATGTTGTTGTCAAAACAATATCTTACTGTCAGCAGTTCAAAACACAGAAAAGTAAATCCTCTAATCCCCACTTCACATATTGTCGTCGCCCCGTCTGTTGTTTCCCAAAAGATTTATCATTCTCTGTGCGTGTCAATGTACTCCCTCCAAGGACCTGTCACTTCTATCTGGATATCAAGGAACAGATCCTTTCCCTCCAGCTTTCATCTTCAGGTTGATACAGTACAAGGCGCAGAGACAGCTGATGTGTGCTTGACGTACCGACAGCTTCCATGTCAGAACCTTCCATGCAGGCATCCACATGATGTAAACACAGTCAAATAAACTAACAAACAAAGCTGAGATGATCATCATTTTTTCAAAGGTCTTACTTTTAACATTTTGTCAGCAAACTTTTAACGATGAAAATAAAATAAAAAACTGGTGTATACATTGTTTTTCAAAGCATACAGAACGATTATTTTTTTAATGAGAATGCCTCCAAATAACATGTGAGACTAAATGCGCCTACCTCTGACTGTCATGTATATTCTATCCTTTGGTTAAATAAAGGATGGAAAGATTTGAAGCCAATGGAGATGGAACAAACACAGAACCAGAAATCATTTAGTCGGGAGAAGTGAGTGACAGGTGACACAACATGAGGCATTGTTCCATCTCTGCACCCATCACATTAACTTCCCCCATCACACGTTGAAATCCTTCCACTGTCTCTGTTAGCAACTTGCCAATCTATATCAGGAAATAAGGCCCATTATGTCTGTCGCTTGTCTAAGAGAGCAGCAGTCTGTCTTCCACCAACCATGGCTGACAAAACGACATGAAGACGAACCGCAGATGTTATCATTTAGAGAATGTCAATTTTTTTTGTCAAGTCATTCAAATTAAACTACAGCATGTGGTTGCACAGCATTGAAGCTCATATGATGGCATTATTATTGTTAAATATTTTAAAGGGGATACCATCACAATAAATCAGGATGTCAATCATCTCAATCCTCCTATTCTCATCATTAACTACAGCGCAAAAAGACCTTCTAATCCTCGTATCAGAGCTTTACTTTGCCCATATTTCATATTAAGAAGCTGCATCTACGAGACGTACTGCCAGTGGACCAGGGATCAAACTTTGATTATTTTTCTCCTCTCACTCCTGTTATGACTACAAATATAAATCACCAATTCATATAATTTCTTGCCAGCCATCAAATTCCCATGTAAGTCTCTTAAAATAGGATTTTAAGCAAAATGTAAGCCAGGCATACACTGTACGATTTGTAGCCCTTTTCAGGACGACTTTCCAGTCGTCTGAAAATTTTCGATCGGGCCGACTTTCAGCTTGATCGTGCATCATGTATCGTGTAGTGTACAGGGGGGTAACGAAGGGAGATCAGCCTCTCACGACCACCTCTCGATCAGGAATCGTGAGGTCGGGAGAAAATCAAACATGTTTTAAATTCAGTATGCCATTGTGTGCAAATCGCTCAGTGGGCATGCGCAAACAAGGATTCTTCTTCTTCCTCTCAGATGAAAACACAAAAGCAAGGCGGGGGTGCAAGTAAAATGGAGTTCATTCTGTAAAATTGACAGACTGTAGTAGCCACGTTTGCTCAGCCATGTATTTGTCCAAATACGTCATCGCCTTTTTCTTTTTAGGGCTTTCAGCACAAAATTGCAGAAATTGCCAAGGCAGCGTGTTTTACTCTAATGAGCTTCGTATTCCTCTTCTACTCGCCTCCGGATAGACGAGTCCAGGTAGCGCCATCTCACTGCAGAGATGAGTCCGATGTGGTTTTTATACGTACGGTGTGAGCAGGTAGATCACATCAGAGCGTCGGGTAGCACAATGTAAGAACATACATTGTGAGCTGTGAATTAACACTGTCTGACGAAAACACAGGGTTTAGTCATACAGTGTGAGCTGTAGCTGCGTGCAACGATTGAAAAAAAATCGCACAGTGTATGCCCGGTATATTAGCATATTTCAAAAAAGCATCAGGCAACACATGTGATGTAAATACTGCAACTTCACAGGGAATAAGACAAATAAACATTTATGTGTTAAAGGTGACTTATTCGAGTTGTCAGGGGGCATGTCATGTAGAGAAGGTTCATGTATTCTATCTGGAAGCACAGCTTAAACAGAAACACCTTTGTAAATACAAATAATCATGTCTCTGTGTGGATGGGGCCCTAGAAGGTAAAGCAACTTCCCTGGACAGCACAATCCCACCTACCCAGGTTCAATCTTAAAGGTGACCAACTACCTTTTTTCTGTTATACAATAAGGTTAGGGTTTTTTTATAATAATTTCAAGAAGGTCTAAAAAAAAAAAACTAACTTAAAACAGTAATAAAGTGCAGAGATTATCTTTCCTATAATACATGTCATTACAGGCATTTAAAATAACAAATCTTTCAACTGAACAGGAAGAAAGAAGACGGACAAAAAGACAAGTAAGTATCTTTGTGTATCACAGTTCTCATTAGGTCAACATAGGGCTATGTGTTGCCACAACATGGTCTCTATGCTATGAATTCATGTGAATATAAGAGAGGATAAATGCGTGAAAGAGTGAGGAATATTTGGAACTGGAGCTTGGGGGATTCTGGTGTTTACAGCACAGATGTGCTCTTGGTTTCTAGGCAAAGCAGGGGAAAAAAATCATGTGTGTTGGAGAAGTAACATGTGGTGGAAAAGCTCTTTTTGTAGGTAATATAGTTATGAGGACAAACAAAGGGAGAGTAAAAGTTAGTTAAAGTTCTACCAAGGCAAAAAAAAAAGTTAAAAAATTAAGGAATCAAAAAAATGTAGGTACAAGGAAAATTGTCAAACAAATGTACCTGATCGCTTGTGTTTAAATAAAACCAGTAAATCATTGATATAACCAATACCTAACCAGTACACAGCCTATTCTTTGTGATGGTATTTGTTCTTGGAAACCATTGACAGTCAGCGCTGTTTCCTCAGTGTATTTCTGCTTCATGAGTTAAACATGAAGGGCTATTATTTCTGGCCTAAAACATTTAGAAGGAGGAGAGGAGTAAAGTAGAAAGGGGTGAAGGGGCATGGATGGTTGGCTTTCTGATAGAATGAGAAACATAATTAATTTATGCTGTGATTTTCAGGATCTGCATGTGTTGAAAGATCTGCAATTATTGCTTTATTTACTAAAGGTAGAGAGAAACTGTTAGGGAGACAAAGCATACAAAAATCTCCAATTTTCTCACAACAACAAACAAGTTCACAACACCCCTTCTCATCGAGTCCTTCCTAATTGTTTCCCTAATGTTCAATTTCCTTACAGCATCCCATTTCCTCCTCTTTGTCTTCTCGCCGTAGCCCCTGCGGCAGCTCCCCCTCCTCCTCTCAACATGTGCCTTTTCCCTCCCTCTCCTCCTCATCATCCTGCTCTTTTCCCTCTTCCACCTCCGCCTCTTCAGCTCCAGCTGCCGTGACCCATCTGGCTCGCCGAAAACACCAGAAGTGGGTCACTGTCACGAACACATATCCTTGATGTTGCACGCATACATTCAACCACCAAACACACACACGAATACGCATTACACCCCCCACCCCCAGGTCCAAATGCACACTCAAATATGCATGCTTTCACCAATATTGATCTAACGGGCAGGCGGCCACTTAAACTTCAATCACCAACTGTGCAGAAACAGTGGCATTTGTGCAAACCTGCCCAGACATATAGAACAGAAATAGGAACCCTTGGATTTCAAGCCTTAAAACTTTTAATAAAAAAGGATTGTGTGACCTTTTGTGAACAATATGTATAGTGTTGGCTCTATTAAGATGTAGGTTTGTTTTGTTGGAAGTTACAAAAAGCAATTTCTTTAGAGGAATAATGAATGATAAGTTGAAGAAGGAGAACAAAGACATTTTAAGCAAGCGTGAAAAGCTGCAAAAAAGATAGTCAAATTTGAAATAAGCACAGACGATGGCGCTCGCTATTCTTAATCAATGTAGCATTAGATGCCCATTTTTTAATATAACAATCTATAAAGTTATAAATTTACATTCTGATGAGGTTTGTCAGATTAAAAAAGATATTCACCATTGTTTTCAGTAGGTTTACATATGTATCTATTAAAATTATTTTTTTATTAGTATAATGTAATATTCTATGCTTAAAAGAGTTTTATAAGGGATGCTCTGGACTGGCAAATCTTGTTTATATAGCAAACAGCAAATAGTCACTATTTAGCGTATATTTCTCTACCCATTTAATATTGTGGGAAAATGACGTAAAGCTAACATTGCTTTTTCATGTCCTGTGATTTATCACTATTACTGTCACATGCCCAAAATAAGAACACAAGACCCACCATGTGTTATGTAAAACACATTATAAAGGGCAAAAAGATGGAAATAAAGGTGTGTTATTTTCTATTAGAGATTTCCTGATACCGATGTTCAAGATGATTTCAGCAGGGACCATGCACTGCTTTATTATGCATTTTGCTCTGTGGGATGTTAGAAAATGCTTGATCAAGTGATGTTACTCTAACAGAGACAATATTCAACAGTAACAAGTATGAGATGAATTCCTCTAATTCTTATTAATCAATGGTTTACTTAAACTTTAAACAGAAGGGAATACAAGTTTCTAATGACTTGATTATATCAGAGATTTTACACCAATATATCCTGATTTAATTTTTTTGCTAATATCAGACAAATTTTCAATATCAGTATCAAACTGGGACATCCCTGTTTTATATCCGCCCAGTTTTACTTACTGGACCGACACAGGTTGCCCCATGCTCATCCAGGAGGTTTGATTTCTCCAAAGTCAATGACTCAAAGCAATCAGCTGTTTTTTCTTAGATAGAATGATTGTCTGTCTCTTTAAAACGTTGTGTTGTGTTGTGAACTGGCATTATATAAATGAACTGAATTGAATTAAACAGAGTATGCTAAACATTGCTAACATCTGCCATTACCAATGTTAATGTTAATATATTGTATTCCTAGAACAAAACGCCAGTTTGGGTGTAATCAGGCAATATAATTTGCGTGACTTGAGTTACTTAAATGAATTGCATTTAAAAATATATTAAAATTCATGTATATGACTATGGTTTTCCTTGATCCAAATTCAAAGTCTCAATTTTAGGCCGTTTATAAACTATAAGGACAGCACTGCTGGTATTTCTACAGATATCAGGCTTAAAAAAGGATATAGAAAGAGACGTTATATATAATGATATTTAGCATATTATCTACAGCAGGTCAGACAGACAACTCCTATAATCTCTATGCCTGAACATGGTTTAGTGATTTTATTTTCATTGCCTGAGTGGAAAACCTTAAACATATATAATGCAGACAGTTTAGCAAATATTGAAAAACTCTGAAGATGTCATGAAAGGGTGCTTAAAGGCTTTTTGGGGGGGTTTGCCTGAACGATAAAAAGCATTGGTATTAGATCTGATCAAATGATACGAGGATAGATGGTAAATTCAAAGGGGGAAAAAAAGCCACTCGAGCTCCCTAAATCTTAATTACGTTCTTATACCTTTATTTTCCTTCAGTGTCTCCTCTTTTCAATCTAAAAAATGCCTTGTCTTTCTAATCGGTTAATCTGCCAATTCATCCAGCTTCACTGTCTGTATGTTGAATCAAAGATAAGTTAGATCATGCAACTAATTAAGAAAGGATTGAGTGATTAAATTAGTAATCTGTGATTTTATTCCTCATATCTTTCTTCTGCATGTAACAGTGTCAGAGCTTGTAGAAATGAACTCCATAGACAACAATAGTCCAGCTCTTTCCTTTTTTCATACATTTATCTACTGCAGGTGAGTGTACGGGCTTATGTATGTGTGTAGTTTGTGTGATCAAACAAAAAAGTCTTTCGTGACCGCCACTTTGTTGCGTTTCGTGATGATAAACCCCCCGTGGTGCTCAGTGAAGCAGGAGCCAATGCCGAGATTCAACTCATCTGGACCCCATGGTGCCACACACATCATGTGACAAGACTGTCAGTGTATGTAGAAGTGAGTGCATGCATGCATGCATAGGTGAGTAACTTCCTTCAGGATTGCACAATGTGCGTGTTTGTATGAACGGATAGCCTCTTATAACTGAGTCTAGTGGTAAATGTGCTCTGCATGTGGATGTAAGTGGAGTGGGAAAGAGAAATGGGGTAAAAGTCACAAGAGATACACTGTAACAAATTGCTGTATAAAAACGGCCAAAACTGAACAGTATCATACTGTTTCTATTGAAAACGGTACTGCACTGTGAAAAACAATGCATTCTGGGCAATTATTACTGTTTTTAATAAAATACTGTAATATACTGTGAGTTGCATTGCATTTTGGGAATGATGTTACATTCAACGCCAAGGAGGCTCTCTTTAAACAGAATGCTACTGTATTTCTCAAGAAGACACGTCGTTATGACATGCAAACAACCTCTAGAATTTTCTTTACAAGGACTATCCATTTGAATCCTGCATTTTATGAGCCAATCCTAAGGTAAGTTGGAGCATGATTTATTTGTCAGATGATGTTGTCATACAGTTGTCATTTTTAAGCAGACTATAACTGTTTGAAAGTTAGCTTAGTTAATCTGTCATGCTGTAATAAGGAAGCTAGCATAACAATATTTGATATATCTTGTAGATAAGAAGGTAAATAATTAAAGTAATCCGTTTTCATTGTTACTTAGTTATTTTTTGATGATTCATATTTACAAATATTGACATGTTTGGAAGCTCTTTTTCTTTCTTTTGTGCAATTTGACTTGAATTGCTATGATTAGCTGCTAAAGTGAAATTGGTGAATGGATATCAACTGGGAATTTGGAGTTTCACAAAGTTGACTTGGAAGAAAACTGTTTAAATGTTCTCTTAGGATGAAGATGCTGAGGTGGCACTTCATGTTGTCCAGCTACTGATGGCCCATTTCAAGGAGAGCACAGATGGCCTCATCCTTTCCACAGATGTTAGTTTTGTTAATTTATTTTCATAATATTTATTCTGATATATTTCACTGAATTGTTGACATCTGAATTCATCCTGAGGAACTAATGTTCTTACTGAAATTTCTTTGTTCTTTACAGTCATCTGCCACAGTGACTGATGTTGAGAAGACCTTCAACCTGCCTTTAACACCACGCCTGATACTACTCTGTGAGTACACTGTTAACTGACATGGACTGCAAAGTTTCAGTGACTATATTTATTTTTCAGTCCTTGAATTGTAATACAACCAGACGTGACAGAAAATAGGTCACCATACCTCAAAGAATTTTCTGAAAAAATGTGTTCTGCAGCCCAAAGTGAGTATTTAGTGTAACCGGTGTACATTTGTCTACAAAACACACAAAAAAGCTTCTGGTTGATTATTTTGGGTTTTTTGGGGGGTCAAGCATAACATGCATTCTATTACAATTCCAATCAAAAAGCCAAAGATCAAAGAATTTGACAGATGGAAAAATTACAATTTTGTTTAAAAATAATGTCATAAAAAAAAAATGAAATAATCAAGGGAAGTTGATCACAAAACAGCTGTCAAAGATAACCTACAAATTTGTATCTTGTTTTGCCAAGAGTTCACGATAAGCTGAATGGCAGCAGAGATCACTCACGGTTAGGTCAATATCAACTTTGCCTGTAGAAACTTCTTTTTTTTGAAGATTTAGCTCATATGTTCTTAGGTTGTCAGTAGAAATCTTAAGAAAGATGACCTAACTGGAGAATGAATAAAGATGGCCATAACTTTGCAAAGAAAAATAAAAGTAATTGTGGCTTAAGATTTTTACGACAATACAATACAATAACATGCAGATGAGACAAGGTTTTGATTTATTTGTATTGCATGAAACACAATATCTTTAAATAAATGTTGTTTTATAAATAATGGTAAAGGTAATTTGTAGAAGTCACAGTACTTGTTATAATTTTTTTTATTTTATTTTTCAGGTGGAAAAGACCATGTGACTGCTGGGCACTGGATGATCAGTCTCGAGAGCCATGTTGTATGTGAGGGCATTCAACCAACCTTTGTGACAGGGCTTGCTGCACTGTTTTCAGTGTACTACATCTTTTATCTACAATATCAAGAAGAGGCTGCATGTACACTTGAATTCATCCAGAGGTAAGGTTTGTGTCCGCCTGTCCGTCCCCCCCTTTTCCCACCTAGCACACCTTAAACCCTGACTCCTTAAACATCATATGCTAATCTGAAATTACTGCATTTTCAGGCGCTTTCGTGATATCAACCCTGAAAGAGGGACCAAGGACAGCTGTGGCAAGATCGTCTTCAAAAGGACAGGAAAAACTGTTCAAAAGAAGTCGGTCACTGTCAACCCCGGTGTTTCAACTCTGCTAAAAAACCTCGTGGACTTCGAGTGGAATTTCATATAGGTTAGTGAGAACTTTCTAACCAGCTATTGTTGCCCCTCCAAGCAAAAACAAACAAACAAAAAACTATACAGGCATGAAGGCAACTCATCCCTGAACAGGAGTGTTCTTGAGAGATTTTTTTTTGGTTTAAGGGTCAGCATAATCTAAGACCTCTCTTTTAATTTATAGCATACATTTTGTTAAGGCTCCCATTTTTCTGTTCTTAAGATGTAATTTGTAATTTTGACTGTACAGGCACAATGTTTAACTTATCTTGGCAGTGTGTTGTCAAGTATTGTGTCATTGTTTTATCATTTAAAGTTGGAACTCTGATTTTGCCCTAAAGGAAATTCAAGTCTAAATGTTTGATTTAAATTTTTATCAAACTAAAATTTGCAATTTTTTTCTATGCTTTAGATTGAAAGTTAAATGTTTCATTTGTTTTATGTTGCATCATATTGGTCCTCACTTCAACTAAAAGTAGTATTTTGTATTGAAAAAGTAGTGTGCTGAGTTGTACAATGCATTATTTCCATAATTTCTTTCATACTTATTTTATTTCAGACTAATCAAAAGGCCACAATTCATGCTTTATTCAAAAACTCTTTAAATCAGTTATTAAGAAATTTATTTTACAAAATAGATGATTTTCTTACTGTTTTTCCAGAATACGACTTACTTTGGACAGTTTACCCTCAACATTCTTGTAGAAAATGTTTAGGTTTAAGGCACACATACGTTGTCGTTTCAAAACCTTGTTCTTTATTATGTGGCCCACTAAAGACTGTGTATGAATCAATGTTTGAGTTTGTTCTTTTTTTTCCCAAATAAATGTTGGTTGACATGATGGAACTTACATTTTCTAAGTGTTTTTTTTTATGTTTCTATTTTGTATTGGAAATTTACAGTAGTAAGCTGTATGTGAATTCAACAGTAATCATACCATAGAAAAACTGTAATATACTGGCAACACAGCTGCCAGTAGTCTACTGTAAATCTGATAAAAACAGCAATGTGCTGTAATCAAAAGATTTCTTTTGTGACAGTAATTTACTGTAAAATTGATTACAGTAAGGGTACTGTATAATTAACAGTAAAATGCTGGCAACCCTGCTGCCAGCATTTTACTGTGAAAATACAGGGCAATTTGTTACAGTGTAGATGGAGGTAAAACAGGGGCGTAGAAAAACTTTGAAATTGACAATTTCTATACTGTGGTAGTGCTTAAAACAACACTGAGCAATTTATTGTTTCAGATTCGTAAATGCCCAAATATTAAAGAGTCCAGACTGTGGATGCTGAAAATATCTGAGACAGACACAAATGAGTCACGACTGCATCAGCGTGACAGACAAAGGAAAGATGTAGAGTAATGGAGCAGATGTAGAAGAGAACCAGTCCTGCTATGATTAACAATTCATAGAAATAAATGACTCAATAATAGAATCACTAACCAAAGTAGCGTTTGATTTAAAAAAAATCCCCAGCCTGTGTTGCGCTTGACATCTACGTTAGTTTGCAAATAAAAGCAACAAACAAGATTATTTATTTATTTAATGATGAATTATTATAAATAATATTTTTTTTTATTTCTTAAAACCTATACGTTATCTCATCTAATATATTCCACTAGTATCTCACTGAACTGATTTTCTGCCCTTTTTTTATTACCACCTATTTTTTTCAGTCTTCGTATTTTATATTGTATTTTTAATATTGTTTTACAAAACATTCTTCATTTACAAATAAATTACTGACTTTCAGGTCAGGCTGGGAGGCAACCGAACCTGCTTGAGAGGTAATATTAGCCAAAAAATTATACACTACAATTATTATTAAAAGATAAACTATTGTTCAACAGCATTTGTAATCAGAGCTGTAACTGGAGGTAGATCAAGGCTGTTTCCTGGTCAAAGGTACAGTTTGGTTCTTAAATGTCAGTAGTTAGAAAATAGTTCAGCTTTCTGTAATTGTTACCGTCAGTGCAGAAGAAAAATTGTTTCAAAGATGTGTCCAGAACAAAGCTTAAGTGACCAGTTATCTCCAGCTGTATGTAACAAACCATGATGTTCTTAGATTTCTCTAACCTAATAAAAACTGATTTAAAAATAGCTGGCTCTTTAAAAATGTTTCACATAGAGGCCATGGAAAGCTATAAGATCATGGCTCATTGGTAATTTAATTGCAACTGAATGCCTATTTAAGACTAAGGATGTACACTATATTGCCAAAAGTATTTGCTCACCCATCCAAATTATTGGAATCAGGTGTTCCAATCACTTCCATGGCCACAGGTGTATAAATTCAAGCACCTAGGCATGCAGACTGTTTTTACAAACATTTGTGAAAGAATGGGTCGCTCTCAGGAGCTCAGTGAATTCCAGCGTGGAACTGTGATAGGATGCCACCTGTGTAGGGATGGGGATCGTTAATATTTATTGATATCGATACCTTTATCGATACTCCTTATCGATCCGAGTCTTTATCGATACCACTATCGATACTTTTCTGTTATTTGGTGGAAAGACGATGCGACAATATGTTTTTAACAGAACTGGTATTGCTTTTATTGCTTAACAAGTGAGCATAACAAAAAAGTTTCTAGCCTTCAGTAAACATGGCTAATGTAATAGGCCACTTCTAAATGACATAAAACTAACTAGAATATATCAGCAGCACCAAATGAAAAATAAAATGTCATAATGTATATAAATTAAATGAATAATATGCTGTGTCAGAAAAAAAGGAAATAAAATATCAGCCCATAAATTAACAGGTATTTTTTTGCAGAAAAATTAACATGTCTGTCACTTTTCATCAGGTTTTTAGAGATTAGGAAAATATTTATCAAATAAATAATTTTATTTTAAATTAAATGTAATTTTTAATAAATGTTGGCATCAGTAGTTTAATTATATATTGTAAAATAATTACAGCAATATACAACTGTATTACTCATGTTTCTCGCCAAAAACTCAATTTCCCTTTTCTTTACGTTACACTTGAACGCATCATGATAACCTAATTGTCGTTTTACTGAGCCAACCTGAACACATCATCACGCAGCACGTCTGAAACTTTATTTACTTTTTAAGCTAACTAGCTTGTATGCTGCCGATTACAACACGGATTTCACAATTACCATTTTTAAGTGACCAGACAAGCTACAAAGTCTGTGTGCGCGCTAACCAGTGGTTCTCTGAGTGGATGATGAAGACGGGCCCGACTGTGGTGCGGCGGGGCAGCAGCAGGAGGAGGAGGAGTCTTTTCCGTTCAGCCATTCTCGAGTTGCGAGCAAAGTTAACTGCCAGACTTCACTTGTTTTACTTTTAATATCTGTTTGCTTACAATTTCATTCCAAAACATTGGTAGACATGCTGCAGTGATTGGATTGATTAGATTTAAATGCTGTGACGCGACTCGAGGGACACACAATTATGTTACAGGACCTCCGGGAAAAAAAAAAAAAAGACCAGACTCGATAGTGGTATCGATAAGCCCAAACGTTATTGATTTTCGGGTTTTGAAAAAACTGGAACCGGGTCCTTGATAGAACCGGGTTTCGATCCCCATCCCTACACCTGTGCAACAAATCCAGTCGTGAAATTTCCTCGCTCCTAAATATTCCACAGTCAACTGTCAGCTGTATTATAAGAAAATGGAAGTGTTTGGGAACGACAGCAACTCAGCCACGAAGTGGTAGGCCACGTAAACTGACGGAGCGGGGTCCGCGGATGCTGACGCGCATAGTGCGAAGAGGTCGCCAACTTTCTGCAGAGTCAATCACTACAGACCTCCAAACTTCATGTGGCCTTCAGATTAGCTCAAGAACAGTGCGCAGAGAGCTTCATGGAATGGGTTTCCATGGTGGAGCAGCTGCATCCAAGCCATACATCACCAAGTGCAATGCAAAGCGTCGGATGCGGTGGTGTAAAGCACGCCGCCACTGGACTCTAGAGCAGTGGAGACGCGTTCTCTGGAGTGACGAATCGCGCTTCTCCATCTGGCAATCTGATGGACGGGTCTGGGTTTGGCGGTTGCCAGGAGAACGGTACTTGTCTGACTGCATTGTGCCAAGTGTAAAGTTTGGTGGAGGGGGGATTATGGTGTGGGGTTGTTTTTCAGGAGCTGGGCTTGGCCCCTTAGTTCCAGTGAAAGGAACTCTGAATGCTTCAGCATACCAAGACATTTTGGACAATTCCATGCTCCCAACTTTGTGGGAACAGTTTGGAGCTGGCCCCTTCCTCTTCCAACATGACTGTGCACCAGTGCACAAAGCAAGGTCCATAAAGACATGGATGACAGAGTCTGGTGTGGATGAACTTGACTGGCCTGCACAGAGTCCTGACCTCAACCCGATAGAACACCTTTGGGATGAATTAGAGCGGAGACTGAGAGCCAGGCCTTCTCGTCCAACATCAGTGTGCGACCTCACAAATGCGCTTCTGGAAGAATGGTCAAAAATTCCCATAAACACACTCCTAAACCTTGTGGACAGCCTTCCCAGAAGAGTTGAAGCTGTTCTAGCTGCAAAGGGTGGACCGACGTCATATTGAACCCTATGGATTAGGAACGGGATGTCACTTAAGCTCATATGTGAGTCAAGGCAGGTGAGCAAATACTTTTGGCAATATAGTGTATTAAGACCATTTTTGTTAGGTGTGGTTTGCTTTCATGTTGTAGTGTCTGTAAGTGAACTGCACAGTTTTAACCTGGTCAAGAAGTTTTTCCAAGTCCAAGCTTTTATTTGCATTTTTCTTTATATGGCCTCCTGTTTTTCTTTTTTATCTAGACTATTTTTCATTGAGTCTGAATATACCATTTTATAAATAACTGCAATTTTCTACAAGGTGTTTTTTTAAGTTTTGGATATTTGTTGATTTTCCAAGCATATTTAAGTTTAGTATTCTTTGATTGTTTAGCCACTGGATATTTTTATTTTATAACTTGCAAAGACAGCCTTTTGTGCGGCAAACATGCTCTTATCAAACAAAAAAGGACTTATAGCACAGACACTGAACCTATCATATAATTCCTTAGTGTTGCATTTTTATTCTGCATGTTTGAGCTGTTATCAAATTTGCTGCAAGTGTATTTTGAGTTTATATGCAGCAACTCATTCAAACAGTTTCACTATGTCATATTTCTAAATTTCAAACTTTGTTTGTGAATGCTGCAAGCTGATAGAGACAGTGTACTCTGTGCAGTATTGGACGGTTAGTAAAAATAGTATATTCAAGTTTTAAAATATGCAGCTGTTTCCAAATGTACAAAATGTGTTTGTATATCTGCAAAAAAACAACAAGGACAGACTATTTACAAGCAGGTTATTAGCAGGTTATCTACCAAGTTATTTAAAAAATGTGCAAAAAAGAACAGGGATGTAAACAGCTTACTAATGTTGAGTTGATGGAAGCAGTGATGATTAAAAAGTGTAATAACTGCTGAGAGAAAGTATCTGCTATGATTCTTCTTTAAACGTGACCTGCACTGAATCAAGAGGTCATCCTAGAACACCACTGGCACTCCAGAAGAGCTCCTTCTTTTTCTATAATTACACCTTTTTTTCATTCTTGAATGTAGGTTGAATTGTCAGTGAATTGCAAGTTGTGTAATACAAATAAGGATGTGTTTACTTGCACGAAAACCATAATTAACTTTCAACTTAGTACTGTACTGTAAGAATATCACACCCCGATACCTTCTATCAGGTCTGCTTTTAGGGTAACTGATAGGACATTTATCCAAAGTACAATTAAGTACCTGATTTGTTTGAAAAGCATAAACAGTGATATAAAAGTTGGCTTTCAATGGTTTGATACATTTCTGTTACCGTAGTTTAATGGTTGAGCTGCTCTGATTGAAGGCTACGCAAATATATCCAGAAAGCCAATAATAAGGGCAATAAGTGCTGTATAGTGTATACTTTTATGAAATATGAGTCTTTAGATTTGTATGGTTAAAAAACTATAAAGCAATATTCATTTCAAAAACATGGACCCAATTTTATGCTTTTGCAACAAAACAAACTCAGCATATAAGCTCTCTTTGTAGGGAAAAGATTTTTAAAGCCAGACACAATCCAGACTGGAGGGGTGAAAACAGGCAACCAGTGCAGGACTCAGAACCAGTGAAAAACAGAATTAAAAAATAAATAAAATAAAAAAAGGGAGGGGGGGGGTCTGTTACATTAATCAGACTTAGCAGACAACACATGTGCTTCCGTTGGCCCCACTAAACCATGCATCACAACACACAGCTCGGCACGCCATTGCTCAGGAACCTGAGAGCCATGCAGAGATAATGCTATCTGAGCTCCATGTCTCTATCTGTCTGCTCCTCTTTCTGCTCCCTGTTTTCTATTTTTAATACACTTCTAATTCAGAGTTCAACCTTAGACAATTAAAGCAGCTTAACATCTACAAATGCAGCCTTAAGCCTTTTGGTTTTCTTTTGTCATTGATGTTTTTCGTTGGTAACAAAAGTAAGCATAGAAGGTATATAGTTTAAAGGTGGAAGTTTAGCCATTCCTGGTAAAGAAATGTCCATCCATTGACTGTCTATACCTGCACTTCCTGCAGGGTTATGTGGACATTAGGCTTTTAAGTTTTTAGAGCAACTCACTGTAGGTTGGACAAGCTTAGGTAAGAAGCCATTGTCCTGCAGCCAATTTTTGACTTCTATAGGTCAACATTTGCCTAACTTCCTGTTAGAATTCCCCTAACCCTAAAGGCAAGTCCTCTTCCATCCATCCATTGTTTATGCCAGCTTATCATGCAAGATGGTGGGGGGGTGGAAACTATCTCTAGTGCTCATTGAGAGAGATCCCTGGTATTAGCCTGCCCAGTCAGACTGACTTATGCTGTTTATTCCCACAGCTTGTCAGTCACGGCAGGGCTAGACTTTCTGGCTTAAACTTCCCAGAGCAGTCTTAGCATGTGAGATGGGAGTTTATGATATGTAAATGCATGTTCCAGAATAACCCATAATGCAACAGTGCTTTCCTGTAACCCTAAAAGTCACCGACCGATTTAATAATGCCATTTAATAATCTTGCATGAGCTAGATATATTTTATAAACTCTACAACTGTCTGCTCTAAGGGATCTTATTTATAAAAAAAAAGGTGTTTTTTGGAACACACATAGTTTTCTGATTGGTTCTAATCTGTTTCAGCTAACCCTGTTATATCTGCCCCTGTCCCACCTTAGAAATCAGGCCATGTTTATGGGGTACATTAAAAAGATAAAACCTGTTTCATTTAAATAGAATGGCCTGAGTGGTCCAAACGGCACACAAACACATGAAATTATAGGAAATAATAAAATGTAATATACTGCAAAAATAACAAGCAAAAACAAATATGAGACTAGCAAACTCAAAAATACATAATTTAAGTTGAAAATGATCTCCTGCAGGGGACGGAGACACTTTGGTTATGCAAAGCTGGTTTGTAGCTTTTGCATTGTAACTTGCAATTGTCTTTGTTACTTGCTGAGTTTTTCCTTTGCATATGTTGGTGTGTTATTATAGTACTCTGAAAGCAGGGTAGCTATACTTGTTGCCTATATTTGTGTATTTAATATTCAGTCGTTAGGTTGTGACTACCGATTTTAACATATAGAATCCAGTAATCGATTGGAAATTGTGCACAGCTAATAATCAACACGCCCACATATATAAAAATATAATCGCAGATACCTTCATATAGCAAGATTTTTAAGAAAAAATAGCCACCTTTAGTAAACTATTTGGAAAATCCGGATGCTCTGATAGTTAATTTTCCTGCTGGAGCGATGTCATTTCAGAATATTTACTGTGCTCTTTCTACAGCACCCAGCAAAAATAGAAGTGAATTGAATTTTGCTGGCATGCTGTCCAATTTTTGCTGCCTTGCCCCACCTTGCTGTGACCTGTAAATGCTCTTATTCATTATAAACGTTATATGTTGTGCAGTTTGCAGCTGAATTGAACCAGGGCAGAAATTGTATAAATTCGGGATTAGAGATTTGCATTAATTATTTGCCATAATATGTGGCATATTTTTTTTTATTTTATTGAATATTCCTAACTGATTTTTTCGTTATGGTTTTAGAACATGCACCGAGATTTATTTCTTTTAATGGACTACAGTTGGAATTAGAGCGGGGAGAAAACACATATTGTTCATAAGGGTGTACTCTACCATTGCCGCTGCTTATTGAATACCATTGATGCTGTTGCTGGTTTTGCATAGAAAGCCTCTTTAAACATGGTAAAAGAAAGAAAAATGCTAAATCTAGCAATATTACTTCATAATAAGATTTTTAGCATGATGAGTGCTCAACCTTGCAATAAAAGTTGAAAAGGAGCAGGAAAGAGAGCTTTATGTCTTCATGTCCCCCCCTCAGGAGTTACTCTCAGATATTTTCCTGCTTATTGTCCCCTTCAAACACGAAATGGGATTTTCGCCCCTGCTTTTAAGCTTGGCTTAAAATAAAATGACCTTGTTTATTAGAAATCTTTCTGCAACAAGCAACTGCTTTTGTTTCTCTCTTCCTGTCATTTCCTGACGTTTCTATTACAAAGATAACTGATGTTGTCAGATGAGAATCAGTCATTCAGGTTCTTCTTATCTCCCTCCTCAATATTACTTCAGAAGGTCACTGAGTAATGGCACACATCATCCAAACAAAATAACTATTCTGACAGGTCCAAGCAGATGTCTCATAAAACCTGTGACCCTGCAGTGACCTATGAACATCATGCATTACTGTCATGAATAACACAGACTCATGTGACACCTGTGACAATATTATATATATATAAAAAAATCCCTCCCCTTCCTTTAAGTTATTGCAGTGGATCAACTCATAAACCCCACCCTCTTTGCTCTTATTTATCTTTTTAAGTTAGAAAAGCAATCCACAAAAATACACAGAACAGCAAGTACACAAAAGGAAAAGAAAAAAGGAGCAAGTCTTGCAAGCTAATTACGATAACAGACTTGAAATAAAGGCTGCCAATACCAAGAGATCCCCTCTGAATAATCTGAAGAGAGAGGAATGAATCTGGTGTGAAGCTATTACTTATTTAACAATAGTTGAGTGGAGGGAATACAAGAAGAAAGAAAGGTGGAGACAGGAAAGAGAGCAGGATACTATGGTATAACTTACAAGGACAGGAGGCTTGTGTCTCCTCTCCTTTTTTTCCTCTAAAAGATCATGAAAATTTAATGGATCAAATGAGGACACCAAATGATGTGGGATTTTCGTATTTAGGTTATCAATTAAAGGGAGAATCAAACAACAGCCGCTTATACCAATGAAAAGCTTCTGTTTTTTTTTCCTTTATTAGAGAACTAATAACTTTATATGGAGATAAAGATGAACTCTTTGTCAGGGCAGCACATCATTTACTTAATTAACATAACAAAATTTAACTTTTAAGAGAGTCTACCTCTTTGTTAAATAAAACATGGTGAAAGTGCTTACATGTTGCTGGACTCGATTACTGTCTGATATTCAAAACACCACAACTAATTTTGAAACTACTGCAGTTTTTTGCGATTTTGTAACTGATCAACATATGCAGCAGAAACATATCAGAGTCAATTTTGTTATTAATTACAGTAAGCACAGTATGATGCTAAAGAAAAAAACAAGCTATGAACTATTTAACTGGATTAAAAGTACCCTTTTGATCTTTCTACATGTTCCAGTAGGTTGTAAATCTAACAAATTGCATCAGATTGATGCTTGTTAAGATAAGCTTAAAAAAAAACCTCTCTAGACCTGAAATTCAAGAACTGTAAAAAAAAACAAAAAAAAAAAAAAACAAAATCAACATAGCTGACATCCATATATCAAAATAATAAATAAATATATAATCAGCAAAACAAAAATCTGTCTGTTCTTACAAACCGTGATTCAAAGGATACTTGTTACCGGTATGATAACATGCTGTATGTCTGCTGTGATTAGAAGATATGTAAATGTTTCTAAATTCTATTCCAGGCAAGTTAAGTCAGTTACAGAGAATAACTTTCCTACAGGATTTTCAATTTAAGCAAAACCCCAGAGGAATGTCTCATGTCTTAGGGGCTCTATGGGACACTCCCTGATGTCTCTGTGTTTGTGGCTCTAGACTCACTCCTTGATCCTGTTTAAATGTGAGCATCATGTACCGTTACACTGTGTTTCAGAGCTCTCCACCAGTCAAAGTTAACAATACAGGTTCTTTTATTTTCCAATTGCTTTTTCTGGCTCATTCACACAGAGCTTGCCTTTCTTTTTCTGAAGTGTACGTCTTGTTCTGTTACACAATGTGTTGGAAGTCCTATGAGTTTGTGACGCTTAAGTGGAATGAATAGATGACAACAGAACAAGAGGTGTGTAAGAAAGGCTTATGCTGTACTCTGCTTGGTGTTCCCAGTAAAAATACCAATCCATTAGCCAGAGAAGGACTGAAATACTGTCCAAGAATAGAGACAAAGGTCCACGAAGTTTTAATGTCCCTCGACAACTTGGAGAAAAATATTTAGTAGTGAGAAGTAAAGGTACATATTTGTTGTGGGCCTTTCTGTTTGGCATGTATGTGTAGAATAGAGTAATGTTACAGATCTAACCTTTCAGCTACCTAAACCTTTTTCTCCAGTAGCTTCGAAAAGTTATTATTTCATCTAGCCAAACTAACCATCCAAATCCTATGTTTGAATGTTTCTTAATTCATTCATGTAAACACATTTCATGAACTATCTTCACTGTTTTAGGAATTCTGAAAGTTTTGACATGATCTAGAACGGATTGCTCCTTTAAATATTGAAAAAAATCCTTTAATCTGAAAAAACAAATCTAAGGCATAATACCTTAATTGTTTTGTTAGAAGTTTAATATTTTTTATACGTTTGTTCTTATTCTATTACAATTAATATTACTAATATTGAAAGATAATGGCTCTTTTTAATTGTTTTTCTATGTGGTATTGCTATTGCATTATAAAAAGCCAGTTTCTGACTGACTGATTCCTTCCTGACATCTCCCCTACAAAGATGAAATAATAACTGCAATTAGTGTGAGCTAAATTTGAACAGAATTAGAGCTAAACTGTGGGGGGGGGCATTTATTAAATGGGTCAGAACCAAGACTAACAACCGTTAGTTTTGGTTGCAATAGTTGTTCTTGCATCAAAAGCTATTGCAGATTTGTCTGATTTTGTGTAAAGTGCGAGCTTTTCGAAGATCACCGTCAAGAGAGTTAAAAATTTGCTTAGCAGCGCAGGGACAGAGAAACTGACGGAGGCTAACTATAGAGGGTAACTGAGGAGGACCATAGCAGCACGGTGCAACACTGGAGATATATATATGTATATATATATATATATATATATATATATATATATATATATATATATATATATATATATATATATATATATGTATATATATATATATATGTATATATATATATATATATTGACTTTAAGCTTCTAGTTTGAGGGAGAAGGGTTATTGTGTATTCAAATCAGTAAAATGTGTTCTGCGTGTTACAAATCCTGCCACAATATGAATCATCATGTCTAGTATAAAAGACCTAATCTTAGTTGACCAGTAAGCAAACAAAGGAGTCAAGAACAACACTGAATCTGCTTAGATCATGCATTACACATGGTGATCAAAAGAAGACCTTTATATTCAAAACACTTAGTAAGGTTATGTCCTTAAAGGGGAATATTTTTGTCAAATGTGCCAGGAGCTCATTCTGGTTGCAAAGTTATTTTTTTTTTTGTGTGTTTGTTCTTTTTCTTTAACCTGTCCCGCTGGCATGTTATTTGTTTGTTACTTATGCTTTGTTTATGTGAGCCACAGGTTAACCGGAAAATAATAGAGCTAAGCGAGTCAGAAACTCCCCGCAAGGAGGTAAAAAGAAAGAAAAAAATACAAGATCAAGTGTGCAAAAGTACAAAAAGATATTTGACACAAGAAGAACAAGAAAATAGCACTCCGAATACAACCTCAATGATGGAGTTCAGGAGCTAAAGCTGTGGAGGCCTTCAGATGTCACTGCGAAGTTGATGGATGTGTGGTACACGTCCTTAGTAACACTAATGATGCATATTCTATTCCTAGTCTCTACAGTCTAAGTATGAATAAATTATACTTTGATTGACTGACTGACTGACTGACTGACTGGTTGAATGACTGACTGACTGGTTGAATTATTGATTGATTGATTGACTGATTGATTGGTATAAAGAGGGTGGGGGGGACTCTTTCTGTCTTTAAGTTTTCAGGTCTCATCAGCACTGCACTTTTATATCTTTAATTTGCGTTCATTACAATTAAGGCTTAAGACAATCACTTTTTTTATTTGTTTCAGTCAAATATTTGACACCTGGAGGAATTTTCCCTGGTTCTCTTTGATGTCTTGCTGTGAGGCTCAGGGGAGGATTCACTAGAACCTGGTATTGTTGTTGTTGTTGTCATTTGTCCCTATCTGGCTTTATGGTAGTTCTGACAAACAGACAGACACATCTTATTATGTCTGCTCATTGCCTATAGTGCAGGAATTCTTTGGCTCAAAAGGGATAATTAGAACACTATCAGGATAGACACTTGGTGCATATTATCTTATGTTATCATGATAAAATGGGTTTTTGTCTTTTTAATATAGGCATATACGATGACTATGTACCTTTAAAAGCTAAAAGTGAGCACACAGAGCTCATATAAGAAGAATGCTTGATGCAATGCTATTGAAGCAATAGACAGTCGGGTATATCAACAGGTCTATAATAAAGCTTCTTGTCATTTTACTGGTATCTGCTGCTTATCAGTTTAACTGACCCCTAGGATAGGGGTCAATTCTCTAAGTCTTTTCTATACTAAAGTCCTCATGCCCTGAAGTGTTTTGGCAAACAAAGAGGACTTTCCACACTGATGTAGGTAAATTTCCACAAAAAACTTAATTTATAAAGTCGCCCCAAAGAGGTACTGATGCTGGGGATGGTGTAATGACTTGTGTGGGGACAAGTCATCCTAGAGCTTTAAACGAAAAATTATAAAAATGGCAAATACTCTTCACTGGTTAGTCTAAAGTCTTTTATTCTGTTAAGCAGTTCCACAGTAGATACTGACGTTAAAGATAATGTAATAAAAATGGGAAATTAAACAGCCCCTGAAAAATAACAAAATATAAATATATCAACACAATACCTATAGAGACCAAATTCAACTTATACCATTTTTTAACCAATTTTATGTTCAAAACAAAAAACATTGATCAGCCTGACGGGCCCGGTACCAGGGCTCAGGTGTCATATGAGTATTTTGATCTATTTATAGATATCTCTGAAACAGGAAAAAAAAAAATTTCACCCACATTCCTTTCAAGAAGGGGCTTTAAAGTTTCAACAACAAGCTTTAAAAACAATTTTTGTACAAATATCTTTTGCTGTGCAGCCATGTAAACAAATGAAATGAGATTTAAAATTCCACCCTACTAATTGTAGTCTGCTGGAACTAAGCAACAGCACGCAGCCATTTTTAGTCACACCCCCTAATGGCTGATATCATTGGAAACCAGACGCTATTACCTTTCCAGCAAAGGGTTCGAGGTCATTGTCTGACCATTTCCGGAAAAACAATCTGCTAGAGTAACACGTGTGTGCTCGGTGACAGGTCGCTCTTTCATCAACTTTGCGGTATTATTTCTTCTCTCTCATGATAACATCACAATGGAACAGAAACATAAAATGACAGACTGGGAGGCTTTAGAGGAAATTTATTAGGCCAAAATCTTCAGAAACCAGCTTTTATTTTGACAGAGAAGATAATGCAATGATCCAGAGAGACCTGATCTATGCCTTATTGTTCTTTTCCAGCTTATATACATTACCTGTTTGTGATGGCATAAAAATGGCATATCAATAGAGTTGGAAATAATGCTGATCTGGTAATTTAAAAAAATGAAGCTATGAATCCGGTTTCCTGGAGCCTTATAACAACAGCTTTGATGACACGAAGATGAAGAAATTATCCGAAACAATGAGTTCTATGATTAAGTTTTTGGTAACTAAACCCAGCATCTCTGCATTACTTCTCTGCTATTCCAAAAAGAGGGCAAATAAATAGAGTAGGAATTAATGCTGATCTGGTAATAAAAAAAAACATACCTTTTCAACCCAGCTTCTCCTCACTGCAAAATAGGTGGAATTGATTCAAGGAACTTTATAAAAGCTTTTAACACATTCAACAGTTTACTAATACACATTATCTTATGGCTGAACAACATATATATTTATTTATGGTTATATGTGTTGTAGTAGTTGGACATAGTATCTTGTAATCCGAAAAAAATATATACAATAATTCAAATTTTATATTCAGTTTATTTATATTATGAAACAATAAAAATTTGTTTTATATGCAGAAGTAGCCATACCATGAAAATCAGCACCTCCATTTGGCCAGATTCCTTTTTATCAGGAAAAAAAACATTTAGCACATTGTGGCCATTTTCGGAAAAAAACTGCCTAAATCAAAGGTCTGCCTGCCACACTGTCAACTAAAACCTTTGTGGATAAAATATACTTCAACTGATTCAGTCCAAATTTGCAGCAATTGTATTCAAGATGTGCATCTATGGAGTCAGGGGCTTCATCTAGAACATCAAAGGGGTTTTCAGGGTGTTTTGCAGTGCTTATTTTTAAACAAAATATGGCGGGGCTCAAAAATGTTGATTTTATCTCAGTTTGATCAGCTATAATTCAGCAATTATGATGTTTACAATAGTGGCTTCACTTGAAAAATATTCTGTAAAAACCTATTTTTTTTTATTTCCTCCGTATAACTTTGGAGCTCCATTTGATTTAATCAGATGTAGAAATTGCTTCTAAAACCCTCAGGGCTTAAGGGGTCTAGACTCAAAATATTGGATATAGCAAGATATGTCCCATTTAAGACCTGTATTATGTCTGTGGTCAAATTCCTTTTTCAAAGTGTGTGTTTCATGCATAAAACTCGGATGAAGAAACACTGTAGTCTGGATGTTCACTGGAAATGTATGCATCTGAATCAGAGCTCAGATGTGTGGGTGGAAGGCATGGAGTGCGTGTTAGTAACCACAGCACTCCCTCTCAGCAGCCCACCATTAAACCTCAGTGCCAGCCCTCTGCCAGCCCACCAGGATTAACAGCACTTAAATGGGCCTGTTAGTACACCACCTCCTCTTTGCCTCCCACACGGACCAGTGTGCTGTGATGCCCACGGCGCAGAGCTCACAGTGCCCACTTCCTTTGTTATTCTGTGTTCGCCGTTCGACCCCAGCCACCTGAACCTCCTCCAATAAATAGTGTTAAAGTGGACTCAGCAGGAGGCTAAGTTCTGAACATCCTCAGTTTAGTATCTGCTGGAATCTGAGTAGATGAGAGGGGGGAGGTAAATAAGCTCCTGAAAATAAACCAAGCGATCTTACTTTCTTTCTTTCTTTGTAAATTATAATCTAAAAAAAAATCTGAAATAAAAACAAGTTGCATACACATGTACATGTGGAGATGGATTCCACAAAATGACTAAGAACTGTACTCCCATCTAAGTTTTTCTGCACAGCAGCAGCAGGATTAAAGGCAAAGGATGGATAACAGAGCAAACCTTAAATGTCTTTGTCTGCACATTGTGTGGATGGTGGTAACTACAGAGAGTAATAGGAAGGATTTGTGTGTCCACAGGGTTGAAATTGCTATGTTGCATAATAAAAGCCCCTGTATTGTTCCCAGCCATCTACTGAGAAATTCCAGAGATTACTAGAGAGCACCAGACAGAGGAAGTAGGACAGCTAACAGGAAAGAGATTGCTGAGCACAGAACAACAGAGAACAGTCTCTCGTATGCTGCTCTGACTTTAAAGTAGGCCAACTCAGCGGTTGCAGGTGTTAAAAAATGTTAACATGACATTTCTGCACTGAAATAATGGTAAAGGATGAGCTATCCACATATCCTTCTCTCCAGTTACCTATTTTAGAGAGTCACTATTACTGCACCCTTCATCCTTGCCTTACTGGTAGTCATGTTTGAAATTTAGAAACATTCTAATTGTAAGAAATAACGTCTGTATAATTGAAATGACCTCTGAAACTCTGATGAACACCTGTGGATTTTGTTACATACTAATGAGAATTTCAGTGGGTTACCGTTTCTTCGGCAGTTGAGAGTTAAGTTTATTTTTCTAAACAGTTCAATCATATGGGGTAGGGTTGTCAAAAGTATCGATACTCATAAAAAGTATTGATACTGAAACTTTGTATTCAGATACAATCTCGTTTTTAAAAGTATTGATACAGTGCCACCACCAGTGGCACCTAAGCAGTCATTCATCTAAAGTGCAGAATAGAGGACAATGCACTTTCAGAACACTGTGTGATTGAATAATTCTGTGCACTTTTCAGTTTCAGACTTTTTTTTGTAAGAGGTGCAGCTGTTGAGAATTATTTTTGTTTCTTAACCAGTTTGGCTAGTGTCATTGTTATGTGTGCAAAGCATAGCCAAGGAAGGAACACTTAATTTTATAAGTTTTTTATCAAGCTTGCTTAATATTGTGCACAGCATACAACCTCAAAACATTGTTCTTATTTTTTATTGGATTTATTTATTGTATTTTATTTATTAATGAAAATATTTCTGTTGAATTTTGGAGTCTTTGTTTTTATCCTTGTGGTATCGAAAATGGTATCAAGTATCAAATATTTTCCTTAGTATCTGTATCGAGTTGAAAAGTTTAGTATCGTGGCAACCCTAATATGGGGCGATCAGCCTCTCACAGCCACCTCCCGATCAGCAATCGTGAGGTCAGGAGAAAATCAAACATGTTTGATTTTCAGTCGACCTTCGTGAGCAAATCGCTCAGTGGGCATGCGCAAACAAGGACTCTTCTTCTTCCTTTCAGATGAAAAAAAAGAAGCATGGCGGGGGTGTGGGTGAAATGGAGTTCTTTCTGTAAAATTGACAGACCGTAGTAGAAACGTTTGATCAGCCATGTCTTTGTCCAAATACGTTGCCGCCTTTTCTTTTCAGGGCTTTCAGCACAAAATTGCAAAATTGCCAACGCAGGTTTAAGATTAAGACATAAATGCTTGACTAAACCCAAAGTCAGCCATTTAAATATACATTTCTAAAGAAAATATTTTGGGTGTGCTGAAGAGAAAAAAGGACAATGGAGGATATGGATAGATAAAGCGAAATGGACAAAGAGCCATCTCTTGGTGTGTCACTAACTACTCTAATAAAGGATAGGAATATAAGAAACTTTGAAATAACCTTTGGCAAAAGACTATTAATACAGTCTTTAGGAGTATTGCATGTGATTTACAAATATTGTGTGCAGCATTTGCAACAGGTGCAAAAGCAGTTTGACCCATATATCCTACCCTATTTAAATGAGAAAGTCATGTGTTTCCCTGGCAGCTCTGGAAAGGAGCATGGGGTAAAAGACGCATAGTTTAAAGCCGTGAAGTTTAAATTAATAATTAGATTAGAGACAGGAAAGAGGATTCTGTGGTGGAAGATATGTCCAAAGGCTGTTTGTGTATTTTTGAATCATGCGTATGCGTCAGTGCCCCCTTGTTAGCTAAAGTTCTCTACGATGGGAACGCCTGCGCCTTTAATTTTGTATTTCACCCAGAGAGGCAGCAAAGTACAGAGATTGCACCTAGTCAGCAGGAAATCTCCATTTCTCTGCCGGTGTTTTCACAGCAAGTTATATTTACAATTTGTTGGTGTGTTCTTACTACTGCTGCTACAACTTTATTACTTATATGATGCATAATAAAAAAAAAAGTACTACAGAATTTGACGTAATTTAACTGTCCTTTTGCTCATAAACACACACTTAGCTAGCTACTTTCTCTCCCACTTAAAGCTGAAGTCTGTAAGTTTTTAAAAATCACTTTTTTGTCATATTGGCTTAAACTGTCCCTATGCCCAGACAGCAGTACATGTGATATGTAACCTGTGAAAAAAAACTGCTTCAATTGGTCCAGCCTACTGGCTGTATTTCAATCTGGGAAAAATATTTCGGGACGAGACAAAACAACCAATCACAGCCAGAGGAGCGTCCGATGGAGTGTCAATCACAGCTCACACACGCTGAATCCCGCCCCTTCCCTCTCACCGGTGAACCTGCCGCTGCCGCCCGGCTGCTGCAGTCAGGAGGATGCGCGTGGAAGTCATGGCGGAGCAACAGCCACCAGCGAAAGAGAAACTGCCCTTACTGCCCCTGCCGACAACTGCTTACACGGCAAAGACTTCAAAAAAGAAGATGTCAATGGAAGAGCTGCCGCGTACGCTGCTTGGACGCTTCTGGTCGCATGCGGTAGCCGCGCAGATGCTGTGAGAGGGGTGGAGCTTGGAGGTGGGGCATGAGTGAAGCAGAGAGGGTGGGGGAGTGGCGTGAAACCTGTTTTTCTTCAAATTTTCAGTCGAAGTCTGCTCTCTTCTCAATGTAACAGACTGCAGCTTTAATTCAATTCAATTAATTTATATATAATTCATATATATATATATATATATATATATATATATATATATATATATATATATATATATATATATATATATATATATATATATATATATATATATATATATATTCAAAATATAAAATATAATTATTTTATAGCACCAATTCACAACTCATGTCATCTTTTATTTACAGCTCACCAGTTCTTACAGTCAAATAGATTCAAAGTTTTCTATCTAAGGAAAACCAGTTTATTGCATCGACTTACTCTCCTCTTTTTAACAATATTGAAAAAAGGTTTTCTTTTCTGGTTAAGTTTGTCAGGATTCTTTTCGGCCATTGATGCCCGAAGAAATAGCAAAAAAAATAGCCGCAGCAGCAAACAAGTGTAGGAGTACCTCTACTTTCGGCGGAATGGCAAAACGCTAGCCAAACAAAGTATGAATTGCGCTTGGAGCCTACGTAAATAACATCATGGCGCCATGTACGCAAAATGTTTAACTGACAAACAAGTAGCCAATCTAGTTTTCATGTTAATGTGTTGTAGGCCTCACGTCCATAACCATAAGTGCAAGAATGCCATCCATCTATTAAATCATTTTAGATTAATCTGCACACTTAATTTCTGATGAAAGTCCTCTTTCATACCTTTAAAATACAACCAGAATAACAACAATATTAACAATATTACTTCATAAGAATACACATTACCTACATGTTCTAGGGGAGCTTAGCTATACAAAAAAAGAGATCTTAAGATAGTACCACAATTTTGTGAATGACTTAATTAAAATCTATTATCTATCTATAAATGATATTCAAATTATCATTTAAATAGGCAAACCACAGCAATGTTATAGTAGCCTGTTTTTGTACTACCTTCAACCATATAGACTAATTTGTTTTTTGTTGTGCGTTTGTGTGTGTGTGAACATATGCATAGAAATAAATGTGTTTGTGTTTGGTGGTGTTGTTTTTTTGAATGTGGCAAGAACTGCAGAAGCCGCACTTCCCACAGAACCTGAGAGTAGCAAGGGACAGGTAGACCTGTCCTGGGAGGCTGCAGCAGGAAATCATTACCCCACAATGTATGTAATGATTTACATACATTGGATCA
The DNA here is from genome assembly GCF_016077235.1 of Cyprinodon tularosa. Lineage (NCBI taxonomy): Eukaryota > Metazoa > Chordata > Actinopteri > Cyprinodontiformes > Cyprinodontidae > Cyprinodon > Cyprinodon tularosa. Next base: position 523,229 of record NW_024038781.1, read on the forward strand.
TTGAGGTAAAAATATCCTTTTCATCTTTGGCTTTCAGGCAGAGGAAGCCAAAGACCTCAGGCCAACATTGACGGATATTTGAAACTGCACCACTTTGACAGGAGACTCATATCAAGGGAGTAAAAAATGATCCTCATCATATGATGCTGCCACCAACACGGTCATATTTAACTATTTTAATTCTGCTCTTTTATTTTGAACCAAAAGTAGTTTTTATATTCATGGCCAAAGTATTAAATGTTGTTTCATTACAGCATAACACAATTTATATTATGCTTCATGAATATATTTGGAGGCTTTTAGATTAATTATATCTAAATCTAGCCTGGCTTTGATATTTTTCATGATATTTTCATAAATCTGATGTCTAAGAAAGTCTTTTGAACCTTTCCTCTGATACATTTAGAAGATGAGACTCCGCTGATGCATTGGCACCTGCTTGCAGATCATGGTTTTGCTGTCAGGTATAGCCTCATGGAACAGCTAGACTTTATTAGGGACACTTTAAACAACTGCAAGTTTGGAAAATGACTGTAAATTCTGAACATAGCCCGAAAAAACCAGGTGTGACGGGTGAATACCAGTATGCAACCAGGTGGTAAAAATCACAGGAAACATTCAGAGTGGAAGGTGAAAAAAGTATTGAAACAACATTTAAAGTTATGTATATAAAACCTGGTACTGTAGCCTGTGTGGTGTGTGTAGACTTTCTTTTTTTCCCATATTTCATGATCAGATATAGATAGTAAGTATAAGAATAGCTTTAAAATATGTCTTCACTTGTTAAAAACATACAAGCAGTCAGTTAAATTGGTCACATTCATAATCATATAATGAAATTGTTCCATTTTTTTAATGGCCATATGGACTGGCAATCACCACTACAAACAAAGGCAGGGAACTCTGACTGAGGAACCATACTGTTCAGTTTGAGGCCTTTATGGAAACTAAAGGTAATGCATCGTAGTGGAAAAATGTTTCTCATTAGCCTTCCAGCAGCTGCATACTCTGCATTTATTATATGAAGGTTGCTCATTCATACAAACAATACTTTTGCCGCACATTTGAGGTTCGTTTACAACCGGCACGGAAAATCAATCTGCTCTGCCAACATGAAAGGTAAACAATGCTGCTTTTTTGTCAGGATATCCAAGTCAGGGTAGACTGAAGGCAAAATTTGTCCATTATCTGTACTTATCCAGAACATATCTTTCTTTCTTTACTCTGAATTAAAGACCTTAAGTGTTTTGGGTTGTAAAAACATAGAAAGAAGGTTGTTTTAAAATGTATATTTTGAATCCATATATATATATATTTATATTATTTGTTTGACTGTTCCTGCAAATCATGATCTTTTGAGATTTTATTAGCAGACGGATATGCGTCCATTAGCCCAGTTAAAGGAAAAAAACAATAACTACTTTTGGAAAATTTCTACACATACCATATGGCATAGCATATGGGAATATTTATCTACCACCTGACTTTGGCGAGGATAAAAACCAACATGCCATTGTTGCTATAATATAAAAAAAGGAGACATTGTTCCGTTTATTTAAATCATATGGATTACTGTAGAATAGAAAAAAGGTCTGGCGTTGAAACACTCAGCAAATTCAACTTTCAATAAAACAAACACATTTTTAGAACATATGTTGTGTTAGTATGGTCTACTTTAAAGTGGATACGATTCTGTGTCCTCAGCAAATAATGTGAAAAACACTAATTGTGTAGCTTAATATATGAACTTACATTTTTTATCTCCTCAGGCAATGGGTAAACTGGAGAAGAATGAAGAAGGGTCTTCATTTGCTCTTCTTCAGCAGGATTTGCCTCCATGGACCCCCTCTTGGCTTCTATAAGAAGCAGATTAGTAACGTGAAGGAATCTTTAGATGACAACCAACACATGCTGAACTATATTATAGATTAGCCCAATATTTTTTTTACAAAAGTAAGAATCTAAAACTTATTTATTGATTTGTAAAAAGCATTAAAAAGACTAAACACACCCAGGTCTTTTTATAACACAAAAAGTATTTGTACAAACAGTCTTAGATAGTAACCAAAGTGTCCGTTGCTTTTGGTACAGATAAAGGACATGATGTTCTACCCTGCAGTTTATGTGAAAATTGATTTGAACACTGTGATCACCACCCTGTAACAGCTCTGTTGTCTCACCTTTCTTTCTTTGGGATATGGAAAAGATTTGAGGGAATTAATGAAAACAGAATCTTAATAGCGTGTAAGATAAAAAAAAAATAAAATAAAAATACTTTTAGAGAACACACTTACCAGTGTGAGAAGAAAGGGTGGTTAAGTAATTGCATTTGGCTTCAACTAACGATTATTTAGCAAATCGATTAATCTGTCGATTATTCTTTTTCAACTAATAATCGGATAGACAAAGGTGTCTTTAACCCTTTAAAGCCCGATCCAAGAATAAAACAAAACAGAAAATTACTTTTTTTTGGTTTGAAGTACTTATTTGGCATTTTAACAAAATATGTAAAAAGAAAAAACAGAAATACATTTTTGATATTAATAATTTATTACTATGCGATAAGTCAAGATTATTTTTTGTGTAGTCTTCTGCCCTCTGTTATCAGGTATATCTGATTGTGTACAATAGGATTTTGAGCAAAGTTTTTACCATTAAATTATGCAAAAGGTGTCAGAAGCAAAACATTTCAGAAACCATATGTATTAAATACTGTATGATACATTTGGCATTACAGGGTTAAGAAGACTTTTCACAAATTAGCCAGGAGAATCAGGAGCATATCGACAGACGAAAAAGTATTTTTTTTTTATCTTAAATGCGACATTTTTACATATTATTTTTACAATTTTGGTATAAATGCTGTTTAAGTTGGGTTGCTCTGTCAGCTAAAGACACATTTTAGAGTCTTTATACTGCTGTTAATGATTAATCGATTTCTAAATTAGTTAAAAATTATTTTAATTATCGATCAATCACAAATGTTAGTTTCAGCCCTATTTGTAATATAATCGTAATTTTACAAAACACAGTTTTAAAATCACAGAGGCACTCAGTTTTGGTCACATCACATATAACAGGAGTAAGACACTGACTTTCTCACTCCAGTTTTTAAAGAGGGTTTTTGTCACCAAACAGAAGGGAAGAGGGAGTTGCATGTATCTCACAGATCCAAGCACACTATTAGAAGCAGAAACTCTCATGCAACAGTAACAGTAAAGTTCTGTGATTTTGGGCTGCGGACAAGCAAGTTTTCAAGGTCATAACAACAATGAAACCCTAAAGGGAAGCATCTACATACAGTGTTTCTAGGTTGAAACATTGTTTGAAATTGGCCGCCAGGGAAAGCTACTGGGAGTTAGTGTTCCATTTTACTGTCAAAAAAAATAAAAAATTATATGTGTGGACTCTTACCTTTTAAAAAAAAAAAGATTTCTATTTTTATACTTTTAGAAAATTCTTATGTATTTCCATGTTCTCTTATGTTGGCTAAATAGGCCAAACGAAATTATCCTGATAGCCACAATCTGTACATTCTTTTACTAAACTTAAAAAAATAATCATGTGAATACAACATTATTGGATGGATATCATTGATAATGTCATCTACAGTTGTAGTAGTACACTGTTTCAAAGTGATTTTTAAACAGATGTTGTGAGATTAATATGGTGTATATACAGGTGTATATAATCCGAACTGTATCTGCCTACACCTGTAGAGTTCAGAACCAAGACCCGATCCATTATCCATAATTACCCTCATTAAAAAGCTGGCCGGGACCACACGGACCCATAAAAAAGTGCAACCTTAATCAATGGTCAGGGTGCCTCATGCTCACTTCCAGTGCCCACTGCGCTCACATATTAACATTTGCTTTGTTGCTTAAAATTACTAAATTACTGTTATCTTTATATACTTGAATCAATTTTTTTTTTTTTAAGATTTAGAGTTAATAAATAATAAATAAGAAAATATAAGTTCCATTCATGCTTTAACTAGCTGTATGACACCTGCCTGCATTTTACAGGCAGATTTTCATAATTCTGCTTCACTGTATCTCTATTCTCCCACTTTGCAGAATCTGTTAGTTCAATTTCTAACGTTATGCTCTCTCTGCTTTTTCCCATAATAGCCTGTTCCTGTTTGGCTGTGATTCCATCCTGGAGAGAAATATCAGCTGTTCTGCTGCCATCGAGACCTTTGTTTATACATGTTTGAGATCTGCCTGTTTTTCAGTGTAGTCCTGTTTCTCTGACTGTGACTGGCTGGATGTGCTCTCTTCATCCTCTGACATGGGAGCCAGCTCGGTGCTCGTCTGCCTGGCTGCGTGTTTCCTGGCCGGGGCCGCCTTTTACAGTTGCTTTTCGTATCTCTGCTTCTGTCTCCTTGAACCCCAGTCGGCCTCGTTAGATGGCCGCTCACACTGAGCCTGGTTCTGCTGAAGGTTTCTTCCTGGTAAAACTGAGTTTTTCCTCTCCACTGTTGCTGCAAGCATGCTTAGTGTGAGGGATTGCATTCGAGTCAATGAGTCGATGCAATTAACTGGTTTTCCTTAGATAGAAAACTTTGAATCAATTTGACTGTATGATCTGGTGAACTGGAAAGTGCCTTGAGATTACGTGTTGTGAATTGGCGCTATATAAATAAACTGAATTGAATTGAATTTTGTTCATTTATATCCGTGCCCACACCCGTAAAATAATAAGGGGATTTTTTTTTCTACCCGTAGATGTATGTTTTATATGGGTACCCTTCAGATACCCACAGGTACTGGACCCACTGCAGGACTCTGGTGTATAGTCCCAGTTTTAAAACACAACCATTTTCTGACACGGACTGTTTTAGTGTTGTTGGCCAGAAAACTGCCAACTGAAAGAAGTAAAGGTGCTAATATGGTTAGCATCTGCAGATCAAATTCCATTTAAAGAAATACGTTTTTAAAAAATGTAATCATCAATTTAATACGTCTTTTCTCATAACTATCCTCCCTTTAAAAGCAACTAAATTTGAACGAAATAAATCAACGTTTTGGTGTATAGCATATTAATGAAATCCTGCACAACTTGCTTTAGCATTTCAACTTTTTTTTTTGTAGTCCCATTATTGTAGAAACAGAAATGCTGAGTTTTTTTTAAAGAACATATCAAACTGTTTGTTCACAATCATTAGAAATAAAGAAGATTTTTCTTTAACTGTGTATTGCAGTCTTTTTATAGCTTATAGAAAGCTATAAGCTTTTCTTTTTTTCTACTGCAAAGAGAAAACAAGCTTTGAATAAAGCTAATGCGCAATGCGCAATTTGGTGTAACAGTGGCTTTAAGTGTGGTCCAGAATCTGACCACGGGAGCAAGTAAGTCGTGAGAGGAAGTTGAGCCTGGCCTATTTCTGTCTATCTGCTTGTGCACATTCTCAGGTTATTCAACCATCAGCATTTTTTCAGTGAATGGAAAAGCACTGGCAAAACATCAGATGGAAATAGAGTGAGACAATATTGCTGAAATGTACATATATGCAAATGAAGCAGTCAGCAGTAAAGAGCAAGCAGGACAGGCGAGTCCAGAAAATCTGGACATTTACTTTAATATAAACGGTCACACTGGCTTCTGCAATAAGGTCTTCTACATTCACATGCCAGCACAGACACACAAACTAAACCCAGTGCTCACCAACTCTAATATCCTCATAGGGCCCCCCTGCTGTTGCTGGGCTCCACATTTAAAGCACAGCTTAGATCTTCAACTGCTGGTTCACAGAGCACAGATAAATTAGTTACGCTTAGTGACTGCAGTAAGCCAGACTGTCATTTTAGATGGATTCAAAGTTGAAGGGCTGATTTTGCATTAAAACTTTTCCTCTGTGATATTGTCTGTTTTAGTATGGAACCATTATGGAACCATTAGGGAACAGAAAACAGGCACTGGGGGGGGCGAAGATAGGTCCTCCTGCCCGGGATGCGTCACAATTTACCCATAAAAATAAACGGCCATTTGAAACTCACTTTCATCATGACCTGCAAAGCTATTCATACCTTTTTTTATGTTTAGTCAAACTATAACAACAGGCTGCAGTGTATTTCATTGGGATTTTATGTTACAGTCCTGCACTTCAGAAGTGGATGGAAACATAGCTTTTCAGTTTTATTTATTCATTTATTTATTTATTTATTTATTTTTATGAATAAAAACATAGGTGTGTAGTGACTATGCATCAAGTGGTATTTTGTAACAGCCAGCTTTATGAAGACCAAGTAATGCAGCAGGAAGATCAGGGATACAGTGGTGGAGAAGTCTAAAGCATAGATGGTTATAACTTATGAAACAATACACCAAGCTTCAAACATCTCAAAGCCAACATTACTATCCTCCAGAAATGCAGCAAATATGTCATATCAGCAAAGTGAAGGCAGTCTGGTCTGTCTAAATCAACAGGTCTAGGTAGGAGATTATTTTTAAGACAAGCTGCTTGGAAGGAACTGGAGCAGCTGCAGAGATCCTGCTCAGGTGGGAGAACCAGTCAAGAGGTCAGCTTTTGTAAACCCTGACAAACATTTAGCACAAGCACAAGGTACACTGGGGAGATATCAATAAAATAAGCCATGTTTGTTCACATGCAAAATGCTATGTGTTTGAAAAACGTAATAAAACTCATACATACTACAAACACTTCGAAGTACTAGGTTTTAAATGCAAAAAACACACTTCTGAGTATGTTTAAGCATCTATATGAAGTTAACAAACGAGTTTTTGCTTGTCTTCTTAATTAAACGAAACGCCAAAAGTTCAATTGAGCAGGGGAAATGGGGCAATTGCTGATAAACCTGACACAAAATCTCAAAGATTTTATTAAAACGAATCAATGCGCTCGATAAAAAAACATTTTTTTTTGTCATTTTGTTAGTTAGGAATTGTGTCAGTTTGACTCCTGTGTCTATATGCTTAAAAAAACGAAATAAAATACGACCTACCCATATTTACTGCGAGTCCTGCTGGGAAGACGCAAAAAAAAAACTCCGAAAAAAAACCCAGAATAAGTAGCCAGCACGGCTCCTCCGCGCCGTTGCTATGGTTACGACGTAGCTAAAAGACGATGAGTGACGTAAACACAGGACGTTATGTTTTCACGAGAGTAAAAACAACAGCTTTGATTACTATTGCTACTTGATTTCTGTCTTAATCTAATTACACAGCAAAGTTTTCCCTTTGTGTTGTTTTGAGTTTTTGATTGTTTTTAACTAAGATATTTTCCTTAACGTTGCTACTAACGTTACAAACATGCATATACAGGGACTATTTTATGTTGCAAACTCAATCCATCTGAGTCTTTTTGTGAGTGTGTTATTGTTTATAAATTTATATAGCATTTCTGTCACTACTGGGCTGAAGAAGTGATACATAATGAATTTAAAGGTATTTCCATATAGGCTGACTGTGCACAAAAAAATAATTATTTTATCCAACTAGGTTTGTTCTTCAGTTTTAATGCTATACAAATAAATTTCACTTTTATAGATATTATATTACAAATGTAATTTTCAGTTTCTTAATGCCTCTTAAAACAACCAGCAAAAAAGGAGAGTGTGTTCACAAAAGCTGATATTTGGAGGGCTAGAAGTATCTTTTTTTTTTCTACATACTTCTACGTGTAGTGAAGAATTAAGTTAGCAATTTAATTCTTAACACAAATGAAAAAAATATATCATCACAAATTTTTTTTATTGTAATCCTTAAATTTATATTTTTTAATGGACCCATATGTAACATGTATTTCAATAACTATTATTTACAAGACAGTCTAGTATGTTTATACACCAACGGAAAATAAATATTTCAAATAGATGTTTAATTTTTTTCTTGGAGGCCTAAACATTTATTTTTTTCTTAAATACATATAATTTTACAGCTTTAAAGCTATTTTGACTTGAAAATGTTTACAGACAAATACTATTGTTACTGCTAGGTAATACAAGATTTCCTTTGGCCAATAATTTGAAATTTAATAAAACAAAGTAATCACTCTGAAATTGGTGTGGAAGCTGCTCATATTACCCTCTTGAGCAGCAGTTAACCCTCAAACAACTGCTTTATTGTCAGGGAATGGGAGCCTCAGTTGGTTCATTACTTCAATTTTATGCCTTGGCAGCTGGAGGCTTCACATGGGCCTCAGTAGACACCAAAGGAACAAACCTTTGCATGGAAAAGTGACAGTGCATCTAACAGATAAAGTGAAGGAGGTCATCAAACGACTACAGAGAAATCATACTAATAATCCCACTGATCATTAGATAATGTCAATCAAACAGGTTTCCAGATTGTGTGAGCTTTCCAGGAAACAGGCAAAACCATGAAGTCAGGCTATGTGACCTGAAAATGCTTTCATGCTTTGCCTGAGATGTGCATTTAATTCATTCTCTCAGAAGTAATGTGAAAGAGCAGGCAGACATTCCTGTAGGGGCTGTTTCAGGGCAAACTGATTCACGGAACTGGGGGCCTAACAAATGTTCCCTTTTGCCCTTTAATGTGTCATTAGTAGTTAATAGCTTCCCTCTACAAAGAGGTCTTTGTACTGTATCATTGTAAAATGGCATGATCTAATTTTATTGCAGGTATTTGGGATTTTCTTTTCCCTATTTTTCATCTATTTTGTTTTCTATTTTTTCTGAGAGATAGATGTATGACTTCATTTGGGATGCGTGTTTGACTATTTATGGACCGATCAATGAACCGTGCTGTCTCTCTCATGCAAATTGCACCCACTCAAATAAGGCCCACCTTCGGTTCTGTATTGTTTGTCCTCCATCAGCGGCAGAAACTCATTCATGAACATGACGCGAGATGGAAGTAAAATGTGTTCAATATCAGAAGATGAATCTTCAACCCCTTTGTATGTAAATCTTTCCTTGTGCATGTGAAACTGATCAGACCCCAGTATTTTAAAACATGTTAGAGGTTAATTATGAACAAAAGTCTTTTTATTGTGGAGATGTCAAAGTTTATCACAGTTTGTCCTTTTGGTTTTTCTCACATTCCACTAATTGAATTTAATCATTTCACTAAAAACTATTCAGACCAGCTTTTACCCAGTTAAGATCATTTCTGAGAGTTGTTTTGAAAAGCAAAAACTAATTAGTGCTTCATTTTTTCAGTGAAGCCACTAGACTGTGTTTTGCACGGTGTCTGTGGCCAAGGCAAATTAACCTAATTTAGTAAGGTGCATCCAGTGTTTTAGGGGCACGGAGCCCGCAGGGACCAGGAGTTTGGCTCGTATTGAGTCTGTTTCCGGCACGCTATGCTGTGTGGGCAAGTGCATAATGAACAACGCTGAGTGCAAGCTTGCGTGCATGTGTCTAGTAGAGGGAGGGACGGGAGGGGGAAGGGCTATAGTCAATAGGGTGTGTGTTTTTGTTTGCGTGTGCCTGACCAGAATTAGGGGAGTAGGGGTGAAAATGACCCACTAATCTCTTTTGGCATGAAATGAGTAATGTTGTTTTGTTTGACATATTTGGACCCTTAGGGACACACTCATGCACAGTACACTTCCCAAAATCAGGATTCCTCAAACAGAGCTGTTAGTGTCTTCAGTGGGGATTGTGTTATTTGGTCTCACAAGACCAGCTCACAAGTTAGCCCGCCTCTACAGCTACTATTGAAAACAACTGCTGCTACTCACGCTTATGTGAGGTCATTAAACAATGCACAATCTGTGGACCTGGTACAGGTCCATCCAGAGGAGCCTATGGGGTGAGGGGCCAAAATTAGAAATCAGTTTACACTCCTGCTAAAGGATTTTATTAGAATAACACTAATTCACAAAATATTTTACAGCAAAGATTAAATTCAGGATGGTTAAAACTCCGTTTATATCAATCCTTTCCAAGCCAATCCAGCTTTTTATATATATGTATTCACATTCATTTACATAAATTATAATCCTAATTATGATGAATTACAGTCAAATTCACTGGATCATTTAATAGTATGTTGTGGAAAAGTTATCTGTTTCAGAAAGTGTAATTAATTGCATTGACACAAACTCGCTCCTTCAAGGTTAATCACAGTGGAAAGTAACAAGATCCTTTGAACTAGAATAAACCTCCAACTTAACCAGGCTCCAGTCTACCTCAGTGTTACCTCCATATGAGAATTGTAGCTAAGCTATACACAGAGGCACTGAGCCAGGATTATTCTCTAAAACCCCTTTACCCCGGGCCAAAAAACCTGTTTGAATCTGTGAACAATCTGCTAAGTGGCAGTGGGAACCGCTCGACAAGCGATAAAATCGCCTCGGCTCTGATCAGCATGCAGATGGAACATCAGAGCTGGTGTTACGACTCTGTTTACATCCAATAAACGTGGCAAAGCACTGGTAAGAGGGATTCAGACAGATAAAAGAGCAAAATAATAAAGCACAATTACAACGCCCTGGCTTCCTTACATGTTGCTCTTCATTGTTTACTTTCCTGATTTCTTTTGCACTGGTGACACCATCAGCGCTAACCCTGGAACTCCAGAGCAGGTGTTACGACTCTGTTTACATTCAATAAACATGGCAAAGCACTGATAAGAGGGATTTGGACAGATAAAAGAGCAAAATAATAAAAGACAATTATAACGCCCTGGCTTCCTGACATGTAGCTCTTCATTGTTTACTTTCCTGATTTCTTTCGCACTGGTGACACCATCAACACTAACCCAGCATAATGGTGTCACCAGATACGCAACAACAGGGGGAAATAGCTTTCCAGCAAGGGGTTAGACACAGCTGTTTTTGCCAATGGGAAGAGAGCCAAATGCCGATTGTTAGGAGGTCAACCCATGTTTGAAAAACATGCGTTAACCTGGTATTTTCAGTGGGAAAGCGGGTTAACACATGCGTGTGTAGCAGCAATAGCTCAGTCAACACCTTTAAAGAGACATGTAAGTTTTTACTAAAATAATATCTTTAAAATAGCCTTTTTATTTGACCCTTTTATCAGCCCCGATGCAGCCATTATCCTGTAGCCTATTTTTTTCTGAATTTATTTCCTTAAGTTCCCACAGTGTTCCCACAGTGTTCTGTAGATGTAACACCAAGAGTGTCGGCGTTAAATGGGTTTATCTAACAAATAATCAAAGCATTAGCCCCAGATTCCACATACTCCGTCAGCGCTCCGCTCCGCCCCGCTGACGTACGTCGTGCGGAGCGCTTGTCTTTCTTGTAAATCAATGAGAGCTGTTCCACATCCACCACTACTCCTCCGCACGTCTCCGTCCACGTACGTATTCTCCGCCCGTCACCGACAAAATACGGAGCCGATCTATTTTTTACTCTGCTCCGGTCCGGCCAGGTCAAGATCCGCAATTGCAATCGCACCAAAAAGGAAGAAGAACATCGAGAAATTCCGGTTCGTCAAATTAAAATATAGCAGCAACAGATCGGTGACTAGAAATTATAACATAATTCTTATATTCTTATTCCGAAAAAACTAACACCGTTTATTTAAAAGATTGGATGCAAACTATTGGTTATTCACCAACCAGGAAGCAGATTTCTCATCTCGATCAAAATATTTATTTTATACCGAGGGGCTTAAAGTTTAATCAAATCTAGTCAAAAAAAACCTTCTTATTAAAGCAATGGATGAAGAGATGCTGAGTTTGGGAGTAGAGAACAAACAAAGTTCATTCAAAGAAAGCGGTTTTTAATGATCCTAGTTATCCCGGTTACAAAAATCTACAACAAAAAAATATTTGGGCAGAAACTGAACATATGCTGGATGCTGATGGGATTTTTTTAATATGCCATATTAAATTAAGCGTTCACAGGGTTCATACAGGAAAGAGTGACTCTTAATTTAATGCTATTTTAATGCTATTAGAAATTATCTTAATGCCATCAACAAGTACCATTTACACAAGTTATCAGTGTACATGAAATATGAAGGAGCTGTAAGCACAGTTCCATGACTCTTGTATGTATGTAAACACACACACACACACACACACACACACACACACACACACACACACACACACACATATATTTATATATATATATATATATATATTTTTTTTATTTTTTTTTTCTAGCTTTTTCTCCGCCAGGAGCTTCCTTTCCGAACATACGGCTTTATGATCTGTTCCACGCAAATTAATTGCGATATAATATATCTGACGAAATTGTTTTTATAAACATTTTTTATTAAAGAATTATAAATGCCACGATAAACATATTTAATTAATTTTAGTGCCAATTAAGGCCTTAATTAAAAAAAAAATTGTGAATTGTAATTATTTTTAATGATCCACGGAAACCCTGGTTCATTTCCGCATATTTTGCTGCTTTGAATTGAATCATCTCGCGCATGCCCTCTACGATCTCCAAGGAACTGCTTTGCGCAGGCGGGGCGGAGCGGAGCGCTGACGGAGTATGTGGGATTTCGGGGTTACTGTCAAGATGGATTTTGTGACCGGCATCTGGCTATACTCCAACACAAACGGCAACTCTATAATACAAGCAGAAGCTATGAGAACGAACAAAAGAGTTCTGCAGAAAAGTATTTTGGCCACAAGTGGCAATATCATCAGAGAACTCCATAATGCCTCGTTTGCATGGAAAAACACACAGCTAAACATAGAAGGATTGAGCCAGGAATAGTTTTTATAAGAAAGAAAAACAATGAAAGGCAACAATAGGTTAATTAATCCATTAGTTCACGTGAAAGACAGCTAAACTTGAAAGCACTGATTCAGGTATACGCTTTGTGCAAAAGCAAAACAGAGGCAACACATTCAAATCTTTTATAACTGCTTTTGTGGCAAAAACTTTACATAAAATTGACGTACTGGAAGAGCAAAAACATATATAAATATCTATAAATATAAAGAGAGTGCAGATAGACAGGTCAATGGCTCCAATTGGGAAAAGACATACACAGAATCACAGGATGGAAATTATAGGAAGAAAACTAACAGATCAATATTATAACACACACTAAGGGATTCAACTATGGGTTCTGGCACTAAAAATCAATCACTAGGATCCCTCTAACATGAGCTAAGCCAGATGGATTCTGTGTAGTATTTGAACTGAAGTTAAAAAAAAGCTCCTGTTGAAAGTGTTCACTATAGGGAGGGACTTTGAATACAAATCTTCAAGGTAAATCAAGTGTCAATTGCCTTCATGTCAAGCTTTTAGCCAATCAAAGCAGCAGTAGCAGCAGCTGCGACATATCAAATTCTTTATTTTATTTTATTTTTTTCACAAAAAAAAGAAGGAGAGGGTATTCCAGGTTTGATTTGTTGGGTTTATTTTGCTTCAGCTTTCCACCTCTGGTTGATAAGTTGATATCTGTTGGGAGCTGGAGAAATTCCACCTTTCTCCAGCAGAGTCCGCCGTGGATCCTCTGAGGGAGCCTCCTGCACAGCTGCAGCTCGTCAAGATCATCAGAGGATCCACTACTTAAGCTGTCTTCAGACCTTGCCTCAACGCCGCAGTGTTGTTCCAGCTGGTCAGCGCTTAAGCCTAGATCCTCAGAGTAATTCGATGACTTTGAATCCAGCTAGGATTCTAACCCCTGTGTCTGTTTTCCAGGAAACCTGTGCCTCCTCTGTGAAAGCTCTGGAAGAGCTAACCTGCCGAGCCGACCCTCTGAGCCAAACCTGAAGATTCACAGAGAACCTCCAAGCAGCTCTGGACTAGAGGTGGGAAACCCAAAGCCAAGGTCTGTTCAAATTACACTGCAAAAAATCTAAATCTAAATAAGTAATTTTTTCTTAAAATAAGTGCAGTTGTTCTTGAATTGAGAAACTAAAAGAGACATTTTGCCAATGGAACAAGACAATTTACACTTAATATAAGAAAACACAATTGCATTGTCTTATTTCAAGTGCATATTACCTAATTATCTTATTTTAAGACTAAAAATACTCATTCCATTGGAAAAACTATCTCATTTACCTGCTCAAATTAAGGGTAAATACACTTAATTTAAGAAATTTTTTACTTATTTCTAGATCGTTTTTGCAGTGTAGAAGTGAGACGCTGAAGCAGCTAACGGACTCTGCTGATGAACTCTTCTCCAGAACCAACAGTGACTCTCCCAAAGCTAACCTCAAGAACCCTCAAGGTACAATCTGTGAACGTCTGGAAATCAAACCTCTGTTGGCAACGCTAACTGAACTGTCTCTGACGCAGACTCCGGTGAACCAGAATCCAGGCCCCGAACCAGAACCCGTATATTCAGTGTGCTTGTGCATTAATAAAACTGTTAAACTTTCATCCTTGTGTCCGTCAGTGGTGTTCTGCATTCTTGGGTCGCTTTCAGTGAACCCATCATGACAGAACACTGCGGCCAAACTCAAGGCCCAGCAGATCACCTCACCCGTCGACTGGAGGAGCAGGATGCCCAAATTCAGGGACAAACCCAAACGCTTCGTGAGTTATACCGTCTAGTTGACACTCATAACCAAATGCTACAGAGCTGTCCTAATTATCTGAACAGCGCTAATGCTGTCCCACAACCATTTCCGGGTCCAGTTCCACCTCCGAGGTCACCAGCTGTGACATCATCAGAGTTCCGTCCTAGTCTCCCAGAAAGATTTTCTGGTAACATGAAAGATTGCAAAGGATTTTTATTTCAATGTCGGTTGATTTTTCAGAACTCCCCTGGCTGTTTTTCCACGGATCATAAGAAGATAACTTTCATTCTCTCGCAGTTAACAGGAAGAGCCTTAGAATGGGCTCAGGGAAGATTTGCCGCTGACGATAGCTTAAATTGCTACTACTCTGATTTCATTTCTGAATTTACCCAGGTATTCAACCAAGATACTGATCAAACTATTGATTCCAGAGCTCTTTTCAATCTTAAACAGGGAAACTCTTCGGTGGCTGAATTTTCTATTAACTTCCGGGTTAAAGCGGCAGCTTCCGGATGGAACCAAAGCGCCTTAAAGGGAGCCTTTTTCATGGCATTAAACGAGCACATTAAAGATGAACTCGCAACCCTCGACGAACCTGCTACCCTCGAAGATTTAATTCGCCTCTCCATCAGATTAGATAATAGAATTCGAGCCAGAAACAGTTCTAAGAAGCAGGGTACATTTTCTTCTGCCTCACATAACGTTACTGTTTGTTCTCCCTCTACAGAGCAGCTGCCCATTCAGAGGCCTAAGCCCCAGTCTCTACCGTTGCCCGTTCAGGCCTCTCATTCGGGCGAAAGGGATGTCGAACCCATGCAGGTGGGACACACCAGGCTCACTCCAGAGGAGAGACAAAGGCGTTTTCTAAGCAAACTATGTATCTACTGTGGTGAGAGTGGACACTTCATTGCTTCCTGCCCGGCTAAATCAAAAGCCTGGGCCCGCCAGAGGATCTGAGGAGTCTGGCGGGCCAAATAAACACTAAGAAATCTCCTCGACTGTTGCTGCTTGCCACACTTTTCTGTGCTAACCAGAGCCTCTCCTTCTCAGCATTTATCGACTCAGGTTGTGAATGTAACCTTATCGATTCAAACCTCGTCCAGCAACTCCAAATCGAAACCATTCCCCTGACTCAGCCTCTCAATGTATCCGCTATTGACGGAAGAAGACTCCATCAAGTTACCCACCAAACTCAGCCCCTCGAGCTACTTCTGTCAGGTAACCACCGAGAGACTATAACATTTTTTGTTTTTCCCTCTGCATGTTCCCCGCTGGTGCTCGGTTTCGAATGGTTGGAGAAGCATAATCCTCACATTAACTGGACTAAACGTCACCTGGAATCATGGTCCATCTCATGCCACAAGACATGCCTTCGTTCTGCTGCCCCCTTGGTGGGGTCTCCTAGAGGTGGGGGGGAGATGGACTCTCCTGACCTTTCTTCAGTTCCCTCTGAGTACCATGATCTAGCCCCAGTCTTCAGTAAGGTCAGTGCGACGTCCCTACCTCCACACAGACCATACGATTGCGCCATTGAACTTTTACCTGGTGCTCCTTTACCTAGCAGTAGATTGTATAACATTTCTAAGCCCGAGAGAGAAACAATGGAAAAATACATCAACGAATCATTTGCTGCTGGAATAATTCGCCCTTCATCTTCTCCATTGGGCGCCGGGTTCTTCTTCGTGGGAAAGAAGGATGGTTCCCTGAGACCTTGTATTGACTACCGAGGTTTGAACCAGATCACTATTAAAAACAAATACCCACTGCCTCTTCTTTCCTCTGCTTTTGAGCCCGTACAGGGAGCTACTGTATTTTCTAAACTGGATTTAAGAAACGCTTATCATCTCCTTAGGATCCGTGAAGGCGACGAATGGAAAACTGCTTTCAAAACACCCTTGGGCCAATTCGAATATCTTGTTATGCCCTTTGGTCTAACCAACGCTCCAGCCTGCTTCCAGGCCCTCGTTAACGATGTTCTAAGACTTTCTCAACGTATTTGTTTTCGTGTACATTGATGACATTCTCATTTACTCCAAGGACCTCGAAGAACATAAGAAACATGTCCGTCTTGTTTTACAGAGACTGCTGGAGAACAAACTGTTCGTGAAAGCCGAGAAGTGTGAATTTCATCAACCTTCAGTCACCTTTTTGGGGTTTGTGCTCGAGGGCGGCCAGGTTAAACCATCCGAGGACAAGATTAAGGCAGTTTTAGACTGGCCAGTTCCAGAGAACCGCAAACAACTACAAAGGTTTTTGGGTTTTGCTAACTTCTATCGTCGATTTATCAGAAACTACAGCCAGACCGACCTTCCATTAACTTCTTTGACCTCTGTCAAACGCAGTTTTCAGTGGACTCCCGAGGCTCAAGCAGCATTTGAAAAATTAAAGTCATTATTTTCCAGAGCACCAGTCCTCATGCAACCTGATCCAGCTAAGCAATTTATCCTTGAGGTGGATACTTCAGATTCCGGTGTTGGAGCAGTCCTATCCCAGAGACTAGACTCAGATCAGAAGATACACCCCTGTGCTTTCTTTTCCCGTAGGCTTTCTTCTGCTGAGCAAAATTATGATGTGGGTGACCGAGAACTTCTGGCCATCAAACTGGCGTTGGAGGAATGGAGGCATTGGCTGGAGGGAGCTGAGCACCCGGTTCTTGTATGGACAGACCACAAGAACCTGGCTTACATCCAGTCAACCAAACAAGCTAATCCCCGCCAATCCAGGTGGTCAATCTTCTTTTCTCGGTTTAACCTAATCATCTCCTACAGACCCGGATCCAAGAACGTGAAGCCCGATTCTCTCTCTCGTCTCTACTCCGTCGATCATCCCGAGACACCTGAACCTGTTCTTCCGGCTACCTGTACAGTGGGAGTAGTCAACTGGGAAATAACTGACCTCATCAACTCAGCCCTGGCCACTGAATCCGATCCAGGTAACGGTCCCCCTAACCGTACCTATGTTCCATCTTCCGTCAGGTCCCGTCTCATCCAGTGGATGCATGCCGCCAAATTCTCTGCTCATCCAGGAGTCAGTAGAACAGTAGCTCTCATCTCCAGACGCTTCTGGTGGCCAACTCTCCACAGGGACGTAAAGGAGTATGTGTTGGCTTGCCCCACATGTGCCCGTAACAAAGCCTCACACCAACCTCCTTCTGGCCTGCTTCAACCACTTCCTGTTCCCTCGCGTCCCTGGTCCCATATCGCCATCGATTTCGTCATCGGTCTCCCTGTCTCTCGAGGTATGTCCACCATATTCACTATTGTTGACCGTTTCTCGAAGTCCTGCCATCTTATTCCCCTCAGAAAACTTCCCACGGCCTTCCAGACAGCCCAGCTTCTCATCAAGCATGTTTTCCGGTTACACGGCATTCCCCAAGAGATCCTCTCGGACAGAGGCCCGCAGTTCATCTCCCAGGTCTGGAAGGCTTTCTGTTCTGCTCTCGGCTGCAAACCCTCTCTCACCTCTGGTTACCACCCCCAATCGAATGGTCAGACTGAGCGTATGAATCAGCAATTGGAATCCACCCTTCGCTGCCTCACGTCGAACAACCCCGTGGACTGGAGCCAATTTCTTCCATGGATAGAATACGCCCATAACTCCCTCAGATCTGCATCCACTGGACAATCCCCTTTTCAGGTCAGTCTTGGCTATCAACCACCTCTTTTTCCCGCAGACGAGAGAGAGATTTCGTTGCAGTCCGTCAACCATCACATCCGCCGTTGCCAAAGGATCTGGAGGGAGACCATCGCCACTCTCAACCAGTCTACAGAATCCACTAAGCGCTTCGCCGACGCCAGGAGACGCCCAGCCCCCGAGTACTCCGAAGGCCAGGAGGTATGGCTGTCCACTCGAGACATCCCCCTCCTCGAGCCCTCTGTGCCCACCGTCCGACTCCCCACCACCCGCCCTGGAGGTCGATGGACATCCGGCCTTCACGGTTCGTCGCATCGTGGACTCCCGTCGACAAGGTCGCGGATGGCAGTACCTCGTCGACTGGGAGGGCTACGGACCGGAGGATCGCTAGTGGGTTCCAGGCTCGTACATCCTCGATCCGGCCCTTATCGAGGAGTACGAGCGTTCCTGCCCATCAACCTCTTCCGGACCGCCAAGGGGCGGTCGTTGAGGGGGGGGGTACTGTTGGGAGCTGGAGAAATTCCACCTTTCTCCAGCAGAGTCCGCCGTGGATCCTCTGAGGGAGCCTCCTGCACAGCTGCAGCTCGTCAAGATCATCAGAGGATCCACTACTTAAGCTGTCTTCAGACCTTGCCTCAACGCCGCAGTGTTCAGCGCTTAAGCCTAGATCCTCAGAGTAATTCGATGACTTTGAATCCAGCTAGGATTCTAACCCCTGTGTCTGTTTTCCAGGAAACCTGTGCCTCCTCTGTGAAAGCTCTGGAAGAGCTAACCTGCCGAGCCGACCCTCTGAGCCAAACCTGAAGATTCACAGAGAACCTCCAAGCAGCTCTGGACTAGAGCTGGGAAACCCAAAGTCAAGGTCTGTTCTAATTAGAAGTGAGACGCTGAAGCAGCTAACGGACTCTGCTGATGAACTCTTCTCCAGAACCAACAGTGACTCTCCCAAAGCTAACCTCAAGAACCCTCAAGGTACAATCTGTGAACGTCTGGAAATCAAACCTCTGTTGGCAACGCTAACTGAACTGTCTCTCACGCAGACTCCGGTGAACCAGAATCCAGGCCCCGAACCAGAACCCGTATATTCAGTGTGCTTGTGCATTAATAAAACTGTTAAACTTTCATCCATGTGTCCGTCAGTGGTGTCCTGCATTCTTGGGTCGCTTTCAGTGAACCCATCATGACAATATCAAATAATTCACTGCGTTTCATGGGTCCAAAACATTTCTGTATTGAGGTTAATGCATCTGTTGGTTTCTGGGAAGATGTATTTTTGGGAGTTTGTGAATTCACAAATCTTGTGACAATTCATCCAACTCACCCTTCCAGACACCCATCACACATTAAGTCCATATGGTGGTCACTGCTGAATCTCCAATGACTTGGAACTGAGTGTTTTTACATTAAACTGAGCATATATCTAGCACAGAATTACACCAAAAATTAAATAATCGATTTTAAATTCATAAACATAACCACATTGCTTTATTCACTGCAGTCACAGGCCTTCGAGGCCTCAAGCAGAACAACAGAGCCCTTGAAGCCCATTCACAGTTTACCGTTGGAAAATGAACGTTTTTTTTTCTAAGTAATAAAAAGAAAAACATCTCCCAAGCCTCTCAATGGTTGGTTCTAATGGCTAAGAACTTCTGCTACACCTTATAATTTGGGACTTTATACAGTGAAACAGAAAACATGTTTGTTTTATCTTCCTCCTTTGGATAATCAATGTGCTAGTTTCCCTGCCAGAACATTTCTAACTCAATTCGGCAATTTTTTTGTTTTTGATCATTTATCATATCTTATTGGTGAGCAGTAGAACAAAGGAACAGCATTTCAACAATTTTCTTCTTGTAGAAAAGCTACCTGATTACTGCAAAGAAAAGGGAATTTGAAAAAGCTAGTGTGAAAGTAGCTCACGCCACTCAATGTTTTGCATTATTTGTAAATCTGCAGTAGTTCTTGCTGCCATCTGAGGCCAGTAGTGAGCAGCAGGATTTTCAGGAGCTTCACAAGGAGGATTTTTACCTATTACGCCATGTACTGTAGAAATTAAATCTGTCATGATGTGCTCAACACTGTCATTATGAGTTCCTCTGAGTTTATTTGTTGTATGACCTTTTTCTTTTTTTACTAAGGGCTTTATTTTATAAGTCTGCAGCTATATATATAGATATATGTATATTCTTTTCTTTATTTCTGCTTAGACATTTCAGAGTTCCTGCACGTATGCTTTTCTGTCTTTTTACTTATCTGAATGTCTATTAAATGCTTGTGCTTATGTGTATCAGAGAGAGTGTGCATATGCCTTGTGTGTGCGCAGGATGGATTTGCATGAGAGCCTGTGGGGTGACCCTGCTCTCTCACGCCAAGGCTTCTGTGGAACAAATAGGACTAGTCGGATGTCGTGACAGCACTCACATCAGTTTAAATAAGACTGCTGTGCAGCAGTCCTGTGTGTGCGCGCATGTGCATGCACAAGTGTGTGTGAGTGGGTGTGTGCTCCTGATTTGGCGTCAGAGTGAGGACCATTTGTAGCAAAGTAAGAGTATTTTTGCTACCAGATAAGTTTAGGACTAAGGTGTGAATTGAAATTAGATGATTTAGGTAAGGTATGCCTGCTAATGGTTAGTTTTAAAGGCGTTTTAAAGATTAGGGCATTGAAACTGTTGAAAATGTTTGAAAATCAATGGGAGTCGATGGGAGTCAACACACGGTCCTCACTTCATATAGAAAGACGGAAATATGTGCCTGCGTGTGTGTTTGTGCGTAAGCAGTCAGTCAGGCATGCACTTGGTCAGGAAAGCTTTGCAGGGCTTTGAATGAGTGTCTGAGTGAGTGCCTGCTAGTGTGAGGGGAAGGCTGTGTGTTTGAGCCAGGGAGCATGCAATATCTTGTGAGGTTTTAAGTTCTGTGAGGAGGAAGACAGCAATATTAACAGTTTAATGAGCTCAGCAGGGTTCACACGCACTGACACTGAGGCCAGACAGCTCCACAGAGAGTTTTTTTTTTTTTTTTTGTGGGAAAGGAACAGGTTTGTCTCGTAGAACCAACCTTCCTTTTTTAATAAATGAAAACTGTCATGAGGTTAAACAAAGTTCAACTTCAAATATACCATTATCTATAATTAGACAGAAGTGGATCAGTAGAAATTAGTTATTTTGCTATAGGAAATTGATCTTTATAGTGTTTTTTCACCTTCTTTTAGTGAGACACAGACTTTTTTGTAAAAATACCACATAAAGAAATGGTCACTTCTCTTTTCATAGTATGTAAACACAAATTTTGTATGAACTTCCTTCAATACCTTATATGACACAATAAAGTTCAAAAGGTAACATATTTTTACGAGTAATTGTTTCCTGGAATTGACTTTGATTTTCTTCATCATAATAGGTGGCTGTACTGAACAGGAGATAATGTAACCGTCATATGATAAGGCTTTATTACATAATGAAATAACAAATCAAATATGACAAAGTCAAACTATTGTGCGTGTCACCGCTCATGGCTGATCTGCGTTTGAGTTTTAAAGCTTTGAAGATGGTATTTTGGAATTTTAGAAAAGAATGAACTGTTATTAGGGGAACTATCCCATGTATGTCTCCAGGCCTCAATATATTTAAACAGATGGCCAGATGGTTTCTACATCCTGGCTTAAAGTATTTTGCAAAAGAAGCAAAGCACCAGGATCTGTGAAGGTAGTTATATGTCTTCCAGCACCTTGCTTTCCTACAGAAAATCTGAATAATGCAGAGGGATGTAAGAGGTTAGATATTTAACTGACATCATAACATGTTGGTGACTCCTTTTATTCCTGATCCAGCCTCCTACTTCTTAAAATAAACAAAAAATAAAAATAAGATGCGCCTCCAGAGAGCAGCTTAAAGTATGGACAGAAAAAAACTACTAATGAATAGCTAAACTATCATTGAGACCTATTGCAGAACTACAGGAGTTTGATTTAGCTGATAAATGAGTGGCAGACATTTAAAAGTGGAATGTCCCCAAAATAGGGTTGGTTTGAGTAAATAACGGCAGAGAGAAATGAAAAAAACAGGGCTTAAAACTGAACTTTAGATAATTAGCTTCCCCCCTTCAACTCTCCATTGCTTATGAACAATATTTAAACTTTGCGCATTTTCTTTAAACTGCTGATCAGCAAAAAAGCATTTAAAGAGATACTAATCAAAGCAAGACAAATCCAACAAATGCTGAGAGTTTAATCAATACTTTTAATGAGCTCATGTTTTTTTTTTCCAATTTAGATTAAGCTACTAAATGAGGCATGATTAATATAAGCTTTAATATCTGTTAAAATGTTCAATGATCCTTTATTGAGGTTTGAAATATTGCACTAAAAACATCCCTTAAAGTAGATGCCATGGATACTCTATATATTTGGTTAAAGAAAAATCAGAGCTTTTCTGAATGTTCGAGGAAAAAAGATTAGATGTACCCAAATCTCTGCTTTTGGCCTAAATATCATATAATTAGAAACTAAGAATTTAATTTACTTTTTAATCAGTCTTCCTGTGTTAACAGTCTTGGATGCTAAATAACTCAGTGTTACTTTCTTCTCATCTGTAAACATTCCCTTGAACTAACCTCATATTTCAGCAGTCAGGTGGTGTGCATTTACTTTGCCAGCTGAAGTACTTTATCACCACACCTCCCTCAGGCAAGATGGCTGATGACACACGCGATCTATGCGTCACAGCTGTGTGACGAGCAGGACGTGTGTGTTCATTGCGCTGGGAAACCCTTTCACTTTAAGGCGAGTCACGAAGGCATTTTTTTCCACCCTGAATCATTAGGAGGGAGTCCTTGGAGCATTCTGTTGGCACGGTTAACGTCCTATTGCATGGGTAACTTCGTTTCACACATGCACAGCCTGATACCCTGAGGCGCCTACAAATGTGGTCCCCTGAGAAGAAGAAAAAAAATACGAAAGAAAAGGTAAAGGGGAAAAGAAGAGACAGAGAGGGAGTCAATGCATATGTGCGTATAGGAGTCAGCCGGCTGAGAGACATAATTACAGCAGATTAGTGAAGCCACACTGAGAAACTGAGTGGGAGCAGTCTGGATCCACAGACAATGACCTCTGGGAAGGAGAATAGCCCACAAGACACACGCAGACTGAGGCAATCATGGAAAGGTAGAAGTAAACGGGAACAATTACTGTGTTTCTGCACATTCTTTTGCAGCTCGTAAATTCCAAACCGAGTTCCGTGTTTTTCTCCATCGACACTCCCGTCTGAACATTAACCTCCAAGGAGCTCCAAGATGGAAAACTATGGAGCAATGACTCAACATTAGGCCACTGTGATGAGTGACAAGACAAAGCCCACCTGTCACCCATTGGTGCTGGACTTCTGCACATATGGTGGGGCTCTTCTTTGGGATTTTGTTGGCTCTGCAAGTAAATTCAGTTTGACAGTCATGTGAACCAGCTGAAGGTGCAGTATGTCATTATGTCAGCTCTGAACATCTGGAGGATGCTTCACAAAAGCACCACTTATACACAGATTAAAAATAATCTGTATATAATAATCATGTTGGCACATAAAACCCAGTACCTGAAAAAGAAATACAAAAGAAAATAGCAACATTTTGTCTATTGCACTTTTTTTTTCTAGTTACATTTATTTTCCCTATAATAAAGATTTACAAAAAACAAAATCAAGTCTTCCTGAAGTAATATAACTGTTGGGAGCTGGAGAAATTCCACCTTTCTCCAGCAGAGTCCGCCGTGGATCCTCTGAGGGAGCCTCCTGCACAGCTGCAGCTCGTCAAAATCATCAGAGGATCCACTACTTAAGCTGTCTTCAGACCTTGCCTCAACGCCGCAGTGTTGTTCCAGTTGGTCAGCGCTTAAGCCTAGATCCTCAGAGTAATTCTATGACTCTTGAATCCAGCTTGGATTCTAACCCTTGTATCTGTTTTCCAGGAAACCTGTGCCTCCTCTGTGAAAGCTCAGGAAGAGCTAACCTGCTGAGCCGACCCTCAGAGCCAAACCTGAAGATTTACAGAGAACCTCCAAGCAGCTCTGGACTAGAGCTGGAAAACCCAAAGCCAAGGTCTGTTCAAATTAGACGTGAGACGCTGAAGCAGCAAACGGACTCTGCTGATGAACTGTTCTCCAGAACCAACAGTGACTCTCCTAAAGCTAACCTCAAGAACCCTCAAGGTACAATCAATCAGTAAACTTCAGGAAATCAAACCTCTGTTGGCAACACTAACTGAACTGTCTCTCACGCAGACCCCGGTGAACCAGAATCCAGGTCCCGAACCTGAACCAGTATATTCTGTGTGCTTGTCCATAAATAAACTGTTAAACTTTCATCCTTGTGTCCGTCAGTGGTGTTCTGCATTCTTGGGTCGCTTTTAGTGAACCCATCATGACAATAACCTGATATTAAATCCCTGCATAATATTTGTTCAATTGATAAAAAATCCCATGATTAAAAAAAAGTACTCTTTACTAAATCACTGCTGGTACAAACATTGTTATTCTTGCAGTTAATATTCTGTAAAACCTCCTGTTAAAAGTAAATGAATAAATTCCCTAGATAATCTAGACTTATGTACTCTCCTCTTCATCTCAGCCCAAATCTTTTCCACTTAGGTCTTGAGCATAATACCTAAATGGCATAACAAGGTTTATTTTGTGTCTATAGAACCGTTTCTGGCTTTATTTAATGATATTTCAACGAAAGGTACAATGTTCACCCATTCATATCTAATCAAAAGCATTAGCTCTTATATGCACTGTAAACAAATAAACACAGATTTACAGTGTACAATAAAATTCATACTTTTCTGTCCACACTGGAACATACAAGGAAATAGAATAATAGGAATACAATAAGTGACACAATAAATTAAATATAATGTATTTGTAGAAGTTGAAGTTTATCTGTAGATAAAGGATAATGTTGATTGAAAATGTTCTTGTCTTTTGACATTAAATTGGTCAAGAAAAATAAATAAAAAACCTGGATGTTAAAGTAGGTCAGAGATTTCTTATTTCATCTCCAGGATATAGCAAAAATTTAAAATATCTTGCCAGGGGGTGATGCTGAGAAACAAGTCCCTGGATTTGTTACTTGAAGGCTGAACAACTGAAACTGTTCACTTTCAGGAAGTCCTCCAACTGTAGTTAAAAGCCTTTAGCTAACCCAAAATGCTACAGCCAGAGTTCTGATGAAAATTAAAAAGAGAGATCAGATTTCTCCTATCCTAGCTTCCCTTAATTGGCCTCCTGTTAAATCTAGAATATAATTTAAATGCTCCTTCTGACATATAAGGCCTTAAATGGGCGAGCTCCAGGACAAACAGACCACTTTTCATTATTAAGTTTCATCTTTACTCTCTAGTTCGGCAATATTTGCTAGTTCAACTCCTAACTAGCTTTTTCTTTTCGTTTTCATCAGTAGCTCCTTCCGGAGTGTTTGGTGCTGTTTCTCTCATAGACAGAGCTATGGGCTCAGCTTTTACTGTGAATAACTGAATGTGCTTGGACTTGAAATGTTGCTATTAGCTGGTCTGCTTAACAGTTTCTTTCCAAGGCAGAGCAAACTATGGTGCTACTTTACCATTGCTTGTGTTGAAAGTATTTATGGATCACTGCAACTATGTTCCTTTTGTGTGTCTGCTTCTTCCTCCTTGAACCCCCAGTTGACCTCTGCCAAAGGCCGATCACACTGAGCCTGGTTCTGCAGGAGGTTTCTTCCTGTTAAAAAATTTGTTTTTCCTCTCCACTGCCACTGCATGCATGTTTGATGTGAGGGATTGCTGTAGTCTCAATGACAAAATGCAAGAGAATGTTGACTGTCAGGCAGAAGGTATCTTGCAAAGTCAAGAAATCCATGAAATTAGCGGGTTTTTTCTTAGATAGAAAACTTTTAACCAATATGACTGTATGATCTGTATGAATTGTCTTTGAAAATTTCCTTGAGAGGAAATGTGTTGTAAATTGGTGCTATATACATACACTGAATTGTTTTAAAGACTTTATAAAGCTCTACTCTTTAACAGGGTTTCCTGGTGCTGAACAGGCCCAAAGCATCATAAAACCTCTTCCTTGCTGTACAGAAAGCATGAGGGGATTATCGACACCCATATGCAAATATTTGCACCAACCCACCTTGAGTTTTATGTTTAAAAGCTCAGGCTAGATCTCATCTGACCAAAACACACTGTTCCAGTTAAAGACCAGCAGCCGTCTTCATGTGTTTCCAATTGTATTGGAAGTACAGAAAATATTTTCCTTTTCTCTGGGATCATTTTCAGATGACCAGTTAGTATGTGAATAGACTCTGATAGTGGTTATGGAGTCTTGGCTAGGGTGACCAAACGTCCGTATTTCCCGGGACATATCCGTATTTCACGTCCTGTCCCGGGCGTCCCGGTTTTTTTTTAGAAAGTGAGGAAATGTCCTGATTTTTTCGACGCTGCGTGTGACGTAATCCCTGAGCCGCGTCAGTGCGGGCAGCCCTGTTCTTAATCAGAGGCTCTGTTCGAAAACCTAGGATGCATCCTCCAAGGACGCGGTCTACCTAGACTGGATCCTTCGAAGTCCTTGAAAATAAGGAGGTCGGAAGAGTTTTGTCTGTGAATTCAAACAAGTCGACCCTTCGGCGGGTTTTACCGCCATATGCTCTGTTGCTTAGCAACCGTGTAAGTTGACACACAAAGCAGGAAAAGAATGAATACCGAGGTTTTCAAAACGGTTTGTTTATTTATTTATTTTTTTTAAAGTTAAAGTGAACAAAGACTACACTCACAAGAATCCAGAGTGGAATAAAGATTCCAACCACCGGTAGCAGGAACAAATAAAATCAAATGTAATGATAGAAACCTTAGTCAGTTAAATAACATGCTGCTGTCATTCTGCACATCTCTGATGTTGCTGCTATTTTCAAATATCCATTACTGTAAAAATGTCCATAGCTGCATATTGGTTATTTATTCTCCAGTTTTATATTGTTAAAACACTTTACAGAATTTATTTCTTATATTTTAACTCTTCCCTATTATGTTATTCTTATACATTTTTCTAAGGTCCAAATTTGTGTGACAATTTTTAATAATCTTTCTGCTGCTGTAAATTTGCCCATTGTGGGACAATAAAGGGATTTTCTATTCTATTCTATAAAAGGGATAGAAATATATAAGTAAATCTAAACAATGTATGTACAAAATATATCTGCAAAATCTCTAATATTCAACAACAAAAAATACTTAGTTAAGCATATTGTGCAAAACAGCAATAAAAAAATAAACTCCTATCAGATTTATAGTCCCCACTCTGCAGATCTATTAGAATCTGTCCTTAAATTACAGCCAAACCCATTTATACAGTAACAGATAAAAACCTTTAGATAAATCAAACATTACCGCCACATATCTGACTCTATAACCATTAAAACAGCTATTTTCATTAATCTCAGACGGAACTATTCACAGAGTTGTATTATATTAAACTGAACTTTCAATTTTCACCACTGTTCGGGGCCAAGTAACATTTCCTCTGATCACGGAGCAAATCCCGATGATGAGACATTATTTCTTTCATCTTGCTATTTATTGATTACAGGAATTGTTAAGTATTTCTAATAAATACATTTTGAATAAAATTATCGTTTGTTATTGGAGTTATTGCTGTTGACTTTTACTGAAAAGCATTTTTAATAAATCTATGGTCTTAAATATAATGTTATTGTAGGATTACGTAGGCCTACGTTAAGCGAGTGCATGCCACAGACATCTCTATGCATGGGAACAGAGATCCCCCCCCCCACCTCCCGCTCTAAGGTGTCCTGGTTTTCCCAAATGAAAATATGGTCACCCTAGTCTTGGCAACAATTATTACCAGTTCTTCTTCAGGGAAACCTTGGAGATAAATTTTCACCTTTTTACTCTTCTATTCTGGACAAAATGGTGGCTACAGAAAAAGATAATGGCAGAGATTTGTAATCAGAAGCTCATAGACATTCTGACCCATTTGAAAAAACAAAAATATAAATAATATTAGAAACCTATTTTGTATTTATAAAACAATCGTCCTAGTGATAGATATATTTGTAGCATCAGTTCAGTGTGAAATTCAGTTGTTGCCACAGAAAATGTCTATTTTAAGGCTTCTTACAAATCTTCACCAGGAGTGTCAATCAGTGGTATCTTTTTATGAGTAATAACAACAAAGCCTCACATCCACAAAGCAGAGACGAGATATTAAGCTCTACCAGCAAACAGATATAGAAACATCACATCATGCTGGATTTCTAAGTGAAAGCCAGGATAATGGGGTTTGCATCTCTATAGGTAGATTTTATCGGAAGTTGTCAATTAATATGTTGAATAAATGTGATTCCACTTGTGCTGTTAAAGTTGGGGATAATATAAATCTTTTGTTTAAGGCAAGTTAGAAATGACATTACCTATGTTAGAATATCTGCACTGGATGATGAATAAAAGAATGAATAAATCAACAAATTAATGAATTATTTACTAAACAAATGAATGAATGAATGAACAGAAAACAACCTAGAGTGAAGAAAAACAGAGATTGGATCATATATTTTCTAATGTATCAGGAGCCAGAACAAATTACCAATATCAGCGGATCATGGTGCCCTTTAAGAACCTGTTTGCTTCAGACAGAACTTGGAGTAATTTGAATACCTAAATGCTCGGTTGGTAAACTGCTCTCAAATGATTGGCCTTTTAATTATATTGTGCCATTCCAGTCTGTTAACTAACAGAGACTTCTCCTGGTTGCAGATTAAAGCAGTAAACAAGGTAATTGGCATTAATTTGTTAAACGCTGACACTAGATATTCAGCATAACTGACTCACAGCCGCTCACCGTTTGCCTTTTATAGAGCAATGCTCTTTAGTTCTTTAGAGGCTCTTTGTGAACTGTCTGTTTTGTTTTCTTTATGAATTTGCATCTCTTTTCTCTAAATGCTGCACACAGTAAGTCAAATTAGATAGGATCTTCATTGGCTTTGCTCCTTTTCCAAGTTTTAGATTATCGAGTATCTAAGAGTGGAGTCTAGCAATAGATATGCGCTATTATTTTTTTGTTTATCCTAATCTAAATTGAATTTCACATGATTGTTGGTTCTGTGTGTGCAGGTGTGTGTGTGTATGTATAAGTGTGTGTGTCTGGAAAGCACCCTGGTCTGTTATCGCAGTCTGATCTCTATGGTGCGTGACTCAGGTTATCAAGTCAAAGAACCTACACCGAAGGAGGAAAAAGGAGTGGAAACACGGCTGCAACAATAGTTCTAGCCATACTTTAAACATTCATACAAGTCTTCTCCCTTTTATCTCTTCTTGTTTTCTTAATTTTTTTTTTTTCAATTTTCCATATTTTTTTGAACCCTTTAACATTCCCAAAATCCTTAACAGGACCCTCCTAAAAAAATTATGCTTTTATGCTATTTGATTCAGTGAATTTTTATTTAAACATGTTTCTCTATTTCTCAGAATGTAACTGACTTTTTTTCTGGATTTCTATGTATTTTTATTCTTGTATATCTGTCTTTTCACACGATTGTGGATTCCACACTATTATTCTGCTTCCACTACCATGTTTCACCCTTGGGTGGATGTTTACTGCAACACATAGCATTTTGCAAGCAGGCCAGAAATGTTCATTTTGCTATCAAGAACACATTCTTCCCTTTGCTTGATTTTGATTCTCCTCCATGGGTTGAGGTTTGCTACAAGCATGGTGATTTAAAGAAAAGTTACAATACTTGCAGAATTATGTTGGTCTACTAATAAAGCTGTGTTGTAATATTTCAAGGGTTGCTGGAGCCTGCAGCAGACCAGACTTTGTCCCTCTCCTTTCCAAAAACCTTTGGCTGTCAGATCTTTAAATGTATTTTTTATAATCTTACCCTGTTTGAGACATTTCCACCACATTATCATCTGTGGTGCTATCATCTTTTTTGCTGATTTACAGAATCTCTTATTAAATAAAATAGAAAAAAAAAAGACTCAATTTACCAATTAGGTGATGTTTGCTGAGGTAAACCAGTTTTTCTGTAGTCTAATAAAAAGACTCTTAGTACTTTTTGATTTATAAAACTTTTAAGAAAAGTGTGCCGATGCCATTTTTGGCCCCGATACCGTTCTGTGTGAAATTCAGTCGATACCGATACCATACTGATACCATCTGTTTGAAATTGATATGTGTGTGTATTTATAAAGAACTGCATACTACTTAGAAGTAAAATAATTGCCATCATGGCTTTGTCAATCTGCTGTCTACCTTTGTGAAGCAGGAAAAAGGACTACCGGTAATACAAAGTGAATCCAGTAGCACTTTTTATTGCCTACCTGGAATGGGTGACAATAGTTGAATAAACATTTGGCTCTCAAAATAATATCTGTGCATTTTTTGTTGGTACTCGCCGATACCGATACCACCATTTTAGTGCAGTTTCGGGGCCCTGCCCAATACTTGTGTCTTTATCGGTGCAAGACTAGATGTTCATTTCCCGTTAACAATTAGACACTGTGTTTTTTCAATCTATCAAATAACACGAACATATATTGAACTCACCTCCAATTCACTGTATCCTCCTGTTGCATGAGAAAACTGTTTTTTTTTTAGGATTTTCAATTTGTTCTTATGCACAGATCCATTCTGACTTGGTCTTTTCTCATTAAGTATGAATGAATGCTGTAATACTCTGTGACCACCTTCATACACATTACTTTAGCTGGCAAATTACATGAAGCCAAAACATGGCCGACTCCCGTGGCTTGTTGACACACCCCTTGAGTCAGCGTTGATGGTTACTTCCTTGTTTTCTTTTCATCATGATAAGATGTTGGTGTGGCCCTCTTAAAGGGTGTGTGTCTTAATCAAGATCGTTCTGTGGGGACACACACGCAGAGCGAGTAAATTACACTTGGCAGGAATCAGGGGAGAGTTAATTAGTATTAGGATCTTACAGCGCTTAGCGGATGTGGCCTTTTTGCTTGTTGACAAACGAACCTGTTTTCATTCTCCTGCGCATAATAACTTTGTCTGTAACTGAGTAAATATTAAAATCTGTCGTCACATGTGGAACAGAAGCCCCTAGCCCCGCGGTTCTCAAAGTGTGTGGCGCGACCCACTGGTGGGGAATTGAGACGTGACAGGTGGGGCGCGCCAAGTTCCGGTGTGTGTGTGTGTGTGTGTGTGTGTGTGTGTGAGACTATAAATATAGAATGTGTGAGAGCAAACTGTCCTTAAAGCTGTATGTTGCCGCTTTTTAGACCAATCAAACCCACAAAGTAATCATTAATAGCCTACATGCAGTCTAATTAAAAGAACATTAGATATGAGAAAAATTTCACCTGGAACTGAAGTGCCAAAATAATGATTGACGTGACGTCGGCATATTATTTGTAACGGAATAAACTTTCGCGCCCCAGTGTTGCCAACTCAGCGACTTTGTCGCTATATTTTAGACCCCTCCACTCATCCACTCATCGGGCAGAGAGCTGTGTGCATTCTTCTTCCCTTTGCCACATCATATCTCTGTGAGATGGGCTTTTCAACTGTTGCTTCACTGAAAACAAAATACAGATCTCAGCTGAACATTGAGCATGACTTGAGAGTGGCAGTATCAAGCCTGCAACCCCGTTTTGAGAAACTGTGCAATGCAAAACAGGCTCATTGCAGCCACTAATGCAGGGATAAATAGAGCTGTATTGCCAGATGGATTTCACTTCTTTTCTTTTATTAACAGATTGCAGAGTGGCAATTTTTTCTATCTTTGAGCTTGATACAAATTTTGACACAGCTGCATTTTTATTTTCTTTATTTTTGAGCTTGCTGTTATTTGATGTAGATAGTTTGTATTTAGATACTACTTGTTACTTCAATAAAATTGGAAAATTTTAAGATTGTTGCATATTTCATTAGCATTGTGTTGGGGCGATGGGGACAGGCGGGGGTTGAAAATTCCCCCTTGTCCAAAGTGGGGAATGACAGAAAAAGTTTGAGAACCACTGCCCTAGCCTAATGTAGACTTATCAAAGTTTAAGGGAAAAATGCAATAAGACTTAAAAAATCCTCCTTCTCAGCTTGTTTCCTGTATATTTCCCTTCTAATTCCTGTCTATTCAAGCCTTCATTGGTAACATCTGGCACGTTAATTTTTAATCCACTCAGGGCTGCGATCTGACATCATATTAAAGAAAAATCCTTCGATCATCAATTCCAACAGTCAGAGCTGCATCACACTGATCATTTTGCACAATCGCGCAAGGTGTTTGCACTGCAGCAGCTCCACATCCATTTCTCCAGTTGATAACGCTCGCTTCATTTTGTCATTAATTAACACTTACAGACATTTAAGCTTCAGAGTAGCTGACGCTGCACACACACTGTCGCTGATATGAGCACACGCACAAAGAAGACTGATCCAGCCACCAGAGCTTCTTCTATACCACAAAGTGCACATTAACACATCTTTAAAACCTGACATTTATGTCACTCCCTCCCTCCAGTGACTCCACTCCCCCCTCTGTGGTGCCGTTGGCTCCATTCGAATCCCCCAGCTACTAATTAGGCATTTGTTTTGAATGTTTGTCTTGATTTTGCCTTGTAGTTGCTATTCCTCACATTTGCATGAGAAGCGTGGGCACACCCAGCCATTAAAACTGTGTCGGGGTTCTTGGAGAGAACAACATATGAATGACACATGAGACTGGCAGACAGCATAGGAAAAACACATTCAAGGCTAAGAGGAGGAGCAATCTAATGATGCATTTCTTATCCGAAAGCACGGCTAAGAAGGTTCCTGCACACTTGAAGATGGATACTGGGTGACTAATGCCTCATCACATTGTGTTGTGTTAAAATAGGACTTGGGCAGTGAGGCCTGCATAAATAAAACTTGTGATACTCTGTCAGCTGGAGTTGCCCACTCATCTCCCAAAGTCGTGAAAGGTTCCTCAGCTCCATCCCACGATGCTTCCTCACGCTGCTAATGTGTGCTATGACGTATTCACAACACGCGTCTGCAAACTATACTCTGTACCTGTTTGAGGGGGTGGAAGGAAGAGGGGTCTCCTGTGTTGCCTTGACAACCTACACCAGTTTTCCTTTTTGGTTCGCCCTTGGATCCGACAGCGGACTCACACCAACGCAGGAGCGAGAATCAGATCAGCAGAAAGGGCGGAGAAGGACAACGGACCAGAGCTCTATCATCTGAACTCTGGACTAAACGACTCCCACGACTCTCCCACCGCTTTCCTCTGTAAGCCAGCAAACGGAGGGTGCTGATGCTGCCATGTCTGCAGATATTATAGATTTGTGGCTTTGTTTTTGTTTTCTTTGGTGACCTTAGTGTATTTTAACCAAAATCTGTTGTACAGAACCTCATGCACACAAACCAAACAAGCATATCACAACCGCTGTTTCTTTTCCGGATCAGTAACAATCTAAAAGGAGACAAAAGAGGCAGGGAAAAGAACTGTAAACACTTGATGCTCACTGATGAGTGGGGAGCAACAGACCGCTCCTGTGGTTTGATCCATCAGAAAATCGTCTGTAGCTCAAATCGCTGAAGTTATTAATGGTTAGATAAAAAAGTGGTGCAGATAGAAATGATGGGTGTTTTTTTTTTATTCTGAGAGCAGGACAGCTGCTGAGCACAGAAAGTACCCAAGATGAACCCCTGAATACTTTTCTGTTAGCATGAGATCATCTTCAGGTGAACGTTTCAATCTGCTGGACCCTTTAACCACCTTTAATGCTGCTCTCTCCCAGCAGGGAGAAGGCAAGTCATGAGTAGAAGCCATTCATGTTGACATACATGCATGTGTGAGAGAACAGTTAATAAGAACAGAGGTGGTTTGTGACATCATACTATATTTCATGTAAAAAGATACCACTGTTATTTTGTTCTGTCTATCTGAAATAATTCATTGTTGCTTGTTGCTTCTTAAAGTGTTCACTGTACATGAAAGGAGATCAATCATCATTTTGAATAGTAGAAAGGTAAGAAATGATCTTTTAAGAGGTTTTAACGGTACTGTAATTTTAGCAATATAAACAGAATATATCTATATAGAAACAGAATTGCTTTTTCTTTTTCAGAATGGGTCGATCAAGCATTTTTTCCCCTTTTTATGTTAGAGATAAACAGCGCAGTGGCGGCCGGCCCATAGGGGGCGCTGGGGCACCGCCCTCCCTGATAAGAAGAGAGAAACGTAAAATATATTTTTAGAAATTAACTCATAAATGTCAGTTTTACTCTCTAGACTGTGTACCTATAAGCAAAACAAATTATATAAACTACATTTCCCTATCTACTGTCATTAATTTGTGGATTTCCACAGACAGACTCCTACCGTCTCTGTTCTGGGGGCTATGATCAGACAGCCCCACATTTGCAGAGAATCTGTCAATCATGTACTATTGCTAGGTGAATTTAATGGCCAATCAGCGTCTCAGAACTTTATGGGCTTGGGGCGCTGAAAATACTGCGCTTTAACAGGCTTCTGAACCCAAGCGCAGGTGCAGACAGTTAGAGGGAAGATGGCGAATGTAACGAACGAGATGCAGCTTCCACCAAATTCGGTGAGATCCTTATTTATCTACCCGTTTGCCAGAAGAACATCCCTGTTGTAGGATATGAACATTTCATGTCATGGTTATTGTGACTGTGACGAATCCACCTCGTCGCTTAAAACAACCTCTCTAACTTTGCGCGCCACACACACATTCCTGTTATACTGTGTTTGTGAGGACCAATACACTCGCGCTGAGACCAGTAGCTCCATGAACTTAAAACACACAAGCTGTTCCTGGTTACCTGCTGGCGTATTGAGGGTGCACACTTAATATTTCAGTGGGGTTAGCCGTGTGTGTGTGGGTGTGTGTGTGGGTGTGTGTGTGTGTACGTGTTTATGCTATGGGGACTTGTCATCTTCAGTCTGGCTGCGTCTTTGCTGGGTTCAAACCCAGTTTGGTGTAATTGAATAAGTCAATGAATCTGTGTAAAAGAATTAAGTTGTAAAAATTATTTGTTTTTGTACATCAATTGTTTGTGGAGGTAATATATGGACAAAACTGATTAATGAGAAGAAATCAGAAATAAGAGAGCCTGAGGTGAGGGGCTTAAACTATTTAATGAGGGCTGTGGGAAGAAAAGCGGCAATTTTTGTTTTCTGTTTCTTTGTTACATTGCTGGTAACTGGAGGGAGGCTGAGGCCCAGAGTATCTTGTACATGTTTAGTTTCTTTTGCACCCTGTTTTGAGTTTTTGAGCACAATAAATCACCAACACCGGTAACCCGACTGAGCCTGGATTCTTGGAGGCCAAAAAACCCCGTCACAGTGACCCAAATCATCACTGTTACTGTTATTATATAGTAAATTAAATCATTACTGTTAAATTGTATGTATTGTCCAATTGTTTATTTGAATTCTTATTCCGGATTAGTTGGAGACATACACTAGGCTATATCAGCCCCACCAAAAATATTTTTCACCAGCCGCCACTGAAACAGCGTTCTCCGCTCTGGAGCAGCAGAACGCTGTTGGTTAGCCTCTATGAGAAATCCATGTTGAAGTAGAGCACTGATTGGATAACACCCCAAAATACATCACTTCCAGTGAGGCTAAACCTTTTAGGGGTTCTATGGAGCAGGGGCGGTCATGAGGATGGCTGCTCGATGCTGATTGGTGAACATACTTAAGACTTTTTTTGAAAGTGGCCAGACAGCGGGAAGGTTTCCCTCATGTGTGGAGAGGGAAAAGTAATTTAGTCAAAATCATTCAGTCAGAACAGTCGTCTTGTGCTTAACTCTTGCCGTGGTTTCTGGAGTTTATTATTTCTTAGCGCTTCACAACAGCTATTTATTTGAGCCATCGTAGTGTTGTGTTTAATGTGTTTCAATATTTGTTAATGCAATATGTAATGTTTGGATTTAATAAACACCATTGTGCCTCCCCTGTTTCAGAGAGCAGCAGCTGCCACTGCTCAAAAGTTCATCAAGGTCACCACAAATTTATTATTTTTTTATTTTTTTTATTAATTTATTATTTTTCAAAATCATTTTAAAAGTGTATAGTTTTTAGTGTATAGTATGGGGAGTGTTGGCCTAGTTGTTAGAGCAGTGTGCTTGTGCTCTGAGAAGGTTGCAAATATCCAGATCGATCGCCACAGCCTCCACTCTGGGTCTCTGAGCAAGACCCTTAACCCCACACTGCTCCCCGGGTGCCACACAATGGCAGCCCACTGCTCCCCGAGGGGATGGGTTAATCTGATCAATAAAGAGATCAATAAAGTTCAATTACTATTATTATTAGTTATAACATCGTCCTGTGTGGGTAAGTGAACACTTGACATCCAGCATTTTGCATCTCCTTCTTAAAAGAAAATAAAGCACACAATTCAAACCCAAACTTATCTTAAAAGCGAAAAATGTTACAAGGCTTTTAGAGTCTAAGATTGGTACAGACACTGTATTTGCTAGTAGACGTTAATGCTGTCACACTGGAAGAACTAATATATCATGGCAAAGATGTTTAAAAGAACTTCAAATACAAGCAGTCCTGCTCAGCCTGGTGAAGTAATAGTTGGGAATATAAAGTGGGATAAAAGAGTGTGTATAGGGAGATCTGTTGCTTGGGTTCTGGCATTTCTCATGCTCCCTGTTTAGGGTGTGTGTGAGATATATACCAGGCATACAGCATCCTGTAGGCCCCCCAACATTGCCCGCCCCTCATAGCACCTTGTCAAAACTTAGTGCGTCTGTGCACATGTGTGCGGTTCAATGTGTGCCGTTCAATCAGGGCATCGTGACTGCTAAAACAGAATCAGATGATTGGGGACCGAGACGCCTCCAAGGCTGGTTGCCATCGTTACGAGAGAGCAGACAACAAACATTTACCAACCTCACAACAGACAAACGACCAGCCTACACATTTTCTTCTCTTCTTCTCTTTGAGAGGCGCACATTTTAAAAGCTGGAAGGTTAACCGATTATCCTCAAAGAGCCCAGCTTTTTAGATTATTTCATTAGAGGCGTGATAATTTATTTTTTATGGTAAAACTGCTCATGGAGAATATTTGATTTTATTTCCCAAACCAAAAATAAACTATGTTGCTATTGTCAAAATTTAGGCTATAATATCTTCAAGTCATGTTTGTTTCTGTACTTTGGATATTTAAAAGAAGGAAATGTTCTAAAAGAAGAGGAAAATTTACATAAAATATTTTTGCCAGCTGCTAAAAAAGGAATCATGAAACAATTGAATTAACTTATGATTCCTTAACTCATAAGTTTAAAGTCCAGTACTAAAAAAACTAGAAGAACTGGACTAAGTACTTATCAAATTGGAGAGACATAACAATCCAATTCTCTTCTCTAGTTTTTGTTTGCGTTTCACATTTTTATTTTAACATTTTCATAATAATTCAATAAAGAGTTTAAGGAGGGGGAAAAAATTCAATGCAGTTTTCATAGGCTACGTTCACACTGCAGGCCTTAATGCTCAATTCCGATTTTTTTGTGAAATCGGATTTTTTTGCGTGTCCGTTCACACTTCCAAGTATATGCGACTTGTATGTGATCTACTGTGTGAACTGAAAGCGTTCAACCGAAGTGTCCCGCATGCGCACTCGAGGACGCGATGACGTCACATGTAGCAAGCGTCCTCAGTGTTTGCGGAAGTAAACATGACTCTAAATACCGCAGCGTATATTGCGTTCTTTAAGTTCTTCTCCAACAGGAGCAGGTACATTACGAACGAAATCTTTTTAAGAAGATCAAAAAGAAAGAGAGCCAGGTTCCGGTAAGACCCTTCGAGTTTGA
Source organism: Cyprinodon tularosa (assembly GCF_016077235.1). Taxonomy (NCBI): domain Eukaryota; kingdom Metazoa; phylum Chordata; class Actinopteri; order Cyprinodontiformes; family Cyprinodontidae; genus Cyprinodon; species Cyprinodon tularosa. Next base: position 561,099 of record NW_024038781.1, read on the forward strand.
TCTGAATCGAGCTATCTTTCCAAATATGAATTAAGTCAGCAACCTCACTTTCTCTCCATTGACTGCTCTCTGTGTTATCTTCCGCAATGGTTGTTAGTTTTTCCCGCCTCCGCTTAGTAGGACGCAGATTAGTAACGTTTAGTAACATTTGTCAAGTATCAATGACGTGTAGGTCAGATGAATGCGACCTGGCCGTACAGACATAGGTCGCATTTGAAAAGATCAGATACCTATCGGATTCAGGACCACATATCCAAGTGGCCTGGGTCGCATTTGAAAAAATCCGATCTGTGTCGTTCAGACTGTCATAAAAAGATCAGATACAGGTCACATATGGGCAAAACAATCGGAATTGGGTCACTTCAGGCTGCAGTGTGAACGTAGCCATAGTTTCCTAAATCTAGTGGCCTCTGTGATCATTGCAGTCTTTTACCAAAAAAACATGATGAATCAATCCAGGCTAACCATGAGTTGTGATTTAATACTGTGGTTCCGAACCTTTTTTGACGTGTGTTCCCCTTTGGGCATTCTGTCTCACCATGAGTTCTCCTCTCAGTCAAAAGTATTGATGATTGTCCAAAAGTGTAACGTATAACTAAAATAAAGAGTATTTTACTGAATCTTTTGATTTGAGCATTTAATTCTTATCATTTCATGCTTTCCATCTCAAATAAAAAAAAACCATCGTAAATATGTTGCCTGAAAGACAGTAAAGAATCGAAATAAATACAAAACAAAATCTTATTATAAAACTGTATTTATAAAATACATGAACTTAAACATATAAGAAGAACATACTTTTTAATTTATAAAATCCTGTTTATTTTTGCAATTGGGTTGTCAGAAAGCAAACCAGATCCAAGCCCTCTGTTATTTTACTACCTAAGAAATAAAATACTTTGATGTACCCCTTGTAATGCACTCGTAGACCACTAGGGGTACACCTACCCCCAATTGGGAAACACTGTTCAAATACATGTGGAGCTCCATGAACAATGTTTCATTAACAGAGTTTCGTCTGAACATTCAAAGCTTGGGGCAATCAAACATAAACCCAGACCCACAAAGCAGAACTTTCAGATCACAGATAAAGGATGTTTGACTGAGAGTTTGGAATATTTTAAGAGGCTAATAAAAACTAGAGCTATCTGTTCTTTGTAGACAAAAGGTCCTGAGTTCAAACCCGATGATGTTCTATGTGGAGTTTCCATTTTCATGCATTTGTTCTTTCTGGGTACTCCGGGTTCTTCCCTACATACCAAATCACACACACCCTCTAAATGATCCCTGGGGGAATACACATGGTTGAACGTCACCATGTTTTCCTATGATGAAATCGTTGTAACAGGACATGACAGTTCCTGATTTTTATTTTTATTTTTTTTTTTCACCATGGAACTGGTTTTGCACACAATAAAACATGTTTCACTTACTTTTTATTTTCTAATATGCATAAAGGAAAAAATTTACTTTAACATCTTTTCTATGATTTATGTTTTCCGCTGCTCTTAAAGGTCATACAAATGTTATTTGAATTACCCCAACAAATTGTAATTTGTGAGGAAAACTGCACAAAACCTCCAGTCCAGCAGGTGGTGGTAAAAAAAAAAAAATTATGAATGCAAACCTCACCTATCCCAGTGTAATCTGAAGGTTTACGCCGAGATCAGGAACTTTTATGCAAAAAGGTTTGTTCCAGGAAAATTCCAATCACTTAGGTAAAACCTTATCGAATGATAAGGAAGATTTTCAAAATCCAAAGTAAACTGTTGGGAATGGATTAACAGCCCCTTATCCCTGAACAGGAAAAGAATCTCTCCTGGTAAATTAATTAAAAAACAACTAAAACCTGTTAGATACTGTAAAGACTCTGGACTGGAGTTAAGGTTTAGATCATAGCGTAAATCTGGGTAAGAGTTGTAACCTAAATACCATTGAGAATTCTATGGTAAGAAATGAAAACCTTTATTTTTCATCTATCATTGTGAATCTTTTAAAAGACCTGTCCTCCCCACTTAAAAAAAAAAAATGCATGTGCGAGATCGTGCACAAGCCCATTTCTCCTCGTCCACACTCATAGCTCGTATAAGCTTGCTGTGTCCAAAGTCCGCCTTAACCCCTAAAATCCTCAATGACTATATAGAGCGAGACTATATTCTGGACTTTATAGTGAACTCAGTTAACTGACCATTCGGACAGATGATTTTGATCTGTTGGTCACATAACTCCTCCTCCACTGAGTGTTGCCGCTGTGACAGCAAATCCCATAATGCTTTGCAAGGACAGCTCTCCAGGCAAAGCATTCTGGGATATAGCTGCCTCTTCTGAGGCCTTTCTTTTCTTCTCATACACTTTGTAGACACTTTTTACATTACGACCCTCAACCATTTTCAAAGAAAGGTGAGCTTCAATGACTATCTGAAACTTTAGCTCACCACACAAAAAATAGCTTAAGGGATGACTGACAGATTGACCAGAATGATTGACAATTAGGAGGACCACTTATTTAGATGATCCACCTGGAAATAAAAGATTGTTACTACATACCGGTACTTATATTTATTTATTTGTATTTTTTGTAACTTTGAAAACCTAGAATGCAAATTAACCAAATTAGGGTTTTCTATCATAAAAGAAAATGTAAAAAATACCATAATCATTTTCTAAGATCCTGTTTCTTTAAAAGGTTCCACAAGGTTCAATTCAATTCAATTTATTTCTATAGCGCCAATTCACAACACATGTCATCTCAAGGCGTTTTACAGTTCACCGGTTGTCACTTAAAACTAGAAAAAGCTAGCTCTGGTTTCAAGGATTTTCTTAGCTAAAAAAAACAGGACACGAAGAAATAGTAGAATGACTGAAAATGACAAAAACTATCAAGATAATCATTAAGAAAGAACAATCAGAAATCAAGTGATCATGAAGAACACAATGCAGGCCTAAAATTTGATCTTGTCGCTAATAGTTCACACATTCATAAGTTAACACCTTCATATTTTATATAGAAAAACCCTTCCATGTTTGTTTTTTTTCTTACTGTACAAATGGTCCTTTACATCACAGGATGGAAAACCAACAGGTGAGGCGATTTTCCAAACTGTTGCACGGCACAGAGCAGGCTGACAGCTAACAGCTAAAGGAATGCGGGCCTGCTGCGGCTGGTTCGCCATGCAGAGCTACAGTACGCAGCATGCAGTGCAAGAAGTGCAGTCTGTGCTGTTCTATTACATGGTGTGTTCTGTTCTGGTTTCCAGAATAATCAGGACAAATGGAGAGCAGCTGCTTTTTTTGGGACCGGGGATGAGGAGACACGGGGGAAAGAGGAAGGGCTGTGTTTGGGCAAAATGAAGAAGGCAGCCTTTTAACATAGGAAAAGAATGTGGATGAAATCAATGGGAAGAGAACATGCCCAAGGCTACTTTAGAAAAAAAAAAAAAAAAAAACATGATTTGTTTAGTGCTGCTGAGCTGACTAAATGTAAGACCCAAGGTCTAACTGATGTAGTTAGAAACACAATTTCTGACTTTATTTTCAGGGATTCTCTGTGTGAGTAGGATGGAGAGATAATCGCCTGTGACAACAAAGAGGCCACCGCGTTTCAAGTCGTGAGTCTCCATTTGTCTCTCAAAGCACCCTTGATATTTTGGGGTAAATATGACGTAAGCAAGAGCAGCAATATGTGAAGCAAGAGACGGGGAAATGCCAGCTATGAACCGCTACAGGAGAGGTTTGAGAGCAGACAGTAATAATAGGATCACACATTTTATCCTGTTCACTCTCTGTCTCCCTCCTTTTCATCATCGTTCCTAAGGAAGTCACTTTTGCCAACATCGGAAACAAACCCTGTTCATCTGTTTCTGTCCAGCACCACCTTCTTCTCTTTAATTCTATCCTCTAGCTCAGCTTACCCCCTGGCTCCTATCTGACTCATGTCATTTACAGAGAGGCCTGCAAAGAGGGGACCGTGCAAAGAGGAGGAAAGGAAGAAGGAAAGAGAGAGAAGGATGAGTTTCACAGACATGCCAGCAACTTGCACACATTCCTCAAGGGCTGTGCATCCTGTTCCTTTGTCCCCACCTCCATCAGAGCTCATACAGCGGTCTGCACGTACACAAACACTCACAGCCCCCTCCCCCAGAACAATGACTGCCACTCAGTCAATATGGTGGTGGCCATTACCTTTCTTTCTTTCTTTCTTTCTTTCTTTCTTTCTTTCTTTCTTTCTTTCTTTCTTTCTTTCTTTCTTTCTTTCTTTCTTTCTTTCTTTCTTTCTTTCTTTCTGGGTTTTAGTTTATTCTTGCGTTTATTGTTTCCATTATTTCCTGGGATTTATGTCCATATTAATTCAAAACATCCTTTCTTTGTTTTTCTTGCGTTTTTGTTGCTTTCTGACACTGGATCTATTTCTCTGTATCTATTTTTGTATTTTTCCTTAGCTTTTTATTATTAAAAATTCTATTTTTTGCCAGCCACTCTCAGCATTTGGGTCCCTTACTGTCAAAAATCCTGACAATAGTAGCTAAGGTTTTGAATTAATGTCTTCTCCTATTACAGGGCAGCTTCGGTTGTCTTCAACATGTCTGGCTGCCCTGAAATGGAGGCACTTTTTGTGTTTTCTAACCACATATCTCCTGATTTTACAACATTCGGCATCACTTGAGTGGAAAATAAAAGCTGCAGAATAAAATGAGAGGATTTTCTAGTTCACTACATAGATCAAACTGTTCTTTTCTTGATGGTAACTTGTTTTGTCTTAAAAGGCCCGAACAGGCCATTAACTGAAGAAGCACATCAGGATAGAACATGAACATGAATGGGTGTGCTGATTCACAGTCATCACATAGCTACTGCCAGTGTTTTGTCACGATCTTGTTTAATTATTAAAAGTGTACATAAGCCTGATTACATGAAGGGTGGAGGAGATTTAAAGCTTTCTGGTCTCAAATCCTTATTCGACCTACACTGAATATGAACACCTAAGAGATGCAACATGGCTGAGTGTTAGTCAGAAGCTTGAATGTGAGTTTCTAAGCTCTAATCCGGCAGGTAGGTGCACATACCCACTCTTTGCCTGTTGCCTCCTATTAATTCCACCTGTATGCACTCAGAATGAGCCCACGCTGACTCTCACCCTTCCTGTTCCCTCCCTGGATCCGCTCCTCCCTGACTCTAAATCCCCACACGTAGGCTTCCAAACACCAATAACGACCTGTCCGCTCTCTTCTGTTGCACGTTGTTCCTCCCTGCACACCATGTCCTCACTCTCTGCTCCACAGTTCTCCTGTTAATTCACAGGATGGGTATCTTTATTCAAATTGGGGACATTAAATGGCAATTTCACTGGAACACATCAGACAGCTGCCACATGGCTGCTGAACTCTTGATAATGTTGCCATGGGAATGAGAGCTGGCGCTGTGTGCCTGGGCCGCGCAGAGCTGAAGTGCTGCCAGCTGCAAGCTTTGGGTCGTGGTTTTTTCCGCTTGCACACACACACACACACACACAACACACACACCCATAAGCACAACATTATGCATGGCTATGATGCTATGTAACTCTTGAGGAAATTCGAAGCAGGGTAAAAAATAAACAAAACAAAAAAATCAACTACAGTGTGGTGAGGTATTTTTAAAGCTAGTTTTAAATATGCAACTTTTAGCAGATAAAGTAATATAAACAATAGGCAAAACTCTTAAGAAATGATTTAATGAATTTCTTCCTACAGTTGAACTGTAAATCAGGAAATATTGATTACTAAACTATATTTTGTGATGGTGCATCTCAGTTTTCCCATTGAATATTATATTCTTTTTTTCTCTGAAAAGCAGTCCTTTGAATTACGGACCTCCACTTATTGTTAAGAGATTCTGTATTACACCAGAGGTGTCAAGTTACAAAATACACATATTTTGTTACCATACTTAAGTAAAAATTTTGGCGATCTATACTTAACTTTTTACTTCTACTCCTTACATTTAAAAAATCGACCTATTAGTTTTATTTCATTTAAGCTCTTTTTTTTGTTGTAGCTGTTGGTATTTAAAAAAAAAAAATTAAAACCGTCAAAATAATTAGTTTCATCCAGACAATTTATTTCTTTGTGGTTGGATTCGAGGCTGCACCAACTTGTTATTTGCCCCAAACCAAAATAAATAGTTTTTTAAGATGATGTAAAGTTAAATTAGACCCTGTTATCATTAGTTATAAAACTAAGAACATTCAGTATAAGGAAATGATCATCCAGAATTGTAGAAAATCATATCTTTAATAGGGTAGTGCAGTAAAGTAAAATTTTTCCTGCATTACTTTTACTTTTATACTTTAAGTAGTTTTAAAAATTGTACTTTTACCGTACACTTTTAGTTGAGTGAAAAGCTTAAGTTGATACTCTAACTTCTACAAAAAATGCTTTTAAACAGTAGGATTTATACTTCTACTTGAGTAATAAACATTAATAGTTTTGACACCTCTGCACTACACAAACACAAAGTAGTGGATGATAGTGAGGAAAAATTTGACACGTTTTCCCAACATTTTTGTAATTAAAATATAGAAAATGTAACATAAAATCTCATTCAGCTCACCTTAGTCAACACTTTTTCAACATTTTGAGCTCCATGTAAGTCATTGTATTTGGTTGCAGCGTTGGACGTCTGAACTTTGATTGAATCCTTCTAATACATTAATATACACTCCATTACTGATCTGAACCTTATGGCAGAACTTTCAAGGTCTACTTTTCCATAATCTTTTAGCAGCTTTCCTGTATTGCTGGAAAAAAAGGCTTTCCACACCATGAATCTAATGCTGCCGTGTTTTTCTGTGGGAATGTTGTGCTTAGTGTGATGAAGACGATTACTTCTCAGATTTGGTCTTATCTGACCAGAGCAGCTTCCAAATCTTTGCCTCTTCTCTTAAATGCCATATGTGGCAAACTCTTATTAAACCATTTCTTTCTCTTCTTGCTTTTCCACAGAGGCCTTTTTTAGTGATATTATATGTTAATTAAGTGACCTCTAAAGACAACTAGCCTCACTAGATTTTATTTTGGGGTATCAGAATAAAAAGCCATGAAGACAAATATATGTGACACTTTTAAGATATTTCTTTGTAAACAAACACCAAAAAAAATGTATAAATGTTTCTTCCACTACACAAGCATCCATCTTTGTTGGTTGGATTAGCTATATTTTATTCTCATATAATCCTAGAGCCTTACCAGAGTAGCCGAAGCACTATCGCCGAGATCATTCATGTTAGAATCTCTTTGAATCTGGTTCTGGTCCCACAGGTTTCTGACTCACTTTAAATCAGGGTTCACTAAGACTAAAGGCAACATTGCTCAAGATGCGGATCAAAATCAGATACCCAAACTTTGGCAGCGGCGTCAACCTTTTATGTGGTGAAGAGGAAGATCGCACCTTTTTTTCCTGAAGGAAGATGAGATTAGATTGATGGTTTTCTTTCACAGTGACTCATAGGTCAGTGGGAAGGTGTGTGTTAATTTTTCTCACTGTTACATGGTTGCAGGAATGTTTTTAACACGTAAGGATGTACTAAGATTAACGAATGCAACTCAAAAAAGGTCAGAATTTAGTGTAGCTGCCTTTGGTAGTTAAACCTCAGTTTAAAATGAAAATGAGCATTAGCACCTCACTGGAGATGCTGGTTTCCTCTGAGGCATGAAATATCTTGGTGGGGTAATAGTTATTCACATATAAGGCTGTATGCTGGGATAAACCTTTGTTTCTTTGATAGCCACTGATTTTAATGGATGAATAAGCTCTGAAATCCCAGTTTGAGCTTGGTTTAAAGACTCACACACCACCCATACATTAAATCAGCTCTTTCAGTTCCTTCAAAGAGATGGAAGCGCCTGTCTCAATCCTTACACACGACAGAAACACCTTTAAAATTTGATTAAACTGTGTCATTGAGCTCACTGACAAGAATAAAGCAGCCAAACATCTGTAGCCACTTTTTCTGTCTGTCTCCCTTTAAACTGCCATATTACGCACATAAAAGAAGCAACCTGATTCAGCTGTGACTTTGAAAAAATGTTGCTCTGCACGTTTAAAAAGCAAAGCACTGCTGTGTGCCAAGGAGTGGCTAAAACACTATAGCTTAAAAAAAATTATAACAAACTCATTGATCACACAGTCCTATCCACTCATGGTGGTATTGTTCATGAGTTGATTGAACCAGGTTATTTGTGTTTTGCTCTATTAGTTAATATTTATTTGTATTTTATTTCTTTATTTTCTTAACTCTGTCATTTATTCTGTTTTTTATACACTTTTTTTAAAGGTCCACATTTGTGTGGCAACTTTTGCTATAATCTTTTTGATGATGTGACACCACAATTTCCTCATTGTGGGACAATAAAGGGATTTTCTATTCTATTCTATTCTATTCTATTTTTATTTAATCTATAAAAAACAAATCCATATACAGTAGCTGATCTGAGTACCACCTCTTCCTATGAAAAGCTGACATGGTGTCACCAGAAATATCTCTTAAAAGTCTCTGATTTCTGACATTTCTATAATTCATACCCAAGAAGACCTCTGTGATGCTTTTGAATCATAAAACACTCAAATGAAGGAGTAGCTGTCTCTTAAAGAAATTAAAGCTAAAGAAAAGGAGCATCTCAGATACCAGATAAAAAAAGTTCGGAATCGCTGTACACCATTAATATCACGTCTGAAAGCTAAAACACGCTGGTTTTCTTTTTTTGGATCCTTTAAACAGAAAAAATATAAGTCTATAAATTGATATAGAATAGGCTCTTTAACATGGCAGAACACCCCCTGGTTTCTGATTTCTCAAACAGTTCACATCAGCTCTGCTGTAAATGTGTTTACTTTAAGGGCTCCTATGAGGCCCTTTTGTCTTGCTCTGTCACCTCACGCTTGTCTCTGTTCTCTGTTTCCCTCCCCTGCTGGACGTACGTCCTCTGAACCCCAATTAGGTAAACGGGAGCTGACAGCAAGTCTGGTGGAGCGCAGTCAGTAAGATGCAGAATGCATAAGAGAGAGCAAACAGGAGCCAGACGCTAGAGGGTCTCAAGTTTAATGGCTCAGATCAAGAGGAGTTACCTGTTTCTTATGTGTCTCCTGCTGCCAGCATCAGCATGACTCTGCAGCACTGAGGACAATGCTTAAAAGCTGATCATGTTTTTGTTTTGTTTTTTTTATGTGGAACTTATTTCCATATCATGAGTCACGTCCAGGCTCCTGTTAGGTTTTATTTTCGAGGCTATTCAGGTGTCAGAAACCAAATGTAGACTCACCGTCTTCTGGGAAATCACACAGCTCCATCCTGTTTTTGCAACAGGCCGCCCCATTGTTGTAAAGCCTCTCTGCTCAAAGCTATGAGCGGTAACAGGTTGAAAATCCACGCTGAGCAGTTCCCCCTTTTAAACGTTTTACAGCATCAATAGGAAGTCATAAACTGGAACAGACGGAGAAAAGAGGACAAACAGCTCTGTGGCTGAGATGATCGGGAAGCTATTAAAACGAAAACAAAACTAGCCGAATGATGCTCTTGTGTCTAATATTTAGCATAGCACAGGTCATGAACTTTCTTGGACCTCACTGCAGCGGCACTTGTGTGCACATCCCTGTCTCATTGCTTTTCCTGATCGTGCAAAAGAGCCCCCAAAGCTCTCCACCTCAGGCGGGGTCTCAAAGGTCACGGCTCCCCATGCAGCTTTAGAAGGGTCGAGTAGAGTTCATGACACAAGCCATGCCATATTTGGCTGCTTGCACTCTTTAAGGCTTAGAGACGAAATTTGAAATGATACAGAGGGAGGGAAAAAGACAAACAGCACCGGGAATGTTCATTGGTTGCAGCTGGGCATGGTTGGAGGAATACGGAGAAGGGCTTAATGGAGGAAGTGGGCGTGTTTTTTCTGTATCTCTCTGTGTGAGGGAGTGCGTGCATATCTGGTGTTTACACGGGTGCATGCGTGTGAGAGAGGAGTTATGAGTTATTGGGTTAATGCAGACCAAAGCTAGGACACTTCCACACACATATGCATGTATGTGTGTGAAGCACATGTATGCCAAACCTTACATGCATGGCTGCATCTGTGTTAATGCCGGGGATATTAGAGCAATATAAAAAAGCTTAAATCTGCGGCAGTAAACTCAAACTTGCGTGAAGCATGTTTGGTTTTCAGAGAAGAGGTCAAAGAAATTTCTAAAAAACTGGTAAAAAAAAAAAAAAAAACATTTACTTCATGCCAACAGAAATTTGTTAGTATTTTATTTCTGTTATACGAACAATAAAAATAGCAAACATAGAACAGCTGCTTATTTTTGTATACAAGAATAAAAATGGAGCCGTAAATGATTTGTAGATTTGATTGATTTTTATTTTTTGATTTTTATTTTTTGCTTGTTGTCAATAACAAAATGAGGATTAGGGTCACCGATTTATTCTTGAAAATCTTTCTCTTGAAGCTGTAATAGTCCCTGATGGAACAAGTTTGTACCATTCTTTGAGCCGTTGAACTACACTTAGGATACCTCTGCTTTAATGGTCATATACTGTGAAGTATAACTGAGTAAATTCAATTCAGTTCAGTTTATTTATATAGCGCCAATTCACTGCACTTGTCATCTTAAGGCACTTTACAGTTCACCAGATTATACAGTCAAACTGATGGTACTCAGATAAAAAATATATATGTATAAAAAAAATTTAAAAATAAATGAAATAAATGAAAATATAATCGAAAACTGTGTTTGGTTAAAGTGAAATATATGTATATTATGTAGATAAATTAAACGGGGAGATACATTTAGAGTGTTTAGTTGGACTAAATTTAGATTATGGCTTACATCTAAGAAACCAAAAAATTCCACGCCATAAATTAAAAAAATTAAAACAAAAAATATTTGTATAGTCTATATGATGAAAGGAAATTCAATTAAGTTCAATTCAATTTATCTATAAAACGCCAATTCACAACACAGTTCATGTCAAGGCACTTTATACAGACATTATAGACAGATTGATTAAAAGTTTCTATCAAGGAAAAAAATGAGTTGATTGCATTGAGCCATTGACTTGCAAGAAAGCAATGCACATCCTGGATGAGCTTGCAGTGACAACCTTTGCTTGCATTTTATCATAAACTCTTCAGCAATCCATCACACCGAGCATGCATATAAGGAGACAGAAGCAGACATACAAAGTCAAAATCATGACTCAGATGTTAATTGTTTTGAATTTGTATCCCAAAGTGATGAGATGCCAAGTTATCCTATCCTTTATATCTCATTACTTTGACTTTAAAAGTCAGAACTAGGAGTTTGAAAATCATTTTGATAAACCATGTTTCAGCTCTTGTCTCTTTTTTTTTTGGCCTCCATTTTTTTAAAGGTTGAATATACTCCATTGAACCCTACCTCATAAATGGTCAAGAACTGTCCCTTTACTGGCCGTGTGCTTCTGGATCATCTGTGCAAAAAGCACAATAAGCCCATTTGACAAAAGAGACTCTGAATAATGCAGAACTAATCAACGTCAAATTGCCTCTATTTCTCTGCTGATTAAAAAACCTTTTTCAAACACATCATCTAAATTGGAAAGTTTAATTAGACTGATGGCTTCTGAAGTCTCTGTGCTTGTTTGTTTAGTCAACTACAGAACAGGATGAAGAACGAAACCCAAATGAATTATCAATCCTTTCAATCTGATCTAAATCTAGACTTTAGTCCTAAGTTGCTCTTTAAATAAAAAGCAAACATTTAGTGAAGATATGAATCCATAACAAGCAGTTGCATCAAACAGCACGTCCCTTTGAATAATTTAAAGTACTATGGCCAGACTTTATCTGTCCCTCGCAGACACAGCCTTTGTTTTTATGCAAACTCATCTTCCTTCCGCATCTGTTCCCTGTCTCATGAGTGTCCTCTGCACAACCTGATGCTCTCCTGCCATGTCTCACCTCTCCTAACATCAGCCACCAGGTCAAACAGTGCTGTCGCCATGTCAGCGGCAATTCCTGGAGGGCAGTCAGGCAAACAAACCCAGCCAGCAGCAGCTGGATGACTCACCATCAGATGGACGCCTATTGTGAGAAAGGGAAGGGGTCGAATCATTAAAGTGGGAGGAAAGAGAAGGTTCAGGATAGTTAGTAGACAGACTGGGGGTGTAAATTGGAAAAGAAGGCTAATAAAGGAAAGTACAAGGAGCAGGTGAGGCTGTAAGAGAGATTAGGAGAGGGAGGCACATGGAGAGACGGAAAGCGAAACAGAGATAGGAGGGGTAAACATAGGACAACCTGTGCAATCTTGCATGCACACGAGACAAGCAGAAAGGCACGCAGCTCAGAGAGGAGGCACGAAGAGGAGACAGTAACTCCTCCTCTCATCTGTCAGAACAAAGCTCACGCTACACGCTAGGAGACCTTAACACAGAGCAGCACATTTATGGACCAAATGAATAACAGGAGTAAAACGATTTAAAGGAGAATGAAAAAGCCAAGATGGACACTAAGAAATGGTGAGAATTAATACATGAAAGAGGTGGTGGTTTAGGAAAGAAGTCAGTTTTTCTTAAAACTGATTCAGTTTTTTCAGTGTAGGACATAAAAAAAAAAAAAACTGAATGTTGGAACTGTAACTATGCAGACATATGTTTACATCACTTTTTCATCACAGTGTTTTTATCAATGCTGCACTTTAAAACAAAAATAGTCTAGAAAACTGTACTTAACAAAATTTATTTTTGTTTACACTTGTGTGTACAAAATAAAATCTGTCTAAAAGGTGTGCAGTGGATGTTCAGAGTAGATACAAGGCTGCTTCGACAGCCTCACAGCTCTCCAGTTCAGATCTTCTCTGCAAAACCTCTTGTGTAGAATTTGTTGTTTCCAGCTTCCTCCTATTAATTTGAGAACATGGATCATTGATGATTTTAAAAAGACCTTATGGGAGTTCGTCTCATGTCTCTCTTTATTGATTCTGCTTCAAAAGTCTCCAAATCAGGAACCGTCATATAAGAGAACAGATGGATGGAGTGGATACCAGGATGTCGCACACTGGCAGGAGAGGAGGCCGGTCAATAAATGGTTTTAAACCATTGAACAAAATACAGAAACGTGATATAAGTTACAGTCAGAGGTATTAATGTCATTCATCTTTGCGGATTTAAATTAAACCTTTAGGTAAGAAAACTTCTTATGGTCAGCGGAGACACAATGACAATACATTTTAAGGAGTTATGGTGAGGCAGCTGTTCAGCATGGTGGAGGTAGGATCATGCTGAGGGTCTGTTTTAAATTCATATGTTTAAATTCATATAGGGCTATTTTTTGTTGTTAAGGGGATGAAGTAATAAAGGAGTAGTAGCTTTCCTTTGATCAGATGCCAGGCGGTTTAAACTTGGAGCTTTCCAGCAAGACAATAAATCCAACCACACGCCAAAAATGACCATAAAATGGATAAATTTGGCTAATTACAAGCTGCTGGAATGACCCCAGCCTCAAGCCTGTTTAAATTTGATGTACTGTAAATGGGAACTATACCAAGAAACACTTTAGTTTAAAAGAGCTCTTTCTTTTCTGAAACAAAGTGGTCAGACATGCAGCTCTAGTGAAGGGACAGTATTTTGGGTAATAATGGGGGTCATTAAAAGTTAAAATCCAAATAGTTAAACCTTTCAGACAAAGTCTTGGTTTAAGAATTATGGATTTTGCATAACCAATCCACCTGAAGGTTAATTAAAGTTCCATACGTAGGCAACGTTCATGCAGATTGAGTGAGTGCATGTACAGGAACTGTAGCTTATAAACAACAAAGCTTCATTTGGAGCTGACAGCACATTAGATTGATTTTGGAGCCATAATTGTTTTTTTGTTAACTAATTTATTTTGTTTTCAGATTTTTGTAAACATGAGCGTCCCTTTTAAGACTAGGCTAATGTTTTAATATTGCCTGCGTTTTATTTTATCAGAGCCCATGTTTGAGAAATATATTGAAAAAAATAAAAAGGAAAGCAGCTCAGTCCTCAAAAGAGTCTTCAACCAGATGAAGATCTCAGATGAGGAGGTTTATTTAGCATATGAGATGAAAGCTATGATGGGTGTGAAGTAGCTCTGTTAGATCCAGACTGCCCCCCTCTGCAGCCCATCAGAAGAAGAGGTAAGCGTGGGCGACGTGGCAGACCATGGAGACATGGTAACCTTCCTTTTTTCATTCTGGACCAATAATAAATGCTTAGATGACCTTTCTGTGGGAGCGGAGGTACCAGTCAGTACGCCCATTGTTCCATTTTCAGTCCTGCCAAATGAGACTAGATTGGAATCAAACTGGGAGCCACCTGACTGTTCTAACAGGAAGAAACAGCCGTACTCCACCTGATCAAGATAAACCTGATACACATAGCCTAACATTAACAATCTAATGCAAAGTCAAACATATCTGTGCATAAAGAAACATATCAGAGGATTTTTCCCCCACATTTGTTTGTGAAAACATATGGCTGTTTCTGAAAAAAACACCATGCGCTATTTGCATGTTGTGGATCTATATTCAGCTAACTTTCTTGCTTAACTACTTTGCACCTTCTAGCCTGCAATCTGCTTGATGATGTCCGCTTAAAGTGATGTGAAATGGTTCTTTTCACATCCTTGACTTCATCAGCTGAAGGTTCCTGAGTGTGCTTCCTGCACACAACATCAGGGCTGATTGATTCTGCTGCTAGGAAACAATCACCAATGAGCCTAAATACGAGGACACTGATCGGGTAAACATTAGATTTCATAATTAATATCAGCTCCTCGTGATCCTGCAGCTTTGACTGAATGTTTCTATTCTTGACTGAGAACAAATAAAATAAACCACATCAACTAAACAATAAAAGTATTTTTTTTTTGTTTCCAACAGATTTGTTCATTATCATTTAGCAGTAGGTGTAGGTTAGGGCATGAATGCTTCCAATTTTATGTAGATGAAGCGTTTATTCAATTTTACATTTTTACCATTGTTATGAGTTTAGTCTGGGAGGTTAGGAGGGGAATGCCAAATGCAATACAAAGGAAAATTAAAGCAGCCAAGGTGAAGGAGCACGGACACCTGAGAGCACTGTAACCATTAGAGGAAATCCATGTGAGGCCAAAAATCAGCAGAAAGAAACTTCAGCAAATGAAAAGCAATCAAGGCTGAACACGACGACGGCCTGAAGAGAAAGAGTGCAACATTTAGGGGTAGATAGGACTCATTTCTGGGCTGAGGGACTGCAGGTAGTTTCTAACAGAAATATTAAAGTTAGGGAAGAATCTGAAGGCAGGATCATATCATGGGGATGGTGACCGCAACCTATACCTGAAGAAGTCATATAATAAAATAGTGATAGAGTGAGCAGAATCTCGTATGGAGTGGCTACCTCAGTCCTTGAATAGAAACATAGTGATGCAACATAAAACTATGAATGAAACTAATTATTATTTTGCAAATCAATTAATCTGTTGATTTTTTCCTTTTTTGGATTAATTGATTAATACAGGGTTTATACGGTAATGAGTAACTCTAATTTAATGCTCTTTTAATGCTCTTAGAAATAATTTTAAGGACATCAACAAGTACCCATGACTCTCGTGTGTGTGTGTGTGTGTATATATATATATATATATATATATATATACATAACAAACATGGCAAAATCCTTCGTCATTTTCCTTGTTTTCCAGCCACTTTTGTTGAAATTTGCATTTTCTCATTCTCTAGCTTTTTCTCCGCCTCGTGCTTCTTTTCCGAACATACGGCTTTACGATCAACTGGAAGCAGTTCTGCACAAACACGCGTTAACCAGATTTATACCGGATATATTTGACAAAATTGGTTGTATAAACTTTTTTTTTTTTAATAAAGCATTTTAAATGCCACTATATTCACATTTAATTTTAAATCCAATTAAGGCCTTAATTTAAAAAATAATAATTTAATGACTATTAATGATTTTTAATGACACACGGAAACCCTGTAATAATCAGATAGCCCAAGGTTCCTTAAAGAAGATTTTTACGAAATTAAACCAGGTGAAACAAGATATTTTCCACTTGAGGAGTTCTGAATAGAGCATATTGACCTTTTTTTTTTTTTTTTTTCTTAAATACAAAATGTTTTTTTTCTTCTCACAATTTTCTTATAATTACTGCTCTAAATGGGTCGCTCTGTCAGCGAAAGGAATGTTTCAGAGTCTCTATACTCAGTTAATGATTAATCGATTAATAAATACGTTGATTATTATTTCAATGATTGATTCATCAATTAATTGTTTCAGCCCTACATCCAACACTCCGTTTCTGGAACAAATAAAGAGGAATGGTGGAGCCTGGTTAAGTCATCCTGTGCTTGATCAAACTCCCAGTTACCGGAGGTTGGTTAGCTCAGTTTAACACCATTTATGATGCAGCTCTCAGAAATGTGGGTATAAGACCGTCCAGCATTTCTAGCTTTTGCACTAAACAAAGTTTGAAAAGAACACAGAAAAGAGTTTGTAAAATTTTTTCTCCCTTTCTGTATTTGTTTCTTTGTTGTTTGTGTAAATATTAATGTAAAGTGTTTCTTTAGCTTTTTTCTAAAAATGCAAACGTAACTATGCTCAAAAATTGGTTGATCTAATCCTCTTTATGAAGACATCCTCACTTTTCATCTTCAGGTTTCAATCAAACGTTTTCTAATTAATGCTGAAAGAGGAGCTTTCAAAATGGTCATTTGAAACAAGGTAAACAATGGTCATCTCCATCAGCGTGATCCGAACAAAGCACAGGTTTGCTATTGGATCGTTTTCTCTTTTAATTTCTTTATTTAATCAATGTTACATTAAACTAACATAAATAAACATTTTTTATGAACAAAAGGCACACAGTTCAAATATAAACAAAAGGAACAGCTGTACAGTTTGTTTCAAAAAGAAATAAAACATAAAATTGTCTACTGTCTCTGAGAAAGAGAGCGGTCTAAGAGAGATGAGCTTTAGCTGATTTGATGACAGAAAGCTACAGCACAGCCCAACTGCAGCAGCTTAGAGTCCAGGCATCACCCTGCAGTCAACCTGCAGACAGGGACCAGAGTGCAGCAGGGGGGGGTGACTGGGAGCAGCTTGATGGGAATCCTCTTCCAGGAGGTTTACAGTGAAACTCATCTCCATTGTCAGGATGAATAGGCCACAAGATCAATGTCCACTAGCTTAAGAGGTTCAAACACGCAGCACAGAGTTTAAATAAAACATGTATGGGTAGGAGGCTGGATGAAAGTATCTATGGTTTCTCTACGGAGGCCTCTGATTGGCTGAGTTCCGATTTTTAACGTCAGAATTTCACTAGCTGGTCATTCACAGTACAGGCAGGATATTAACCGTCTCCGACAGTGTTTTGTCCTCTGAACAAGTTCACGTACACATTAAGCCTAAATAATAATGGAAAAGTTCTTCTATTCTGCATCTGCTCCAAAGCAAGAAAAACAAATCAACTCTGCTTTGGCTCAGCAATGAACATCCATGGGATCCTGATTCATTAGTAGCGGTAAGTCCACTCAGTCTGAACACAGACGCCGGCTGTCCTCTGCTAATCCAGTTCGGTCCACTTCGATCTGGTCTAACGCAGTCCAGTTCGACTGAATCCAGTTGACAATCGTCCTGAATTGCCCGACCTCTGCAAGCTTCTCTTAGTCTGCTCTCCAGATGTTTTGAGATGGGGGGTGTGGGACCGTGTCACTCCGGAGGGGAGGGTTGGACCGTTTTGGTTTTAATGGGTCCTTTTATAACGTAGTAATAACCCCAGTCCATCCGTCACCTTAACGGAAAACGTGCAGACCGCGAATCCAAGCTTTGGCAGGTACAGACACCAAAGGTTCTGATGCAGGACTTAAATGGCGACTGTGTTGGGTACCTCCTCGTAGTGAATGATAAAATAAGGGTAACTCTGGTCGTCGTTGAAAATGACATAAATCTGGGGGTCCACCCAGTTGTCCACACAGGAGTCATAAAGGTCACTGGAGGGGTCCCGGGGATTGATGGGGGGAGGCCTGCGCATGGAGGAGTTTCCTACGGTGTACCTGAAGGGACAAAACAAACCAAGACAGAGAAAACATTAGCTGTGCTACATGAACCCTGCAAAAACCAGAGAAAGAAAAGGCACCAGTAAAGGCATATTCTAAATAGTTAGAAAGCAAACATTCACCTCATAAAACAAGGCTTTTCTCAATCTAACTTTACACTACATGATCTTTAAAGCCAAAAAATACAAGAACCTGGAAGTTAAACCTAAATGAAACATAATTTGACTAAACGTAATGCATGTAACAGGAGAGCATTGCTGCCTGCAGCTGTACACAAAACACAGATTAGGTTTATGAAAGGAACTACCCAAGAGGAAGGATTTTTATAACCCAGTTAACTGAAACCATTTTGGTCATAAGATGATAAAAAATTAGGAACTTGGTTTATAAAGAAGGATTAACCCAAAGCTGTGACAGAAACTTCCTACAGAGTCAACAGCCAGACCATGGAGCCAACAGTAGTTGTTTTTTCTGAGTTTTTAGAATGTTTTCTCTTTCATTATCGTTTTGTCTAAATCAATAACTGCTTTTCTACTCCCCGCACATTTCTAACAGTGATTATTATAAGCAAGAGAGCCTAAATATTTTCAGTGACCCACAAATGGAATAACAGAAAACAGTACTTTGGCTAGCCTTACAATATTTTGAAGAATTTCTTTTTATAATTAATCGATCTTATGTAAAATCTGCTATCAGTCTCACTTTTTCAACAGGAATTAAGACGTATAACAGAACCAAGAAGCAAAATTTGTAAAAATCAATGTTTTCCCTTTTGATAATCTGCCTGAAATAAAGCAATGCATTTCAACTTCTTGTATTAGAAACAGCTTTTATTAAAAACTGATCAGAATTAAAAAAAAAACTTTTCAGTTTTATCTTTTTTTTACAACGTATTTGTCCTACAGCAAAGATTTAACGTCTAAAATACTACTCAGTATGAAGCCAAAGTCTCTGCCTGTTATGTGAAACAGAATAAAAGCAGGCTTAGAGTAAAAGTGTGTTTAATTCAAGAAGGAAGGAAGGAAGGAAGGAAGGAAGGAGGGGGCTTCTTCCAAACCACTGCATGAGCCACACCGAGGACTGTCTGCCTCGGCATAACAGAGGTGGTGATCTATGATGGGCCCAGCCAAATCAGCTGTTTTACATGTGCGCCTGCGGATTTGACTTTTGTTTGAAGGAAGGGGAGTAGCGCGGCTCGGCTGAAAGATGGTTTATGGAAAAGAACCTCAGGATTTTCCTGATCCAAATTAATGTTGATGCGTTCTGTAAATGTAAGAGCTGAGCACGTGGGGGAAGAGCTGGGGTCAAAAAAAGCAAACTTGTTTGGAAAGAGGTTTGTCCTGAAGGGAACCGACTTGTCAAACACACCGAGCTGCTCATTAAGGACAATAAACCATGTAACCCTGCAGACATAAGGCCCTGATTTAGCATTTAATAAACGATCACATATGCAGCTCTCTTCAAAGCAACGTTTGGTAGAAAAGTAGAAAATGAAAAAATGAATACCACTTGTTAGCAGAAAGTGGTGCCTTTTTGGAAATGAAAGCCATCTTGTCTGGAGGAGCACACAAATACACACCTGCCAGTGAGAACTTTAGCCAGAAACATGCAGTGGATGCCTTTGGGTGAGCGCTTGGAGAAGTTGTGGGAGTAGAAGGCCCTGCGAGCGAAGTAGGAGCCCTGGCCAAACATGGTGGCGTGCTTGCCGCAGACCCGCGGGTCAAAGTTGTGCTTGCAGATGCCCTCCACCACGTCGGCCGAGGTGCCGTGGAAGAGGTGGCGCTCGCTCAGCAGCCGGTCCATCTCTGACATGCGGCGTGACATGTACTCCTTCTTCCTGTTGGAGCACAAAGAGGCAGACACTTCAGATGTTGAGGTACTTTATGGCTTCTTAGAACACCATAGAAACTGCTTTTTTTATATTATTCGTATTTATAGAAATGTTTAACTTTTTACCGATATATGTTCTGTGTTTATAAAAAAAAGTGTCATATTATGGCTACAGAGTGATGGAGACAGTTTAACACTTTGATCATTGACACCCTCAACATTGAAGTCTCAAAAAGTTATAATGAAGTCAGTTTGAAAAGTTTACTAGAAGGACAAACCGGGATAGAAAAACATGCATCAGAAACAGATAACATTCTTTAAATGATTCTGACACCGGACACAACTATACGTCTTTAACTAGTCTTATTTTGTAACAAACTGAATTTCGCTCAGAGTCATGATCATAAAAATAAACAGGAGTAGGGTACCACTTTTACTTTCTTCTATAATTCATTTGAAAGTACTTTTATTTGACCATATTGAATTGAACCTTCTTCATTGAAATGCATCTGTTTAAAAGCCTTAAAAAAAGAGGTTTTATTTCTATTGATCCTGAATCTACAAAAACACACTGCAGCTCATCTTCCTTCGCGGCGTACTGCACGCACACGCCGCCTCTGACAGAAGCAGATCAATAGGAAACGCCGAGAAGAAAGCGAGTCGAGTCACCAAGGCTGTGACCCACACGTGAACTCACACAATGCCACATCTTGCGACATGACACTGCACGCAAAGCGCTGCTCGCTCGCACGCTCCTGGCTTCCTCACTACCCCCTGTGTAGTTTGCAGAGCTCAGCCATCGCATGCAGATGAACTCGCACAAACGAGAAGTTATGGTTTCAGTGCAGGAGCCAGACTGTGGGAAAAGGAAATCAACAGAGAACCGGTGAGGGGGCATCACTTTCTGAGGTGAGTTGCCGAGGTAGACGCACAGTAACACGCACCGGCAGTCATTGTGAAACCAGCCGCCGGTGTAGGAGGGTTTAACTGTCACAGCTGATAGAAGAGGGCCTGCTCCGACCACAGCGGTTAGCCCGCTGCCTTCACAACAGGAACACCATCATCACCAAACATCTCCACATCTGCTGAGTTCTCACACTCCTGTCGGCTCGTTCTCACGAAGTCCCACACAGCTGGTGCCATTTGGCCTATTTTTCTCTAAGATTCGTCTCTAATCTCGATTAAGATCTGATTATGACCTGATTTTTCATTGCATTGTTTCATACGATGGCAAACAGTTTGGCATCTGAGAGTCCTTTATGTTTTTTTTAGAGGTAAGCTTCTAGGTTTCTTTAGCAGACAGTTGTATGTTTGATAGAAAATTTTAGACTGGAAAACCAAAGCCCTCTTTACAACGAGACCCTTAAAGTAAATTCAGCAGCTTCAGTTTAAATCGAGCTGTTTGGTGGAAGGCCTCATTGGATATATCTATATCTGTGGTGAAACTAGTCAACAGTGAAACATTTCTAAAGCTAAGTGCTGTTTCCACACAGGAACAATGATAAGTTCAGTTGTTACTGAAGGTTTTTCCAGCTTCCTCACCTCTTATATTTCTCCCAGAGGAAGGGGTTCTGGACCCGCTGGATCTTGATGATCCTGAACTTGGTTTCCGACACCGTCTTGTGGAACAGGCTGTACACCGTCCTGTAGCTGCGGTCTTCGCGGGACACAGGGACCCGCAAGAAATCCTGGCTCATGGTCATTGGCAGCCATGTCTCTGGGAAAAGGCTTGGCGGGTTGGTGGAGGTCGGAGAGAGGGGGTGAGACGCGGAGACGTCCATGGGCGTGGATGCAGTTGCCGACGAGGAGGGGAGAGCGGGTAAAGAAAGGGCGCCCAAAGTCCTAAAAAGAGAGAGGAGTCGATTAAATTTCAAGTTTTGTTTTAGTTGAAAAAACAAAGAGAGCAGAAAACTTTATTTAGAAACATTTGAGCATCTCTGTTAACCTGCTTTACAACTAACCGAGCTAACAGCTGTTATGTTTAATCTTGAATAAACAACTGAGTAATGAGTTGGTCATTTGACTAAAAAAAAGAAGAAATGAAAAACCAATGAAACTCCATTTTAACAGCCAGGGTACTTTAGGTAATTATGACCATTCTAATCTCAACCTTTTCACTACCTGCAGCCCATTCAGGATGCTGTGGCTTTTATTACCAACTCAACCCCAAACGAATAAGCTAGGAAGCTAGAAACCTTCCACAAACACTACAGTATCCAAGTCTCAGTGAAACATTTCTGCAGCATCAGATCTAAATTAGACTAAAGGAGTCGACAAAAAGCCAAAAAACAACAGAAACTTTACACATTTCAATCTATTTTGCTGAATCTATATTTAACACATGCTTTACTTTCGACACAGCTGAATACATAATCATTTACCGGGAACTAAACCATGTGAGTTTTAAATAGGTTTCTGAAAAAAAATAGACTTCATCCTTCCTGACTGCAGCAGTTTCATGTTCAAGGAACTGACTTGACTGGGTGGAGCTGACTTTCAGCTCCACCTATTAACTCTAATCAGCTTTTCCCTCGCCGATAAATAAGATCTTCCCCACAGCATGATGCAGCCACTGACATGCACCACAGTGTGAAAAATGGCGAGGGAGTTTCATTTCCAACATAAAATGTCTGTTTTAATTTAATTTTTTTTTAGAAACTCAAAGCTTCTATTAATTTACATTTTATTTTAATTGGAAGTATCAGACAAAGGTTCAAACTTTTACTCAAAACCAGTCACATCTTTGTGCACATAAAGTTCCAATAAAGTAAAGTTAGAGGTAATATATCTTGCAGCTGAAATAACCAATAAAGAAAATTGAAGTGGCCTGAATATTTAAAAAGCTTGGTATGTAATTTGGTTCCTGATTTCAGATGAGAAGAGACTAAAGAGATTTTCTAAAACTTATTAAAGTTTCTCCTTCTGTTATCCATGAACATGGATGTTAAATCTCAGCAAATTTGCCAGCAGAGTATCAACACAAAAACCAACAGAGCCAGGATCAGGTATGATTACTCCTGTCTGCTGTTCTGCTCCTTATTAAAAAGCCTTCTGCCTCATCCTGGAGCTGCTTCGTTAGGTGCAACAAATGCATTAGCTGCGTGCTCTATAATCCAGCTACCAGAGCTTTTAGTCTAAGCGGAAATGAAAGTCAAAGCAGTGTCGGGACAATATGACTCCGGCAGGAGAAACGGCTGCATAGGAGGACCGCATTTGAAGCCATTTCTGAAAGTCTAAAGGCAGAGTTGATGTCTGTACGTTATAGTCAGTCTGCGATCGCCTGACAGCTACAATCAAATACATTTGGCAATAAAACCCCTCCATCTGCTGCCTGGTAAAAATCCCAACCTGTCCCGACTCTGACTGCAGGGCGGCGCCGTCTGACACCAACCGACACAACATGATTGTGCGAAAATGAAGCCCAGACACCAAACAAGAGAGGATGAGAAGAGGGGGAAAAGAATGGCAACAAAAGAGTGAAAACAAGGAGAAAACTCCAATTGTGGAGCTGTCGTTGAAGTAAAAAAAAAAAAAAAAAAAGAATAGAAAAACCCTCCACTATTTCTGGCATTTGAGTCAGTAACAGTAGTTTTCCTGTCAAGTTATCACCTTCCAAGTGTAAATGCCGTTAGCTCTATCATCCATACGAAAGCGACTATGTGTGTGTGTGTGTTATCAAGAGGCTCTGAGGTAGTGTGACAGTTATTCTTGTCTCTTTTCTCCCACTCTCTCTTATCTTGTCGGTCCGGTCTTAGACATTCACCACCTCCTACATTCCCTCCCCTGCAATCGATGTCTCTATTCCCCGGGCGCTTTGAGGAGATCACAGGCTGGCTGCTGCGGAAAACAAGTGTGAAATGTAAGGGGACAGATAACTAAAGAATGATGGAGCCAGGCAGGAATGAGAGCGAAGGAGAGAGAGAGACGAGGAGTGATGAGAATAGACGGAAATGGAAGGGAGGGAAGCTGAAAGTAAAAGAAGGGCGAGCAATCTGGGTTTAGGTCACAAAGAAGATGATGGCGTCTTTTGCTCTCTTTTTTTCTCTCCCGGTGCCATACTATTTCATTGTGGATAAGCAAGCTGTGAGCCAATGGGGCCCAGCAGAACCATGGTCATTCAAGCACCAAGTCCTGCTGGAGGATAAAATCTCCATAAAGCTTATTTGCATAGTGATGCATAAAAGCTTCACTATTTCCTGGAAGATTTCTGATCTGCCACTAGATTTTAAACAAACTGGACCAACACTAGCAGGGGACCGCTCTTTACTTCTCATGCAGACCTAATCTTATTATCTAAATGTAGACCAGGCGCCTCCAAGCGTCTTTGTACTCCTTGTTCTTAGCCCCAGTGAGATGCTACTCACTGTTTCACAGGACGAACCTCTTAAATGGGCTTTGTGACATTTTTTCCTTCCACTTAACTTTCCATTCATTACTTGCCTACTCCATTGACAGAGTCAGCTTCATTATAAATTATATTTTTGTTCTTCACAAAATAGAGCATCCTATTCCATCTGCTCTCCGTTATACAGACATTTTTAGGTCTATGAGATAATATTCTGAGAGTAGGGTTTCCATTAGTTGTAATCCGTAATCCTTAAAATGACAAAATTCAACTAAAGAGCTGAGAAGCCTCTGCATGTGTGTTTCATTGATGTACAAATGGAGCTAACAGCTGAACCATGGGGCCCTCGGTCTGAATTCCAGCTCCCTGCAGTAACGTTTTACACTCTTTCACTCATCAACACGCCTCTCCTGTGCTCGGGTCTGGAAACCATTTGGATCCTCCCCGGCTGCACTCCCTTTTCACCCTCCCTTGCCTCTTGTTTCTTCTTCACTTTCTGTCTGGCTCACGCCTTCGCCAGCCTGACTGCTTCCCTTTGCTCCTGCTCTTTCTCTCCTGACTGTCCTGGCCCCGGCGGGCACAGCGTGTTCTGAGAAACCTGCTCTGAACCAGAAGCATCTGCAAAATGGGCTAAAATGGATCCACTTGTTTCCAATCAAGTATCACTTGTTCTCAGAGTAAGGCAGAGGGGAAGCTCTGCAGGCACAGACGTGGAGAAAAATGTCCCTTCAAGAGAGGGTTGACAACACTGGGAGCATTAGTTCTCTTTGTCTGCCTCCCTCTTCCTCTACTCCTGCTCATCTGTTTTCATTTGCTTCATTATCTTGTTTCCCGTCTCGTCTGCTCCTGGCGTGCTTTCATCTGCAGAGGACAGCTCCTGGTGTCCTAGTGACCATGTCTGACTCGCCAAAAATCGGAGCGCTTCTCTCAGCTCGCGTTCCGCAACGGATTAAGAAAATGGACGTGGCGTTCAGAGCTCTTTTGAGCATTCATTCCTGACTGAGACATTGGCATTGTGTCCCGGCCTGTGTGTGCCTAAACAGAGTTAGGACGCCCGGGGAACACAGAGAGCCTGGAGGAGACAGAGTGTTACACATTAGAAAGCCAACAGTGAGAATTACACAGCAGTGCTGCCAGGCACCACATCTCTTTTTTTTTTTCCTCTAAAACCTCAAAGGCTCGATGTTCTCTGACAAGACCGAGGAGTAAGAGATAAATGATCAGGCTGACCTGCCACAGAGCACCATGGAAAGCAGAAGTGAGGAAAAAACAACAGACAGGAAGCAATCAATGAAGTGATTAAGCTTCACCTCCATGCTGAGGACTGACCACCCTTCCTTTTCATTCATAAGCACCAGTTTCATAACGTTAAACCGCAGCAAAAACCGTTTTTATCTGCATAGATCTTTTCTGTGACACATTTACCAGATGAACACTAGAGACGTGAGACTTAGAACCATTAATACCCACAAAAGAAAACTCCCTTATTTCAAAACTAGCGCTTTTTCTCCATGGAAATATTTCCACATTTCTCTTCAGTTACCGAATGCTGCAGCGTCACCTTTCCCACATTTAGATTTTAGCTCAAATCAAAAAGCGGAATTTCAACATTCACTGAGGGCTTATTTTGTCAAGTAGGCACAAAGATGGTGGTAGCCATGAGTCAAATATGCTGATTGGCTTAAAAGAAAAATTTAAACAATTAAATAAAACCCACTCCAGTGATTAATTAGGGCTGCAACTAGAAAAAAAAAAAGAATCAAATTGATTTTCCACAGCCAGAAGGACAGCTTGCTGCCTAGAAATTCATCCAGTGAAAGTCTAATCCTCCCTCTGCTCCCAAATTCTGCATGGAGACAGTTTAATAAAATCTTTAGTAACATGAACCACAGTGTTTTCCCTCTGCATCACCATCTTTATCAATTCTGTTTGAAATAACATTTATAAACTCTGTCTGGACATATAAACAGTGTAATCCCAGCTCTATATGGAACACTGACCTACTTAAAGTGACATAAGGAGTGAAATCAAAATACATGGAAACAGACTGAATCGATGGAGTGAAGTCCAGCATTCATTGAAGACAGACACGGGGAAATCTGAACTCTGAACTCAGACTGACTGTTTCTATTCTGTTTCAAAGCTCATCTGGCCTGCTAAGCCTGAACAGAAACAACTGGATCAGTAGTAAATGGCGATATTTACTGGAGGTGTGGAGTGAGGATCACAGACGACATAAACATGGGTCGCTTCTTGATCTGTCGTCTGAAGCCGAAGACGGCGTTCTGCTGGAAGCCCTCCTTGATGTTGAGGATATACTGGTTCTGCAGCGTGATGAATCGGACCTCCTTAAGACCCCTCGAACTTGCCTCCTCAATGAGCTTCACTACCGGCTGCAAGTAAAAAAAAAAAAAAGCAGAAATGAGACCAATCAGTTTCCTTTACTGCTGGTTAAACCCCAGCAGATGTGAATGTGAAATAAAAACCAAACTCAAATTTGATCCCATCACAGCAGCTAGGATTGATGGGTACGAGGGAAGATAAATTTGTCTGGTCTTGTGTTCACAGACCGTGGGTAAAAAGGGAACACAAACACATGAAAACGCACCTCAGAGTACTCCCTCCAGCCAAAGTTGTCTCTGCAGTAGTACTTCCACACCGTGTGACAACTCGGGGCAGAGTTTGGGTTAGCCGTAGGAACGGGGAGAGGGCAAGGGGGGGTGGTCAGCCGTCGGACGCAGTCGAACTCCAGGTCGCACACTCGCATCGTGGCAAATTCCAGCAGAAACACCCGGCCCCTATAAAAAAATAAACAAAAACAGGTTTAAAGTTAGTTAGGGTGTAAAAAAACCAACCAACCCTCTGTGACCTTGCTGTTAATTGGCCCTGATTCATATTTCAATCAGCTTCCATGTGACCAAACATGCGGCTGTTAATGCATGCCATGTGCCCTGGAGTGAGGCCACTGAACCTTCAGTTGCTCAAACAGAGTGAGTCACACGGGGTGACAGAGCAGGAACAGGAGATCAGGAGAGAAGAGACAGCTGAAAAACTGTCCTGAAAAACACACAAGGCTAATGGCTCCAAAGAGAAGCTAAATGGATTGTTAATGATTGCTGGGAGGCAGACTGTGACTCCCAAATATTTATACCTCTTTTTCAACATTTTGTTACTTGACAAGAGCAAAACCTGCTGTGTTCCTTGATCTGCACAATGCTGTTTGTTCCCTCTATCAACCCTCTGAGGTCTTCACAGAGCAGCTGTAACCGCACAGAGATTCAATTACATACCGGTAACTTCCTTTTATTAATTATCCTCCTCCAGGCAACGGGTTGCACACATTTTTATTTGGAAATATTAGATCTAAGGGGAAGACAACAACTGCAGGCCAGTTTTCAGGTTTTATTTATATAATATTGTTTTTTAAATATGAATTAATAATAAGTCAATAAACCGACTGTTGAATAATAAAGGTGAAAAAAATGTCTATCCGCTTTTTATTCAAGGACATTTTACCCTATGCATTTATAATCCTTTGACCCTCAGATCACACACACCTTGAACTTTTCTTTTAAACAAAAAGAACAACAAGAAACAAACAAACAATTTTAATCATCATTTTGCTTTTGGTCAAAAATCTAAATGAGAAAACTAATAAAAACAGCTTTTAAAATTTTAAAAAAGGTGTTTTTTTTAATTAAGGTAAATGAATCACCTCTTAGGTAAGTGAGCCAATGAAGCTCTTATTACCTTCCTAGTGGGTTTAGGTGTCTCTCTAGTCTTCCTCTACCCTCTTCTCTCAGCTTGTATTTCTAGCTAGCTAAAGGGAGATTAAATCAATCTGGTTCTAAATGATACACCAAACTAAACTACATGAAATAATTTTATTGCCAGACTTCTACATTTGAGCAAACCTTTCTCTTAAAAGCCAAATGTCTTATTGTCTTTTTATTATAATTGCAGCAGGAATAATGAAGATGACCTGACTGATTTTATACTAAAATGTTCGGATATCCCAATCGATGATATTGGAAATCCATCCAATATAAGCAAAAAAAAAAATTGTAATATACCACCCTACCTCTATAATATTTGATAATAAAAAAGCTCATAACACTTTGCTCATATCTGATGTTATTGTTTTCTGTTTTAAAAAAATTACTTTATCACTATAAAATAAATCATACAAGAATGTATCATTTATGCCGATATCGTATGGGGTCAATATCCGAAGCTGTGATATCGCTATTGTATCGGATAAAAAAATGATATATCAGGAGATCCCAAAATAAAATTTGGAGTTAAACGTGTCAACCTCAGCTAAGCCTCCATTAGCAACTGAAACCAGCGGTATTTAACAAGGCTGTGTTCTTGGCCCCCTTCTTTTCATTTCAAACATGGTTTTACCCACATTTTTTACTTTGACACTTAAGATTGTCCATTTCTTTTTATCGGAATAGCAAAAGCAAAAAAAAAAGGATATAAAAATCAAAAGGGGGGCATTTTTACCACATAACTGGCGTGCTGTGACAAAGAATGCAATCACAGACACTTTGCTCCATATGTGGCTAATAGCATCAGAACTGAGTAGATCAACACGAACACAGCAGAAATAAACAAGTGGATCTAATGTCAAAGATGTTGTCTATCTAAACCAGCTGAGCACCAGAAGCAGTGAAACCTTGTGTTTTTATATGTAGGCAGTAAACACGAATTAAGTTTTCCTTCCTGTAATTGTAAATACTGGCCACTGAGGTTACAGGCACTTAGACAAAAACACCCTTTTCTGTCAGGATGACACGGGCTGAGTCACTTTCCAAAATGTTACAAACAACTCCTATAAAAATATTTATAAATAGTAACTGGACGTACTATTTTCATTAGTCGCATTTTTGCTAAGTCATAAGGCGAGTACCATCTCTATTAGAGGAAGTGAAAGTAGTGGCTGCTTAATGAGCACGTGCAGAAACAAAACAGTAACTGAAAACAGAGTCACAGATCTACAGATTATCAGTGTCAGAAACTAGGAAATGTAAGGCAGATGTGTGATTTTCTGTTCTGTATATGAACTGTGTGCTTCAGCCTTGAATGAGCTGAAGGGTGTTTCAGTTTCATGGGAAAACAAACACACAAGTTCGTTTGAAAGCTGAATGCAGAAGCAGAAGAGAGAAGCAGAACAGAAAGGGTGATGGTAATGGGTGCAGCAAGAAGGTACTGGCAGATAAAAGTGAGGTTGGTCAAGAAGCTGCAAATGTAACCCTAAGAAGTAAAGTAGGTTGTGGCTGAACCCCCCCCAAAAAACAGAACATCTTCTGCTTCGCCTTGGGTCAGTTCGTTCTCTGCAGCTTCTTTTATTTTCCTAATTATTTCTTGCTCCGTTCTGTCGTGTCTGCATTTTAGAGTGTTCCGTGTTTCACTGCTATTCTTTAGTCTCTGAAGAACATCTCTGTTCTGTTTTCAGGAAGACCGAATGAGCAGGCCAGGCACCTGCATGGACTCCTTTTACTGCAGAACAGGCCTGCTAGGGGCAGTGAGCTGGATGACATCAATAAATCGGCCAGAGATTTAAAATTAGCACATTTCCCTTTGAGATCCTCTTTACTGTTTTATTTTAGTGCAATAAAAATCAGATTATCTAATAAGAGTAAATCTTTTACCCCCAAAGGTCTCCCAATGTTTCTGGTCTTGAGAATAAATTAGAAGAATAACTTAGACTCGAGACAAGCGGGTCAGAAGTGACAGAACCTGGAATACGGCATCAGGAAAAAGTAACAGCGCTGCCCTACCCCCACCTGTTGCTGTGCACTGCTGGTCCGCATGCTAAGGATAGACTGACAGACTCCATTGACAGAAACAAATAGGAGCAGCCAATAGTAGGGGTGTCCCGATCTGATATTGGATATTTTGCCTTTTCTAACATTTTACAGCCCAAAATAAGTGATAAAAGCATGCCTGATTCATGCTAATATTGTATCAGGTCAATTTTTTAAGCTTCAATAGCAGTACTGAATCAGAAATTCAAAAGATGGATCGGGACAACCCTAGCAGATAGCCCTACCAACCTATTAGGAGCATAAAATGTAAAATATGACGAAATTTAGACAGTTTGCTCTAATTATCAAAAAAAGGATCTCATAACGAGCTCATTGATGTAACATCCCTACTGGCCTTTCGAGATAAACCAGTGTGTGTGTAATTTATTGTTCAAAATTCACTACTCAACAGCTCCGTCTCACACACACATGCCCTCTTTCACTGACGCTCAGTAAAAACAAAGACGGCTCTCCAGAGATGTCACACAATGATTTTTCCACAGCGTCCTGCTCCCTCCCTCCCTGCCTCGCTCGCTGCTAGACCGGTTTGCACTACTCTAAAAATAAAATTCCACTGGTTAAATCAAGTGCAATGAGATCCGAGGCTTTTGACGCCGAGGTCAATCAAAAGGTGGAAAGCGATGTAAAAATAAAGTGAAACCTTTTAAATCTGCTGACAGGATAGTGATGAGGGAAGGGGGATAAATCTATGAAGAAATGCTTATCTCAGGATGAATAATGATTAAAACAAAACACCACTGCTCTGTCATAATGGCTCTTACATGACTAAAAACGCACACTTACATATAACTCAACTTTCTCACGGCTACATACACAAGTACATGCATCACCATCATGAGTTATGCCCTTGTGAGTGTCACAAACTAAATATGAGCGCTCTTTTACACACACAAACACACACACACATTCTTCAGATAGATTCATGTACACACATGCGAACTTCACCCAGTCACGCCTAGATAAGTCAGTCAGTCAACCAAATCTGCTGATGAAGTCCTCCCCAACACACTTGCACACACACACACCAGCGCATTGATGTCACAAGCTCCTGTTATTTCCTCCTGCTGGACTAATTCACTTTCATGCTCAGCAGTTTAAATGCGACGGAGCAGAGCATCTGACGTCTCCTCGATTGTTCCTGTTCAGGTGGATGGCTCCTGTGGCTGAGCTCATAGTTTAGGGCCTCCGTTTGCCACAAGTTGCCTCCCTTGTTAATAAAACTCACAGGTAGGTGGATTAAGACAAGGCGATTTAATAATCTGTTTCTGCATTGTTTTGTTGCATTTTAAAAACCTGGAATAACAACAAAAACAAAGCAAAAAACTAAAAAATACGCTACGAAAAGACAGGTTTGAATTTGAAAACCGTGACAAAAGCAGATATGAAGGGATGGAGCCAGTCTGACTATTCAGAGGCAGGGCGACCCAGACCTCGCCTCTCTGATTCACGCCACTATTGGTCTGACATATTAAAGCCTCAAGAAAAGAAAAAAAAAACACCTCACGCAGAAAATGTTTCACAAAAGTCCTTTTTTTTCTCCTCACAAACCAGATTGTATGAAACACACCCATCCGGGATTGTTATTATATTTTTCCATTTTATTCAAGGTAACGAGGTAACATGGAAACCCCAGGCGATATAAACTTAAAGACACACTGGCGCACACACCTTGGTGTCAGGTCGCTCTGCCCTTGGTGCTCAGTGACTCTTTATGTCAGTTAATGACAAGCAAGGCTTTTATCACATGGCTGACAAAAGAATCTGTCTCCAACGCTCCCTCGCTCACAAAAACACACCCATGATGAATGTGGCTATGTAAAAACTCAGCCTCATGTATTCTCTTCCTGTCAGCTTCTGTTGACCCGAGGCTGGTTTTATTTCAATAAACCAGCCTGGGTATACAGGAGACGAGGTGGAGGGTTTAGAAAAAAAATTTTTTAACGTGAAACTAATAGTTTAAATCAGCATAACAGCAGATAACTTGATTGTGAGACAGAGGATTACTGCAATCTAACTTTTTTTTAGCGATGACTGCAGCTTTCTTTCTTCCTGCTGACTTCATGTATAATGAGGATTAGTCGAACTACCATCCCTGCTCTTCACATGGATGGGATTACGTGTGTTGATGGATCACTCACAGACTGGGAAAAACCTCAGAGCCGGATGCACGCTCTAGCCTACGTGCAACAATGCAATGCTTAACCAGATGCAGATTTTTTTTTTTTTTTCCTATCCACTCCTCTCATGCTGCTGCACAGTAAAACAGGCCTTGGTTGCCTCGCCCCAATGTGCTCTCCTGCATTTCACTTAAACCAAGCGGCTTGTTTCAGGAAACCTATCTCAGGTCTTCACATCACAGAAAAACTGATCAAAGGGAGAACTAAGGTTACACCACACAGCTTGAACGCTTCAGGAAATGTAGAAACTCACTGACAAATTCCCCAAAGAGGAGCAATGCAGGGATCCAGCAGGAATAATCCAACAAACCCCCCAACAGGTAGAGTTAATCGAAAATACTACAAAAATAAACGCTATCAGTGGATGAAACAGCTGTGCGAATGAAAGCAGAGAACCTTTGAACATGAAGGAGATCTAGGCTACAGATAATTACCTGACCTGATACTTCATCTGATAATAAATGCTCTGAACTGTTGCTCTGTCTTTTCACAAAAAATCCAAACTGTTGCTTGGTACTGCAGGTAAGCTGACTGAAAAAAACTCAATTTTAAATGAAAGTAACAAACTGTGCCTTATTTTCCAGTCAGGCATAATATATAAAGCAAATACCAATACCAATTTACATCTATGCATTGATGTTTCAACACCTCTACGGTATAATGGAGGAAATAATTAGTTTGATAGTAAAATGAGGATTATATGTATAAATGTGCTTATATCTTTGTAATTATCAGCTTCAAAGTTCTCAATCCCGTCAGAATCCCATAACAGAGACAAAAATTCATATTTTTGTTAAAAATCTCATAACTGGCCTGTCTAACCTTAAGGAAAATGAGTGGTGTGTGTAACTCTTGTACTCAAGAAGCCTAGTGTATAACCATGAGCTTTAATTCGTGAGCAGTGTAAGGCACTTCAAAATACACTTAAATCGCTAATTTTATTGTTCCTACACTTAATACAAATAAAAAAACATTGTGATAATATTTTAAATCTATATTATTCCTCCCAGATTATAATAAAATCAAAGCTTTTTTTCTCTGGGATTTTCTCATCCACACCGGTAGTTCATGACACCAAACCATATGCCTGAGTGACTATGAGACTTTCACAAACCAAAAAGGTCAAAAGAATCCGGGTGCACATCCTGTATGTGGCAACACATTTTGAATAAAGCTGCAGCTGGAAACATGAACCAACAAGTCAAACTCATAGATGAAAATGCAAAAAGGTAGATAACTTTATGATAATAATAAAAAAAAGAAAAGAAAAAAGAAACAAAGCTGCCAGATAGGAACCAAACAACTGAGGAGATAGTGGTGAAATAATCGATCACTGACTATGCTAATAAAAACAAAACATTCCTGTGAGTGGGACCACATGGTTAATAAAGAAACTCGTGTTTAGAATAAGGTCAGAGTCATGCAGAGCGGCCCCCATTGTTTGCTTGTGTGTGCAGCAGTTTTACGGGAAGCACATGCTCCTCCGTGTCACTGCTGCTGGAGGTTTGTCAAGAGCTTGTATTAAAGTTCTGTCTTCCTTAAGGGTGTGAGAGAGTAAAAGGTTAATCTTCATCTACTAAAATGCATGCATGCGTGTGAGCAATGCAAGCCACACAGTTTACCTGTGAACCCAGTTCGTGCGAGCCTCTGCACGCCAAAGTGCGTGTAATCATGAGGGCAAATGTGCACTGCATTGTGCAGGAGGGGACAACTGCAAAGGGAGACTAGACACTGACCAGGAGGAGGGGGGGTCAGGAAAGTTCATGACGGCTTGTAAATTGTGCTTTGGCAGGAACCCTCCCCAGCCAATCATAGAGCTCGATTTTTAGGGGGGGTTGGGAGAAGGAGAGTGCAGGACACAGATAGCATGATACCAACATTAACTGCAAGGGACAAGAGAGGTCTGAGCACAAGCGATAACGTGCATCTACTAATGGCCGTCAGCACAACAGCTGGGGAGCTGATGCTTTCAGTTTGTCGCCAGCGGTGAAACCAAAGAGGGAACTGAGCCTGAGGTTTACGGTTTCCAACAAGCCTGACAATTTACAGGCAGCCTATGAGCTTTCCGCACTGCTGTTGCTATGTCGCAAATACCTATTTATCATTACCACCAGGGGATATACTGCATACTGCTGCACACAGCAAGGGAGCTGCTTTTATACCTATATATGCTGCAACCAAATCAATACACATTTACATGAATGTAGAGGATTAAAAGAAAAAAAAGGTGTTTACACTGTTTCTAGTTTTCTCTAGCTGTATGACATTGGGTAAAAAACTTTGCCCCGCCCCTGCCTGTTGCTGCACACTGCAGTTCAAGATGGCTGAAAGAAAACAACCACATTTGCTTTTAAAAGGAGACAAATTCAGATGCTTGGAAATGTTTCCTGTTGCGAAACATGCAGTTCGTTGTGTGGAAACTTAAGGAGCACCACCCATGTCTCCTTCCCAGATAACCTGTTTGGTTTAAAACCTACAGCTGGTGTGTCCATTAAGGAACAGGCTGATGTTTGTCACCTGCCTAAACACAAAAATATCACTAAAACTACATGGCTTTATAAATGACTATAAGTAGATGTGATGGAATCAATTATTTAGAGATGATTTGCTATTAAAGCAGCATAAAACATCTAATATAATGGAATAACATAGTTCCTGTGTAGACACTTACTGATATTTGAGTCTGACTTGCTCCTGGTCTGGGTTGCAGTACAGTCTCTCCAGCTGCTCCTGGGCATCGTCTGCTATGCTCTGCCATGTCTGGGTGCTGCTCCTGCGGATCTGCCAGTGGTAGGGCAAGACGGTGTGGTGGTGGGCACAGTCGTTCCCAAAAACACACCGTCCCTGGAGGAAATCCACACAGATGTCTACAGAGTCCGACTGGTGCGTGTGATACTGGAGCTGAGTGAGCAGCTCAAACACCAGATCCAGGGAGGCCTCTTCGCTTTTATTCTGAAACAGGACCCCTTTGTCTGGCTGCAGGAGCTGGGAGTGGGGGTCCTGGGTTGTAGAGGAGTCCTTCACTGGGACGCTTTTAGTGCCAGAGGTTAGTAGGTCTTTGTTTTTTAAGATGGTCCCCTCCTGATGGGGAGCCTGGGGTGCGACTATGGGGGGTATATCCCTTTCTGGGGGGCTGATTGTCTCTGTGCTCCCTTTCAGCTGGGGTCTCTCGGTTTCCTCTAGCTCCGCAGTAGTATCAGCTATGTCCACATCTACGTCCCGGTTGGCATCTTCTGCGGCTCCGGGGTCTTTAAGGCACACTTGCCCCACACAGCTCTGCTTCACCACCGCCGCCGCGCACAGAGTGCCCGGAGTCCTGCCAGGCTGACTGCGGGGGACAAACACCTCATCCCCGGACACCAGAGTATCTGAGCTCAACAAGCTACTCAGTATCGGGTCCAGGGCGCGTTGGATGGATTTCGCGTCCAACTTTCTCTGTTTTTTCCTAAAATAAGGTTTCACCAGAGGTATTTTGTCCGAAAGCCCCACGATCGGTTGTTCCGTGAAATCCTCTCCTTCGTCCATATTCAGACTCACATCCAGAGGGATCCCAGCAGGCACATGGTCTGCGGATTTCTGGAGAATGTGCAAAGTTTTATCCATGTCCTCCTGCTAAACCCGGACAGTCCTGGAAGGGAAAGAGAGAATGAAGTAGTCATCAAAGATAACAGCCATAATCCTATAATCTCAGTTTCCAATGCGAAGTCATCGCACTGATTAATATTCCGTTGAACACTCCCTGGCTTTCCTTTCCTGGGAAGGAAAACCTCCACCGTCTAAAAACTGAATCGAAACACCTACAGAAAATCATCCCAGTCTGACCAGGCATACTAAAAAAAAAAAGCAGATCACATCACTTCTTCCCAACAATCTGTTACACCGATTCTTGCTCCGAAAGCAGGAAAAGGTTGACCAATCGAGGCGGAAAAATATTACCTAATCCCGCTGCAGGGAAGTTGATCCTCAGATTAAACATGACACACGAGAACACGTCTCTCTTTTTTTTTTTCGTTAAGTCCTCTTGGTCTATAACGTCATGCCTGCAAATTACAGCTGCGTATCCGCACAGGAGCGATAAAATCAGAAGTTTACCCCCCCACCTCTCCTGGGACTATATTTTGATCAGGAGTCCGATACGCTCGGCCCCTGCCGACTACGTGCCGCTTTTTGCATCACTGCCCGAGCAAGTTCGCACGTAGGCTCCAGCTGACACATCCAGGAGGAAGCCAGCTACGAAACACTGAGGAAATTTCACTCCATAGCCGAAAAAAACCCCAACAGCTCTCTACTGGTTAGCATTAGAAGCTGCGCGCGTGCAGGGTTTAAAAGAACAAAAGAAAAAATAAAAGAGGACCGTCTGAGCTGCTATGTCAATTAGCCTTTCTCAGGCGATATTTATTGAATCCCGGACGATAAAAACGGACAATACCCTACCTGCACAATAAACTCCAACCCTCTCCCCCCGTTCGCGACACTCTTTGCGGATCAAAATCCAGTGTGTACATCGGGCGAAGCTCCGGATCCAGTCCGTAGAAAACAAGCTAGTACATGAAGCGGTATCCGAGTCCAGATCCCTGGCTCCCCCTTTTCTTCGTTGCTCTCATGCCACCGTCTGCTCTCTTTGTATCCTTGTGCGGGACAGGGGAGAAAATAGGCGCAGAGGGGCAGCCAACCGACAATAGAAGTAAGCAGAGCCGCAGCGAGAGACGCTCTGCCCGACTGCCCCAGCTCCGCACCGAGAGGCCCCGCCTCCCGGCCTCCCAGTGGGCGGGGCTTCGCTTCTAGCGCACGTAGACAGAGTCGTCTGGTGGCCGCAGACAGAGCTGCAGTGTGTGGAGATCACAGAATGACAATGTCATAATGCAACAAAACTACATATTCACTAAAAACAAAATACACATTTATAAGTGTTTTATATACAATTTATCTATATAGTATTCTAAAAACTGACAGGACCAAAGTGCTGCAAAAAAGCAGAAATACAAACACCATTATATGCAATAAAAGTTAATCAAATATAATCTAAAAAAATATATAAAATTAGAAAAGAGAAACTTTGCTAATGGACAAGTATGGACCTTAGCAGAATGCATAAGAGTAACATAAAAGTGAAGAGTTAAAAGATAAACAATAAAATACTCTTTTGTAAAGTGTTTTAACAATAAAAATATTGTGTCCCTGGAGAATAAATAACCAATGTACAGCTATGGACATTTTGAAGTAATGGATATTTAAAAATAGCAGCAACATCAGAGATGTGCAAAGGGACAGCTGCATGTTATTTAGCTGACTAAGTTAGATATATATTAGGACTTCATGTAATGATTATTTTTGCAAATACATTAATCTGTCGATAATTTTTTCGATTATGATTGGATAGCCAAAGGTTCCTTAAAGAAGATTCTTTAAGAAAGCAAACCAGGTGAAACTCTAACTTTCCCACTTAAGGAGTTCTAGATAGAACATATTGAAACACAGAGACTTTAAAAAAAATGTGAAATGCAAAATGTTTATTTATTTATTTTTTTTTTACAATTTTGATATAATTTCTGCTCTAAGTGGTTCCTCTGTCAGCTAAAGGTATATTTCACTGTCCCTATACTTCAGTTAACAATTAATTGATTACCAAATTAGTTGACGATAACTTCAGTAATTAATTAATCAAAATTAATTGCATAGATTTTTTTCAGCCCATGTGTATATATATATATATATATATATATATATATATATATATATATATATAAATATATATATATATATATATATATATATATATATATATATATATATATATATATATATATATATATATATATATATATATATATATATATATATATATATATATATATATATATATATATTTATATAAAGTAATTCATAATAAATTTAATATTTCTCCTTAAAGAGCGGAAAAAAATTATGTAGGTCATTATTTTTGTAGGGTTTGGAACATATTGTTTTTACCACACAGTGATTATCTGTATAGTAAACAGCTTTTTCATTATACCTTTAACATAGGATCTTTGGTTTAGAAATGTGAAAATCAAGTTATTGCACCAAAAAACTTAAAGACCAAAAATATAACACTGCAAAAAATCTAAATCTAGATAAATAATTTTTTTCTTAAAATAAGTACATTTGTTCTTGAATTTAGGAGGTAAAAGAGACATTCTGCCAATGGAACAAGACAATTTACACTTAAAATAAGAAAACACAATTGCATTGTCTTATTTCAAGTGCATATTATCTAATTATCTTATTTTAAGAGTAAAATTACTCATTCCATTGGCAAACTCATTTACCTACTCAAATTAAGAGTGAATACCAGTACACTTAATTTAGAGAATTTTTACTTATTTCTAGATTTGCAGTGAAGCTATTCTCACAAAAACTGACTTTACAATTCCTAACCAAATGTAAACTAGGGCCAGGTTAATGGATTGTTTCTGACCACAACCCTGAGTAAAAAAATACAACAGATTAAAATGAAAATGCATGGGATGTGACAGTTGACTGCCAAAGTTGTAGTCTTCTTGCAAGGTGAAACTTTTGAGTTTGACTCCAGTTTCCTCCTTATCATCTTGGTCAGCCCTTGCAGGAGCCTTAACACTAAATTGCCTACTGATCTGTGAATATATATAAATTAATATGTATGATTAAGTTAATGTGGCTCTGAAGTACTTTGAGTCATCAACATAATTAGTAATTATATGACTTCATTCCATTTAAAAGCAATATCTAATTCTGCAATTACTATCTACAAAACACATTATTTACTACAGCTCCAATAACACATGTATGACATTCATTGGTTATTTTAGTTTTGATGCGTAGACTTCAATAAACACATTATAAATAACAGTAAACTTCTTTTGCTCTAGATAAAATAAAAAGGTTAAATTAGGGGCTATCTGGCAGCAGTAGACTGTTTAATACACTTTGCAGAATGGTTCTAAAACAGCATTCGGAAGACTGATTTTCTTAGAAAAAACTCTTGAAACACAAATATGTCTTCCCTGTAAGCAAGCAACCAGTAGTGTGTAGCAATAGGTTGGAGTGGGTGGGAGTAAAAACCTTAAATTAAACATAAAAAATAAAATGAATTAAAAATAACACTGATACCATGCCTTTTAGGTGCTATCTCCCAGAACTATCAGTAAAATATACCGGTACATGCACTAAAGAAAACTATAGCAGTTATGCAAGTATTTCATTCATACCAAGCTATCTTGGTTAACCTTTCAAAATAAGACAATTTGTTCATTTAAATTAGCAAATTAATGTGCATAAAATTACACAAATCAATGAATGTGTAAAAAAAGCTTTGTTAAACAACGAGTTTTTACATATGTTTTAAAAGGAGATGAAACTCCTATGAAACCATTTGAATGTGTTTTTACTCTTAGTATTTTTGCATGAAAGTACACATGAGACCTATTTACAGCAGATACAATACTAAGCCAAGAAAACTGGCATTATTGATCAGAGTTTTAGAAACTTGATATTGTTTCAGTGCAGCTGATCTGCCTGGTTTCCTTACGGGAATGCATTGCCTACTGTGTGAGTCAGCTTCTCTTGCCCGCTTGTTTTACCAGACGTAGTCTTTTAGGAACCTGCTGTGCTGCACCAGTTTCCGGCCTCAGTTTCATCTTTTGAGCACAGTCAACAGTTTTGTAGTTTCTATAGAATGGATTATCTAATAAGGCTGGTTGTTTAAAAAAAAAATCCTAACCATGTTTGCAAGATAAATGCTTTTTTCTTTTAGCTCCAGGGTATCATCTGGGATTGATGTTTAGTATGCTGAACAGCAAAAGAAGCATCAAAAACATTGCAGTTATTTGAATGATAATGAGTTTCCCTTAATTTTAAGTCTTTAAACTTTACAGTTGTGTATGAAAATAAAATACAAGGAAATGTAAGAAATTTTATCTCTCCCCTGGTTGCATGACTCATTTTGCAGGAACTTGACAACACCTTTTTGTTAAATGCTCAAGCCAATAAATCAGTTCCAGTGATTCTTATTTACTGGTATCTTCCAAGCTAACCGAGGAAAACACTTGGCTACTGACGTATGTGAGGGTAATAGCCTGATGGCATACCAATGAATGGTGAGCATTCCTCCCAGCCTGACAAGCAAAACAACGTCCTATTGTTCAAGTCATGACTAGCTTCGGAGGCAGCTTTTAAAAAGGGAGACCTGTCTGCCAACTCCAACTAGTTTTTTGTCTTACTAAGTCTGTACGCGATGGCAGCACATGAAACAACAAGCACTGTGGAGATCCTTTAATCCATCTGAGAGGGAACGCCTTGATTAAAGCTGGTATAAAGCTGTAACCTAACGATACATTCAAGACGGTTATATTATTAGAGATGAAACAAGGGATGTTATAAGCCTTGGAGCATTTTGAAAAGATCTTTTTGTCGAAGCTCAGTTGTACAAACAGATTCAAGATCCTTCTCTTGCCAAAACGCTTGCATTCGGGCTAAACCGGTCTCTGCAGAAAAATCTCTTGCTTCCTTTAAAAAAATGAGGTGAAAGGTCAAGACTGTCATGTGAATGTTTTAAAATACAGAGGAACATATCTTGTCATTTTTAATTTTTTTTAACCAAAGATTAAGTCAGTGAAACTGGTTTGAAGCGACCTTTGGGTGTCCTGTGTTTACATGTCTGAACATAATAGAATTTCTGTAGTAAAATCAATGTCAGGTCTT
This sequence comes from Cyprinodon tularosa, assembly GCF_016077235.1. Classification (NCBI taxonomy): domain Eukaryota; kingdom Metazoa; phylum Chordata; class Actinopteri; order Cyprinodontiformes; family Cyprinodontidae; genus Cyprinodon; species Cyprinodon tularosa. Next base: position 602,081 of record NW_024038781.1, read on the forward strand.
CAGTTTTGACAAGCCTATCTTACAAAATGGAGCCTCAGCGGGGAAACTTAACAGTATGCGTTTGTGGTTAAAACTGGTTCTGAAAGTGCAAAAGGTGTTATGAATAATGACAAGAGGCTTGCTGATTGAATACTGCCAATTATAATTATAAATGGTATCTTTCATGGATTCAATAGGTGACAAAACATTTTTAAATTAACAATGATCTAATTAACCACACATTAGAAATATTAAATGAAGAATCATCTTTGTCTTTATGTTCTGTTTGGTTGTCGAATTGATAAGTTAGAAAGAACCTAAGATGTATGATGGAATCTTTTTCAAATGGCACAAAGAGACGCGCTTTTTAAAGCTACATTTCTTGGTTTATTTATATTTTTTTACTACTTTCTGTGCAGTTGGTGAACAGAACTGCTTGGGTGAACTTATAGGTGAAGATCACAGTTTGGGAAGTCATGCATAGAATATATAAGCGATTGCTTATCAGGTGATGCAGATGAGAACACTTGTTACCACATCAATATCCTCTGTTGAGGCTCGATACTTTCTGTTCCGCTGACACACAGTTTCAGTACACCGTGTGCCTCAGTCACCTGGATAGGTGCTGCAGAAGAGTTGATTGCTATTTGAATATGTACCAGGGGCGTAAAATTACACATGCATTTTGTTAAGCATTTACAGGGTCATGTGTACTTTTATGAGGATTTGTAGAAAATTCCAAGAGGGGAAAATAGTTGCATTCAACACAAATGCCAATAAAAAAAATACATTTTATGCACTTATTTTAAAAGATGTCTTGTGTTGTGGTTAAATTCTGTACCTTTACATAGATTTTCTAAATTAACCAGAATTAGAATCAATGTAAAATTTTGAACATAATCAGGTAAAACAAATTAGTGTTTTTCCGGTTTCTTGTACTAGTTATTGGCCAGTCACCAGTATCAAGGCATAATTTAGCTTGAACTAGTTACTATTGTTAAACCAACAAAATGTTTGAGAAAATCCTACGGTTTGAAGTTAATTTAGAGAGATGCCAATCAGTGTGGAGTGACCAACGTTTTCTATGGAAACACAAAGGAACGGGAAAAGCAAAGTTGCCCTTCCCCCACATGTTGCTGTGGAGTGCCTGTTAACTGAAGTGTATTTTACTTTATTTTTGCATAACACAAGAATACATTTGGTTGATTGCTAAACAATAAAAACAAATACAGGTACACACTTAATAAATAGTTAAAACTTCTGTTGGGTAGAGCTAACTTCCCCAGCAGATGGCCTGACTAATTAATCAGCTAACATAACCTTGGTATTCTTATGTCTATCTGAAATAAGACGAATGCACCCTCTATTAGGTCACTATGTCTGTTTTTTTCTCTTAAAATCATTTGTTGGGGTTGAGTGGGGGTAGTTATCTGCTTTTTAAAAGATACAAAAGATCTGATTAATTCTTTAATCACTCCTAAGCGTTGCTGGTTTGACAAAAAGCACAGTGAATGACCTGACACTGTTTGCTTTTTATGACTAATGTTCCAGATATGTGTAAGCTGCAACGCCCAGAGCAGGTGTTCTTTACTGTCAGACTGAAACAGCTTCTCTATGCCTTTAAACCGGCTTTTAGACCAGCCATGACCTTTTCCTATGTCTAATAGTTTTCTTTTCCTTATGTAAAATAAAAGCGAAAATAAAAGAGCACTTGAAGTGACATCTGAAGCGTTTTTATGACTGGATCTGATGAAAACTTTGAACAGACAAACAAGAACTGTAAGAGAAATTAAACCTGCTTTGCCTTTTCTATAGCATCGAAGAAACATGCACATAGCGATATATTTCTTACAGTGCTTCCATGGGCTCAAAGACTATGTTAACTGTTATTTTCCTTGGCAGTGTGTGGTGTACACAGTGTAGATAGGGTGTTCAACTCATATAAACACAGTAAAAAGTAATGGCTTTTAAATCGAAGTAGAACAGGGTTGGGGAACTTGCCTCTATATTTTCAAATGTACCTATTAAATTTTATTGAGGCTATAGATAAAAATGTCCTTACAGAGAATGGGTACTTTGGATCTTACCTTACTGCAGCTACAGAGTAACATTCATACAACTAGTCTTGGTTTTCTGGTTGTAGCTACAATCTCGTTTTTGGTTTCAATCTTATTTTGATAGGCTGTGCCCCTGCGTGTTGAGTCTTGTTTGCTTTCCATGCCCTTCCCTTAGCCTGCTCTGTAATTGTCAGATTGTTTTCACCTGTAGCTTATATGTTGTCAGCCCTGATGTGTATTTATAGTTCCTGTTTTTTCAATACCCACATTTCTAGAATTTCTAGGGTTTTTTGTTATTGTTTTCTGTCTGCTATGTACTCAAGTTGTTTCCCAATATTGCAGCAACTCTCTAGTTTCATTGTAGTGTCTTGTTCTTATGTATTGTGTCTTGTGTCCTGTGGTGGCTTCTCAGTCAGCCACCCATTTACCACACCAGGATAAGATATGCTTTCTCCACCTCAGTCAAATGGAGCTAGGTTGGCAAACCGTCCGATTTTTAGATTAACCTTTTCTAGCAAATTCAAAACCACAAACCCTGCTTTTTAGCTCACTTGGCATCCAGGAAACTCAAGCCTGTAAAATCACTGCCAGTGTTTTCCTTTAGAACATGCAGCAAGGATTGAAACGTCAAAGGGGCATTACCTAGAACCAGCTGTAATTATTTTGAGAAAATACATTAAATATGTAAAGTGCAAGCAGAGTTGCTATCCCGATGTGTTAGTTTTATTACATAGATCAATGATTTCTCACATGTAGATTAATGCTAGGGGATTATCTAACTCAACCTTTTGTTATTGCTTTTTTAATTGATTTTACAACATTAAATTGTTTTTTTCTGTCTTTTGGAGATGCATGAAGGTACAGCTGAATGGGGGTTGTGATAACATCTCACGGTCAGAGGCCTTAGATTTGTTGGTCAATCCAGTCTGTATTTTGTATGAGAACTTTTAAACTGATGTAAAAACAATATATTGGATTGACAACTAGAAAAATAATCCTCTGAAAGGGGCCTTAGAAAGAGGCTACCTGACATTGAAACAACAAGAAGTTCATTGTTATATCATGTTGCTTACGTACATTTGTACTTGGAATTTGAACTAGACAACAAACAACTGGCACACCCAATGAAATTGGAGATTTTTATATAAGTATGACCGTTTCAGCCATCAAACTTAAAATATAGAAACCAAACAATTAATTTTTTTTAGATTTAAATATATTATATAAGTTAGATATGTTCTAAATAGCTTAAAATACAGAGAGGGGCCTTATCAGCCTGCATTAGAAAAAGTCTGGCTATTTAGAACAACGACTAGCATATAAGACTGATTTTCCAAATGGAAAGTTACATCATATTCTAATTTTCATAGTTAATACACATAAAAGCTTATATCTATTGGGTCAGTTTGTGAGCCTTCATCTCTTGCTTGACAATTCTTCCCTTGGTGATAATCTGGAACCATTCAATTGTCCTTAATTGTCTTAAAATGTTCAGGTCCTTCCCATAATGTCCCTCCAGGTTCTTCATTGATCGCTGCAGCTCTTAGAGTGTGGAAAATAAGCCAGCATTTTCTATGATTGTGAGACTGAGATTACAAGGCTGGCTAACTTGACTTATAACGCATAAATGAATGTTTTAGATTTAAAAGACAAATTGGAAAATAGATGGACAGGAAAAATTCAGACAATGGTTCAGCAAAGTTCAAACAGTTCAGTCAGCTGTTGATGGTTCCACAGTGCTCAAGGGAATACAGATGCTGTGACCCATTATGGTGTTTCCTTCCCTGATGGGGCTCAGTGACATTGGGAATTTCTCTCATCTGCAGAGGCTTCTTTCAGCTTGGCTCAAGATCGCTCTTCACTCTAATTGTATTACACACCTTGAACTCTCTCCTAAACACAAAGCGTAATGCTCCGTGACATCAGCTGTCAGGTTAGCTGTTAATGTTTCACACTCTTTGTCTATGACAGTAGGGCAGTATGCAGCCTGAAATAACTTACATGGCAAAGGCATGAAATCACCTTTCAGTGGACTTAGTGAAATGTTAGGATATTAGCCATACTTGTGTTTACTGTGCATGTGTGTGTTTAGGTCATTAGTCTTGTAGATATTCCTGTTCAAACCGCCACCTACAGCTGCAGTAAGCTAAAGACATTGGGCCGGATCTATCAAAGGTTTGCGTGTATAAAAACGTGAGCTATTTCACTGCGCACGCTAAAAAATGTACAAACTGATCTATCAACAGCGTGCTAAAAGGATTTGGTCTTTAAAATGTGCTAAATAGCGCCTCTTATCCATTTAGTACTTTTTCTGCAATGAATATGCAATATGGGGCGTTTACACGCAAAAGTGCGTCTTGTGGGAGGAGAACATGTAAATATATTAATTTAGCACTCGCAAAGTGATTTATCAAACCTGAAAGCAATTTTGCTAACGGTATCTGACTCTATATTTAACACGTTTCAAAAGAAGGTGCAAATGGTCTGTATGCGTAATTGCGCACACATGGCAGCGGTTATTGTCGCAAGAAGGAGACACCGAAATGAAGCAAGGAGACGCAGAGAACGAATTTTTTCACTCCGTGTGAATATTTTTGGAATGAAGGAGGAAACGATCATCAAAACATTTCGTTTATCCAGCCTTGCCATTTTGGAGCTGCAATTCCAGTGATTTGCTCCTCACAGAGCGTCAGCTGTACTTGTTCCTCAATGCTGGTCAGAGGCATCTTATCTACTGTGCCCCCTCCTGTTTTGTTCGCAGATGTTTTGTTATATGCCAGTTTTCTTTGGTTCGCCTTCTAATATCCTGGTATCTTCTTTTTACTTCATCCACTGTTCGCAAGGTTTCACCAACAGCGTTTACTTTATTACAGATTTGTTCACATATAGCGTTCCTCTGTGTGACAGTCACTCTTCTTTGCTGTAGCTCACTTAAATGTTTGTTGGCTTCATCCACCAATACCTCCATTTCCATGGGGTCGAATTTCCTTTTGCGCCTTCTGCTGTCCAAACTCGCCATGCCGCAAACCACAAAACGCGCAAAACCATAATTTAAACAGTTTTGCACCTGTCACCAGTTACGCAATCGCTCTTGTTAAATCACCCGCAAACCATGGTTCAGCCCCTCGCGCAAAATTCCAGTTTGTGAGCGCAAATTACTGCACGCAAAATTGGATCTTGATAAATCCGGCCCATTATGTTTCTGGTGCAGAGAGCTGAGTGCACTTGAACATTTTCAGAGCTTGGTCACATGTGGTAGCATGTACACTATATTGCCAAAAGTATTTGCTCACCTGCCTTGACTCACATATGAGCTTAAGTGACATCCCGTTCCTAATCCATAGGGTTCAATATGACGTCGGTCCACCCTTTGCAGCTAGAACAGCTTCAACTCTTCTGGGAAGGCTGTCCACAAGGTTTAGGAGTGTGTTTATGGGAATTTTTGACCATTCTTCCAGAAGCGCATTTGTGAGGTCGCACACTGATGTTGGACGAGAAGGCCTGGCTCTCAGTCTCCGCTCTAATTCATCCCAAAGGTGTTCTATCGGGTTGAGGTCAGGACTCTGTGCAGGCCAGTCAAGTTCATCCACACCAGACTCTGTCATCCATGTCTTTATGGACCTTGCTTTGTGCACTGGTGCACAGTCATGTTGGAAGAGGAAGGGGCCAGCTCCAAACTGTTCCCACAAAGTTGGGAGCATGGAATTGTCCAAAATGTCTTGGTATGCTGAAGCATTCAGAGTTCCTTTCACTGGAACTAAGGGGCCAAGCCCAGCTCCTGAAAAACAACCTCACACCATAATCCCCCCTCCACCAAACTTTACACTTGGCACAATGCAGTCAGACAAGTACCGTTCTCCTGGCAACCGCCAAACCCAGACCCGTCCATCAGATTGCCAGATGGAGAAGCGCGATTCGTCACTCCAGAGAACGCGTCTCCACTGCTCTAGAGTCCAGTGGCGGCGTGCTTTACACCACCGCATCCGACGCTTTGCATTGCACTTGGTGATGTATGGCTTGGATGCAGCTGCTCGACCATGGAAACCCATTCCATGAAGCTCTCTGCGCACTGTTCTTGAGCTAATCTGAAGGCCACATGAAGTTTGGAGGTCTGTAGTGATTGACTCTGCAGAAAGTTGGCGACCTCTTCGCACTATGCGCGTCAGCATCCGCTGACCCCGCTCCGTCAGTTTACGTGGCCTACCACTTCGTGGCTGAGTTGCTGTCGTTCCCAAACACTTCCATTTTCTTATAATACAGCTGACAGTTGACTGTGGAATATTTAGGAGCGAGGAAATTTCACGACTGGATTTGTTGCACAGGTGGCATCCTATCACAGTTCCACGCTGGAATTCACTGAGCTCCTGAGAGCGACCCATTCTTTCACAAATGTTTGTAAAAACAGTCTGCATGCCTAGGTGCTTGAATTTATACACCTGTGGCCATGGAAGTGATTGGAACACCTGATTCCAATAATTTGGATGGGTGAGCAAATACTTTTGGCAATATAGTGTATATATTTGCCTTTTTTTATTGGAATGTGCCGTTAAAGCTTTAGTACTGGAGGGTAAAAATCATCACATTCCTTTTTATTCATTTTATCTAAGAAGTTAGAAAAAAAAACATTTAGAGATAAACTCGATGTTTATCCAGATATATCAGTTTTGATATTTTCCAAAGTGAAGGTTACCAACATAAAGTAATACTTAATTGTAGATGGGAAAACATTTAAGAATTCTTTTTAAGATTTTATGCAATTTCTTTTCAATGCCTTTGAGTCAAGACTGTCAAGGTAACCTTCTCGGTAACAAGTTTTTTGGTCCTTTTTTTTTTTTTTTTTACCACCGTTGTACATCTCTAAACTAAAATTCTTCTCCATTCGCTTTTTTAATTAGTCTCGCTATATTAAAATTGCTCAGAAAGACTCAATAAACATTCAGTTTGTTTTGCCAAATCATCTGGACTTTGACTAGGCCATCTGACCCATAAATTTAATTGGATCTAATCTATTCCTCTGTAGCTATAAGCAAATGATTATGGATGTTTTGTTCCTGTAAGGTTAATCCCTTTCCCTTTCTTAGTTATTTTGAAGTCTCTCATGGTGGATACTCTGTCCCTTAAAGCTATAGTTGGTAATTCTGTTCAGAAATGCTTTTTGTTATTTTAAGTGAAATGGTCCTTCTATCTTGAGAGTGATGAATACATTATCAATTCAGATAAAAGAAAGAAAAAAAAATCCGATGCCTGTGAGAGCTGCCAGCCTCCAAAAACTCTGACCAATCCCTGCTATTTGGCCTGAATGGAAAAACCAATCAGAAGCATTATTCTCCTCCCTCCTCCTCCACGTGCACGGTCATCAATTTTGGCATTTCTAGAGTTATTCACAAGGTTAGGGTTAGGTAAGTATTTAATATGCTCAAACTTGTATAGTTACTTTTGTTAAACCAAGCCTTTTACCTTGAAAATCACCAGAATAGTATAGTTTATTTACAGGTCAATGAGACATGAGGTAATTAGGTTGAAGTCCAAAATATATTGAAAGAAATGTCTGAGTCGGCTCTGCTCTGCTTCGTCGAGTTCTGCTGTGAGATATGCGTTTGATTTTAGTTGGGAGGACGTAGCTTTCAATGGAGGGGGGAGGAGAACTGCTGCTTTCGAATCTTGCTAGGTCTCCAACATAACCAAACAATGGTTTCATGTCTACAAGAAGGGACAGAGCAGACATTACCTTTTCAGGAAGCTTAGGTCCTGACTGCAGCACGATGCTGCATAGCTTCTATCAGTCTGTTGTGGAGAGTTTGATCTTTTCTAACAGCATCAGCGCAAATGACTTAAAAAAACTCAAAAATCTAATACAAAAGGCTAGAACCCCTGGAGATGATTTTACAAGGGACAATTCTTCATAAAATGAAGATAACAGTAAGCATCTTCTTTAAAAGGCTTCTTTAGTTCCTTTAAATCAATACTAAAAACACATTTGTTTAGGATTGCCTTCGACTGCTCTAGTTAAACAGTTCAACTGAAACATCATTAGTTAAATTTTTTTATTTTCTTTAGTCCAACTGTTTTTAATATTCTTTTTTGTTTCTGCATTTTGTATTAAATTTTTTTCTACTTGCTTTGATTCTGTTTTATTTTCCTATATTTTAATCATGTAAAGCACTTTGCATTGTCTTTGTACTGAATTGTGCTATACAAATAAATGTGCCTTGCCTTGCCTTTAAAAGGCTGTTGAACAATAACAGTGTCTTGAGTCAGAGGCGTCTCAATATCCATCGCAAGACAGCCTGCTACAGAAGATCCCCACTGACTACAGTTATCAATACCACTGGTTTAAAAAACATATTATTACTGCAACATTTCAGTGCATTTAGGGACTAATAAAGTATTTTTTAATTAAATTGAATGCTATTGTCATCGCTATGCTCCACCTTGGTCAGTGTGTTTAGGATGACATGCAGAGCAGGTTTTCCTTTATAAACCATTTTACAAGTAAGAATCTTCCAATATGCTTTGAGACCTGTATTTTATGGAAAACTTAGAACTTTGCAGAACTTTTTTCCTAACATAAGGCAATAAATTTCATGTCTAATAGTGTTTCTGTGGACAAATTCTAGCATCTAAGTTGTGGAGCTTTACAGCTCCTCTGCAGTATGGGCATCCTAGCTGCTAATGTGATTAAGGATTTCCCTGCCCAGCATGTCAGCTTATGTGGATGACTGTGTTTAAATAGGTTTGCAATAGTTTTATGCTTTCCATATGATGGACTGAATAGACGTCTGCAAGTTACTGAAAGAAGGATATAATCTAATTCTGTTTTGAACCTTTCTAAAGCAAACTGTCTGTTGTGTTTCTTGGTCTTTGTGCTCGTTTGTTCTGCAACACTCTCTTAAAAAAAATCCTCAAAGAACAGCTGGAATCTATACCCAGATTAGACTTGGTATTCCCCATGGTGAAGTGGTTAAAGGTATCATCGCCCGGAAATCGGACTGTTTCATGTTAAAATGTGTGCGTTGGGCCTTGGTTCAAACCTGCTGCCCAATCCAAGTGTGAAAGTGACTTTTTTTTAAGTGGGCTCTTGTTAAAACCAGAAAATCCCTCAAGGGTGCACTCTTAAAGAGCACAATTTTGGTCCTCCTCCTTGATTTACGTCATTCGTAGAAGCGTGCTTACATAAACCAGCCTTGCTATCATCACGGCTGAGATTCCAACGATCAGGGACTCGCCTACAGGCAGTTGGTAAGTGTTGCTGCTTGTACAACTTATTATCTGCTGTGTAAGAAACTGGGAAGCAATGGTGGACGAACCATTGAAAGCTGCTGATGTGGCTAACGCTACATCCTTATGAACACCCATACACACAAATTAGTCAAATTTACTTGCATTCTGTAAAGTAAACAAACAGTAAATGGCACTCTTAACTTATTTTCTGATAGCAGTTTGTAGGACTGAATTATAGTTTCGGTCGGATGGGGTATTTATACATATGTTCACCACACTGTCCAGATTTTTATTTGTAAAAATATTTTCCACCCTCTCTTTATCTATCAGTTGGATTCAAAATACAGTGAAGTATGTGGTTTTGACATTAGAAGAGGTAAAAACCTTTACGTTTTCTTGATGAAGGCTCTGCACCTCTACAGAGATACAATGCTAAAAGCTAAAGCATTGTCTCATAGTCACATGTAATCTGTGTGAATCCTCTTAAGGTGAGAATGACTTTCTTCTGGGTTCAAAGCATGGTTTCAGGGCTATATGCAGCAAAAAAACAGGAATGTGTGTGTGTGTTCGAGTGGTTGTGTGCTCTGGTGGTTGCTTTGATGATTAGTCCCAAGAGTTTGGCATTAGTGTATGTTTGAGGTTCAAGGAGAAAGAGGAATAAAGGACAAGGGAGAGAAAAAAGGAGACAGGGAGGGGCAGAGAAGAGGCTGAGGGTCAGCCAAACAAAAGGCTCTTTTTGCTGCAGTCCTCTGGGTCAGGGCTTAGAGGGCAGGAAGTAGTGGAACAATATCCGGCACTTCAGGTTAGGACCTCACACCCCCAACAGTCTTAAGGTTCTCCCCCGTGCACATACACGCTCACAGGCACACAGGTCCCCCAGTGGGTCTTGACAATGTATTTTGATCAAAGGCAGACTCTATTTTGAGGTGGGGGGGAGCAGTGTGGGAGATTAGTCATGGAGGGAGTTATGTGTGTGTTTGTGTGCTGTGGGTCAGCAGGTCTGGAGTCATTTCACCAAAGCCTTCCGTTTATGAATTTCTTAGATCAGCAGTTCACATCATAATTACTATATCCTTTTCTAAAGGTGCAAGTTGTAGATGCAGTTGAAAATTTTTGTTTTATGGCTGGTGATTTATAACCTGGCTCCGCCAGATGGATTTGCTCCGCATATCCATCTGGAAACCTTCCGTAGAAGTAATTTTGGGAAAGGGCGAAAATACTGGTTAGCTGATTGGCCTATATTGGTGATAGACGGGCCAAATAAACCAATCAGATCAACGAAGCATATGACGTAACAGAGCGACGACGAAGAGGAGCCAATTGATAGATCAAACTCTTGCCGAAACCAGTCGGGAGAAGAGCGAAAACATCTTTTCCTCTGAGAAAAGCCTCCAGAGCAGTGTTTTGCTCTTCTTTCAGTGAAGAAATACTCTGTAATTCCGATAAAACTTGCTCGATAGCCATGCTAACGCTAGTTTCATCGGCTGAAGCCGCCATGTTCTTTAGACTGAACTGTCGCGCTTCTCGTTGCGTCACACCTCAACCTGCCTCAAAGCCAACGCTGATTGGACGTTCGTTTGGTGAACGGCTCCAAATTTTCTTCAACGGAGAGTCTCCAGACTGACTAGCGAGTGAAATCTTGAGAGCTCGCGAGATCAGGATGGTCTCACGAGGCTAGGTGATTTACTAACAGTGATGGGACTAACGGCGTTGAAACTAACGCCGTTACTAACGCCGTTACCTTGTTTTAGTAACGAGTAATCTAACTAATTACTTTGACTGTAACTATAACGCAGTTACCATTGCAGACACCCCGTTACTGCGCGTTACTCAGGTCGCACAATGAACCTTTTTTCATGATAGGACTCGTGCGCAGCTGCGTGAAGCTGACACCCCACCCACGTCAAAAAACTCTGCAAATAGACTGAATGGTTAGTGCAACGTTAGTGCAGATTTGTGCAGAAAAAAATATTGTTTGTGCTACTTTTGTTTAAGAGATATTAAAGATTATTTTTTAGGTCATCAAGAGGTGCGCGCCTTGTCATGAGAGAGGGGAGGATGAGATTCCGTCTGTCAGTTGAAAAGGTGGGTGTTTCTGCTGGTGGGTGTTAACGTACAGCACACAAAGAGAGATGGAGAGTGAGGATGACTCCAGCAGCAAAACAGCGTTTTCCACATGGAAATACCGGTGTTACGTAGAGCTGCGTTTCCCCATCACATAACGGTTTCCTCTGCATCTCCACACAGCGCAGGCGGCAAGAGTCACCGCGCAAGCGGCAGGAAACGCGCATGCTCGCTAAAGGCGCGCAACAGTCGCTCTGTGCTCGCGCCACAGGAGAACTATGGAGAGCGTGAACGATCAAATGAACCTGACAACAGCCAGAAATGATAGCCTATATGGAGAAAGGGAGAAATCTGGATGGATGGATGGATGGATGGATGGATGGATGGATGGATGGATGGATGGATGGATGGATGGATGGATGGATGGATACTCTGCCTTCTCAACCTACTGTATTTTTTATTTTAAACATTATTTGATGGCCTTTGTGGCAGGGATGGAGATCCATATTTTATGTCACATGCAGAGTATAGATCTAGATAGATAGATAGATAGATAGATAGATAGATAGATAGATAGATAGATAGATAGATAGATAGATAGATAGGTAGATAGATAGATAGATAGATAGATAGATAGATAGATAGATAGATAGATAGATGGATAGATAGATGTTGCAGTATCTATAACAACCCAAACACACAGGATTTCAGAATTAGACATCCCCAGTTATTAATTTCAAATACTCACCAGATCTGAATGTCCTGTTATAAAACTTCACATCGCGTTCCCCCCTGATGTCATTTACGTTGAGTTGCAATAAATGCTAAACTGTCTGCAGGTTCTTGTCTTTGTCGTCCGCTCTATTCAGCTGGCTTTGGAAACAAACGGCGAGAAGGTGGGGGCCGGGTGGTGAGATTTACGGGGGCGAGAAACGGAAAAGTAACGCAATAGTTACTTTTACTAGTAACTAGTTACTTTTATTGTGGAGTAACTCAGTTAGTAACTCAGTTACTTTTTGGGAGAAGTAACTAGTAACTATAACTAATTACTTTTTCAAAGTAACGTGCCCAACACTGTTTACTAACTGGTAACTTGAGTACAGTTACCAATGTAGGTTGGAACTTCTACTCCAGTTTACCTGACCAGCTTTTTAAGTTTCACAAAACAGAGGTATTTTTAGGGTTATATGAATAGAATAACTTCTCAAAGTGGAAAAACAACAGGTTTCAGAGTATCGTCGTCCCTGAAACTACAGGACATCCAACAGACTAATGTAAATATTACATGGTAAATAATAGCTTATAGCTATGATTTAAATCTGACCTTTTTTTAAACAATACAACTTGTGATACATTTGATGCGTTTTCTTTTTTCTTTTTTTTTAGTTAAAATCGTACTTTGCTTTAAAAGATTGATCATAGAAAACTTCGAAGCACAACATTTATTACAATCTTTACTGTGTCCAACAGTGAAAGCAGAGAGTAATTTCTCATTAAATCCTTTTTATATTTTAAATGTTTATCTGTAAAGATCCAAATCAGATGCTTTCTGTCTTTTAGGTTTCTTTTTTTCTTTTTCTTTTGTGATTTCTATTTATTTTTTGATAATAACAATCAGTATTCCTCAAATATTGTTGGGAGCTGGAGAAATCCCATCTTTCTCCAGCAGAGTCCGCCGTGGATCCTCTGAGGGAGCTCCCTGCACAGCTGCAGCTCGTCAAGATCATCAGAGGATCCACTACTTAAGCTGTCTTCAGACCTTGCCTCAACGCCGCAGTGTTGTTCCAGTTGGTCAGCGCTAAAGCCTAGATCCTCTGAGTATCTCCATGACTTTGAATCCAGTCTGGATTCTAACTATTATCTCTGTCTTCCAGGAAACCTGTGCCTCCTCTGAGAAAGCTCTGGAAGAGCTAACCTGCCGAGCCGAACCTCTGAGCCAAACCCTGAAGATCCCTCTGAGAAACCTCAAGCAGCTCAGGACAGAGCTGGGACTTCCAAGCCAAGGTCTGTTCTAACAAGACGTGAGACGCTGAAGCAGCTAACGGACTCTGCTGATAAACCCTTCTCCAGAACCAACAGTGACTCTCCCAAAGTTAACCTCAAGAACCCTCAAGGTACAATCAGTGAACTTCTGGAAGTAAAACCCTGCCAGCAAACCGCTAACTGTGCTGTCTCTCACGCAGACTCCGGTGAACCAGTATCCAGGCCCCGAACCAGAATCAGTACATTCTGTGTGTTTGTGCTTTAATAAACTGTTGAACTCTTCATCCTTGTGTCCGTCAGTGGTGTTCTGCATAACTGGGTCGCCTTCAGTGAACCCATCATGACAAATATAGGAAAATAAATTGGATAGCAGAGTCATGAGGCTGTTTAGAGAATTTCACACCACATTGTAGCTCTGAGCTACTGTTTCTAGATCCTATTCCTTCCTTTCCTGAAAACAGTCAGGGCTGAGTGAGCAAAGAACTGCTTTTCTAAATCCACACAGCATTTAGCCTTTTGGATGACATTATTGGATGGAAATGTATGTGTATGCCAAATATGGACAGCCTTTAGAAAAAGATCCACAAAAAATGCAAATGACCAAAATGTGGTGAACAGCTATAGCTTTGGACTATAAAACCTGTTAACATATGAAGCTGTGTACACATAAGATGGGGAATAAGGTATTTTTGATCTGTGAAGTGGGCTTTGACTAAAAGGCATGTTTCACAAAGGAATCTGGGAATGGATGCACCAGATAGGAGCACATTAACAATCAGTAGGAAGTAGGGCTGGGCAATTAATCTTATTTGCAATATAATTGCAATTTAGGGAAAATGCTATTTGCAATTCACAGAAGTGCTTAATGTTAGTCACAATAGATTTAACAACAGTAAGACACTAAATTTCTCCTTCCAGCCCTTTAGGTGGCGGTGATATGATTAAAGTGGGTATGCTGTTGCACAGAATGGAATAGAGAGTTGCAGATAGCACCTAAATCTATGCATTATAGTAGAAGTAAGAAAATTGTTCATGCAAATGCACTGGAAAAAAAATAATGCTACAGTGTTTGGCATTTACTTAATCATATTTAGTTACTTTAAGACAATCGTTTAATGTCCTACCCTGCTAACATGAAACAATTGTGTTAAAGTAACTAATGTAGTATGATTAAGTAAATGCCAAAAACGGTTGCATTACTTTTTTCAGGGTATTACTGCAAAGTCCTGCAGCACTGGATTCTGGTCAAGCAGGCCTACAAGGTGATGAAAAAATGAAAGCCTGGAGTAAAACATCGACATGCTTGTGCTTAGTGCAAAGGGAGATCTTAATAAAATCCCCAATCACAATATTGGTTGAAAATATCTGCAATTCTGATTTTTGGCAAAATGATTCAGCCCTACAGGAAGCATCCTGCTTCCCTTTCCTACCTCCCGCCTTACTGTAGAAATAAGGTACTTATCATGGCGACTGTTGAAGCCACTGATCTCTATTTCTTCACTGGTTTGCTGATTGCCAGAAAAAAGTGAAGTCACCGTCCGCCATGCTGGTACTCCCCACTCCCACGGAGTGTAAAAATGCCTACATGTGTAGCATTTGGCTAAAAAAAATAAGTAGTTTGCTGGCCGTTGGAAGATGATTCACAGGTAATTTCACTGTCAGTGTCAGTGTGCGCATACATACTTGTATGTTTAGATTTTTCAAATTATCAGATGCTTGTTGTAAGTACGAGCAAAAAGCAAAATATGAACTTGATGTTGCTTGTTATTTTGCCAATTTATGTGATTTTGCTAGTGTAGAAACTGGAGCTCTTGGAGAAATTCAATTGGTTCATTAATTTAGCTCTATTGTAAATCTGTCAGATTTGTAGACAAATACACAGACATAGTATAAAAGTATATGGCATTTTGCAGGCAAAATAGCAAAAAGAAAAATACTAAAGCATTAACAGAAATCTACTTGTAATTCAGTCTTTATGTAAAATCTTAAAATTATATTTGACATTTAGTTAATATAACAATTTAATAAATACATGTATATTGCAGGTACATCATCAATTTTGCACTTTTGGCACATGTGTATTATTATGCTCCATTAGCACATTCATTTTATTGTGATGGATTTGTATGATATGTTATATTACATGATCTATAGACTTCATTGACTTCATGATGACTATGCAATGTGATGTGTCTATTTTTTTATTATAAGTTAAAGTAATCTACTGATGCTATGAAACTGCAAGTGTGTGTCAAAGTGATGAATTTATCTTTATTTTAAAAGTCTCAAGTCCCCGTGAAAATGAGAACATCATCGTTGTTCAATGCTGCAGCGCACATATTGTTTATATTGCAACCGGTCTAACTACGGAGTACCAATAAGGTGGCTGGTGGCTTCACTTTAACCCCGTATAACCAACGGTTAATCAGCGATCCAGTGAATAAATAGAGATCAGTGGTTGAAGCTGTTCTACTTTGGCTAAAAGTGTTTGCAGATTATCGGTATTCACATGGACCCTCAGTTTTTAAAACAACTTACACTAAACTTACTTTTATATCTTTATTGTGGATCTGACTGATTTTCCAAGCTTTCCAAACTTGCAATTTGACTTTTTATTTTATATTTGCTTGTCTAATTTTTGTGTTTTGTGTTCTTTCCTTCCTTGAAGCACATGTATGTATTTGCAGTGTTTTTACAACTCTCAAGCACAGTAAACAGACTTTATTTACCTTTGCATGCACTGGATTTTATGAGTTTCGTTTTTCTTTCCAAGTATGACCTGCTCGTGTTGGCGTCACATGTAGTCCCAGTAATTCATAATGAAGCTTGGAGTTGTGACATTGACAAAAATGAAAATATTTAATGGGTATGAATACTTTAATTAGGGTTCTGTAGTTAGATTTGTTAGATCTGAAAATCTTTTAAATCTGATAATCTTTATTTTTAAGATAAGATTAACAGATCTTGTTGTAACAGTGTTGTAAACCCCTTTTATTGATCCACTTACACTGTGTTGCAACAGAGAAATACTTTGTTTAGTATTTACAGTCATCATCAGAAAGTGCAGGTGTCTCTAAATCAACTTTACCTGCGGTTTAACTGTTTTTAGAATAATTACAGTGCAGGTGACAGTTGAAACTGAAGGCCTGGCTCTATTTACAGTCTTGGCTGTTTTTGTTGTGGTTGTTGTTGTAGGCAAAACAAACTTAAGAAGGGGTAAGGAGTTAAGTAAGGTTTGACATTTTACCTTGTTTGCCTCCTAATCTGCAAACTGAACAGAAGCTAGATTCGAGAGGACGCTGCCAAGCAAGATCTGGAGGGAAAGAAAGGGCACACTGGGTGGAAAGGAAGGTCAGATGAAGAAAAATTTAAGTTTTGATATTAAAAAGGCAAAAACAAACCATGACTGGATGTGTGCTGTCAAGGATGAATTGCTATGTTCGATGACCTGAAAGCAGAAAACTTCTGTCAAGACTTTGACAGAAATGAGGCAGTCTGAAAGAAATCCACGTAAAGTTATAAAGAAAGTAATAGAGACAGCAGCATGCTCTGCAACAGAGAGATAACAGACATGGAGAGTGAAGGTAGACACAAGGGAGGTGGACATGAGCCAGCATGTTGCTCGGGGATGAAACCAGGGCATTGGAGAGAAGAGGAGGAATTTTAATGACCCAGAAACTAGCTCAGCAGGTACTGAGGGGTGGAATGTCGTAGATACCTCTCTGGTCCACATCCTCCAGTTTTCCAGGCTCACATTGTAGAAACAGACCACCCCCCACTCTCCTTGCACCTCTGAAATCTCTGCTCATCTCTCACATAGTTTACAGTGAACGTAAATCACCTCACACACGTCCCCTTTGCTTCCCAGCAGTATTTAAACTGTTACTTTTTAAAGATTTGCTTCCTTGTATATGACTTTCATGTGGTGTCAGGTTCCCAAAAACCTATTTCCTCTAATCTATAAAAGACAGTTGCTGATTCCTTAAAGTTTTTGTTTCCATGTGTCCATGTGTTTCCCTTTCCCTCTGCATACGGTGCATTGCTCACCGTCACCCCCACCCACCGTGGCGTGACTCTGCTGTTTTCCTTTCCCAGTCGGGCCCTGCATTACGTCTTCCTCATTCTAATCACTAAATGACAGACTGTCCTGCTGTAATTTTCCTGGTAGGGCTGACTGCAGCGCTGTTCTACACGTGTCCGTTGAGTGTGTTTTTTTGTGGGTTGAGGGATGGGATGAGCTGGGAGACGTGCTGTTTTGGTTTCATTCTTTGACACTGCTTTGGCATTAGATAAGCCACAGGAGGCTATACAAGCTTACTGAATACTGAGGATTAGGTAATTTAATTAACCTTTTCACCTTCCTGTAAATTATACCTCAACCATAATGGATACTGTTCGTCTTCTAAGATTCATGTTTTTTATTTCAGCTCTTTAATACATTTTATTTATGCCGAATTTATAGAATCTCTTTGAATCAGTTAAATATTTTCAGAGACAAATCTCTAAAATCTCTTTTTTTTCTAGGAGAAGTGCTCCTGCTACACATTTTGGTATGGTATTATTGTACTCTGTTTGAAAGCATGTTACCACATCAACCATCAGGTTCAAATGTGGTGGTTCGTAGAAATCCTCAATAGGGGGTTTTCATGTGACGTCGCGCTCACGTGACTACTCAGCGCGTCCGCCATATTGGGTGGCAGCCTTAGGCAGTATTGACAGTGAAAAATTGTGAAATCGTGTGTAATTGTTGGTTGCACGGCCCGTGGAGGTGGAGATCAACGCTCTTTCTATCGCATACCAGCCGTAATCGTGAATCAATGTGAAAAAACAAAACAGCTATCTGAACAACGCCGTCACCTATGGCTGACACGGATATCCAGGTCCGATTTGGACGGTGTTAAGCTGGAACACGCCAGAGTCTGCAGTGCTCACTTTGTCACAGGTAATTAACTGTCAAGCATTTAAAACATGTAAGAATATATTAATAATAGGGCTTGGGCGTCATGACGTATTACTTTCCGGGGCCGCAATGTTGACCGTCTCCGCCGCCGCTACTCAGACTACTGCCTATGACCACCGCGTACTGGACTCCCTCTCTCTGCCGTGTTTTAATTTGATTAATTTCACCTTAACTTGATTTCAACCAGCGGGAAAAGGCTCAAATATGTGAGAAACCTGGAGGGTTTAGGGAGGTTTGGCAGTTAACGTTACTAACCAAACCTTTGAAACATTTATGAGCTGCAGCTCCTGAACCCATCCATTCGTAAACTGCACATGAGTATCCAAGGACTTGTAGCTTTGGAACTGTTCGCGCACCGCCGGCCGTTAGCCACCTAGCATAGCGAGCCCTGCGTCGGATTGTTTACATTTTTACCATCTTATTAAAACTCACCCATCCACGTATGATGGCGATTTCCTTCATGTACATCACTTCGACATCTCGTACCCAGCCAGATGTGAACTGGTTGTGAGCCTCTAGACCCTTGTACGCTCTCATTTCCTCCAGAGTGTGCAGAGGGTTTTCACTGAACACCGGGTAATGAACTATGTTACCGTGCTCTACATTTGGCCAATCATCTGGATTAGTGCTAAACAAGGCACCGTGGAGGGCATAGGGGTCCATATGGTCGATCATGGAACATTTCCTCAGATATGTTCCATGATCTGGTGGCTCTAGCGTGCTGGCGTACTTATCTATTCGCGACATGATATATTTAATATACGATAATATGCCACCCAAGATGGCGGACCGGGAGCTGGCCAGTGACGTCACTGAAAACCCCCTATTAACAACTTAAACGGTCTATATTTTCTGCATGTAATCATCTAAATGCGATGCACAAAGACGACTTGCTGAATTTCAAGTAAAAGGGTATGAAAGATGGGAACCCATGTCTGGTTAGATTAATTTCAGAATGGAAGAGTTAAGGGACTCTTGTCAAATTAATTCAACAAATTATCAAGGTAGTTTTAAAATGATGTGTCTCCAGGTTTATTTGAACAAAGTACGCCTAATAAAATGTATACTCGAAATCATTATGTAAGTTTGAATATCTAAAAATGTGTTTATGTGAGTCTAAGTGTAAAGAACTGATGCAGGTTTTTGGGACATCACAAAGTCAAATAATTAATAACAAGAGAGATCAGAGATTGTGGAGCTTAGCAACTGCAGGGCTTCCTTGCTGTGTTTGAACCTTCATCAGTGCTGACAGAAAGACTGCATAGCATAGTATGAGATTAAGTTATGTTGTTATTGGATCATTGCTGTAACATTCGAATCACACTTTTTTTGGTAAGGTGGTACATATGCGCTATAAATATTATCCCTAATTAGAACTGTATTGCTCATGTTGCAAATTTTCCAACGTATTCAGCAGCCTGTTTTTCTTTTATTTCCAGTATTAAAGAACCAGAAGGAGATGTGAAAAGGCTTCACATAGGTTGACACTTATACTGCCTTTATCAAAACTGAGTCATAGTCTGCAGATTCACTTCCATTTTATGTTTCTCTGCTACATCGTAAATAATGACGCAGAGAAACAGGACATACATTGCAGAAATTTGTTTCCTGTTCATCATGCTTGTCCAATTTTTCATAATTTCTCTCTCTGTAGTTTTTTCATCCCTCGATTTTTCTGTTTCAGTGATTTTTGTTGACCATGCTTCTGCAGAGTACTTCCCTAAGTCTTTATCAATGGTCTTTTGTTTGAGAATGGTGAAAATGGTCTGGAAATATGAATGTTTTCTGAATGGCATTTTAAGATTAAGAGCAGCTATTTTACCTATATTACAGCACAAACCAAATCCATAGGATTATCCACCCTATTCATATTTCTACTAAGCAGTCTGCAGGATATGACCCTTATTTTATAAGGTCAAGATCTTATGTTTTACATTAAACTTTGCAAGGGGGTTATTGCCTGTATAAATTCTTGGTCATCTGGGTCCTCGCAACCACAAAACAGTCTAAAGGGGGCATTATTTTATTGCACATAATAAATTTGATCTTCTTATCGCCTTCAATTAAATATTTATAAAAATAATTAAAGAGAAATACAAGAGTTTGGCCTTTAACCGATTAGACAGAAAAAAAGCTTATGGGTACATAAGAGTCAAATACATAAGAAAAGACAAAATGTTAAAGACTACTGTAGATATAAGCATACATCTCAGAGAGGAAAAACACTATACAGATAAAAATAAAATACATACTCAAGGTATCTTTTTGGTATTTGAATGTTTAAAACTGCTACTACAGATATTAATGCTTCTCATTCATGCAAGTTTAGGTCTGGAAAGGCTTAAAGTCTTAATCCCATAGATTACCCTGACCACAGGAGTAGCTTTCTGAAGGACTGGTGGGGACATGTCCCCACCAACTTTAGCCATGTGGGGACAATCCCAAACCAATAATGTCCGCCTTTTTTCCCCTTTCTACTCATTTACTTTAGCCAAAGCTAACAGATTTTGGGTGCAGCTATCTGGATTCAGAGCATTTTAAGTCCGTGTTTTTTTTTCCCCTGTCGCTCTGCTCCCATGTCCCGCCTCTCGGTGTTACATCATCAGTTTTTTCGCTTTGAGACATCTGATTTGCAGTTGCATTTCACTGACGTACAAAGTAGCTACTGTACATGGTTGGAGGAGAGACACACAGCAGCATTAAACGGGAGCTAGATGTTTACATAAAAGTTAGGAGACGAGTTAGTTAAAAAAATTAGAGATGCCACCGAAAAATTTGTTCATTAGAAATCCGGAGCTTTTTCAGTTAAAAATTGCAACAGATTGTAAGTTTATACAAGTTAGTATTATAATGCATGAACCTTGAGAAAACATAGTTTGAATGTTCTTCTTTACTTGTTAAAAAAAGCTTGGCTTCTCAGAGGACCATGACTCTCAGCTACAGCTTAAAATGAACACGTTTTCTTATTGTACAGATAGAATCAGACTGCAGAGCTTCTACATACATTATATATCGTTATATCAGTGAAAGGTTCATAAATCTTTTTAACAGAGCACAGAGAGAAACAGGGAGAGCTGCAGATTTAAAGGTGAAACAGATTTACTGGGATATGCAACATGCAATAAAATATATCGGCAAGTTTACCAGAAAGTTTACAAGGAAAAGAATATACTATGCTATATTTAAAATGCAGCATATGCATATTTTTCTGGATGGATGGAATTGAAATTGTCCTTCTAGGGATGCATGATATATCGATTTTTGATATTGGAATCAGCTGTTATTCGTTATTTTTTAATACCTTAATGTTTTTGGGCCCTATATATATGTATATCTTGCACTAAAATGCATCTGTCTAACTATGTATATAAATATCAGTGTATTGTGGTACTCATGTGTTGTCAACAATAGGAAAGCATTCAATAGATATATGTTTGAGCTAATTTTTGGAAAATACAAAAATCTAATGAAAGCGTTTGGGTCGATTAACTGTAGGTCTATCAGCCCCACTCTTAAAGTGTCCCCACCAATGTTCATTTCAAAGTTACACCCTTGAACCTGGCTATAAGATAGCATCATGTCTCCATATGACACAGGCCCTAGTGTGAGTTATGTACAATGCCAGAACATCTTCTTCTATCTTCCCTAGAATGCAAAACATTTTTTAGAGATATTTTTTTCTTTTTATATGAAACCCAAATGCCAGTGACTTTCTCCTTGCTGAACCAACAGCTTTTCTTAATTTGAATTCTGTGGTTGGAGGAAAACTATTTCCATTCCTCAAAAAACTTTCAGCTAGTGGCTTCACCGCCCATATTTAGCGAGAACACATGCATACACATCTAAAAAGATGTACCATACCCATGTGCACAGCTGTGTTACACATGGGCAACAGCTTTCTCATGAATTCAACAAATACATTTGAAAGTTGCACAAAGACAGGAGCTGCTCCAACACATGGCTTTATTGGGTGAGTATTCATGCAGTAGATAAAAGTTACTTTTAATAACTTTAATCTCCATAATTTAACCATTCTCACTGATTATCAAATTTACTTCAGTTTTAAAGATTATTCAGTAAATAAAGCCTTTCAAATAATAAAGCTTTTCCAATGAGTCTCAAACTCCACTTAAAATGAATAAGATTCTAATGTTAATATTTATTCAAAGTACAAAATGTAAAATCTAATCTAATCTATATATCTATAAGGAGGTATTATGTAATAATATGTTATTCACCATTTCATTTATAAATACCATTCTTAATTTGGCCATATGTAATTAATTCATTAGTACATTTGGTTGATCAAAGTCTTTTTTCTTAATAGGAAAAAGCAACAAAGCAAACACTGGATGTTTCTCCACCTCGCTAAGAGTGGAAGACCCCGAAGATGTATTACTTTAGTCTATTAGAGTCAAAAGCAGCAATATTGATTATGATGTATTTTAATTATTTCTGAAAAGCTGTTCAGAAGTCACACAAATATTTGTATTCCATCCCATTTGTTAAAACCTGGTAGATGTACAGCTATACATATTTATTCAGGACTACAATTAAGTATTTCAATCACATTTTCATTACCTAGGGGGAAAAAGGGGAAAATTTCAACACAAAAAAATAACAAAAAAAAGGAACTGTAATATATGAACCAAATCTTAATTGTACCAAATTCCTAAAAATGCATTTTGTTCCAATTTGTACTAAAAATGCAGATGGGACATTGACTTTCCTATTTACGGTAGTTTAAAAAGCCTTCCAACACTTAAAAAAATAAAATAAAATCCAAATGTCATAAAAAAACAGAAAACCCAAAGCATGTTTTAAAACTGCTCACTATATTTGCTCTAGTTTTGCACAAACCAAATGTATTGTTTCCAGAGTAAACTTCATTGTCAATTATAGGTAGCTTGCGTTTCCTGTCAGAAGAATCAGTCAAGGATTTTGACTTACATGCCAAAAGAGGTTGTTTTTGCAGCAAGATGTAACCTAGCTTATCGCTGCTGTTAGAGATGAGCCACTCCATTAGTTGCATTGTAAATTCTTCCCGTGGTTGATTGACGATTGGTACCGTTGCCTAGCAACCAACATTCTACCTAGAACTTTTTGGCTAATATGGAAAAAGTGGCGTTCAGAAGAAACCTAACAGTGAAACAGGTTTTAGAAATGCTTCAAAATATCGATGATAGTGATTCGGGCGGAGGGGGAGAGACCGATGAGGAGGACTAGGTAGGAAGCGGCTGTGTGACTCGTGTGTGTTAGAGTAACAAGCAAGCATATGTTTTCTATGCAACTGTAATTGTCACTTGAATAAGTTATAATAAATAATGAATTATTTAACATAAAGGAGTCGTTACATTTATTTTACATTACATTCAATTACATTTAGTTACATTTATAAGTTACATCTGGCCCTTTAAGGACAGCAATTACGCTGATGTGGCCCTCAGTGAAAATGAGTTTGACACCCCTGTCATAGGGGAAGAGGAAGAAGAGGTGTGGGCTACGGTGTCAGCCTATTAGATCTCAGGATCTGTTTAGCTATGTTGCCTGTCTGTTGTTGCCGTAGCACTGGTGTGTATAGAGCGGGGGACAATGGAAAGAGGTCAAATTGCTCCAAGTGGGGGAGGGTAACTCTCCTGTGAAACCTATCACTTTTTTAAGGTGGTCCCTTGTTCTGTCTCCTCTGATTTGACACGACATGTCCCGAGGTGCAGAGAAAAGTCCCTAGAAGCTGATATTATTATTCTCTTAAAGGAAAAGCTGCTGTGTGAGCCTCTATGGAGCTTTGACTTACATTCAGCTTCCTAAACGTTATTAAGCAGTTGAACAGCATGCTCACCAAAAGATAGAACTGACAAGATATAAAGATAATGACATAAAACTTCCAACAATTAAATTTCTTTTCTGTTAATTCTGTTGACAGAAAATGAGTGAAAAACATTTACTGAGGAGTTCCTTCTGCATGGGTTTGCTGTTAGGATGCTCAGGGGGATTAAGAGCAGTTGACTGGTTTGTTGATATTTAAGTTTAGTTGGCATCCTAAACCAAAAGATATGTAAATAGTTTAGAATAAAAGAAACTAAAAAAATTAAGCACAGTTCTTCAGAACTTTAACTTACCCATACAAACAAGTTTTCTAAAAACACGTTTTAACAAAAAGCCACATAGCCTGTAGCTGTTAAATTGGCTCTCTCCAAAAAGCATCACATGAAAAGATCACATCATCCTTACAACTACAGATATATTAACATGCTTCTGTTTTTGCTAAAGCATTTTGAGATGTGAAATATTAAGCCAGTTTAACTCAATGATCTGTGATAGACCACCTGACCTAAATAGGCCCTACTTACTCAACCATTACTGCAGATAGGCACCAGATACATGCTTAGAAACATCGTTGACAGCTACACAAAAACATTAGTGTTTGTTCATATGTTCACTAAATGTTCAAAATGAACATGAACAAGAGCTTTTACCCCATTTGAGACATTTGGTATTATTCAAACAGTATCTGTTCAAAAGTCTCAAGTTTAGTTTTGGACAAATCAGTTTCTGATAAGATATTTCAGCTCTGACTTGGTCACAGTGTTGGAGTCAAACACATGGAGGGTTTGTGTGAATTGATTCTTGTTAAAACGGTAACTTAAAGACAAGATTTTGGCCCCAGACAAATATCCAGTGGATGTACTAGAACAATAGAGCATGACAAAATGCTAAAATCGTTAAGTATGGCTGGTACTAACATAAATAAGATAAATGAATGAGACTGGCTCCCTGTGGAGAAAAAACTCACTGATTTTCCTTCCTGTAAAGGCACAGCTTGAGTTCTGATTTAAAACCCATAACAACACTTCCAGAGAGCAGGTGGGAATTACTGCTTTACCCAAGGACATTTCATGGGGAGTGTGTTTATCCTCAGAAGGTCATGAACTTCCCAACTGAGGACTGTGTTTTCATTCATTAGCCCATGCTGCCACCCACACTCACCTCACTCTGTCGTGAAGAAGTTACCAAAGCTTTTTGTCCCCCTTCTGTTGGTGGTCCTGCTGCCCCCTCTGCTCCTCTTCCCGACTGTCCTCTTACGAGGAAATGAGGAGACTGATTTGATTTTAAACCCTGCTTCAAAACAAAGGCAACTGCTGTGCACATGCTTCCTGTGCAGAATCAACAGGGGGATAAAGTTCAGACACCCCGTGAGTCAGCTTTCCAACAAACACAAATAAACTGTGGGCGAAACATGTTCCGCATGCTGCCTTAAAAACATGTGCACACACACATAAACACAAGCTCTCACCTTTAGCTCCATCTCCTTTGGTTTTATATATAACATATTGCTGCTTTACTGAATGCCTGCTGAGGTTGCCATGCAAACAAACACACATCAGAACAATGCAGAGAAGAAAGCATGTGGGGATGGTTTTACACCCTGCATTACAGGGACAGAGGGGAAGCCATAAATGAATAATCCATCCTGGCAACAAGCTGTTTTTCTGTCAACATTGTTATATATATATTTGTCCGACCGACTGTTCTGCCAAACTGTCCTTTCAGGCAGGAAAGCGTCATCCTGTCACCCTTCACCGCTCCTCCAGGCTCTTCCGTCAGTACAGGTGAAATGTCATCACAAACCAACCACTCTCCTTCTCTCAATCATTTTCTCTTCTTCTCCCTCCATCTCTGTGATGTCTTTGTGTTCTTGTCACCATTACTGATGGATATTTGGTGACACAGGAGGACAAGCAAGGTGGACCTGACATGGTTGGAAGAAGAAAGGGGAAACATAAGATGCTATGACAGAGGGAAAACATGGGTGTGGAGAAGATGGGATGGCAGACAGATGAGAGGCTGAAAGGTAGATGTGATCAAGTTTCAACTTATAGTCATGTCAAAAAGTAGGAGTCAAAAAAAAAAATAAAAAAAAAAACACCTTGCAGAAATGCTTGTGCTTAGTCAACCATTTTAACTTTTTTCTCTGTAATAATCTTACAATTTGATGTCTTTTATTATGAGGTTTTTGTAACAGAACAAATAGTAGGAAAAATTGTGAAAACATTTTATTTTCAAGCCGTTTGAAAAATGTATCTAAAAACCAAGGCCTCCGGCTGATTGTTAGTCTGATAGTTAATTTCATTGATGTAGTCCATGTAAATTTCATTTAATCTCAGCATGAAAAAAGTTTACAACATAAGACAAAGATATTAATTAGAATCAGCCCATCTTTTCCCTTTTATTCACATCCTTAAAAGCCCACACCTCTCCTCCTTATCTAGTAAACAAATATAAATGAAATAAATGAAAAGTTTATCCAACAAGGAAAATACACCATTGGCAAGTAGAGTATGGATGCAGACAACTTGAAAAACTATGTCTTTGTAATAAAGCTCAGAAAGCAGGACCCAGAATTCAGGCGAGACAGACAGTGATTACTTAAAAGGCGTTTATTGAAAATCTGAAGCTGAGCGGCGGATCTGCAGTGGCTGCGACTAGGGCGGGGCACCGCCCATCACTGGAAACTCTGGTGGAGAAAAACACAGGTAAGTGACCATGATAATCTGACGGAAGATGATTATCCATGTAAGCCACTTACCTGGTTTGTCAGTTCTGTCCACCTCCAGCCGGAGGGCTCCCAACTAGATGCAGCAGGTGCTGCCCAGAGTGTCCCCCGATGCTGCAGTGAGAGAGGGCAAGCATGACTCCAAGCCAGGTCAGGGAAACCAATCAGAACAGGAAGGGTCTGAGGTCCAGGAATCCAAAGCCTAGTCAGTGATACCAATCAGAACAGGTTCCAGGAGTCCACAGAGAGCTCAGGCAGAATGTTCAGATGGGAATAGGCAAGCTCAGTGGTTGACAGTCAGAACAAGGCAGGATATCAGGAACTATGATACACTATAAACTCGCTCTCTCCACTGAGCCAAGACATGAACTGGCACGCTCAGTGGATAAGAGGCAGAACATGATCAGGAAATCAGGAACGCTACAAAACACCAAAACTCTCTCTCACCACTGGCCCCCAAGAATGAGAACATTAACTATAGCATCAGCAATGGTCTAAACCTAAATGATCTGGCCCTATATGGCTGAGACTGAGTCCTATATATATAAGCAAAAGCAGGTGGATTAGATGGGTAGTAATTAGATACTGAGCAGAGTAGGCAGGAGAAATAAAGAGCAAATAGACCAGAGCCATGAGGCACATATAAATGCTACAACAACTCAAATTCAATATTTAAATGTGCAACCCCAGTATAAATGCAGCCCTTCTTTCAGGACTTCATAGGTGATTTAGGGAACATTAATTCCGTTTAATATGACCATTGTTCGACAAAAAATGTCATCTTAAGGTTCTATTCAAAACTGAAAAAGTAATGGAGGAAATTGTGAGGGAGCTACATAGCACCACAAATCAAATAGGAAGATTTGAGTTTTATTTATCCTTCTGGAAGAGTGGGGGGGGGGGGGGGGGGGGGGGGGGGGGGGGATCAAGATTGTTGATAGAAAGAGGGGAATAATAGTCACAGTTTGCAAAAGGCAAAGAATTTCTTTCATTGACTTCAGCAGGAACAATGTTTTGAGATTTTGACAGGAAGGTAGGTGGAGCTAAATACAGCAGGAGTTGTTTACAGCAAGAAAAACAACTATTAGAGGTTACAAAACACTTGAGACTGTGGCAGCAGAACCAAAGTAGTTAGATCAAAGCATTTTCATGTCTTAGAAAGGTTGAGTCAAAGTTTAGACCTTAATGTTATGGAAAAAAAATTAAAAACACTTTACAGGAGAATACTCGGTTGACTTGACTTGACTTTTTATTTTGAAAAAACCCCCCACCAAAGTCAGACAAGGAGTACGTAACAACTGATGTAGCCTTAAATACAGAACTCCATTGTGACTGTCTCTCTGTTTTTTTATGGTGGATTATCTTTATTCAAGGAAAACAATTTTGAAATGAGTTTTGAAAATGTTATTACACAGGTCACTGTGTTAGCCTTCTTAAAAAATAAACCATTTCAGCTTTTGTCTTGAAAAACTGTCAATTTATGTAAAAGAAGGCTTCTCTAATAAAAGCCAGCTGTTAAATGCACATTACCAGCTAACATGGACATCAAGGTCAATGTTCATGTTACATTAATCACTGCTGATGATGTCTGGGTTTTCTTCTTAAGAAGGGTCAGGAGATAAGGTTAATCAGAATCAGGTCACGAAGAGCGGGATCAAATCCAAAAGTACAGATGTTTGTGTGTTCTCTGAAAAATGTTTTTATAAAACTATTTTTTGGTGACTCATTGGATCTGATGCATGATGAATGATTTCAAAAGAACTTATTTATTAAAGGAAAAACTAACCGCCTGGATGTAAATTCCATTTGATTCAGTTTATTTATATAGCGCTAATCCCAAACATGTCTCCTCTGTTGTGACGACTTGTGAATAATATTTTCAGTCTTTATCAAAAAGTTCCACGTTGTCAGATTGTGAAACAAGCTTATGTACAATCATTTTCTAGATATATCTGCACGCACACTAGCACTGTAACACACCATTGTTTTCTCTGATACTGTGTTTCTTATTGGTGCATGTTAGGGAAGCTGTTTTGTTCTGCTGTGAGACCCTGGTGTCTCCCTTTCATGCCAGCAGCTTCATGACCACATGCCTAGAGTGCCTTTGTCTGCATGCATGCGTGTGTGAGTGTCTGGAATCTATGGCATTACCAGTTGAATTATCAACATACCAAAGGAAAGCCTGGCTCACAGAACCAAGGCGACAAAGGAGCGCTCTGAACTGCTTCTTTTACACGCTAACACAACATGCATGCGTTTAAATGTAACAGGGAAAGCGTGTGTAAAACTAAAGGAGAGGGGACAAAAAATGGAATGGTTGATATGAGTTGGCAGAGGTGACTTGAAGGGCTTTCACATTTTATTAGGGCGGCTGCTGAAAGCACACATGCACCTAACACACTTGCCTGGCTCTTCACTTAGCTTCTCATTCAGTAACACGTTTGTTCCTGCATGCTCACATTCAGGCACGCACAGCTTCTCTTGATGAGACCTTTGGCTCCTGTCTCAGCAAGAAGCTGACAAAGACATATCACACAAAAAAGGACAATTAACATTGATTCATCCACGCACTGTGAAATCAAAGCAAAACATCAACAACAAGATGTATTTCTTTACTGATAGGACATGTATTCAAAAAAAATTGTGTGATGTAATAGGTATGAACTTGCTATTTAATTAGTAGTAATTAAAACTAACCATAGACTTCATTTTATCTAAACATCCAGTTCAAAAAACAAAACAAAGAACTGCAGATCAGGGGTTTGTTACAGCAGCATATGATGTAATTGAACTTCCTGGTTACCTTAAAGGGACCTAGTTTCTTAAAATTCCTCCTAATAATGTTTACTTAGTCCTTTTTGAACCTTAGAGAGGATTTTCCTCGGCAAACATAAACATAGTTGTTCACCATCGGCATCTGCAGATAGTACTTAGTCACGCATCAATTACCTCCTGCTTCAATGAACATTTCCGGAATTCAGTATTTTTTGCTCTATTTGTCAAACTTGGTCTTGGACTTTTTTTTTTCTTTTTATTCATCAACTGAGGAATTGCTGACTTGCTTGACTCGATTACTTCCTCTTTTACACATTGCCTGCTTGCCAATATCTGGTCACGTTGTCTTGTTATTGTAAATATCACAAACACTTATGTTTGTTAAGAAACTGAACCTAAACAGTGTAAAATATCTCTATAGAATATAATAAGCTAACTGGAATGCCTTTCACAAAAAGAAGGACAATTTACATGGAGTCAACCAGAGCTGTACTAATGGTGAAGAAACATGGAAAATCATAAAACTAGGGAATTAGAGCAGTAACTATACCGACATTGTAAAAAAATATGTAAAAGTTTTGCATCTAAGATTAAAGAAACTTTTTCGCCTTTCAATATGCTTTATCCAGAACTCCCCAGATGGAAGAGTTTTAATTTTACCTGGGGTTGCTCAGTGGCACAGTGGGTAGCACTGCTGGCTTGCAGCAGGAAGTTTCTGGGTTTGATTCCCGGCCCAAGGTCTTTCTGCATGGAGCTTGCATGTTCTCCCTGAGCTTGCGCGGGTTCTCTCCGGGTACTCCGGCTTCCTCCCACAGTCCAAAAGCATGACTGTTAGGTTAATTGGCTTCTCTAAAATTGTCCTTAGGTGTGAGTGTGAATGGTTGTTTGTCTGTGTTGCTCTGCGATGGACTGGTGACCTGTCCAGGGTGTACCCCGCCTCTCGCCCATTGACTGCTGAAGATAGGCACCAGCACCACTCGAGACAAGCTTGTCAGATAATAGTTTTACCTGGCTAGATTTCGTAAAGAGTCTTTCTTAAGGAGGCTTTGGCTGTCCCATTATTAATCTGCCATTAATCTATAGATTAAATGATTAGTTTCAGCCCTATAGTAAATACTTCTACCAGTAAACAGGCTTGACTGTCAGGGTTGGTTGTGGTTTGGAGGACCCAAATGCAGAGGCAGAGGTGAATACTTGTAGTTTTAATGAAAATGGTTAACAAAGGCAGTCCAAAAATCCAACTAAAAATGTAACAGACCAGAACCATGGAGACATCAAGGGAAAACTCTAGTGATGTTATGAGATGAGCCGAGGCTTCGAGGCGTGTGTCGAGTAATGGAGGGGGCGTTTCCCCGAAGCGCGTGTCGAGGCGCGATTCATTTAGAGGAGGGTCCAAAATTGATGACGTCCGAGGCCTCGCTACCGTGAAACCACGTGACCGCTTCGGTATGTGGTTCGGGAAGCGCAAGAATTTTGACAGGCATCTAAACAGCCTCAGTGTTCAGTCAAGATGTGGGAGTTTGGAGGAGAGCTGCTGTCAGCTGGATAAAGTTTGGATAGATTCTAAGAATAAATTGCTTGTTTTTCCAACCAATCTAGTTGCTTAAAGCTAATTTGGTTGGAATAAACAATGTAAAGATAAAAATTTTAGCAAACCACCAGACAAAGCCAGTGTTATTACATCAGTGTTAAGAAGTATTTTCTCCCAGAGCAGACTAACCACAAGAGTGGCGTCTTCTGTAAGGGACAGTCTCTCATGCTAGAGGTTGATGGTTCAAGACCTGTCTCTCTCTTTTGAAAGTTGCGATTAAACTTAATTATTTTGGCTGATGAGACTAATTTGCATTGTTTTGCCCGAGTAAAAATATAGATTGGGAAAATTAGGTCGGTTTAGTCATAAGATTGGTTGAACACAACTTCCAACCTGATTAAAACCAAAAAACGTGGAAAAACTATCATGTTTGAATAAAAATGACTAACACCTTTCATTCTGCTCATCATTACCCAATTTGCACAAACACTTTCACTGTCTGCTTGAGTTTATTTCACTAAAATGGCAGAAAAACGGTGCACCTTAAATGATTGTTCTAAGAAATTTTACACTTAAAAAAACTTACAAAAGATTTTATTATACACACCAACCATTAATAATTTCAAAGGAACTTAAAAGGGGAAAAAAGAAAAACAGTTACAAAAAAAAAAAATCACAGATTTTATTACAAACTGTGGATCTGCACTCCACCAGTAGGTGGTGACGTGTTCACATGAAGCCTCATGAACTGTGGGGTTCGTTGAAGCAATTTGGCCAAACAGTTCAATGCCTCATGAGGCTTCATCTCACCATCACTAGAAAACTCGTAGAAGGAGCCAGTGAGAGACGAGGGGAGACGACTACAGCGAAGACAGGACCAGCAACAACAAAGGAACCAACAAAGAGTAAGAGCAGAGGGAGAGCATAAATAGCTGACAGAGACAAAGGGAGGGCTAACGAGCTGACAAGGAGCAGGTGTGAGGAGACAACGAGGGAGCCAAGGGGAAAGGAACACACACACACACACACACACACACACAAGAGGGCAACAGAGGACAACAAGAGAACTAACATAAATCTAGAAATTACAACAAAATAGGAATTAAACCAATAAAAACTAGAAAACAAGGAGCAAAGTAAAGCATAACATAACCAAAACCATGACATTGACAGTCAAATACACTGACAAAAGAACAAACTTTCAGAAACATAACAGAGCTTCTTGTTTTTGCTTATTTTGTTGGTCTTTTAGACCGAAAGATTGGCTTGACAACAATTATAATATTTTCATGTATCAAATTTGAAATTCGCACTGCATTGCACTGAAGAAGCATGTTTTTGTTTCCCTTACTTACCTGAACACAAAATCTTCAGCATAAAAATTCCAAAAGCTAAACCTAGGCTGAAGCAGAAAAATAAGATGAAAAAAATTAAAAACAATGCTTTATTATAACCAATAAGTAAGGCAAAAAAGCAGTATAAAGACAGATGCCATGTTTCAAAGATTTAGAGGGTGGTGTGCCTGAACAGCAGAAAAAACTGCACAGCTTTGATCCTGGATTTTAATATGTAACACACAGTAAGTCCAGAAGGAATTCTTGTTATCTCACACATGTGTTGCAGCCACATGTCCAATCATTTATACTCTGGTGTGCTGTGCACAAACATGTTAGAGATATTCGCTGTGTGTCTCTGGGTCTCTGGGTTTATTTTCCTTTCTTTAAATGCTTTATTAAAATGTGAAAAAGACACTTAGTTTTTATTTCAACTTAATGGATCCTTTAAAAACATGACTGTCCTCTTTACCCAGTTCAAGGCAATTAGTCTCTACTTTTAGTCAAATGTACATAGTGAGATGAAAAGCTTAGGCTCTTTATATGACTGAGATGTTGTAATGTAATATCACTTGACATCTTTAAAAAAATATCTTCACCTCTCGTCCAAAAGCATCATAAATTGCTGACGTCCAGCTTGAAAGAGCTTGACTTAAAGCCAGGAATGCTCTCAGACCAAGCCTGAAAAGTCGGTTTGAACTTACGGATTCCACCCTCCAAACGTATTTCGCTGCAAACGCATTCATCTTTGGCAGATCAAAAACGTGGTGGCAGCCTGAGCTGAGCTTTGTTTATACATGTATTATCTTCTAAACTGGGGAAAAGCTTGTGCATAGTTACATCATTAGGATGGAATCCAAGTCTATTAAAATAAATGAGGCTTTGCTTTGTGCGGATCAGAAGGGCTCTACTACCTGGCCTTAGAGTGCTTGTTTAAGTATAAACTAGGACGGAAGCCACTTTAAGTGGGAGGTAACATGTTATGAATGCTGCTTATCTAAGCTGCTTCCAAAACACTAGATCATCTGTCAAGATTTCTGGCAGCTTTGGCTGGCAAAAGCAAAGAATACATCTGAATCTGCCATTTGTAACATCCTAACAGCAGGTTAATCCTTATGAGCCTCTACATATTATAACACTTACCATCATGATGGTGTTAAACAACCACAAAATAAACAAACATCTGCTTAGTTCACACTGTCTGAATAGGTTATCTGAAAACTGTTTAATTGTTGGTATGAGATTGTTTTAGGCAGCAAAAAAACAACAAGGATCCATCAAAAACAGGATTGCATTCCTTTTCTGCTAATTCAAAATGTCTGGATTAGTGTTGAGTTTTAAGCCTGAAACTCAAGGCTAATCCAGACATTTTGAATTAAAAAAGCTTCCTTGATGAGAGGCGAAATGTCTTCAAACTGGTGGTTTGCTTTTTAATTTTTAACTTTTTTGTAATGACTATAATCTGGATTATTTAGAATCTTCACCAGCACTTCTCTGATTGGCTGATGTGGATGAGTGAAGTAACAAAAATTAAATTTCTCCAACTCCAGCAGCTGCTGCTTGTGAAATTTTGAACATTGAGTGAGTTTTCCGGTGGCAAACATTCCAAAAACAGGGTGTACAATTTGTAATTTTCTTAGTAAAGGTGTGCAATGTATGGCCGTATGCATTTCTAGCTAAAAGCCTGCTTGTGCAATGATATACCAAGGATTTTTGTGTATTTAACATCTGATTGTGCAAGATGCTAATAAAAATGCTAAGGTTGATTTATTTTACCTGCAGCACCATTAGTAGGTGATATGTCTTTTGAAACCCAACAACATAGGAATGGACATCTTCAGTTTAAAAAAAGAAAAAACACAGACTGGTATGTTTTCTAATCTTTACATCAGCAAGCAGTCTTTAAACTTTGTTTTAACTTTTTAGCCCCCCCCCCCCCCCAGAAACATCATGCTCTCCCAAAAACTCTCTACTTGTTTGTTTAAATCAGATAAGGTGATCTCAAATATATAATTTCATATATTTCATATATTCGGCAAATTTAACAAATTCAGAGAGACCAAAACCCATAATATTTAGCATTTATAAGCAAGGAAGGTGCAATGGAGTGAAATTAATGGAAGTCTCAACATTCGAGGAGCTTTGCTGAACTTTCCTTCCGTTTTCTGTTCCACCTTATTCCAACCATACTGTAGCTTGATCTCTGACAGTTCTTTCTTACGAAGAAATGACAAAAAATTAAACCATTGTCCCCTAGATACTGACAAGCCAGCTGCAAGTATTTTTTGATAGAATAAAGTTTTAATTTATTATTACAGAGTTGTATAATATATAATGATGTAGTTAAGTGTAGTCATTTTGTTAAAAAAAAAGATAGGTTAGATAGATAGATAGATAGATAGATAGATAGATAGATAGATAGATAGATAGATAGATAGATAGATAGATAGATAGATAGATAGATAGACTCCTACATCAAGTTTAAAGGACTTGTGTTGTATGTGTTCCTACCTGAGAAAAAATGGTGAATGCGACATTTTCTCCTAAATCACTCATACAAACCATTTAAAGCTACAGTGTGTAATTTTCAGCGACATCTAACGTCCAGACTGCAGACTGCAGCAACATGAACGTCTCCCCCCCCACCGCTTCTCCCCCCAACAGTACGGCGAGCGTTATGGGACAAAATGTCTTCCACGACGTCCGCATCACCTACCTTCTCAAGTGATGAGGTTTGTTTACATAGATAATTTTACAGATAGTATTTCATTAGTCCGTGTAGGGTATAGATTTCATGTTGGCTTAAGATAATAAATATACCCGTTATTTTTTCTACATCGTTGTGACGTTTTGGTGAGCTGCTTTGCATGGTGATATAAACAAACGAAGTAATTGTAGTCATTTGTTTAACGGCGAGATTGTGTTCGCTGGAAGAATATATATTCCCCGTTTACAGAGTCCAAGTCTTGTTTGTGGCACTGGGGTTACAAGGCGAGGAAGAGGGCGAGGAAGAGGGCGAGGGCAGAGAGGCCGGGGTGGGCGTGCAGCTAGGGCCAGGCGAGGGAGCGGTGCCAGCGGGGTGAATAGAGCAGAGGAGGAAAGGCTTGAAGATCTCCAAAGGAGCCGGAGAGAAGTAACCGAGGTATATATCCAGAAAATTATTTTACAGAAAATTACTGAATCATTACCTGTGAAACGTCAGGGACGTTGCTGAATAAGTATACTGGAGAGTAACAGCATCATCACGCAGCATGTTATGGTTTTAGACAGGTCTGAGCATCCTGTACTCCAAAAACTGCAGTGATATTAGACAATTGTGTGTGTAGGATTAATTACCTGTCCGAGCGTCACTTTGAAAACCTTTTTCCTCCATCAGTGACTTCCATCGTGTAAATGCCGTGCCAATGTTGGTCCGTGTTTTTTGTCGTTTCTTCTCACGCTTGCGTTTATTCTCGTCGTGTTTCCGCTTCTTAGATGACGGGGGTTCGGTGTCCGCTGCTTTTCGTTGTGATACAGAGTAGGCATGATCCTCCATTCGTCTGATGTTTGGCCACACAGTGCCAAACAGTTTGCAAAGTCACTCACGCCTGCCGCTTTGTTCACCTTTCTTGTTACTGAAGCGCAGTATACCTGCTTCTTCTTCTTCTTTGGTTTCAGGCAGACTAAACGCTTCTCAGGCATAATACTGCCATCTACTGTTCAGTACCGTCTCAGTTAATCTCTCTCAACTTGCCGTAGTTATTTTTGAGTGTAATGGGAGATCTCGCAATCGCTAGTTTGTTGCCTCTGCGCTTGCCGTAGCGCAAAGATGTCTGCCCCCATGGCTGCGAGACCCGCTCATATGGAATTATAAATAACGAATTCTAAGGCAACGCAAATATTATGGTTAAAAGGCTGAGCTCATAGGTGATGATAAATAACATAGTTATGTATAATATATTAAATTTCTGACTTTATATCCCTGTAATTATTACACACTGTAGCTTTAAGAATGAATTTGTTCGTGGGAATGGTCTTACAATACATGATGTTTACAGCTTACAGTAAATTCTGATGTTGTTAGAAAGTTGAGGCAAATGAAAAAATTATCAGTTTTTTCACCCATATATTTTTGAAAGAGAGAAAGAGAAATTCTCCATTAATAATAGAAATTATAAACAGATTCAAATCTACAGGTGTATGGAAAGAGGAGGTGACAGCTGTTCCTAAGTGACATTTCTTTCAGAAAGTTGTAATGTTGCAATAGTTAAAAAGTGAAATTCCTGTTATCTGAGGTTTTTGCTCTAGTTTGTGCCTCAAAGTCACCTAATAGGCAATAGGTTCTTATCATTTGTTTCATTTCAACAGAAAATGTCCCTTCTCTTATGTTCCGTCTGCATCTTCTCCAGTTAGCAGTCATACATGCCACCTGTGTTCAGTTTTGTCGCAAATTTCTGCTACTTTTTAGTACCTACTAAAAAATCTACTCTCCAAACTCTCCATAGCATAAGTAAACATCATCATTTCAATAGGGCCGTCTCCACCATTTTTGCACCTGCTTTCAACTGCACATGCAACAAATCTAGTAATAGGACATAAAATTTCTTGCTTGAAAAAGCAGTTCATTATTTGATAATTTAGCTTATGAGGGCCTTGGTGCTTTTATGGAACACAGAGAGTTTAATATATTTTTTTCACTAAAATCTTTTGCACTCAACATTTTGGGACAAATTGGTTAATAAGGATGGATTGACGGATGCACAAAAATGGAGAAAAAAAGCACCTTAATAACTAGCGTTGCATAGATACCGATACCAGTATCGGGCAGGGGCCTGATCCAGCACTAAAATGGTGGTATTGGTATCTGCGAGTACCGACAAATATGGCACCGATACTATTTCGAGAGCCAAAAGTTTATTCAACTATTGTCACCCATTCCAGGTAGGCAATAAAAAGTTCTACTGAATTCATTTTGTATTAGTCTTTTTTCTGATTCACAAAGTTAGGCAGCAGCTTGACAAAGCCGTGGTGGCAATTATTTAACATCCAAGTAGTATGCAGTTCTTCATATATACGCACGCATCAATTTCAAACAGATGTTATCGGTATCTGCCGATTCTGCACAGCCAGGTATCGGGCCCAAAAAATAGCATTGGCGCAACACTATTAATAGCCTTCTTTCAAAAAAATGGACTAACTATCTTTGTTAATGGTTTTGTATATCTGCATTCAGATTTATCAACTGTCTGTTAAGAGTTATTTATGTTTCAAATATTAAACCAGTGTATGTAACATCTCCGGGCACATAAACCGGTATTTGTCTTTTGTCTTCAGGGATGTGCTACTAACTACTGCACAAAGTCTAATTAATTTTATTGAGATATTTATGCTTTTGAAAGTTACTTTATTGGAAGATAGCAAAAAAATATATAGAGATGAAAGTTAATATGAACATGTGTTTGCTGTTTGTGCCACATGTTGTGTTAACAGTAAGCAACACATAGTTTAACACACTGACTCATTTAACTAGAAAGTTATATTATAGTACTCTATAAATACAAGTAAAATAATATGTATGAAAGAGCAGCACTGATAAGTCAGAACCAAACCCAAATACTGCAAGATTTCCCCATATAGTTCCTTTTTTAAAAGAAGAATGTGTAAATGTCGTATGTGTTGTTATGATGGTGGTGGGGGGGTGGATTCCTGCTATTCTGTTTGTGCTATGCCAAACACTTCCAGCAACCTTTGCTTATAGCCCTCTTCTGCTCTTTTCACACGGAATGAACAAGAAAGGCGACCACATTAAGCACATCGCTTCTGGCGGTTGTGGTGGCACATGTACATAAAGTAGGACGCACACTGCGGCCCAAAAAACGGCTGCACTGACCTTTCAGATGCAGATGGAGCAGCAGATTCCCTCTACTGAGAAAATGTCAACATCTTCTGTGCTCGCTCTGCTTCTTAGGAACACCAAGCTGGCAGCAGGTTAGCCTTCGTGTCTTTCCACATGGGCTCACTGATAGCACACACACTGTTCTGGGCGTAGTGTTCACATTTTTTTTTTTTTATTTAGGGCTATAAATTCCTATGTCATTTAGTCAAAAACAAACAGTGTTGTAAAGAGACAAGCACTGGGACACATTGCACTCCCTCTGTGGGTTATTCACACATTAAAGCACAGCCGTACACTCTTATCTGAATGTTTCTGTGTGGGTACACAGTGAAATCTGGGCCATATTAGAGTGAAGGAATGGAAGCATGTGAGCATTTCTTTTGGGACTGAGCTCTGCCTGAACGGGTCACTATAACTCTACCAGCCCTGGAAGGAAAAGTCATCCCAGTCCGGATAGCTTTGAATCTCCTTGCCTGGGTCTAGCTGACCTGATAAATAATTGTCTATCAGACTCCAGCTGCACAACACCTACAATATGCTTGCATGTCATCACTCCTATTATCAGCTTATAAACAGAGCAAATGATAAATCCAGTGACCCCGAGATAAAGTCAAACTTTGATGCTTAAAATGCATTAATAAATCTGCCTCTGGTGCTCTGTGGATTCCGAGAATTTTCCAGAAATTGGATTCAGTAATAAAAGATTAAGTAGATCCAGGAAGGATTTTAAGAGAAGCTGTGACTGGATGGAAACAAACAAAACTGACGGATGTTTAATGATGAATGCATGATTATTTAAAAAATATATATATATTTTTTTTTTTCTTCAAAACAATCCTAAATGTTTAATAGATGGAGTGTATTTCTGATTTGTTCCGAGTCTCTGCAGATTTTTTAAAACAGCAAAGAAAGTAATCTAGATTAATTACAAAAAAATCTTAAATTTAGTCAAACCCCAACATTTTCCATCCTCTTTTTGTCCCAATCACACAGTCACATGGAGGTTAACATGCAAGCACACAAGCCAAAGGCTTAAGGAAGCTATTTATGGTGAAAGTGGGCAGAAAGTGTAAACACATGTCTGGCATCCTTTGAAAAGACAAATATTTCACCCCATTTCATCCTCCTCTTCTGTATTCTCTGAAGAGGAATCCAAAATGCTCACCTCCCTGTTTGTGCTCCACCTTCCATTCCCACTTCCACCACATTCAATTCTGTGCTTTAGAGCCAAGGCGGGAAGCATTAATACTGAAGAAACATCACATGAAACCGTGTCTGGGTGAATTTTCGTGAGAAGAGAGGTGAACGGGTGCAGAGCTGCTGGCTATACTTAAATGGGTGGGTAGTTTTTGTTTGTTTTTTTGTTCTGTTTTTTTGTCTCCTAATGAACAATTTAGGCCATCTCCCATCAGGAAGTGGAACACTTTAATAATGGTAATTTTTAACAAAAATAAATGTTTAGGAGCTCTCTAAAATCTCTCTTAAAAATTAGTAGATCTTTTACGTTTATATGAGTAGTGTAAATAGATACTTAGAGAGTATTACAGATCTGTTTCTGCCTATTTTTTCAATTTTTTTAATTTCTGTTAAATGAAAACTTTAGTGGGTCTACTGCTCAACCTGGATATAGTTGAGGTGCTGGAAACCAAAAATAGTAAAACCTTTGAAATGCAAGTTTCTACAGAAAACTATACGCTAAAAATATATACTAAATATAAATATGTATATATATATTTTTTTTTTCTTTTTTCTTTTTTTTTTTTTAAATGCAGCACCCTGCAAAAGGAACTATACAGCATGAGCCTCTTTTATTTTGCTGCATCACAAGCACAGACTTCAATTAACTTTATATGGGATTGGATTTTGTAAATTAAACAATTTTTAATTTTTAAGTACATTTACATTAAGCCTCCCTGGGTAAATACTTTCTAGATGAACCTTTCACTGCAAGCCTTTTGGGCTTTGCACGTCTAGACTGCAATGTTTGCCAATTGTGAGTGGCCGCATTCAATCATTATGACTTGCACACCAGCAGAGCTCTTTGGACTCTCTTGCAGCTTTCTTTAACTAGATTTATTAAATAGGTAACAGTTGATTGGGCTGTCTTTTATTTATGAGTTTTAAAGTTAAGGGTCATAATACAAATCAATCCTACCTTTAAGATTTTTGTTGTGCAAAATACTTTGACAACCATGCAGCATTTATTTTTAGTTTCATAATCATTCAGGATTTGCTATCAGGGTATCTAATATATTCAAACTCTTCAACATTTCCTGTTAAATTTACATTTACAATTTTTTTCAACTAGTTCTGGTAAACCTAGTTGATTACATGTAAAGAGTATTATATATTTACATTTATCATAATAACTAAATGAAGACAAATTATTATCAATAAGTCCAGTATTGCAGACTTCAGTTTTTAATGTTGTGAAGGATAATAATCAACAGGTGCTTAAAAGGGTTAATTTTCCCAATTTAGTTCAGTTTAATTAATATTATGAAGGTGCATTATTTGATTACCTATTTTCCTGACACTTAAGCCACCTAGCTTTGTGGAACAAGGTGACATAACCATTTCAC
This sequence comes from Cyprinodon tularosa, assembly GCF_016077235.1. Taxonomy (NCBI): domain Eukaryota; kingdom Metazoa; phylum Chordata; class Actinopteri; order Cyprinodontiformes; family Cyprinodontidae; genus Cyprinodon; species Cyprinodon tularosa. Next base: position 642,996 of record NW_024038781.1, read on the forward strand.
TAATAACAATATTTTCAATTCCTAATATTTCCTAGTATATATTTAAAACATCTAGGAAGTTTTACTAACCTTGTCTTATCAGAAAGAAAAACCTAATTAATAGCATAATGGAGTGTTAAAAAGAAATAATTACAAAACTTCATAAATTAACATTAACTAAGAGACACCTCCATATAAAATAGTTCCATCTGACTCCTGGTGCCACAGAGGATCTAAAAACATGAGCTAAGCATCCTGGGAAATATCAAGAAGTCTAGTCCAATTAACTGTTACAGAAAATATTAATTCAACTAAATTCTTATTAAGTTCAAAGTGAGAGGATTACATAGAATTAGTTTGGTTGTCAGTAGTTGAATTAAAATCCTTGTTTGTCCCAAATATGACAAACCTGTATATATTAACCTTAAAAACATAGTTTTAAGCATTATTCTGACCATAAAAAAGGTCGATAAGATAAAAAAGTTAATCACCCAGAGTTTGCGTGTCAATAGACAGTCGTGCTTGAAGGTCTACTTACCCTCCAATTAAAGGTTGAAAAACATCAGACACTGAAATTGACAAAAGTACAAAGGTAATTTAATCTGCCATGGATGTTTTTTTTTTAGAATTATTTTTAAACAAAAATGCACTATCTATAATGTATTTGAAAAAATTATCTTTTGGTTAATTTGGTAAAACTTTTTTTCAGTTTGGTGTTATTTGAATGTTGTTAATGTATTATTTTCTTTAATGTGAACAATGTGAACTTACAGGTATAAATTTATATACCTTCTAATAAAAGAGAAAAGTCTTAAACTCCTCCCTAGACATTTAACTTGAGACCTTTAATGACACATGCTTGTGATAAAACATGACTAAGTATATTTTTTTCTGTTGTTCCTCAGAAGGCAGAGGAAGTCGTTTAACCACACTTAGGCTTGTAAATTGTGTTTACCATTTGTGAAATGGAACTTGCAGGGGACTTCTATGATATTCAAAGCTTTGTAAAAGTAATTCACTTTATGAGCATCGCCTTAATATTTTTAAACTCTTTGGTCATACTCAATACATTTTTATATTTCTTTCTGTTCTTGTTAAAAAAAGTTGAGCAAGTCTTTTTTCCAGACAATTTGCTCAACTTTTTATGATTTTTCTACTTGGATTATTTTTGATGCATTAAGACTTTCTGTTCCTTTTTTTTTTTTTTACTGGATTTCCATGCTGCTACTGAGCTTAGCTGAAAAAAATATGGATTCAATAAAACATCAAAGAATTTACTGTGTCGTGTGGGAATTGAAAAGTAGGGCTATCTTCTATGTTCTTAAATTATTTCCAAACTTTGAACAACTCACAGAACACTTTTCATTGCAGCATCCTAAAGGGAAATAAGTACAACTGCACTCCTGCTATCACAATGTTCTCCACTTAATTGACTGAAGGTGTAAGGAGAAAATCCATCAAAGAAGCAGCCAAGATGTCTCCAGAAATAGATGCTGCAGACATCCACATCTAGTGGGAGAAGGTATGTCCAACTTTTAGTTGTGGACTCTGTATATATGGCCTTTATAAAATGAGTGCCAAGAACAAAGTTATTGTTGAAAGACAGCCCTGAGAAAAACTCTTTAAAGTTAGCTGCAAACCATTAGTTTTAACTTTCTGGCCTACATGCAAAAGTGCAACCTGTTATGGAAATATCTGCAACCAAAAAGGGATGTTTTAACAGAAAGGGCAGCTGGAGCTTCAAAAGGCGTGGTGGGTTTGAGCATTGAGCTTGTGCTCTGACAAGGTTTGATCCTCACAGCCTGCACTCTGGGTTCCTGAGCAAAACCTTTAACCCCACATTGCTCAAAGGATGCCACACAATGGCAGCCCACTGCACCCCAAGGGGATGGGCCAAATACAGATAGTGAATATCCCCACTGTGGGACAATAAAGGGATTTACATTACATTGCATTACATTACAGAAAGGCAAACCTGCAAGACAACCAAAACAGCACAACTCTTCAGAGTGGGCCAGAGGTTCATCTTCCAGCAAGGCATAATGCCTAAAAATACAGGCAGACCAACAAAGAAGGGGTTTAGATCATTGATTGATTGATTGATTGTCGTTATTTACTGTATGTCACAGTTGAGAAAGTTTACTCGTCACATCGGCTCAAATAGTCAAAGGAGAAGAAGAAGGTGCCACAGGAATAAAAAGGTGCATGGGATATATACAGTATATACAGGGCGTCCACATATGTCAGCTTTTTTTTTTGTAGGTTTATTATACAGGGTTATTGCACATGGTGTTTACATAAGTATTTATATAGATGAATATTTATATATATATATATATATATATATAGTTATTGCACTGGGTGTCAAATGTAGAGACACAGGTTATTGCACAGGGTATCAAATAGTCATCAAATAATAATCGCAGAATCCTTATTTGTCAGAAAAGGTCCAGTTAAGTGCAGACCCAAATCTTATTGACCATCTCTGTTAAGAGTTGAATTATGATGTCAACAATCACTCTCCATGTGGTCCTAGTTAACTTTTGCTAATTTGAAAAGAGGAAAGGAGTAACATCTTTTCATTTATGGGTGCACACTGGCAGCAGAGAGACAACCCAGCAGAGATGCAGCTGTAACATGATTGGAAGGTGCTTCTACAAAGTAGTTTAACATAAAGGCAAGCCACACTCTTTCTAATCCTTATGTTTAAAAGTAAAAAAAAAAAAACATGTACCCTTTTTCATTATACTTTCTTAGAACTCACCACTGTATATATAGCGATAGTCTTGTTAGCTTTAGGAATGTAAAGAATAGCTCTGTTATTCACGTCTCTAATGAGTGACAGCAAATGTTACCAGGCTGGCTGGTAAAAAAGGAATGTTTGTTTCCTCGTTGTTCCCTTCAAATTGGTCTGGGCGGTTCTGAATGTGTGCGCCTTTTGCCCTTTGGTGATTATGACTGTGGTGTCACCAAAGCCAAAGTAATCAGGAAGGCATAAACATGAGGGAACAGGGATTGCCAGTCTTGCCAGGCAGAGTGTTGGCATCTCCCTCTTCACTCTTTCTGAAACACTTTGCCTCCTTTCTGCTCTCCTCAAGTGAGCAGATAATCCATAAGCCCTATCCGCATTTAAAGACAGGGACATCACGCAAACCTGCCTCTTCCATGCCATTCACACGCATGCACTCACTCAGATGCACATGTGTGCAGCTTATTCTCATGGAAGCAAGAAGAAAATAGCTCAGCAGGGGGTTAAGCAGTGTGTCAGCCACAGCAGCAGAACACATATCTGTCTGTTTCTTTATTTTCTTCCTTCCCCGCTCCTGAAACGTCCCCGGTGGCAGGGATGTGACAGACTTTGACGATGAGATAAAGAGTGGAAGGGACATTTAGAGGGGCTCGTCTTTAATAAGTTTAGCTTTTATAATGGCATGGTCACACTCAGAGATACACCATGGGATGTGACATATTTGTCAGATGGAAATATCTTGCAGAGCTTTTTCTTTTTTTAAGTAGCAAACTGAATGTGTGCCTTTGATGAATAAGAAAGGAAACCCTCCATTTAAATCTGACGTGTGAAGACTTTACTGGTTCCTTTTTTATTGGAGGAGATGCAGTTAACTTATCCACTTGTTACTTCCATCATGGACAACACCTCTCACCCCCTGCACAACACTGTAGAGAAGCTGAGCAGCTCCTTTAGTAAAAGACTTATACCCCTCGTTTGTAAAAAGGCGGACAAGCGCAGGCCATCCATCCCTGCTGCGATCAGAGTTTACAATACGGCACTATAACTGCAACAACTTGTGCAAAAACTAAGTTGTAATTACTACTTAATGCCCTGTGCAGTAACCTGTGCAATAATCCTGTTAAATAAGAGACTTCAGCTGTTACAGTCATATCACTACCTCACAGTTGTTCCTTACCCTTAATTTAATGTACAACACTAAATCCCCTTAAATGTACATAAATCACCTTAAATCTCTGCCTTATTAGGTTTATTCTCGATCCGCTGTATATACTGTATCTGGATGCAATGAATATATACTTGGGGTATATACTGCATGTATAAAAAAAATAAATAAACATATATATATATATATATATATATATATATATATATATATATATATATATATATATATATATATATATATATATATATATATATATATATATATATATATATATATATATATATATATATACTGTATACACCCAATGCACCTTTTCCTCCACCAAGAGATTGATAAAGTCCATCTTATCTTATCATCTCAAAGAAAACAAATCATCCTGGATTTCTGCTGGCAGTTCAGTTTCTTATGGAAAAAAAAAATCAAAGCAGTTCCTTAAATATATTTTTCCTGATTTTCTGTGTTTGAATTTATCTAGAAACTCTAGTAAGTCAGAACTTTCTGATAAGGTGACCCAATAATGGCCAAACCATTAACACGTTTGCAGGAAAGTAAATATGAAACACCAGTAGACAGGGGCCTCTAGTGGCTAAAGTGTGAATCTCAAAATAATGAAATTACAGTTTAAAAGAAAATAAGAAATATTTCTCTAACTAAAAGATCTGTCTCCCATTATAATTGTATGGATCACTTGTAAACCTGCATTCTGGAAATAGGTTAAGCGCTCTGTTTCTTAACTTAATAAACAATCAGAACTCAGATTTAAGATGGAGTTTGGTTATTTAGTTTTATATGTATAAGACGAATGTTAAATTATACTCTGATTCAATAGGAAGCCAATTACCTAAAGTTAAAATAGGAAAACTATTCTTCAAAGTAGCTCTAAATCAAAAAAGGCTAGTTACCTATGAGTAAATTGCTAATTTTTCAGGGGACAGTTTTAGAAGTTACTCTTTCAACTTAATAATTAATTTGTTAGGGGGAATCAGTTAGATGGCATGATGAGATAACATCTGCCACAGCAAAATTTATTTTGGGGAAAGAGAATTCTTTCAAAATTTTATTTGAAAGACAAAAAAAAAAAAACTTGTCAGATAGGACAGAGTTGTAAGGAAATACATTTTTTTCTGCATAATCAATACCATATTTCAGCACAAGGTCCAAAGCATGAACATGATCCATTGGTCTATGTCCATTTTGAACAAAGCCAATTGAGTTCAAGAGAGCGTTAAAGGCTAGTTTAAGTTTTCACTTTTCATGTTGGCATGACTTTAAATTCTGACACTATAATGACTTTGTTTGGATTTAACAATAAATCTGAACTGATTTAAAACTTCAGAGTAAGTAATGATAAAAAATGAAAGAAGTGGTTTCTTTGCTTTACAGTTTGAATGGGGGAAACTCAGACAACAGAATATCCACCCAGGAAAAAAGATTCTTCTGACTCGCTTCTGGGCGGATGTTCCACTCAGCAGCTGGACCAAAAAACTAGAAAGAAAAACTCCTTCACTGAACCATTACTCTGAATCAGAATTACTTTTTTTATAATACTAATAATGACCATGTTTTAAATTATTTCTTCAATATTCCGTTTTTATTTTATTGTTGATTGTTCTTTTTAACATTTGCTTATGCTTTAGATCCTTAGTTTTATTATTTTGTTTGTTTTATTAACTAAAGCTCCTTCTGATTTTCTGTGAATGTAGAGTGGTTTATAAATAAAATCTATGATATTTATCAGTGATGACACACCTGACAGGTCACTAATCGACTGATCTGCAATCTGATCTCATAATGGGTGGTTTTATAGAAACTTTGGATTCTTCTTCCTCTTTGTTTTAGTTTGTTGGCTGCTGTCAAACTTCTGAGATAATAGGTGGTGCTGAAACATGTTCAGCTATGTTTTCAACCTGTTTGCTCAACAAAGTTAGTAATTTCCCAATAAAAGCTTCATTTTTGTATTTGCTGTCCTGTGCATTTTTATTTCAGTCTGATTTTAAAGTTTGCTTTTTAAAAATATGAAAGGCGCCTTAATTGAAGGTGAAAGGTATGAAGGCCTCTCTTTTTACAAGCTGTTGTCATGGCAACACAGAGATACACCATGGACATTGTTTTGGTTGATGGCAGTTCATCAGCCCAGTGAGATGTTCGAGAGAAATAAAAGAGCAGAAAAAATATTGTTGCAAATAACTTAGAACTGCTTTCCGCTCTAAAGCCTGATCCCTTTCATACAGGCTTGATTTGCTTTTTTTTTTAGTGTAGTATAGAATAATGTGTGTCAAGACTCAAAACGGAGGACCCAGTATTCAAGGCGAGACAGACAGTGGGATAATAGCTTTTATTTAAAACACAGATGTATTTCAGCAGCTGCAGCGGCTAGGGCGTCTACCTGGCTTAACAGTTCAGCCCGTGTCCTGAGAACAAGGTAAGATCCAGCCTGTCGGCTGCCAACAAGATGCGGTGGGCGACGCCAAGAGTATCCAGACGCTACAGGCCCGGAGAACAGAGAACAAGCAGTAGACCGAAGTCAGGTCAGGAAAACAGATCAGAGCAAGAACAGACAGATTCAGAGGTCCAGGAGTCTAAAGACAGTTCAGGCAAACAGTTCAGAAGGGAACAGGCAGGCTCAGTGGCTAAGAGGAAGAACAGGTCAGGATCAGGTATTCAGAAATCCAATTTTTTTGCGTTGGCGTTCACATTTCCAAATATATGCGACTTGTATGTGATCTCCTGTGTGAACTGTAGTCATATAATGCAAGTGTCCTACAGAAGAGCATGCAATGGCCAGCATGCTCTATGTTTAGGGAAGTAAACATGGATGGTACTGCCGGTGTGCATCTGGCGATCTTTCCCAACCATAAAAACCCAGTCTTTTCAAGATGGTTAAACATAAATAATGCTCTCCGCATCATCGCCCGCCATGGTTGTTGTTTTTCTTGCCGCTTCTTCATAGCAAGACCCAGAATAGTGACATTTGTCGGGTATTAATAGCATTCAGGTCGGATGAATGCGACTTTGTCATTCAAACGCAGGTCGCATTTGAAAAGATCCAATTCGCATCAGATTCAGGACCACATAGCCAAGTGGCCGGGGTCATATTTGAAAAAATGTTATCTGTGTTGTTCAGACTGCCATGAAAAGATTAGATACAGGTTGCATATGGGCCAAAAAATGTGATTTGGGTCACTTCAGGCTGCTGTGTGAACGTAGCCTAAAAATCGTCTCACTACCGGCATGCGAGAACGAGATAACCTGGCCCCCATAACTGGATGCAAGCACTTTAAACAGAGGCCAGGTGGATTAGAGGAGGAGCAATTAAAAACTGGGCAGACAGGTGAATGAAATGAATAATTAAGCCGGTCATCAGCTCCAAGATCATGGCAATGTGAGATTCAAATGTCAAATTGTATGAAGTTCGTAACAGACCATAGATCATGATTTCAGGGTGGAGTCCCTGAGCTAAAACAAGCTTCAGCACCTTGGGTAAATTATGTTTCTTTTACCCTTGCGAATTACAGTCAATTGTAAACATGAAGTTTATTATTAATGTTTTTTTTTTTTTTACTGTCCTGGGAAGTTAATAATCAGACACATTTAATGAGACACCTCATGTCAGATCATCCAGAACTGCTTACATTTTAATGGTCTGCTTGCTCAGTGACTGGATGAGCTGCTTGACAACACCACAACACCACATCAACAACTTTTATTGGCCAGGGAACATTAGCATTGGAAGAAGAACTAGTAGGGCTGGTTAGTGCAGAAAGCAGATTGGCTCTGTGAAGTGAAAGAATGGCTGCTGCTGCAGTTAGAGACACAGATAACGTAACACATGGGGGGGGGGGGGGGGGGATTAAAATCTTGACAGAGTGTCCCAGTCTAATCAGTAGAGATCAGTCCTACATTTCCAAGATACAGTTATAAATTAATATTAGTTCAATAATGTAATTGATTAAAACATTGCGTCTCAGACACACTGCCTACCTCTTCAAGAATAATGGACCTGTCATCTGTATGAACACTGAAATGAATACTCAAGAGAATATTACAAAAATGCTGGTCAGAGAGAGCCACAACATCTTATCTTAACATCAAATAGCTTTGTGTCCTACTTCCTCATCCTCTGCATGTCTGCATAGGGTTAAATATATATGCAAGTCTTCCAAATAAAGTGTGCAGACCAGGCTAAAATGGTGAGCTTGGCATAAAAAAGACCTAACTAAAATAAATATAAGTTTCCTTAAAAAAAAAAAAAAAAAACTTTGTTTTACTTTCAGTTAACTTGTACCTAATAGATGCCAAATTATGTGTTTAAGATGTTTCTGTTTTTATATATAAGGCAAAAGTTTCACTAATATCACTGTTTTAAACAGTGGTGTCAAAAGTACACACTTTTGTTACTAAAGTAGAAGTATAGATGCTGCAGTTTAAAAACACTCTAGTAAATGTTGAAGTATCAACTTGACCTCTTTACTCAAGTAAAAGTGAAAAAGTATGTGCTCCAAACACTACTTAAAGTGTAAAAGTATAAAGGAATCTTTAAAAAACAGCCAGATGGCACGTTATGAATTGAATATGAAGCTCAATTTTTCGACTATTTAGAAAAATTTGTTGAGATAGGGCCAAGGATGAGGGAGGTCTTGTTGGTCTCCATCTCCCGATACACTCTCGCCTGTGTCTGACCTTTCAGACATTTCAACATCTTTTTCTGAATCTGACATTGTAGCATGGCATAGACAATTCACGTTTGCAGCTTGAAGAACACCTGCTTGCTTCTGATGATATCCTTTGGCGTCGGCACAAATTCGACGAATAGATAACCAATGAGTGGTTGCGTTATATGACTCATCCAATTACACTAGTTTTCACTAGATGTGGATGGAGCCAACGATCTGCATTGGATGGCGCACATGACTTGAAATAAATATTTGTAAACATAAAACCGAAGCCAAGAGTAACAAGTAACGTTTGTTTTAAAAATGTAAGGAATAGAAAACCTCTGGTTTTAAATAATCTTTATCTGGTGTCATTGTGTATATAATTTTCTTTTTTGTATTTTCTTAGATAACGAACCAGAGATGATGAATGAGACTTGGTCCTTTAATTTAATGTAAAACATCTCAGATTTTCTTTTTATGTTGCTTTGACTGCAATATTATGGGTTGGTCCAAAGTCATCCTTTGTTAGAAAAAAGTAAAAGACAAACTTGCCAGAAGCAAAACTGAAAGATTTTTACTACAGGAAAGACGCCCGTGACAGGAGGCCACCCTGTGCACTAAAAAGTGTTGCTCTCAATCAAAGGTTCAGCTATGTTTACATCTTTTAACGTGTATGTGTTATGTTCTGTGTGAGAAACAATTTGTTTAAATGTAAAGATGCCTATCCAGGGGACAGGCATAGAATGTATGCAAAGGAAAAATGGGGAGCTTAAAGGAATAGTACACCCAAAACATGATTAGCCTTCATTTTCTACTCACCCCCATGCTGAACAATACCCTGGAGTACTTTTCTGATATCTCAAATGCATCTGGAGATCTGGGAGGCTTCTTGCTGTCTGCTGACATTCAAATAATGGAGGTCTATGGTGACCGAGACAGAAAGGTCCATAAAAGTCCACAAAAAACGTGTCAATATTCCTCCATACTGCTCGTCCAATGTATTCCAAGTGTCCTGAGTGGGTAGCATCCAGAATTTACTCGAAACGAAGTCATTTAGAATGTTTTTAGAGCATAAACAGTAGTGTATAGGATTTCCTGAAAGCGCGCACATGCACGCTCACGACGCTACGGAAGCCGGCAGACCAAACCAGATGAAAGTGCGCATTCAGCGTCTGCTCTGCCAATAATGCAAGCGTAGAAGAAGAAATGTCCTGTTTACCTGTGCAAAGAAAGAAACAACGAAAGAAAAATATCTGAGGACTTCAGTGTTGAGGAAGAGCATGAGTTCTTTGCCGAGCTGAATGCGCACTTTCATCTGGTTTGGTCTGCCGGCTTCCGTAGGGTCGTGATCGTTGTGGACTTTTATGGACCTTTCTGTCTCGGTCACCATAGACCTCCATTATTTGAATGTCAGCAGACAGCAAGAAGCCTCCCAGATCTCCAGATGCATTTGAGATATCAGAAAAGTACTCCAGAGTGTTGTTCAGCATGGGGGTGAGTAGAAAATGAAGGCTAATCATGTTTTGGGTGTACTATTCCTTTAAAAAAAAAGAACCACTGTAGGTGAGATAATAAGTGCTAATAAACTTTAACCAGAGCCTCAATTTATAAAAATCTGTATTTTTTTTATAAACAAAAAAGGACACTCGAAAACAGCAAAAAAGTGATTTTTCTTCTTTTTTTTTTTTGTATTTGTTGTGGCCCAGCTTTGATGACACAAAACAAGTGGAAATCCAAAAAGGCCACAGATGCACCATGGATTGATTTTACCCAGGCAAAAGAAAAAATGTTCCAGGTAAACTCCTTTTGTTTTCTCAGTTTATTTTCTCTTCATGCAAGCACACAGAAAAGGACAAATATTTCCTCAAAGTTTCTCTTGCGCTGGTAAAAGAAAGAAAAAACAACATACGCCCACCCAGATGCATGCTGGTACGGAAGAGGATTAGGGCCACTAAAAAAAAAAAAAAGAAAAAAAGAAAAAAAAGGTTAACTGATTTTTTTATTTTATTTCAGTTTACTATGGGAAAAAAGTCAGAATTCTGACTTTTTTTTTGTCAGAATTATGACTTTAATCTCAGAATTCTGACTTTTTTCCCATATTAACCTGAAATAAAATTTAACAATCAGTTAACTTCTTCTTTTTTTTTTTTTTTTTATTCAGTGGCCCTAATCATCTTCCGTATGCTGGTTCCTACCATTGACAGCCTATTTATAAAAATAATTCACCCAAATTAATCATAACTAACCAAAAACAAAGGAACATGACTAAATAACCAAAAACCATTATCTCATAACAGATACCAAACAATAAAGTAAAATAAATTTAGCTAGATTATGCACAAAAACAAAAAATTTTGTTAATTTTTAACAAAAAAATAATTGTCTCCTACAGAAATCTTAGGTTTTCAGTTCACTGCTGTGCTTTAATGTATATTACTGGAAATGTGTTTACTCTAAAAAAAAGCAAAACACAAATATAGAAACTATGCTGGGCCAAAGTGAATTATTTTAACACATTTTTTTTTTTTTTTACGAATCCGCTATCCTTGTCTTCCAGCAGGGGGCAGCACTCGTCAACAGCTCCTAGTTTTACACCGGAAATGAGTCGATGTAGTTCCGGGTTTATGCTGACGCGTCCGTCTTCCTCTCGCTCACCGACGTGTCAGTCCTCTCCTGTCCGCTTCAGAGTAACGCACAGATTATTTCAGCTAGAAAAATGCCCCCCAAAGGCAGCAACAAGCAGCAGTCCGAAGAGGACCTTCTACTGCAGGACTTCAGCAGAAACCTGTCGGCAAAGTCAACGGCTTTGTTTTACGGAAATGCTCTCATCGTCTCAGCCATCCCTATCTGTGAGTAGCCCAGCAACTGCTAACTGTTTAAGCTAACTTTGGGTCTTGGAAGGATTGGAAAAGTCATGTCACGTTTTATATTAAAGAATATTAACTCAGAAATCAATATTAGTTCAAAATGAACAGTAGATTGATGAAATGGCATCACGAAGAACAATGAACAGAATAGACAGACTAGGGAAAAGTAAAAAGCAGTTTTTAGGTTGTTCTTGGAGCATTCTTTAACTCACCTTTTAAACTTAGTGTTGCACGACTATAAACTACTAAGATTAGCTGACAGGTTCAATTCAGTTTATTTCTATAGCGCCAATTCACAATACATGTAATCTCAAGGCACTTTACAGTTCACCAGATCATCCAGTCACATGGATTCAAAGTTTTCCATCTAAGGAAAACCAGTTTATTGCATCAACTCATTGACTCGAATGCAATCCCTCACACTAAGCATGCTTGTAGCCACAGTGGAGAGGAAAAACTCCCTTTTAACAGGAAGAAACCTCCAGCGGAACCAGGCTCAGTGTGAGCGGCCATCTGTTGAGGCCAACTGGGGTTCAAGGAGACAGAAGCAGAGATAGAAAAAGCAACTGTAAAAGGCAGCGCCGTCTAGAAAACACACAGCCAGGCAGACGAGCTCCGAGCCAGCTCCCATGTCAGAGGATGAAGAGAGCACATCCAGCCAGTCACAGTCAGAGAAACAGGACTACACTGGAAAACAGGCCGATCTCCAACATCAACAGGTTAATGAAAACATTGATCAAAGCAGCTTAGTGAACCACAGTAACTCTGGAGGAGCTACAAACATCAACAGCTCAGGTTGAAGAATGTGATGAGAAGACATCAATCAAAGCTGCGTTTAAGGGAAGATGTTAAGAGATAACGGGTACGGGATACATCGGACCCATAAAAGAGATGCTCTGACCAGATGAGTGTTTTTGCTCTACATTTAGTGTTTAGATCTGAGAGGAAGATGTGTTGAACTGTTAGATGTTGCAAAAGGCTTTAAGTTCACAATCCAGTGATGCAAATGTCCAAACATGCAGCCAGTTTTACATTGGAGGTTTTAGATGAAAACATATTGATGTGTAAGAATAGCACAGTAAGCCCAGACCTAAATCCAATCAAAGCATTAAAAGATATTCAGAAACTCCCATCCAACCCAAATAAGCTGAATGTTGTTTGTTTAAACTTTTACATAAATAAAGCGCTTTGAACTTCTGAAATATCACTTGATGATTTATGTGTAAAGTTCTGCCTAAACTTTTCATGCAGCTGGAGATGATTTGAGGAAGCAGCGACTTTTAATTGGATGATTTCCATGATTCAATATTGAAATTTGGGTTTGGTGTCAATGCAATTTTTGCAGACTTTAAACTAATTGTAACGTGTGATCTGTGATATAAAACTATATTCTATATTTTTTCTTCCTATCCTCACAGGGTTGTTTTGGAGGATCTGGCACATGGACCTTGTCCAGTCTGCGGTTCTGTATGCAGTGATGACTCTGGTTAGCACATACCTGGTGGCTTTCGCCTACAAGAACGTCAAGTTTGTGCTCAAACACAAGTAAGAAGGATAATCAGAAGCTCTCATTGAGATCATGTCGACGATTAAGGGAAATGTTGAAAGCTCATATGCTATTTATGATCGACTTGTTTTTATTGGCTAATTAAATCTGGTCTAAAGCACAGTTTGGAGTGGAGTTAACACTCCTTTGTTCTACAGAGTCGCCCAGAAACGTGAGGATGCCGTTTCTAAGGAGGTAACCAGGAAGCTGTCTGAAGCAGACAACCGCAAGATGTCACGCAAAGAGAAAGATGAGAGGTGAAATTACTTTTTTTTTTTTTTTTTATTAATAAAATTATACTGAATATTGTGGGTTTTTTTTAAACAACTTAAACTAAATTAATATCTAAACAACACTAGTGAAACTATCATTCACTGTTGTTTTTTTTTTCCTCCAGGATCCTGTGGAAGAAGAACGAGGTGGCTGACTATGAAGCCACCACCTTCTCCATCTTTTATAACAACACCCTCTTCCTGGTGCTCGTCATCGTCGCTTCCTTCTTCTTGCTCAAGAACTTCAACCCAACTGTGTATCCTTTCAAGTTTCAGCATTTATTACGAGATATCTGATGATCCGAAGTAAAAATAATGCAAAACATTTTTAACAGTTAGTTTGCTTAACAAAAATAAATTCTCTTTAGGTTGTTTTGAACAGAAATTTTATTGATCAAACATCTGCTCTTGCATCGTTTGTGAAGCATGAGGGTAGTTATAATCAGAACATTTTGTTGTTTGGAAAAGATGGATTTATTTCTCCTTAACCCAATGTTTCCCAGCAACTACATTCTGTCCATCAGTGCCTCCTCGGGACTCATTGCTCTTCTGTCCACCGGATCGAAGTAAACCAAGAATAGATCGGCAGGAAGTCAAGGGGTTGATGTTTAATATGGGGGGGTGGGGGGTTAGGAAGTAGAAAAGGACAAAGGATCAACATTTTCTGTTGTGGTTTAAAAAGATTCAGAATACCACATTTCACTTTCACAAAATTGTTTGTTTTTTGTAACAAATAAAGCAACCAGCTTTACCTGTTTGTCTTCCTTCCCTTTGTTCAGACCAGTTTAATAACTCTTATTGGGAAAAGCACAGAGCAGTTGCAACCAGCTCCCTAAAAGCAGTTTTTACTGCGTTACCCCGATGCTACAGAGGAAAAGACTTGGAGATGAGCTTTGAGAGGCAATCGTTGCGGTCTATTCATCTAACAAGAGTTCAGTGGTGATTCTCTCCAATCTGAACTATCAGGCAGTTGATAGTTATCAAGATTGCAGGCCGCTCAGTGATTTCAGCTAAAGGGCAGATACTGCAATCTATGGATAAATTGCAAAAACACCTGAAATATAGCCCACCGTTCACCCCCGTATGTTAAAGGTGTAGTGAAGGATTTTTCCGATCATCTAAATAAGTGGTCCTCCCAACTGTCAATCATTCTGGTGATATGTTTACGTACGGCCGCCCTACGTCGTCCCCAGCTTGCTATCTTTTTCTGCTCATGTACACTTTCAGGTGTAGATGTGTGAGCTACTTTTTCAGCCAATTATTGAAGCTAACCTTTTTCACGCGGTTCTTTGAAAATGCCACAGGGTCGTAAGAAAGTGTCTACAAAGTGTATGAGAAGCAAAGAAAGGCCTCAGAAGCACAGGCGTGACTTTCTGAAGGACTGGTCCCCACTAATTATTTCAATACATAGACTTTGGCAATAGGGCAAGAATGTCTAAATTAGATTTTTCTGGTTTTGAAGGAGGATAAACACTAATGTATCTGAAAGGGAAAACATCCATCAATCAGTCCACATTTTTCTGGAGTGCTTCATGAATGGATGAAACTGAAATAGTGTACATACTAGGGAGGTATGATATATTGTTGTTGGCATCAGAATAGGCCGTTTTTTTATATATATATATATATACATTGTCTACCTATAAATATAATTATCAGTGTATTTTGGCTTTTTTGTGTTCTCAACAATAGGAAAGCATTCAATAAATGTTTGAGCTCATTTTTGGAAAATACAAACCTTTTTGAAAGCGTTTGTGTCGAGTAACTGTAGGTCCATCACCCACCACCCTAGGAGTGTCCCACCAACGTTCATCGCAAAGTTACACTCCTTTCATTGTTTGTATTCCTAAAGATCCATGGGAAAGATATCAAAACTAAAATAAAAGTATAGAAAACATCCATCGTACGTCCCTCTCCCCAGCCACTTGGGCAATCTGAAGGCGCTCCCAGGCCAGCCAAGAAACATAGTCCCTCCAGCGTGTCCCGGGTCTCCCCCTGGGCCTCCTCCCGGTGGGACGTGCCTGGAACGTGTGTGTGTGTATAGAAAACATAGCTTTCCTAAATATGCATAAAGTCCAGGCCTGAGCCACGTTAGAGAGCAAGTCATTCAACAAATCCTGAAGTTTGTTTCACCAAAGCTTCAATTATTCATATATGACAGTAATGGAAACTTTACTTTTGCTATGACTGTTACACCCTGTTCAACATATCAAGCAAAGACCATGTTTTCATTGGCAATGCATGTATTTATTATCACACATTCGTAGGATATTTACAGAGAGAGCACTCCTCAGCAAAGAGACATTACACGGATGTTTGGAACGTCACACATAAAAAAAAATATTCTAGACGTTTAGGTTTGACATTTAAATATAGAAACAGAAGGAAGGTAGAAAACAATGGGGGTTGTTTGTGTCATATTTCACTAAAAAATAGATTTTTGGATCAGTGACTTTTTTTATTTTAAACCTGTGTTTGGATCTTATTGCATAGCAGCTAATTAATATTTTTTCTCTTTCAGGCAACAGGTGTTAGGTCTACCTGTTATCTTACCGGCATTATCTATTCATTTTTTTTTTTTTTTTTTGTATGGCTTTTTAGTCCAAAATAGTTTGCTGCAGTCTTTGGGGCAGAGTGGTTCAGAAACACAAACATACTCCGCATCCAGTAATTGGTAAAAGATGTATTTCCCCATTTTTTTCCATAAACGATCCACCTTCATTTGCAGGAACTCCTTCTATTTTCCAAAGAGCTCAGAAACAAAAAATATTCCCACTGAACTGGAATCAAAAAGGCAGGCTACTATTTACTGTCATGTTAAAAAATAAGCTAAAGTAGAACATTAGTTTTTACTTATGAATACAGCTTTGATTCTCAAGATTCTGTTCTGACGTTTTTCTGATGATTTATACTATTTAAAAATTTAAATGCCTCTATACTAGTATGGAAAGACATCCCTGAACATATTTCCTCATTAAGACACTGTTTGGCCATACCAGGGGTCTGCAACCATTAGAGACAATTATATATATATATATATATATATATATATATATATATATATATATATATATATATATATATATATATATATATATAGGTTTTTTTTAAGTGCAAGATAGATTTTTTTTTTTTTAAGCACAACTTTTTTTCCTATTCTATTTTAAACTAAAGCAAAATAAAACTTGTGCTGATATAGGGTGGCTGCATTTCATTTTATAGGATATTTTTTTGTAAAAAAAGATGAAAATGAATAGTTTCCAGCCTAATTGCAAAAAAAAAGGAAACCTATTGATAGGACTGTAGGTGTCATTCTAATGTTAAAACTTAATATATTCACTAAGACATATCTGGAGGTATAAACAATAGGTTGATCCTTTTAACTTTTAAGTAGAGTTATGAAATAGGAAGGTCCAAATGGCCACTATTGGCTCTGGGGCCACAGGTTGCAGACCCCTGCCATAGACTAACACAATGATGAGGGCTGCGACCTCAATTACATAACAACGGGCCTAACGTCTCTTTTGTTAATTTCTAATGATGCAGATTTTTCCCTTTGTGATCAACTGATCTTCAAACTTTCAAAAGATCTTATAATTTTTTTTCCTCTGACTTTAAGTCCCTGTATCTGAACAAGAGAGAACCAATTCTGCATTGCAAGCATAGGAGAATAAATTAATGTGAAAAGATCTAAACATTACCTTACCTTAGGAAAAACTGGTTGTTACCATCAGTTTTTTTCCTTTATTTTGTGTTTATTTTGTGTAATGACTTCATATGATTTGCTGCAGGTACTGTAGTAAAAATCTCTTGAGGCAGCAAAAATTGAATTAAATAAAAAATAATTAAATTGAGTCTGCCTCCTTGGAAGAAAATGTAAGGTGAAAATGGAACCCTGAAAATGTTTTCTCTGGTAACACACAAGCATGGTCTGTACGATTCTTCTAAAGTTTCCACAACACAGCACCCAGTGTTTTTCACAACCAAAACATTTTTTAAAACAGTAAAATTTAGCTGTTCTACAACAAGTAGGGGAGGGGTGGAGGTTAAATTCTCATCACTATATCAATTTCAGTGAGATCCCTTTAAAACGACTTCTAAACCACAGGAGCACTCTGACAACATTTTGAGAGATCATGAAAACGCTTTTCTTGTTTTTTATTTACTTGTACCATGAGTACAAATAACAGCTTTACCATAAAGCAATTAGCACAAAAAGCAATGTACCGTATTTTTTTTGTACTTTCTCAGCTTTTCTGTCCCTAAAACACCTTAGTTTTGAAACATATCCAAGGTCCAAGTCTTAGATGACTCAAAGTAAGCTGTGAGATAAAAACGGCCTTTTATTTGACTTCAGTGTAAAACCATTTTGGCAAGCACAGAAACGGCCACTGCAGAGATTTAGAGGCCAACTGTGCTGCACACCAAGGAAGGACATTAACTCCTCTGAAACACAGCCAACATCTCCACTGATCCCAAAGATAGCTTACTATTGAACTATTGGGAGTCAGAAAAAGAATGATGATAGTAGGAGCTTGGGGTGCAAGAGTAATGCATGTTACAGGCCAGTTCATAGTTAATGTTACATTAAGGAAACAATGGAAGTGACCTCTGCTCTTCCTATTGAGCTTAATGTCCCTCCAGAGATAAAAGCAAAGACTATATGTTTATCAAGTTACTCTGAGGGAGTAGGATTAAATTGATGCAACGTTTGCAGCAACACTGCAAGGAGAGCAATAAAATATCTCTATTTACATCTCATTTATAGAGTTGTCTTACAGTGCAGGAAAGCCCTCATATGCAAGACAGGCTTCTTGGTAGTTTGCTTATGTTGCAGGATAAGCTTTACACTTTTATATACATTTTACAACCTTGTACAAGCCATTCTTTTTACAATGTCAAAATATATTTTCAGATTTCATAAGCAGTTTATAACAAGTTTTTTTTTTTTTGTCTAATACATTGGGCTCATTACTAAGAATGTATTTTTTAACCCCTACCAAAAAAAATAACCAAAAGCGTTCAGCAATACAGTCAATGTTCTTTAATGCTGATTTGGCTTCCATAGAAAGGCTATCTCATCTATAACTTCAAACTGAGGAATCCACATTTTATTTAATGTCTCCTTATTTGTCAAGCATGGATGCAGTTTATTAACATTTCCACACGGGGGCGACATGCTTTACTTTTTGCCCTTTTCTAGCATGTCCAGTTTTTTTTTCTTTTTTTTTCTGGTACCACAGTCATCTTGCTTCGCCAGGGTCGCACAGCAGGTGAACTTGCAGCATTTCCCTCCAAAAACTAATCAAAAAGAGGAAAGAGGCACACTGTAGCAGAGAAACATGCATCTATTGGTTGCTATACTCCGGGATCTGCAGCCAGTTATGTCTACTCATTAATATTCTGTAAAATATTGGATTGATTATATTTAGAGGGCTTCAAAGATGACCCGAGCAGATGACTGTTGGTCTTATTTATATGCATAAAGCTTGGTTTTCAAGCGTTGGTGTGTCACTGTTGGTAAAGACTACCTTTCAAGAAGAGGGTAGGATCAGGCACCTCTGACAAAGGAGGTGAGAGTTTGAAGCACATATGGTCATTTATTTTGCCACGCTGTTTGGCATGTTAATAAAAGCAGTAAATAAAGAACTTGATCAGCATGCAGGTGAGGGCTCAACCTGTCCACTCATCTGAGGTCTGTCTAATTTGAATACATACGCTGCCTCTGTATCCTGCTGTGGAATATAAAGAAAGAACTTTTTTTCTGTTGTGCTTAAATTAGCTGTGAAAACAGGCCTGGATTAAGTAGGTTTTTGATTCAAGTACTTTATATGTCTTCAGATGAATAATCAAGGTGCTCTTAAAGATGGCACTTTGAATTGAAAGAGTTCTATAATGTAGAGTCTAATGCAAAATGAGTCGTAGTTGTGGACATGCTAAAGTTTTGACTTAAATTCATCTTTTCTAAAGCCGAATGTGTGTTTTAGCATGCTATTGGGTCTGAGCTACTCTAAGTTCTGCATAGTTGTATTAATGAAACCTCTTTACAAGCTTCCTGACCAGCAAAGACTCGAAGATCAGTGGAGGAAGGTTTAGATCTAGTAAGCTGCGTGTGAAGCTCTGGAAAGTCTGAGCTTTTCCCGGCTAAGCTGAACCGCACTTGAGATGAACCTCAGTATTAGAGAAGATCGAAGCAGAAGCCTCGACCAAGCATTGTTAAAGAATGCAATGCTCGGATGTAGCATGGTTATCCATTTCCGACTGGAGTGGTCTGTAGCTGGTTAGGCACATCCAAGGAGAGAACTTGTGGATCTGAACTCCAAACCAAAGCAGAGTTGAAGGTAGAGATGTAGTCAGGTAGTCTTCAGCAGACCTGTAGTTGGTCCATCAGTGCAGTCTAAGAGCGGTAGTCCTTCTTACTGTAAGGTCTGTTGCCAAGGATGTGGTCGATGTCTGACACAATGTGAGAGGTCATCTTAGGAAGGATCTGGATAGAACAGAGGGTCTTTACATGGGGGGGGTAAGCATTCCTAACAGCCTCTGTATTCTAAGTTTTCACCTACATAGCCGGACTAGAGTAAATAACTCATATAGCTTTATATTCATTCAATAAAAGTTGGCAAAAAAAAAAAAAAACACAAAGAACTGTAACTGTGAGAAACAAGGGATTTTGTCAAAAAAAAAGATCTGTAGGAGCTCTTTGAAATAGATCAGTGACCTGGATGCACATTCCTCCCAAAAAGTCCTGAACATGACGGATTATATCTGTGAAGATTCTCAGTCAAGCTTGTCAAGCTTGAAAAAGTTCAGTCTAAGCTACTGGATGTGATTTTTTTTCTAGAAGATGTTTCTCCTCTCATCCAAGAAGCTTTTTCAGTTCTAAATACGGGTGGGGAGCACTGAGATTAATATGCTGTACTGTAGGTCTAACAAAGCGTTAGCGGGAACTAAAGGTGGCTCTGATCTCTCCTACCAGATTGGCCATGGAGGTCACCTGGGGGGTGTTGATGGTTGTTAGGGGGTTCTGATGGCTCGTTAACTTCCTCGTCAGAGTGGTTTCGGTCACATGCCTCATTGAATTGTGAGTCAGGTGGGGGAGAGGTGAATCTTCTGGATATCCTAAAAGTGTTTTGTAGGTGGGTGAAAGGTTATATCTACCTCCTATGACCACCTCCTCTGTTGAGAAATGGTTTTTCTAGGTTAACAAAGATGGCTTCCTTAACCCCTCACTCAAACCATCTTTCTTCTTTTGCAAGTGTTAGGTTTATTCTTTATACATCATGTGCATTGTTATTTTGTTAGCCAGATTAGAAAGAGTAGAAGGCCTTCCTTCACATGGTTGATATCACTGTGTGTACGGAGGCCATCTAATCAGGACAGCCTTCGTGTCTTTAAAAATACACAGGATATGGGCACATCTTGGAGCCGGACTGATAAAGGAGAGCTATGTGTAATCCTGGGGTTAAAGAGGCAAGATGCATAAAGGTCAAGGCATGGATGGTGTGTCAGTTTCTGATACGGACAGTTAAGCATCCACATAATGCAACACATGGGTTCATGGGGTATAAGAATGACCTTGTCCGGGGCTCAATCTTGGCCCATGAGGGGGGAGTGTTTGCCTAGTGGTCAGACCATTGTGCTTGTCTTCTGAGAGGACTGCAAGTACCCGGTAAGATCCCCACAGCCTCCACTCTGGGTTCCTGAGCAAAACCCTTAACCCCACACTGCTCTCCGGGCATCACGTAATGACAGCCCACTGCTCGCCCAGGGCATGGGTCAAATTCAGAGGTACTCTGAATGTGAGATCAATAAAGTTCGACTACTATTATCGTTGGCCAATCCAGTGGGAGGGAACAAGACACCTTTTGTTTCCCCTAATTCTTTGTTACACCTACACTGTATTAATCTCAGTGCTACTCAAACATCTAGAAAACTTCATGTACAGTTGCCCAGACTGAACTTTTTCAAGCATGACGTATTATGTGTATCCAGTCAGACCAGTCGCTACAGTTTTTAAAGTACTTGTTGATGATAAAGAAAATTGTCCCCCAAAAAGTGCCAAAGCAGTAAAACAAAGCAATTCAAAATTCTGATAGATCACTTTAACATGGCATGGCATTAACCCTAAATGTTTATGATGACCCAGATGTATATGAACAAACACAGATGAAAGCAGGAAGGTGCGTGCCGCTACCTGAATGGCCCCGAGGTTCTCCGTAAGCTGCTCAGGGTTGGATGTTCCCAGAAGAACTGAACTCACTCCTTCGTTTCTTAAGCACCAGGCTGGAGGGAATCACAATAAAAACCTCCTTTGATCATTAATATACACTGAATATTTTTGTTTTGAATCAGTGAATTTGATAAAGAATCAGTTTTTCTGTTAAGTAGATGCAGCTATCTCAGGGGAGTTTGAAAGGGTGTAAAGGTGCTACTTAGGTGTTTTATCACCAGCTAGGTAAAACACATTTGATTGTTTCTTTAAAAGGTGACAGTCACAGTTGAGTTGCTGGTTCAGCAGCATCTGTCACTCATCCTTACCCACAGCCAGCTGAGGCAGAGTGCAGCCCAGCTTCTCTGCAATGTGGTTGAGCTCTTTCAGCTTGGCTTGCTGCTTCCTTCCATCTTCACTGACTATTTTTTCCTTCAGCCACTGATACGACTGGCGGGAGACACAAAACAGACAGACAGAATGAAAAATCAATAGAACAGGAAGTTATTTCCAGAGATGTAGAATAAAAAAAGACCACAGATAGGGTAAATAATTGTATCCAAAGGGAAAAGTGTCAAAGAAATATTTTTCACAGTTGCAAAACAACATATATGCATAGCTATTATTCCTTTAACCCTGCTTTACTGGAGACTTTTAAAGTAGAGAAGTTAAGTATAAAGAAAAATGCCCAAACACAGGGGAGTCATCAGGGAGCAAACACAAGGATCAGCATACTTCATAGCTGTTTTAACCAGAAGGTTCTACTTATATTTGAGCACAACATCAAAATATACCCATAGCTTCAACAGTTTCATTTGAAAAAGTTGTACGCTTTAGGCATCCATATAAAAAAGGCTTTAATGTCTAGTAATTTTTCAAATTCTCCCTGCTGCTCCAGCAAATGGTGTGCATGAGTTAAGGATCATTGCCCTGCAGAGTAGAGCAGAGCAGATGACCCCGGGGCTTACCTTCATTGAGGCCCTGGATGATTCAGGGATGCCATTTTCATATTTTCCTGTTATGATGCCACACGCTAGCGGTGACCAAGTCATCGCTCCAACTCCTGTGATGAAGGAAATCGAAATGGAACTTAAGCAGAAAGAGTTCTGGTAATAGACAGCTTGACAACAAAGTGTAAAAAGGGATGTGTGAGAGTGTTTTCTAAAATACTGGGTTGTAATCTTTATGCTGTCCTGTAGAGACTCTGATAGGGACAAAATATAAGCATATACACAACATTGAGTTGTTTTAACATAAACTCTGGGTTTCTGTAAAGACCAAGATTGATATTGGGGACAGAAACCCAAAACAAGGGATGACCTTTACAATTTTTCTTCATCTCATGCTGGAAAAAATAGATTGGGGTCCAGGTGCTGAATGAAAAATGAATAAAATGGTTTCTTTTTTATCATCAGTCTTATCAAGGATTGGTCAGCCTAACAAAAAGATGTTTATCATGCACATTACCATGAAAAATACTTGCCTATCTTATGGTAAAGTTCAGGCAGTTGCACCTCTACTTTCTCCCTCTGAAAGAGGTGATATTCTGCCTGTTCACACACCGGAGGAATCAAATTAAACTGCCGTGCCACAGAATATGCCTCCTGGAGAGGTGAGAGAAGGAAGAAGAGAGAAAACCGATGGTATTGGAATTGAAATATAATGTGATTTTTCATATATCGTTCACCTTTAATTAAGAGGGAAATTAAAACCAAAACAGGGATTTAGAAAAAAAATTGAAAATGTAATATATTTTTTTGCAACATAATGTACCTTAATGTGCAGCAGTCTGGGACATGTGCCTACAGCCTGATCATGTGGGCAGTAGGACATATATAGCAAACAGCTGCCTCATCACGTACACACCGACGCCCCTTTTTAACCCCCTTCATTACCGAGGCTTTCTAAATAACAGAGCTGTCATCGGGGCTCAAGTTATTCAAAGACATAAGCAGCGTTTTAGTGGGATCACAGGGAGAGAGGATGTGAACAGATTGCAGTGTGCATAGAGAGGGTGTGAAGGAGACAACTTGAGATGGGTGCCCTGTTCATCACTGGTTCTTCCTCCTCCCAATCTTAAATCTTCAGAGAAACACAGGATTGTCCTCCCCCTCTAATTACAATTTCCCTGCAGGGACATAATCAGCCTTTGTGGTCCAGGGTCGCTGGGTGTTTCATTTCCTGCAGCATCAAACTCCGTGAAATAAGGCTAACAGCTCCCTGAGTTCTGTCCTGTTACCTTTGGATTGTCTTTTTAAGATCAAAGCTGCATTGATAACTTTTCCGCAGCATCGCAGGTGAATTTTGGTGACTTTTTTTAATGAAATCCTCCGGTCCAGTAATGACTTTTGAATATTGTCAAAGATCTGAGTGCCGGATCCTTTGTTGCTCAGCTGGACCAAATATTGTAACGAAACAAGAACCACAGCATCCTTTTCCTCCCTGCTGAACAAGAGAAATAAAACCTACAACCTCAGCCAGTTGTAGTGTGTGCTTAAAATTTTAACTCAAGGCTGAATTACTGCTGCATCCAAATTATCTGCCAATCTTTGGGTAGAAAGTACTTCTGGTTACCTTTTTCTCCCCTTCCCATGATCTTTACCTGGATGGCTGCAAGAAAGGCTAGAACTATATCTCTGGCTGAATTTTTGATACAACTATCAAAAACTCATCCAAAGAGATGTTTTAACTCTCACAAAAAGAGCAACCATTCTAGTCTTAAATACTTATAACTATCAGGAGGACACGGTAATAGCGCACTGGGCCTCATGGCATGATGCCACGCTGGTAAACCCAGGCTCAAGCTTTTTATTGAGCCTTTGTTTTCTGATGTTTGGCTCTGCTTCTTAAAGTCACGTTGCTGACCTTTGCCAGGTGGTAAACAGGCTCCTCAATAATTGATCGGACTGGATTAGAAATCCCCTTCTGGGGAAAATTATCCTGTCTCTTTCTCCACTCCCCTCAGAGGTACGAACTGAGATGGAGAATGTGTTCTCCTATCAGGACCTAATGTGAGATCTCGTCGTTTGTGTGTGGCCATTAACATGTTGATTTGAATGCATCAGCCATCACACTTCCGAGTCAGCAGTTAATGGCCATAAAGGGACAGGAATTAGAAACATTAAGATTATACTTGTCAGTAATTCAATGAGTCATATATGTGAAACATATTTGATTGACATGTTTGCTGTCCTAAAACATGTTAATAAATAGAAATAGTTTACTAAAAATATCTATAAAAATGTAATTTTTTGCTGCTTTTCTTTCAAAAGAAGATCCAGAGTTCATTAAAAGCCAGGAAAGATAGTTCCAGTGTCACAGAGGTGTGGTTGAAAATGATCGGTCACCTAAAGCCTTAGCTTTGTGGGCGACAAAACTATCTGGTTCTGTTCACAGGATCTAAGATACCGGTACGTGCTAGAAATATATGGGTATAAAGGTTTTTTATCCCTAATGTTAATCCATTTAGCAAAAACCCTGATTTAATTTCATAGAAACCCCATCTGTGACATTTAAATATAGGTGTAATTGGCATAAAATGTTTTGCACTGGGCTAAAATAAACTGGCGGTTTTATGAAAGTCTCTAAAAAGGTTTAAGAAGAAGATCTGCTTACCATGATCTCCATGGCGGTCCACCGAGACGTCCCCCAGTACATGGTCATACCTTGGTTTATCACATAGGTCATAGCTCGAACTATTTCTGCAGGAAGAGCACATTTTAAATGAAATCAGTCAGCTGGATAAACAAATTGCTAACTTTATCTTTTAAATAAAAGGTGTGCAATTAAATTTTTTTCTTTAATACAGAAGAGGATAAAACAAAAAAGGCTTTTGATTTCTGACTGAAACTGATTATTCTCACAGAATCATATCGGCTTATAAGTATGCCTACTTTATTAAAGTGTTAAACCTGGGCTTTGCTGATAGAGTCCTATGTAGTTCACTTTTAATTCTGAGAATAAACTCAGAATAAAGTCATCATAATACTAACAATTTATTATTGTAAATAATACATTATTTTGCACTACCAACGTGTTGAACGTTTATAACCCTTTTAAATAGCACACAACTCAATGTTCTTCTGCATTTTGCACCACATTTATTTTGCACTGCACTAAATCTTTTTTCATATAATACCCTTTTGCAACTGGTTGCTTTTCTCCTATAGTGTTTAAATTCTGCTTCACTTTATAAATTGTAATGTTAACTGTTTCACTGTTGTAAACTGTGTGCAACTGAATTTTGTTTTTTATACACTCTGTGCACACAAAACGACCATAAAGTTGGTCTAAGTCTACGTCTAAGTCTAAATAGGGTAAACAATTTCGGTCCTTAGGACTAAAAAAAACATTAAATGGTCACCTAAATGAAGTCAGATCACAAAAGGAGAGAAGTAAGATTTCAAATTTTATCTATATCATAAATTTGGTTTGTTACTTTTATTCTCCAGAAACAAAAAACAGAAAAATACCATCAGCACATTTTTTTATTGTTACTTGCCTTCTAAGCAGGTGTCATATTCTTAATCAGCAAAAAACAAAACAAAAACAAAACAAGAGGAGCCGTGAGACGGAGCCAAACAGAGATTAATGAAACCCATGAAACAATGACAGAGGAGGCATTTTATCTGTGCAAGCTCCTCAATCTAGAATAAATGATTGAAAACAGAGCACAGTGACCATGAAAGGTCAAATCTGTGTAACAAGGAAGCCCCCAAGTTGAGAAAAAAACCCACTACCTGCATATGGTTCATCCCACACAGTAACAACCCAGGGGTTAACTAACAAGCTCACATACTCAAAGCCCCGGTGATCACATTCAATCTGCCGTGTTTTTAACGGAGCAATTAAAGCTCCAACATTGCTGACCCGGGCAAGCCTGAGGCAGTCTGAGCCAACAAAAACTCAAATTAGGGCTGTCATTATGGTTATTCATCATCACAATGCGCTCACTCCAATTATAACACCATCAGTCACTGTGGCCGGACTTTAGTTTTCTCACTTCACACAACTGGTTCTTGGCAAGACAGCAGATAATAGGGAGAAATAAAAACAAGAAGAGAAAAAAACAATAGCATAGGATTTTAGGAAAAAGTTTAAATCTCACTAGTCCAGACTTTGAGAAAAGCTTTTCTGTTTCTTCTTCTTTTACGAAGTGATAATTAACAGTCTGCCTTCCCAAACTGCATCCTGGCAAAGGAAAGAAGATGTTACAATAAAACAACAAGATGCCAATTTCTTTGTTCCTGCTGTTTGTTTCCAGCCCTCGCCCTGCCCTCCTGACATTTTCTCTTTGTTTGCAACCATGCTGGGCCTGCATTTAAATTCAGCCTGCCACGATTTCCGGATGATGTAGGAGGAGGGACTGCAAAGCGAGTTTGGAAAGCAGGACAACAGCTCTGATGTTTGTGGGAGGAAGTAACCGGTGGGAGTTCATAGTGGGGGAAATAAAAGCAATCAATAAGAAGGCTGGAGATAAGAAAGGGAGAAGTCTTTGTTGTTGTTCAGAACCACAGCTCACTCTGAGAAACAACAAAAAGAAAACAAGGTTTGCACAATCAGGTGTGTCGACCAAACGCTATCAATTTCCAGCAGGGTTTCAGATTAATTTAATACTATTCATCATGTCTAAAAACCACCACATGAGAGTAAATACACCCTTTCACATCTGCTTTGATGCACTTAGAGGTAGAAATGGAACAAACGAAAGGTCGGGTTCAATTAATCAGCAAGTGATAAGTTTGTTCTGAAAGCTGATGTCACACTTGTGCTTTTTGTTAACATTCATCCAAAAAGACATTTTTTCTAACTGTTAATAGGCACATTTTGTGGGTTTTCATATTGAAGTTAAGGGTCAAGAGTGTAAAATATAGTTTATTTGTTTTTTCATAAATAAGGATAATCCGACAATCTGGGAAAGAAGTGTAAATGTGCTACAGCAGGGGAAACCAAAGCTGTGACTGTTGGCACCAAGGGGCCCTCAAGGACCATATGGGGCCCTCACTGTCTTCTGAAAACAGACCAGAGCTTGCCAGTTTGAAATGTGATTTTATTCTGCTGTTCTTAGAGCATTTAATCATATTAATCATATAGAGCTTTTAAGTATTTATAGAGATTCTAAATTGATATTTAAAGAAAATTAGAAGAAACAGTAGAAATCTGTTTTTATGCATAAAGTTTAGGTGAACGTATTGGTAGCCCTTCTTATGACTCAGTACCCCTTAAGTAGCCCTCAGTCTTAAAAAAGTTGGTGACCTCTGCTCTACAGTCTAAAGACGCCCCCTTGTGGTCACTTAATTCATATCTAAATCTGGAAGTGATTGATTGACCCTCAAAGCAGTAAGGAGGTCTGGATTTTTAAAATGAACATCAAATGCTTCAGCTTTGTTAACATTATTGTTCCCATAAATGTGGAAACAGTGATTACAAAAAACAAGCAAAATAATTCCTTCTTAGGCTGAGATTGTAAAACGTTTAAAATGGAGGAAGGAGTCATGTTAGCAGGTAAATGTAATCATCTCTCACATATCTAGTTCACCAAGCAGTAGCACATGACTTCATGATCAAGTTATAGATCCATGATTTTATATATTTATTTGTCCTCTTCTTATTTAGAGCTTAAAATTAGACAAGTGTGTTAAAGGTGTATGAGGTAAATCTCTGCTTCTGTCTGTAGGTAAAAGTTTTAACTCTCACACCTAATTAATTGTCGTTCCCAATATATATGCTTCAAATCAGAAAGTTTATTTTCTCATCTCTCTGAATAATAAATTCAGATTTCATTAGTCTGCTAAAGGAGTTTGGATTTCTTCCACATCAAAGCCGTGCTAATAATGTGTGTAAACTTGGTGTGCTGACCTGCCATAGAAATGCTATTTTCATGAAATGACTGAATACAAACATCTGCATTTGAGTTTAAGAACCCAATCTTAGTTAGGGTAAACAGATTTTCTGCAACCATTTTGTCGGGAATCCTTGATGTCCTGTTTTCCTCTTCTATGAATACGATGTGACAAATAATTTCCTGGTGGATCTGGCACTGAACACAGAACGAATGAATATGAAAACACCTCATGGCAATTGTTAAGTATGGTGGAGGTCCTGTAGTCCTGTGGGCATTGTTCACTACTAATGAGCCTGGGAATTTGTAAGAGTGAGTGTAAAAAAATAAAATAAAATAAAATAAAAAAAGTTAGAACTGTAATATACAGTCATATGTTAAAATTACTTTTTTTTATATATCTATTTATTACTGTTTTCAAGGCCGCACTTCAAAAATAAAATTGTATAGAGCTGTTTTAAACGAAATTTATTTTTGTATACACAAAATAACCTGTCTAAAAAAATTGTAAGGGTGAGTGGACTCATGGAGAGCATCTTAGATTAAAAACCGCTGAAATATACCAGTAAATTAAATGTAGATTGACTTTGTGCCCTTCAGCAGCAGTTGATATAAAGTCTGCTGACAAATCATCACCTAAACTTTTTCAAATGAGAAATGGCAACCTCAGTCCCCAGACCTAAACCCTTTAGACAACATGCACTTTGAATATGAGAATAGACGAGACTGAAGGATCTATGGAGGCTGTACAAAGCGGGATGATCCAAGATTCCTCCCTCTGTACGCTCCAACCATGTGAAATAAGATGTATGTTAAAATGAATAATCTTTTTTGATACTGAACAACAAAAATACTTTGTCTTTTTGGAAAATAACAAAGTATAGCTGTATAAAAAATTTGAAAAAAGAATCTCAGATTTCTTCTTGCTTTCCCAAGTATAGAAACAACAGTTTGTATACTTTTCCATAAAAAAAACACAATAAACTTTCTATAAAAATATGACTTTTAAAAACTTTTCATTGCTTATTCTTTATGCAATGCAGAACATTGCATCTGTTTACCAGTTTAATTGGAACACTATGACCAGCAGACATTTTTATAGCTACAGTTTATTAAGACGTGAGGGCGATCACTCCCTGCAAAGCAAAAGAAGTGAAGTTCCTCAGTGTTTCATATTAAAACAGATTTTTATGATTTCGTTGGTTTCAGGGTTGGTTAGATGAATATTGATAAGATGACTCACCCTCCATGGGAGTATTGCTGTCTGGACGGTTGGCAAAAACTACATCTACATATTCCAACTGCATCCTTTGTAGTGAGCCTTTCAGACCTGAGAGACAGATGAAAAATTCAACTGAATGGTGGATATTATAAGTAAAGTTAGTGAAACATTTTCCAATTTTAGCTTACATGGAAATTAAAATTCAGAAATTTAAATGTCACCTTCAATAATGTGTTTCCTGGACAATCCTCTTTCTGTCTCGGCTCTGATGAATCAAAAAGACAAAAAAATACAAACAATCTGAATCAGTTTCAGCCTTAATTTAGGTTTAATTTCAGCAGAGTCATTTTTGTGCTGAAAAAGGTTTAATATTTTCCTAAAACTTGTCAATCATATGGCTGACTCAGAGCAGAAGCAAATGAAATGTAAATTCCAGGATGTTTTATGTAAATGGATTAGTGTGCATTAAACATCATACGGCATCCTGGCTGCACAGGAATAGATGGAGGCTTGAATCTTTCCCGCAGGAATGTTTTTTTTTTTAAATTCTCTAAAGCAACTTTTTGTTTTTTTAGTAAAAAAGTTTTTACTGCTTATTATCAAACCCAGTAGGACAGGGTCTTCCTCACAGCTTAAAAAAAACTTTTTCTGATTGTTAGTGTTTGTTTAATTTTGAGTGTTATAAAGCAGATGTTTTTAAATCTGTCAGAAAACTTAAGGTTATATTAAAAAGCTAAAATAATTCCTTACTGTTCCTTAAAGAATCTATTAAAACAAGATGACCTGATCACCATTTTTTTAAAATAATTTGTATTAACTTACAGACTAATTTCCCTATGTTTAAAACTGTTTTTGTCAAATATTTGTCTTATAAATTTCCAGTTGAGATAACTTAAAATAAACATTGCATTGAATTACCAGCATAGCTAATGCTGTACGGCCTCTAATGTGATGTAACAGAGCATGAGCTTGTGTCAGATTCTTACAATGACTACGAGTTATAGTGACTCAACCTGTTTCCTCATTTTGAAAAAAACATTTAAAACCTTATTATAAAACTATAACAAAATAGAAACACAACAAATATCAAGTCTTACTGCAGAAATAACACAAATGATGTATTCCTGTCATAATAAAGCAAAGTTTTTGTTAAATCATATTATAATTTTGATCCATTTACATACAAAATAGATAAACAAGTGCTATCCTTCTGTCGATAATAAATCTTTTTTTTTTTTTTATACCCCATTGCTACCGTTTTGGTACCAGGTTGGTAAACAGTCTGAGAATTATTCAGAGACATTTAACAGGTACAAAATGTGTTTTCGTACTTACTTTCCTCCCCAGTAAAGCTTAGTTGTGATCACCAAGCTTGACCGCCTGAAATTACGAAGAAGAGAGGAACAGAATGACCTGGTGAGCGACACAAATTGCACTAAAGTGATTCAGTGTGTTCTTTATCCAGACAAAAGGGACTCTCATGCAGTTTTTCCACAGGGCGGTAAGTGATTGGAGAGATGACTTGTACAACATCAGAAACATATGTTGCTAACTATCCATCAGTGTGGGATTTTAGAGAAAATATCATCCATATCTAGTGTTTATGTGAATGAGAAATGAGTCCCTTTTGTTGTAGGTTTTTCATCCTTTTTTTTTTACATTAACTACCTTTCTGAAAGCCTTAAAATTCAAAAGCAGACCTTTTTCTTTGTATTTTCAAACACATTTCAAAATGAACTGAGTGGCAAAATCTCCTTATGCCTTTAAAACAGCAGTTTTTTGTTGTTGTTTGTAAATATCCAAAGTGAGGGAAAAAAATTTCCAGGAATCTGGAGCTCATAACAAGAGATGAATGTCAAAAAAAATCTAGAAGACTTGCAGTTTAGCTTTTCAGCAATCACCTTGATGGTTCGACTGCTTCACTGCCAGTCAGGGGCTTCCCATTAATTATAGAAAACGAGTAAAAAAAATTTGTCTTATGAAAAACAAACAAAAGTTTTTTTTCCCCTTCGCTTTCTATACAGCATCACATTTATAATGCAGTCATTTCTGTATTGATCCTAATATTAAAGGACAGACGCCTTTGTCACATGGGACAAATCAATATATGGCTGCACCTTCTCATTGCATTATTGACATAAACATCACACTAGTGGATAATGGCCTTACTCAGCTGCTTGTTCTTTCCTGCACCACTAAATTTCCTCTCTGCACATTCATGAGAACACTCATTCTGAAATGTCAGGTTCAGTGAGTCTTAACTGTAGCAGCATCAAAACGCCCACTGGTGTAATGCTGTCAGCCCAGTACGTGACACCACTGTGAGCATCATAATGATGGAGCTAAATCACAACAAAGCAGTGGTAGCTAAATGTTCCCATATGCACTGCAGTTTTTGCAGTAAACGCTACTATTTAATAATATCTCAAACACCGTGAAAAATATAAATCTGCTCATAAATCCGTAATTATTTGCTGTTGTACAATATGAAAGGATCTACTGTATAATAAGTCAGCATCTTTTTGAATGAAGATTACATTAAATGAGGCGGTGATCCCAAATGTTCCATTTGTCATTGTCAGTGTATAAACATGTAAAACTTGTCACTTTCCAGTCTATTACAGAAGAGATCATTAATAAAAATAACCAGGGATACTTTAGTAACTCCCTAAAATGAATATTTGAAATTGCAAGTAAATGCCTGCAGGCAAACGCTGATAGAGTGAATGTTTTATGCTGCAGTTCTGTGATATGTGTGCCTATGCACGTGTGAACAGGAGAGCATAAAGCAGATATACGATTTAACCTTGAATCACAAAACAAAGACTGCAAATATCAAGCTATGTTTCACATCCAGGCTGATGCAAAGCTGTACGTTGGTGCGTCACAGGTGAAACTTCTCGATATGTATCTCCATTACATTCCAAGATGCTAACTCAATCTGACACGTTAATGTCTTCATTACCTCCAGCATTTCTTCTTGATGATGCTTCCCAGAATGATTTCGGCCCTGCAAGGCAACACAAATGAGGTGGATCTATTAAACTCCATTTTAAAGTCAGACACAGACACTAGAAAAGCATCGCGACGTTACAAGTCTCTGCAGTTTAATGGAACAGGGTGGTGTATATACCATCATGGTCATAAAAGGGTAATTAATGATGTCCACTGTTTCTCATAACTTACAAAAGAAATTCTCCCTAATGCTCAAACATCAATAGTTTTATTTGGGATTTTATGTGACCAAAATACTTTGGTTCAAGGTTATAAAATCAAAATAAAAAGATCCTTATTTGTTTTTCCAAAAATAAATATCAAAAGTGGCAGGCTTTTTTTATGGGTGTGTCAACCTACTTTCAACATTCAGAGGCTAAAATATTTGATTTCAGTAGTTAACTTTATCTTCATCAGACTAAACGAATATCTTATGGGAAAGTCAATTTCCAATCATTACAAAAGATTCTCCATTTGATTTAGTTTTGAGCTCAAACTGGTTATTAAACTGGTTATTGGATCACAATAGTTCTTTTCTTCCAGAAATGTCCTGTTTTATTTCCATCAAGCATTCCCACAGAATGATGCAGCCGCCACTGTGTTTTACTTTGGAAAGTTGAGTCAGGAAGTATAACTTTGCTCCTAACATAGGAGCACCTTCTTTAACTTATTTATGTCTTTTTTTTTTTTTTTTTTTTTTACATATGCTTCCTTCATGTCCTTTTTCATCCATGTACACATTTACCAAACACTTCTGATGTACTTTGTTGTTCTGACTGATTTACAATCCCAAATAAAATTTATTGTAGAAAAAACACAACAGTGTATAAAAAAAAAAAAAGTGACCAATTGTTTTTTTTTTTTTATAATTGTTATCCATCTAAACTGCCTTAAATATAATAACCTTAAATATAAATATATTTCTTTGTTTCATTTAAATGTATTCCTTGGATCCTTTTTCTTTTTTGTTGTTTGTTTTTTTTTTAAAAATTATGCAGCATTTAAAGTATAAGAATTAAACTATAACAGGAAACCTAAAGAATATTGTAGACAGGATCAGATTATTCTACCTCTTAAATTTGCTTGAGTACAAGCATACCTTGTCTTTTTTAATGATATTATAAAACTTGCCCTTTTGTGTGAAACAACATGTCAGTATTGTATTTGAAACCTCTGTGCCAAATTCAAATGTAAAGATGCTATCCACAGTAAGACATCAGTATGTAAATGATTATTCCTTTAACCCCAATTTAATTCTTAAAACACCCACCTGCCGCCTGCATAAACCTCAGCTGTGTCAAACAAGTTGACTCCACTCTCATAGGCGATGGTCATTAGCTGCTCTGCAACCTGCAGACACGTCACGTCAAACACAGAAACACACGCAGAGAAAAAAAAAAGGTGATTCAAAAGTCTGTGTGGACAATTCATCAGTCAGGTTTAATATTTCAACATTTATTCACTTTTTGTTCAATAATTTGGATGTTTCTTCAAACAAGACGTCCAGAGCAGGAAATAAAACATTGATGGAAGAGTTGAAAAATAGGGCAGCCAATAAAAGCATGCAACAGCATATTTTATCTAAACATTATTAGTAATGCATTTTAGCTGGAAGGCTTCCTCAGAGCATGAATATTATCTAAAGTAATTCATTTATGTAACGTATTTTTACAACAGCGACCCTGAGTGCAAATGCAGAATATAGTAACAGAGCTTCACCTTCATAGCAACAACTGAACAATGCATGGTCTTTAACAGGAAATGATGATTTCAATTGGAAAAACTCACACAAAGAGAAAATACAATTAGGAGAAATTTATTGATACAATAACTTTGTCTTTGGCGCTCAGACCTTGGCAGAAAACATAGCGCTTAATTTTGATAGATATGCATGAACAGGAGCAAATAATAGGGCTGTTCTCCCCCCCAGGCCTGAAACTGGTGGTGGAGTGGAGATAGATGAAGTTGGTCAGTCTGTAGACTGCTGGTTAGCGAGACGGTATGCTGAGCTTTATGGGGAGATCCATTGGACTGCAGGAGCTGATACTAGGGCTTCACTCAGGGACCTGGAAGATCGAAGTCCAGTTGGATATCACAGGTTGAGAGAACCTGTCCATGATGAGCAAGCATTGAGCAACATTGGAGAGGAAAAACTCCCCGTTGGGAAGAAACCTCTGGCAGAAGCAGGCTCAACATGGCGGTCTTCTGCTGGATCGGTCCAAATGAGACAGGGAACGCAGTAAGGGTCCGAGAGGAATTACACTCTAATGAAGCTTTAGCTATGGTGGTGGAGGAGGGGCTGGAGGTGGGTTGAAACAGTGTCATCTGAATGAAGTCACAGCGCATCCGCCACCTGCGCACAGAAGCAGACTAGTGCGGATTGGAGGCCTTTTAAGATCAACTTTGGATGCTGACTGGCTTTCGTGGAGGTGTGGTTCAAAGCCGATTGGCGGTGTCGCAGGTAGATGTAGGAGAACAATGAGTTTCTTCAGATGAACGTCCGCCTAGGCTCCATTAATCAAAGTAAGATATAACATTGGTGTAAAACGTTCTTAGTGAGACTTGCTGTTTTGATTCTCTTTATCATATATGCTTCTTGGACAACTTGTGAAAGTTCAGCAAAGTAGCTTCTATTTTGTCATGGTCTATATAAAACTGTTAGAGTATGGAAATGGGATTTAGCCACATACCACAGCTTCTAAATTTCAAGTTAACATAATGGAGCAAGATTCGGTTTTAAGTTAAAACATCAGAAAACCTAAATTTTTAATTGATGTGAAAACACTGGACTTAGCTGTAACTGATCGATGATAACCAAATGTAGGAATGAAGCATTTAATCCTAGCAGCTGTACTGAATTTCCTTTTCAATTTTGCCTTCCAGAAGAATTGGTCCACCCCTTTGGTTCAATTTGCATCTTTTCTAAGCTATAACAAGGCCATTTTGGGCCACTCTATAAAGCCTGGAACTCAACGCAATGCAGAGATTTTGAATTGAAAAAGTTTCCTGGATGGGAAGCGGAACTTCTTCAAATTTGGAAAACAAAGCCCAGTGGTTTGTTTTTTAACTTTTTTGGAATGACTATGAGACCTAATATAATTATAATAGATGCTGTATTTACTGTGATTCATTATTTTATGTAAAGTAATTGACTCATTGTTCCTTATTTTAGACTTGCAAGGATAAATTTAAGGACATTTTAAAAACTGTGAGCACAAGTATAGCCTAATGGTAAAGTGACATTCATTTAAAGTTTTATTTTTCCACACTTTGCTTTGCCTTTAAAATCTTGATATGCAGACAAAAAGGTTAAGCACAAAAAAAGAAGAGTTCTTTTTGCTTATAAATGGTATGGAATATGATTTGGATAGGTAAAATCAATATTACAAAGTATTTATCTAAATTCTCATTTAAATCCTTTACTTCAAAAAACACTTAAGTTTCAGTCTATTCAAGCCTCGAAACGTTTTTTGTAAAAACATACATTTACAAAATCCGGATCTGTCCTAACCTAAATCAAGCAATCAAGGGCTTTATCAGTGGCATCAGGTGCGCTTGAGACAGACGACCCGAAGTACCCTTTTATCTATGTTAAGATTTCATCACATGTTAGAAAAAAGGTTTAATCGACAGAATTCTTTCAAAATCTTAAAGGAAAAATGTTGCAAAACCAAAGTAGTTTAAAGGGATCTGTTACTATCACATCTAGATTTGGCAGAAAGATGAAAGCTCAATCAGATTTTGAGCAAATCAGCATGATGGACACTGAAGCCAAAGTGGAAGTGCGTTAACGGTCGCCATGATTAGTGCTGCAGAATAGTTCTGGCAGTAAGGAAAGAAGTAGGAGGAGGAAGATTGATGTTTCCTATCAATTGCAGTTAGAATAGGAACATTCTGCCATTTCTATTCAGCGCTTATGTGCTATATGTATTCATACAACGCTTTGAAGCTGAAGAAGCTGATGCACTTGAGCTTTGGCTTAAGAGTCCTTACCTACTTGCTGTATTTGGATGTTCCTAAGTATCCTGTGTCGAAGAAGGTCATAACAGTAAAGAGTACTAGATGCTTGTCATAATGAGGCTGTGTATTTTTTTTCTTTAATTAGAAGGAACTATTTTTTATAATTTGTGTTAAACTGCTTTAATTGATCAGGTAAGAGGGTTTTTTTAAGCAAGCAGATGCTAGTTTGCAAATTTTTTAATAAATCACATTTGCAGTGGGGCCCTAAATCTTTTTCTTCTCTACAAAGTAAGGGCAGAGGATAGGTAGTCAAGGTTACAATGTGATGATATCATACAAATCTATAACCAGCATAAGGATTCATTATACATCTTTTTCCCATTCAGTATAACCATTTTTTCAAAGTCCATCCATATGCAAAAACTACATGAATATTAATGAAATTCTATTACTTTGAGAGAAAGTTAAGAAGCCATGGAGGAAAAAAAGACAAGGACCTAGAGAGCAGTATCCACATTTAAAAATGTCTCAGTAAAAGTCTCTGAACCCTGGGCAACTGTTAAAATGGAGCAGAATGAAAAGATACGTAATGCTCTCTTTACAAAGAGGGACTAGTTAAATGGAAAAGCATACAGGAAAGCAAGGGGAAGGAGAGAATGAACTGTTTGTTTTCCCTTCTGAGTGCAGATGAGAAGCACACTGCTGTGGGCACCAGAAGGGCATCATTAGTCCAGTGAAGGAACAACAGGCCCTTTTTCTAAGAAAAGGTCCAATATTTTAAAACTTAATGAGATGATAAAAGTTCAACACAAGAAACAAGAAGTAGGCAAGTCTGGAAGTTTTCCAACTTAGTTCTGGAACATTTTTTACACAAATTGATGTATAGGTTAAGCAGTCAGATAAATACATAAGCCAGGCCTTTTCACTCTTTCCAACATACAATGAGTCATTAAAGTTACAGAAACTTTAGGGTGACAACACCTTTCTTTTTTCACCACCTGGACTGCAAAGGTGGATAGAAAACAAAAGCTTGACAGATATGACAGCAAAGAAAGCCAACGTTTTTCCTCTATCATAACCCCAGATTTAAGGCTGCCACAGCCTCCCACATCCTACCCACACAGCCTCACAGAGGACTTTATAACTGCGCTGCTTTCGCTCCTCCAAACACCACACTGCTTTAGAATCAGAAACTGTAACACCGAGGCTTTCTATAACTCACTGTACAATTTATGGACCTGGCTTTGACCTTTTCAAATAAGTAAGCAGTGAAAACTTGCTTACCCACACACTCATGTCAGCTTTCTGTCTGGAAACCAGGTACATTAAAATAGAACCATCCTTAAATATGGACAAAGATCTCCAGCCTTGAATAGAAGCACCTTTTAAAACGGACCTTTAAGCTATGCATTTATTTCTATAAGCCGGTACACAGATGTTTGGGTGTAGAAGTTTGCCTGAAAGCTGTATGACATTGACATCCTAGTGGTTATCAAAAAGCTCTGCTGTCCTACTACCACAAATATAAACCTGAAGTTTGCTAAATCTTTAGACTATTACTAACCAATGTGCTTTGGTCAAAAGATTGGAAGTTTTAGGTTTATATTTAAATGTGTAACACCATGTAGAAGAGCATCCCATGTCTACTGTTAAATTTGGTGAAAGATTTACGATTCTGTGGGTCTGATTCACCTCCAAGTGCAACCTTGACAACATGTCCTCATTAAACATTGAAATGCAAGAAGATTTTCAACAAGAATCCATTTGCATCTGTTAGAAATCTTGAAATGGGTTATCATTTGGTTTCCTCACTGGGATAGTGATAACTTCCAGTCCTCCAAAACTACATCCTACTGAAACCATGTTGGGTTCAGTAGCAAAGAGGACAGTCAGACAGGAAGACTCTTGGTAATGATGGAATGAGTGCTATTCAATAAGCAAATGGATGTCGTATAACATATTTACAGCCAGTTTACTGATTAGTGTTCAAACTGTGTATTTCTTCTTTGTCCTCCCAGAAGAACTATAATGACATTAAAGGAACTATATTTATTTTTTTCAGAGATTAAGCCGCTGCAATAAAAGCTGAATTTATTTAAGGCTTGTTACACATCTGTACCAGGGGTGTCAATAAATCTAGTTGGCACTAAAGACAAATGAAGAAACTCCAGAATATTTTTTTTCCCCTGATGTGCTGAGAGCTTCAGCACTGGGTCAATCATTTCATATCCACTCTGAGCTAACAAGCTATTCCGTCGTAACTCTCTGATGTTAAATTCGCCTGAAGTGGCTGAGAAGTATCTGTGACATCAGTGTTGGCAGCGGAGACATGCAGAATAATTGGGTGAAAAAGGGTACAGCATTTCGTTTTGGAGGGCGGGGCCCCTCAGGTATGAAAAATAACTCTAGTGTGAGCCTTGTCTTTCTCTGTCCTCTGTGATCAGCTTTTCTGTATTTTCTGTCACTCTGTGTACTTTAGGATCTAATGACCCTGAAACC
Source organism: Cyprinodon tularosa (assembly GCF_016077235.1). Lineage (NCBI taxonomy): Eukaryota > Metazoa > Chordata > Actinopteri > Cyprinodontiformes > Cyprinodontidae > Cyprinodon > Cyprinodon tularosa. The sequence continues at coordinate 681,957 of NW_024038781.1, forward strand.
AAGCTCAAATAATATTAACGTTAATAGGTAAGAGTGTCTGTATCCCTATGTTCACATATAAACACATTAAATGTGTCTCTAAAAGCAAAGTAATGTTTGTTTTTCATACAGCAGCTTAAATTTGACTTTAAATACATGCATCCTCAATAAAAGAGGCTATGTTGTCTCGATCCAGAGGAATAATGATCACATATTCCCAAAGCTAACCATACAGCTATTAACCCTAAAAAAAATAAAAAGACACGAAGAATAATAGGCTGTAATCATAGAGAAAGCTTAACTCTAACAACAAGCTCTACTTGTCTAGAGGACAAAGGGAAGCATCATCTATAATTAAATACATTTTAGGAGATTTACAGACTTACGAATATGAGAAAAAAGCATCAACATAATTTAAGGGATCGTTTTAAAGTTTGTTTCAGTTTTTCAACATTTTAATATGAACTTTTCCATCTTTATTTTAATGTTAGAACAACATTCTTGCATAGCTGTGAACATCAGTCTAACCGAAGCGCCTTTTGATGCCATTCAGGTGTTCAGTCTTATTGAGTCCATCATTGCCATCAGCTATAGGGAATCCAATTAATATCAGTAATAATGGTGAAGTTTAGTCTGACATTAAATTATTATTTTTTTTTTGTTGCTTTAATTTTTGTCTGGTGGGATAACCAAAGTGATTCAAATTTGCTTATAGTAAAAAAAAAAAAAAAGAAGTTTGTATGATAGAATGTGTGTACCCGTTTTAGCTATTACAGTTGGCAATGCTGATCCGATTTTGATCAGCTAAACACACATTGAGCCCAACTTACAGAGAAGTAACCCGCTTTACTCTTTACAATGTTCCATATACAGTACGATTTTACTTTGAAGTCTACACACCAAATAGAAGACAGGAAATGCTAAGTGGTTGTTGGGGTCCTGACAGCTGCAAATAGCTTCAGTAGCAGTCAATCTGTTCGGTTTGATATTGAGATAGACTACATGCAAGAAGTGCTGGTCAAAAAATCTTATAAATAAGACAAACGCTTTAACAATGAAATGTCTATCTTTGAGGAGTGGCTCCTCAAAAATAGAAAAACCATGAATTGTTTGCTACTGTAGCCAGGGTCAAATATTCTCTGGAAACAAGTGCTGATGTATGAATGACAATAAAATGGAAGTGTCATGATCAGGGCTCTGACAACTGGCTTAATTATTTACTTCATTCACCTATCGAACTCTGCCTGGTTTCTAATCATTGCTCATCTGATCCACCTGCTCCTGCTTCTGTTTAAGGTGCTTGTATCCAGCTGTCATAGCCAGATTATTCTCATTCTGGTGTGCCAGTGGAGAGCAGGTTTTAAGCATGCCATAGTGTTTCTGATTTCCTGATCCGACCTGTTCTGCCTCTCAACCACTGAGCCTGACTGCTGTTCCTGTCTGAACTGTCTTCAGACTCCTGGAACTCTAAGCTTTTCTGCTCTGATCTGTTTGTCTGACCTGGCTTCGGACTCCTGCTTGTTATCTGTTCTCCAGAAACCGCCGCATCTTTTTGGTAGCCCACCGGCTGGATCTTACCTCATTCTCTGGACACGGGCTGAACTGTTAAACCAGTTTCCTGTAATAGACGCCCTAACTGCTTCTACTCAGATCATCTGGGTTTTAAATAAAAGCTTTTGAGTTATCAAACTGTCTGTCTTGACTTGAAAATGGGGCCCTCTCTTCTGAGTCTTCACAGGAAATCTATGGCTAAAATAACAAGTGTGATGTTTAGAGGAATAGCTTTGAAGTACAGAGAGGGAATCATTATGATTTGAAGGTGCAGGAGGGTCTGGCATTGCACTAGTTAAAAGGGCATCATGATGAAAGAAGGTTATGGGGAAGCAAACATCTCAACAAAATATAGCATAGGCAGGAATAAGTCTTTGAGTTGGATGATAATTTCCGGCATAGTGAGAAATTGGTTACTTATTAGCTTTAGGATTTAGGTTTTAGATTTGCCAGCAGAACTCTCAGCTCAATTAAACAAACAAACAAACAAAAACATATGTGAGCAAAGTAGCATCACAATTTTATTCTATTAAAAACATTTCTAGTCATCAGCAAACTGGAGAAGTGGAAGGAGACCCTCCCAAAAATAGGACCAAATATTTCAGCTTTCAAGACCGTTATAGGAAACACTTAGGACATTTATTTTAATTTCTAGATTTAAAGGAAAATGTTATATATATTCACTCATCAGAAAATAAGCAAACAGCAATAAGATAAGCAAACTGTTGTCCTGCTTAGTTTCACACTGTGCAAGTGTCATACCGAAGTTCAACCAAACATGAACAGGCGAATTATTAAAAAGTTACTCAGATCAAATGTTTAATTTTACACAGTTGGATTTTAGTTCTCATAGTAGTTTAATTATTGTCAGATTAAAGGTGGAAAAACATGTCAACAGATTATTATCATGTTTTTCTTTTTATAATTTCTCTTTATAACATTACTAAAAACCTGGCTTTCTAAAACAGAGGGCATCCTCTTTTGTTTCCTGATATCCTTTGAATAAAGTTTTTTTCTGTTTTTTATTAACTGCTTACATTTTTCTGCTCACTGTTAGCATTTTAAAATCCATCAGAACATCCTTAGAACCAGTTTTAACTATAAAAAAAAACAAAAAAACATTTGTCATACCTCGTCAGTTATCTGTCCTCCAAATGTGACCCATGTACCTGCAGGAGAGAAGGAAAGAGAGACTTTATCACCTGGGAATTTCATCATGGTTTCTCTGCTGTCAGTCCTTTTTTCAGTGCCTCTCTTTGTTTGTGTCTGGCATCCAGCTGTAAACACAACTAATCCCAACATTGTTACGCCAGGCGATGGAGGCTGTCAGGCTCCCAAGAGGAAAATCTGGCCTGTTCAGAGCTGCTGCTCGGTGGTGAGGGATCACCTGGTGTGAGTGCCCGTTAGTCACAGCACCTTTTTGGGTGACTGTTTCTGTTTGCTACTGCCATGCATATGTAGAAGGTCTTGTCTTCCCTGTTCTCATGTGCATTATTCTGACTATGTGTCAGTATGTGTGTGATGAGGGCAGATGTGAACAAAAGCCTCCCAATGGCCTTGCAGACATAGAGGAAAATCCAGACAAAAGGCCAAGCCTCCTTTCAGAGGAGACAGTAAATCCTCAGCGTATGGTTCCTTAGTGAATACATACCTGGAAGAAAATGCTTCCTATTCAGCTTGTGACAGAACACTTAACAGCGACCCTAAAGCTGTCTGAACCTCCTTACCAGAGGGGAACACATCCTGAATATGAAATATATGTTTTCCTTTTTAGTTTTATAGGAAAAAAGATCAAAGCCTGCATGATGAACTGCAAGGGTATTAATAGGAAATTAAACACTTGAAGAGGAGACTTAAATGAAAAGTGTAAGCATACACCATAATTTATCAAAGAGATAACTTTTTAGACGTTCGTGGATCCTTTTTTGTTCTAAAGAAAACTAGCCTTTTCTCCTTTTTGGCTTAGAAAAACAGATTTTCTGAGCCAAAGTTTTTCTTTTTAACTGCTTTTGAACAAATCTGTAAGAAATCAACTTCATCTTCAATTAAGCTTAAGAACTTTGGGGTATTTAAACTCTTTATGTGAAGTAATATTCTGCTTTTGGTTGTAAATAATTTTTAAACTGGTTTGCACAGCACAGCAGATAAATTCCCTGTTTTCTTGCAGCAAGAAGATCCTTGATTGCTCCAACTGGAGTTTACATCTCCTCCTCCTTATGCATCAGAGTCCAAAAACATGACTGTTAGATTAACTGGTCTTTCTTCATTGACCATTGTTATGAATGGGTGTATGTGTGTTAATCCATTGGTAAATCATCTCATCATCATTTACCTGCTCAGATTAAGGGCACATTTATTTTAAGAAATCTTTACTTGTTTTTAGATCATTTCATTGCAGTGCCTAACAACAAGGTAGAAATCCTCTTGAGGGTGGATGAAACAAAAACATTGAAGGTACATGAATACTTTAACAGGGCAATATATGTCAGAAAGAAAATCTGTATTAGCTTGTAATAGCGGCCTATTTCAAGGAAATAATTAACAGAGTTACTTCAGCTGTCAATGTCAACTGCTTACAAATGGTGTCAGCTGAAATGTGTAATTTAATTTAAAAGGTTGTACAAGTAGAAGAGGCTTTAATGTTTAGTTTTTCTCCCTCTAGGAATGCAACAATTAGGTGCTGGATTCTGTTGAATATTTACCTTTCAGATCTAATAGAATCACCTCTTCACTCAGTTTGATCCTCCTGCTGAATCTTTTATCTGCTGTCCTCATCATTAACCCAAATACAGAAGACCTTTACACAAAGAGCCTGTTCTTCTCTCACTTTGTTGACTTTAACTTCTTACCTTTTTATAAAAAAAAAAAAAGAAAACTGCGTACATCCTGTAGAGGAGATATAATGATATGGCTCATTATTCTGACACCCTAAAGACAGACTCGCTCCGTTGTGTCGTAATGTGTTCCTGCAATCTAATGAGGAGCAGAAAGTCTTGACGTGCATCACCAGCAAAACTGCAATCTTGTTCATCACGGTGGTGATGGTCGGCTGGCTGAAGCAATGTCAGCGCCTGAGGGAAAAGTCTCTTCAGGACATTGTTAATGCCTGTAACCATGGCAGCTTTGGTTATCCTCAAATGCAGCTTGAAGCAGAGCCATTACAGCTCAGCACCATAATATAGCAGGGCAGCTGCATCATACAGGATGCCACCTTTAAACAGTTTCCTTTCGCAGGTTTTTACATGTAAACTAGTGCCCAGTCATCCTCCTGGCTGATGCCAGAGTGGGGGAAATGTAACCACTGCTGATGGAGTCCAGTCACAGCTTTGGGCTCTCTGTTTGAGACTCAGCGTGGGATGACAAGCCTGCGGAGCTCTAATGTCAAGGCCACCACTCCTCTCAACCCTGGCTCTGGCTTCTGTTTGATGGAAGTTATAGCCCTATTTACATCAAGCTAAAGATAGAAAAATCTGGAGGTGTAGCTTGTTGTTGCTTCAGAGCCTAATTCAATTACCTTTTAGCATCTTAGCTGAAAGTGTGATGCATTCAACTAAGTGAAGCTTCAATTAAATTCTAGTAAGGACGTTGGGGAGTTGGTAATCATATTCACAGTCAAATCCTGCCTTGCTATAACCTCCCTTTACAGAGAATTACTTATAAACAAGTTAATCTAGCAGAAGGTCTAGTCTTTTGGCAAAACATGTTATCCTTTTAGTTAGTTTTACCCCAAAATGATACTATGGTCTTAAGTAACACATGCAATTACAGAAGTTTAAGGAACAAAACCTGATAATATGCCAGATTTTTTAAAGTATCTTACAAATAAATATCTAAAGGGGTTTAGGAAACTTTCTTATTTGTTCAGCACCCCTGGATCAAAACTTTATAGAGGTTTGTTTCATTACGTTTAAAGGAATGAGATTTTGTGGCTTTGTCTATAGACAGAGAGACGGACCCCAATCGTTCTTCAGGAGAAACTCAACCTTGGTCAGATTGAGAAGAGTGTCTGACTGATTGACTTTTTTGATTTCACAGTGGAGAAATTCACTCGTTACATCAACTCAAATAGTCAGAAAGAAGAACATGGTACCAAAAGGAGGAAGAAGGTGCATGGGGGTATATACAGTACATACAGTGCATCCGAATATGACAGTTGAAGTCATATTTTTATGCATCAAAGATTTCTCATTTGGCTGGAAATTCTGACTCTGGAAATGCTTTTATATGATACAGTCTGACCCAACAAGAAGGGTTGTTGAACTGCAGGAAGGTGACCCTCCCCACCATCATTCCAAGCCTTTGGAGCCTGTAAAGTCTGAGGATCGTGCTGCATTTACTTCCATATACAGTCCTGTTAACTCTGACTGGCTTCCATTTGAAATAAAGTATCCCCACATCATGATACTCTCAGCATTATGATTTTTATTTTTTTTTTTATTGGAAATGGTGTACTCAAGATTTGTGCCCCCCAAAATGCTCTACATATTGGCCTATTGGTTTGATTTAATCTCATCTGACCAGAGCATCTTTTGACCAATTTGTAATGACTTTCCTTTAATGATAGATTTAATTTATCCCTTGTTCATTAAGAGCAGATCTGTGGAAAGCATGGCTAATATCATACATGCAGAAAGGTCTCCAGTCTGCAGTGCGTATTTCTGCAGCTTCTTCAGTCATCCTGGACCTTTTGGTCATTACTTGGAAAAATGCTTTCAGTTCCTACTCTGTATATTTTTAACAAACCTCTTAAGCTTTTACGCTGCATTCGAACAGGTGGAGTTTATTGGGTGTCTTGTGAAGGCAGTTGCATTGAATCTTATTTGCAGGTTTCACTGAGTGCCCAAAATACATATGCACACTTTCATTTTCAGTCTTTAGCTAGAAAAGAGGTTTAGAAAATCTTTACTTCTATGTCACACTGTTATCCTTGTTGGTACTTATGTATTACTTAAAATCCCCAAAAAATACAATGATGTTTGAGGATGTAATGTGGTAAAATGGTTGCCAATATAGCTGTCCTGCAAATATGTAAATCATCATCATAGATTGTTTTTTCTTATTTCTGGTTTAATTTATGTTCTAAAACACCCTTTAAGACATCCAGACTGTTTCCTTGAATGTTTGTGAATTTTCAAACATTCAAACACAACTTTTTTTTTTTCTGCCGTACCCATGCTTGTCATGATTAATAGACGGACAGATTCAGCAGACAGATCTAATTTTAAAAATCTTTGTTAATCAAACCTGAGGTGATAAAAGTGCAGGAAGTTCAGCATGATAAAATAAAAAGCCCACAGGAGCAGGAAACATGGCTGACCGGAGAATCTGACAATAACTAATGAAGGCTATTTGTAATGCTAGAAGTGATAAAGTGAGTAGATGTGGGTGAGAGATTAGTCACAGGTGGTGAAGTGATGTATAGACAAGACTTAGGTTATAGGGGACATCCAGAAAGCAAGAGATCAGAAACAAACTAGATGGGAAAAGTTAAGCGTATGGGGGATTGAAACAAAATAGAGCAGAGTATATAAAAAACACAAAGTTATGAACAAAGCTTTCACAAAGTTAGTTTTGTTCTCGAAGGGTTTGAAACATAGTGCTAAAAAGTTCACATCCAGCATGTGAATTTCAGCCCGAAGATCTTTTTGTATCCCTTGCTCTGATAGACAGCAAACACCTATACACTTATTTTCAGTTCAGTTGCAGCTCTTTGTCCTTTCTGGGCTGTTCTTCAAGCCATATTGATTTCTTTATTTCTTTCTGCAGTTATATAATTTCTGTCTTTTCCACTCTATTTACTAAAAGGCTGTATGAAGATAGAGAGCAATGCACAGAAATAGGTTCCCTTTTTTTATATAAATTACATCTTTTATAACTAAAGGCAGCATCATAAGCCACAGACTGAAAACATAGGAGCATAATCAACAGCAGCTCGTGATCTTTACGTTCATAAAGGTTAGAAAAAAAGTCTTTACATTTATCCCTAGAACTGTAAAAAAAATGTTTTATGTTGTTTGATTTTAAAGCAGAGTTGGAAAAAATATAAATTAAACCTGCTGAATTTAGCTTCTAATCTTACTGTAGGTTTATTGTGTTCAACTATAAAAGGCTAATTAAAGAAGTTTAAGCAAATAACTCCTTATAACCAACTATCTGTTTGGATTGCCATTCTGCATTCGCCTCCATGAAGGACGTGCTGCTCAGAGGAGCTTTAAAACTGTACGTACTCTAATAAAATCTGGGTGCTTCATTCTAAATGAGAATAGTAGCATGGGGGGTTGACATTTTGTCACTATGTTGGTTTATACAAGACAACATAGTGATTGCTGGTGATTGTGAAAACACATCTTGTAACCTTAGCATGTCCAGATTAACAAAACAAGTTTTAAGTTAGAAAAAAATCCAATTGTCTGATTTCTGGTATGTAGTAGAGGACAGAGGAAAATTTTAAAGTAGATTATGAAAGTTGTTAAATTCATAAAAAACATGCAATAAGACAGAAACATGTCTTATTGCTTTTTTTACTAATTACCTACAATGTCACATCCCATTCATTATATTTAGTCACGCAATTTATAATTTTACAGTGGAAGACAAAGTTGTGAGCACAGAGGCCTGTTCTGATCTCTCCTTGAGGAGTGTCACGGTGACACACTCCATCTGACTGCTATCATGCATACTGCAGGACTGCAGGATTTTCCTGGGGAACTTTCGAAGAATTCATTAAAAGTGCTGCATCAGTGCAGCAAGAATTCAGGGAAATAAGGTCCGGACCTGAATAATGTGCAAGGAGTGTAAGAGATAATAATAGAAAAAAAGGGGTTGAGATATTGTTTGTGAATTCTGCATGAGATTTTTTATGTTAGTAAACTACAAATGCACTTTTAAAAAAAAGCTCTCCTTACACTCTTTCCATAATTCTAACCAATTATCATGTGTTTGTGCTGACAGCATGCCAATGCAGACCCCATGGTCAGTGTGCTGGCTGGAAAAGTGGGTTATCTGCGGCTGCAGGCTGCCCCTGCTTTAAAGTTTTATGAATTTGTTAAAGCCAATCAATCAGTCCATCCTCCAAGTGCCTCGCTCTGCAAGGTTTCTGCTGAACTGAATCAGTTTCAAGTAGATACTGATTTTATGGAGTCAATTTACAACTTCAGTGAGATGTAAATTGAGGTGTAATTATATTACATTTTGCTTAGAATGTGAGCAGATAATAAATTGCCCCCTGATCCAGAGGGAGGGAATGAGCCGGTTTCTGAATAATTAAAAAAGTCTCCTTTTCTAAAGTGTAGGCATAGAGAGTAGGGCATCTGAATGTAATATTTCAGCAGTGCCAGACAAAAGTATTCATATCTCCTATGTTGTTCTACATTTTAATCCACAACCACAAATATTCCAAGAGATAAAATGCCTGTAGAAATGACCTTTTTAGTAAATAAAGTCCACCGGTTTCCAATTTAAGAAAGGACAGTCCTTGGGTCGTCCTCTTTGGTCCACACCAAAAGTGGGCTTCATTTCATTATATTATTTTTTCATTTGGTGTGGTTCGCTTTCATATTACATTTAGAAATGGCAAGAGAACAAATGTGTAAATGGAGGAAAACTATCAGGGAAGTCCTAAATGATGTATTTCCTCTCTTGCTAATGTGCGCTGCCATTGCAGATGCAAAATCAATATGAGTCAAAACCGGCCAAAAAAGAGGGTTCTATTCCTAATTGTAGAAGAGCATTAGTGGATGCTGCAAGCCGAAGGACATTAGGTGCCCTGACCTGTCTGCTGGCAGCAGGTTGCTAAGCAAAAGACAGCAGATCAGGAATTATTTCAGTAAATCAAACTATGGCTACAGACCCGGCTACGGTGGCTAGCTAAGTTTAAAAAGGCTTAATTACCTGTAATTTGGTCAGATTAAAGCTGGTAAGTTTTGTTTCAGATCAGGGTTTGAGGGTCTGCTTAAAGGTATAGGGGAGGATTTTCTTTTTTCCAGTGGATCATCAAAATAATTGGTCCTCCTAATTGTCAATCATTCTGGTGATATGTTTACGTAAGGCCGTCCTACGTGCTTGTCCCCATTTTCACTTACAGGTGGTGAGTCTGACATAGTAGAAAAATTGCAAATCTTCTTTTGGACAGTAAGCTTGTATGAGCGATGCAAACAGCAACTTTTAAAAAGAGCGTGCATGAAGAGAAATTCGCTTTTGCATGCCTTCTCACACGTTTAATAGGTGTTCCCTCTCTGGAGCGGCAGGGGCGTGCATACATAGACACTAGGTGGTGCTAAAGCACTAGGAAGTTTGCCCTTTATCAAAGAAAATGCCCTTTTGAAACTAATTTTTTTTTTTATTATTAATATTATTAAGATTTTACTGAGGTCGGTTTTGAAATGATCTTTTGAAAACCTGAGCCATTAAAAACGACTGAAACAATGCCCCGAAATGAGCCACTTACTTAAGCACACCCGACCAGCCTATTTCTCTTCCTTTGTCACGTGACCTCGCGCGGTCGCCCGCAGGGCATGCCAGATGCGCAGCATCATAGCAGTTCAGTAGCATCTTCAGATAGCAGGAACGGTCGCTGACAGGCTGCTTCTCCCGTGCCCCATTAGCCAGGTAATATACAGATCAATCAAAATCATTTTGTTGTGCATTAAAATGTTCATTCAGCAGCACCAAACAAGCATTTTGCCGACTGGTCACCTGATAAACTAGTTGTCTCCTTGTAAGATGCTATTTTACTTTTTATATTTTCTATCCATATTTTTATCTTAAGTGTATATATTAGTCTATTTTATTGCATGACGTATACCCACAGTTTTTAGATATTTTTATAATTTTATTTACCTATTCCATATTATATGTTTCATGTTGCACGATTGTACCACAAAAAATGCCTAGTTTGTGAACTCCTTCACTAACAATGGCAATAAAACTGATTCTGATTCTGAAAGTTTTACACTTTAGCCCAAGTCAATGACAGATAACGTAAGGACGACCACATAGGCTACAAATAATTTCGGTAGAGTTTGCAATTGCAAATACGGAAGAGGATTATGGCCACTGAAAAAAAAAATAAGTTAACTGATTTTTACATTTTATTTCAGTTTAGTGTGGGGAAAAAAAGTCAGAATTCTGACTTTAATCTCAGAATTCTGACTTTTTTCTCATAATTCTGACTTTAATCTCAGAATTCTGACTTTAATCTCAGAATTCTGACTTAAATCTCAGAATTCTGACTGAATTCTGACATAAAGTCAGAATTCTGAGATTAAAGTCAGAATTCTGAGAAAAAAGTCAGAATTCTGACTTTTTTTCCATGTTAAACTGAAATAAAATTTAAAAATCTGTTAACTTTTTTTTTTTTTTTTTCAGTGGCCCTAATCCTCTTCCGTTCAAATCTATGTGTTAAGACAAACGTTTTCTGTTGTATAGGTTTTGTTAGGCAACATAAATTAACACATTTTGGTCTCTTTATTGTCTTAATTGTATATTGATTTAGTAATTGCAGCACAATGCCAAGAAAGGAGGGTTAATCGTATTGAAAAATCTTAAAAGCTGTTCATATTTTATTTTTAAGTGGTTTGTGCAGCAGGTATTAAAATAGCTATTATTTTGTAGGCTACCATAAGTCATATCCACGTGACAAGACTTCCAGTCATGTTGCCCTAATAGCCCATTATTTAAACTAATGTGGCATATTTGTTAAAGCTATTATTATTATTATTATTATTATTATTATTATTATTATTATTATCATCATTATTATTGTCATGATGGTTATTATTATTATATTGTAGCCAGTCATAGCAGGGAAGCTCTATACCATCAACATCTACCAGGACAGGAGATGAGGAAGAGTTCAGGGAAGACACAGAGACAGAAAAAGACCAGGATGAGGGAGAGCAGATGGATGAGGGAAAACAGGGAGATGAGCCAGATGAAAGAAGTATGCTTTAGTCTGTTCTGTTGGTGATGTGACTTTTTTCCATTGAAAACTCACGTTTAGAGAATGTTACAAATAAAAGTCAAATTTCATTCAACATGCGTGTATTTTTTTTATAATTAAGTGTTACACGTGCGCTAAAAAGTGCCCTCCCCCCCTCCTGAGCACCTGCCCCCCAAAATGTCTGTGCACGCCTCTGTGGAGCGGGTTGTGCAAGTGGAGAGGGCAGGTCTTTAGAAAAATTTGAGAAAATTTGAGAAACCACCACTATACCTTTGTCCAGAGCTGAAACAAAAGGTCCAGACCATGTTTAATAAACACAGCTGAAGGCTTCAGGGGTGACCAAGGAACTTAAAAACTTTTGGGGGAACAATATTGATAAATCTGGAACAGTATTTGGGGAGAAGAGTTCTACACAACAACAAACCTACTAAACTATTGCCTTCTGAAATCACATGACAAGCAAAGAGAAGATCAATCAGAGAAGACAACTATGATAACTGGAGTGGCAGCAGAAATCCAGTGCTCAGGTAGAAGAACTAAGGGTAGAAGATTGTCGTGCTACTGTTGACAGAAAGCCATTAAAATATATAATGGCAAAATTTAACTTTTGTGAAAATATCATTGGTGTAGTAATGCACGGTGGTGGCACCCTAATGTCCTGGGGATAGTTTTTTTTTTTTTTAGTAGGGACAGAGAAGGCTAGTTAAAACATGATCACATGTTAGGATGGCACAGTATGATTTCAAACCTATAACCAAATAAAAATCTTTTAGATTACATGAAAGAGAGACGTTTTCTTCTGCTTTCTTAGCTTGAGCAATTTTTGCAAAGAAAAACCATCTTAATCTTTAGTCTAAATGCACAAAGCTGGTAGAGATGCCCTGAAGACTTGTAGCTTTAACTGCAGTGAGAGCTGCAGTTTCTACAAAGTATGGACTCAGTGGGAAGGCGTGCTTTTCAAATATAGGTTTTTAAATTGTCTCATAGAATAGACCAAAATACTTCTGTTATTCTGTGAATCTTTTGATGCCACAGATTTTCCTCTCAGGTCTTCTGGCTCAGATATACTCTGGATACCCAGAACCGAAACCAAACGCAGAGAAGCAGCTTATAGTTCTTATGCTCCACTAATCAGGAACAAACTCCCAGAATACTGTGAAATTGCTGAAACCATCTGTTGCTTAAAATTAATAAAAGAAAACATATGTTTAGAATGATTTTAACACAATTTAGTTTAAGTTTGAAGCCCAACTTTCTTTAATTGTACCATTTTATTTCTCTTTAAAATATCTTTCCATGTTTTCCTATAATGTACAGCACTCTAAAATGTCTTGCTACTAAAACGTGCCAAATAAAAAATAAACTTGTTTTACTTTTTGTTCTTTATAAACCATGTTTTTAGTCCTTATATCTGCATTTGTGTTAGTTGGTTGAGACTCTACTAAGGACTCCTTACATATTTTTCTTTCAGGATGATGAGAAAAATGAACAAGAAAGTGTGCAACACGCGAAAGTGTTAGAAACAAAATTATTTAAAGAATTTATTGAATTTTCTAATGCGTATGAAATCCTAACTATCTCTACCAGGTGAAGCCTCAACATGCCATCAATAATGCGAAACACATTCACAGATTGTTCCCAACTGTTTCTCACATCCACCATGTATTTTAATTCAGCATGTGTATCTTTGAGAAAAAGATATTTGGATGTTAAATAATTAGAAGTGATGATTTTTAAAGCAAGGCATGTTCACAAATTATTGAACAGAATGACTGTAAATTAAAATGTACTAAAGTTTAGCTAAATACCAAATACTTCCGGAAGGCCTGAAAACACTTGGATTAATATTGTTAATGGGATACTTTCAATTATACCACTAATCCTCCTTTTCATTTCCTGCTTTAAAATGTTTGGTCAGCATTTTGGGCTAATTCCCACAGTCCTTCGCTGGACTTTAGTATTACCAAATTGTTTTGGTTTGGCTTCATGAATCCAGAGCTCTCTGGAGGCCTCACCATCTGCTCCTGGAAGTCCTGTGATGATTTTCTTACTCTGCCTATGTGTTGCAGCATGCTGTCCTGCTGTAGATAATAAAGTAAAAAATCTTGGTGTTATTTTTGATCAGGACCTGTCATTTAAATCCCATATCAAAGAGGTTTCCAGAATTTCCTTCTTTCATCTGAGGAACATTGCAAAAATTAGAAATATCCTGTCCAGGGGTGATGCTGAGAAACTAGTCCATGCATTTGTTACTTCAAGGCTGGACTATTGTAATTCTTTACTATCAGGAAGTCCACAAACTGTAGTTAAAAGCCTTCAGCTGATCCAAAATGCTGCAGCCAGAGTTCTAATGAAAATTAAAAAGAGAGATCATATCTCGCCTATCCTGGCTTCTCTTCATTGGCTTCCTGTTAAATCAAGAATAGAATTTAAAATCCTCCTTCTCACATATAAAGCCTTAAATGGCCAAGCTCCATCTTATATCAGAGATCTGATTGTTCCTTATGTTCCTAACAGAGCACTTCGCTCTCAATCTGCAGGTTTACTAGTGGTTCCTAGAATTTCTAAAAGTAGAATGGGAGGCAGATCTTTTAGTTATCAGGCTCCTCTCCTGTGGAACCAACTACCTGTTTTAGTCCGTGAGGCAGACACCCTGTCTACTTTTAAGGCTAGGCTTAAAACTTTCCTTTTTGATAAAGCTTATAGTTAGGGTGGCTCAGGTTATCCTGAGCTATCTCTATAGTTATGCTGCTATAGGCTTAGACTTTTGGAGGACATAGGGACCCCCATTTCATCATTCTGCTTCATTCTCTCTCTGTTCTCCTATTCTGCAGAATCTGTTAGTTCAATCTCTAACCTTCTGCTCTCTCTGCTTTTCCTCAGAGTAGCTTTGCCTCGTCTGTTCCTGTTTGGCTGTGACGTCATCCTGGAAAGAAACATCAGCTGTGCTGCTTCTATCAACACCCTTGTTTATAGATGTTGGAGATCGGCCTGTTTTCCAGTGTGGTCCTGTTTCTCTGACCGTGACTGAGTGGATGTGCTCTCTTCGTCCTCTGGCATGGGAGCTGCCTTGGAGCTCGATTGCCTGGCTGTGTGTTTCCTGGATGGGGCCGCCTTTTACAGCTGCTTTTTGTATCTCTGCTTCTGTCTCCTTGAACCCCAGTCGGCCTCGGCAGATGGCCGCTCACACTGAGCCTGGTTCTGCTGGAGGTTTCTTCCTGTTAAAAGGGAGTTTTTCCTCTCCACTGTCGCTACAAGCATGCTTAGTGTGGGGGATTGTATTTGAGTCAATGAGTCAATGCAATCAACTGGTTTTCCTTAGATAGAAAACTTTGTATTAATTTGACTGTATGATCTGGTTGAACTGTAAAGTGCCTTGAGATGACATGTGTTGTGAATTTGGCGCTATATAAATAAACTGAATTGAATTGAATTGAAAATTGAATTTTAGGCAGTTCAGGCGCCACAGTTGCTGTTGAAATATTTCAGTTATAATTGATCCTAAAACTGGGTGCTTGATTTCCTGTGTTTTTTTCTTTTGCTCAGTGTGTGTTTAGTGTGTATTTAGAGGAGGAATTAATTATATAAAGCTTGTTTTGCTGTTTGCTTTGCTTTTTTTGCTCTTATATAATGAGACTGTATGAAGAATATTAACGTATGCTCATCTTTTATCTGACATTCAGATAATGCAAAAACATTATTGAAATATTTTATTTACATTCTGCAGCCCATTGCATAAAGTAATGCTTTCAACCAATCAAAATATTCTTTATAAACCTTGAAGATATTTTTTTACTTCCTGTTCTTTAAAAATGAGTAACTACATTTAAAGTTTTAATTACTTTTCAAAACTTCTGTATTTTATGCATTATTCCTCTGACAGCAGTTTGAAGTCTGGCCCCATTAATACTGGATGAAGATCCCTAGATAATATTTACAGTTGGATTGTGGAAAACGGGAAACATTATCTGTGGATGTCATTTGTGTGATCTCTTCAGGTTTATTTTATTTTATGGTCAGGTTTGGTTGGAAAGATTCAGTCAAAATGTCCTGTACTTTTATCGATAGCACAAAGTCTCTAAAGTCTGAGGTTGTATTTTTTTCCATAGGTCAAAAAAAGTTGTTCTGTTTGTACTGTAGATATTTGATACAACTTACCTGGCTGTTTTCATAATAAAAACAAGTGGGTTTATCAGTTTTTAGCAGATTAATTGTAAATTGTAAATTAATTGATTTTCAAAATTAAAAAAAACTACTCTGGACAGATACAGGCTGCCAAAAATGTTATGTCAAATAATTATTTAAACATTTCGTGCTTAGGGATCCAGTTCAAGTTAGAGGGGAGTGGTAGCCTATTGGTTATGGCATAGAGCTTGGAATCCTGTGGTTCTGAGTTTAAGCCCCACTCCCACAGCATGCCACTCGGGGTCTTTGAGTAAGACCCTCAACGCCACACTGCTCACCGGGCGCCACACAATGGCAGCCCACTGCTCCCAAAAGGGATGGGTTAATTGCAGAGGTACATTTCTCCAATGTGAGATCAATAAAGTTCAATTATTATTAAGTTAGGAACAAAAAAAGTAAATCAACTGGTGATCCTAAAACAACAACAACAACTACTATTTAACATTCATTTAACAGTTTACACAACAACAACAAAAACTGTGTATTTTAAATGTATTTTTTGTGTATCTATCTGTGTATTTTAGATTAATCATAGAGTTATATCTAATCTATCCAGCACTGGGAGTAAAGGGTAAAACTAGTTGCGCTTTCGCAAAACTGGTACCTACTGGACTGAGAGTATATTGCAATTTTTATCGAGCTTATTCATATAAAACCCCTGGACCTTTCAAAGTATTAAAATCTGATTAATTCCTTGAATATTCATTGGAAATCTTGCTGTTGACTGTGTAAAAAGACAAACAAACAATACCCCAGATAACCGCAGTAATGCCTCTATTCAGCCATGTTGCTGAAGAGGCAGAGGGAAGTGGCTGCAGAGAACTCTGAACAGTAAGAAGAGGAGATTTTGTGGGAGGAAGAGGTCTTATGCAAATGAAGCTGCAGAATGTATCTTTCAAAGCGTCATCATGCAGCTGTGGTTTGGTTTGTGAAAAAATGTGCAACTCAGTAGACAGTGACAGTACATCATTTGGTCATCATTCACTCAACCAGTGAGAAAAATGTGAACAAACTCCAGGATTATTTTTGCAAGGCCCTGTATTTCAAGAGTAAGGATTCCAGTACAAAGAAGATTGAAGTGTGAAACATTTGTTTTAATAAAAAAACACAAGCTAATTAGATCCACACAGAGTTTTTAAAAATGCTTCCATGAAAAGTCTTTTTGTCAGAGTCACAAGATCTAGAATTGTTTGCGTGTCAATTTGCCAATCAAAACAGAAAAGACTGTCAGCTGGGAGCTGAAATAATAAAAAACACTTCTCCTTGTGTGTAGTGATGGAATAATACCACTCATATTGCTGCTGATACTAATAACAATAATGAAAAACTGCAGTTTAGATGTCCTGTTCTGTAACACCAGAAAGTTCTGTGGGTTCCAGTCATAAGCCCAATTTACACTACCCTTTTGAAACCGTGCCGACAACGGTCCGAGCACGGTAACTGGGATAACTGTTGAGTGTAAATGACACTTAACTGAACTGGACCATGCCAGACACAACAGAACCTCTATAAATCTAGTACTAGTTCAAAAGTAAGTCTCCGTTGCTCAGTTGTAGGAAGCTATCCAGGTTAAGTCCCGGAATGTTATGGGCGCTGCCCATAACATTCCGTTTTTTGTTTTTTTAATTTCCGTCTTGAGAGTTGTAGTATCGTGGACAATAAGAGACAAGGTACTGTGCTACTGTGATGTGTAAATGTTCATAAGAACCAAGCCCGGCACAGTTAACTGATCCAAGCTCGCTCCGAACTTGGCATAGACGGCTTTCAGAGGGGTAGTGACACCACCAGGCAGAGGTGCTCAAATCCAGTTTTTGAGGGCTACCATCCTTCAAGTTTTAGATGCATCCCTTCTCCAACACACCTGAGTCAAAAAAGAAGGTCATGATCAGGCTTCTGCTGAGCTGAATGACATGCTTAGGGAATTCAGCTGTTAAATTCATATTTGTTGGAGAAGAGATTCATCTAAGGAATATGTTTCTCCTTAGCTCCACCTTGGCCCTATTGTAGCTCTACCTTTCTTATACTACAGGTGCTGGTCATAAAATTAGAATATCATGAAAAAGTAGATTGATTTCAGTAATTCCATTTAAAAAGTGAAACTTGTATATTATATTCATACATTACATACAAACTCATATATTTCAGATGTTTATTTTGTTTAATTTTGATGATTACAAATGACAACAAATGAAAATCTCAAATTCATCATATCAGAAAATTAGAATATTGTGAAAAGGTTCAAAATTGATGGCCCCTGGTGCCACACTCTAATCAGCTAATTAACTCAAACCACCTGCAAAAGCCTTTAAATGGTCTTTCAGTCTAGTTCTATAGGCTACACAATCATGGGGAAGACTGCTGACTTGACAGTTGTCCAAAAGACGACCATCGACACCTTGCACAAGGAGGGCAAGACACAAAAGGTCATCGCTAAAGAGGCTGGCTGTTCACAGAGCTCAGTGTCCAAGCACATTAATAGAGAGGCGAAGGGAAGGAAAAGATGCGGTCGAAAAAAGTGTACAAGCAAGAGAGATAACCGCACCCTGGAGAGGATTGTGAAACAAAACCCATTCAAAAATGTGGGGGAGATTCACAAAGAGTGGACTGCAGCTGGAGTGAGTGCTTCAAGAACCACCACACACAGACGTATGAAAGACATGGGTTTCTGCTGTCGCATTCCTTGTGTCAAGCCACTCTTGAACCACAGACAGCGTCAGAAGCGTCTTGCCTGGGCTAAAGAGAAACAGGACTGGACTGCTGGTGAGTGGTCCAAAGTCATGTTCTCTGATGAAAGTAAATTTTGCATTTCCTTTGGAAATCAAGGTCCCAGAGTCTGGAGGAAAAGAAGAGAGGCACTTCATCCACGTTGCTTGAAGTCCAGTGTAAAGTTTCCACAGTAATACAGGCCAAAGGAGGCCCAACTAAATACTGAGTGCTGTACATGCTCATACTTTTCATGTTCATACTTTTCAGTTGGCCAACATTTCTATAAATCCTTTGTTTTTATTGGTCTTCAGTAATATTCTAATTTTCTGATATGATGAATTTGAGATTTTCATTTGTTGTCATTTGTAATCATCAAAATTAGACAAAATAAACATCTGAAATATATGAGTTTGTATGTAATGTATGAATATAATATACAAGTTTCACTTTTTAAATGGAATTACTGAAATCAATCTACTTTTTCATGATATTCTAATTTTATGACCAGCACCTGTACATCCAAAACAGTCAGGTTATCCTGAGCTAATTTCTATAATTATGCTGCTATATATTTAGGCTGCAGGATGACAAAGGGGTTATTTTTCCTGATTCTGCTTTATTTTATCTCTATTCTCCCATTCTGCAGTATGGGAGAAAACATGAGGAAAATCTAACTCATTCAACACGCACATAAAAGAAGAATGATCCTCATCCATCTTAATATAAGTCCTCCCACAGAAACAATAAATCCCCATTTAGCATCATACACTTTGCCCTCTAACTTCATCTCCCCTGCCAGCATCATGTCTGGCCAAGGCACAGCATGCGACAACCTGCATGCAAAAGCCTGACCTTTCCTGCACCGAGAAGCTCCAACTGGACCGCTCGGATAAACGCAAACTGCCTGGGGTGTCAGAGCTCAGAGATGTCCAAATAAACATTCAGAATGGCACCAGACAGCCTCGTTTGAGGCGAAACATACCCTCCTGTTAAAAACAAGATAAACTAATGGAGTGTTTATTTAAGGTTTTAAAACCTAAGTGAGCTTTTTTAAAACAGAGGTGTCCTACACATGAAAACACCACAAAATCCTGAGAAAGCAAAAGTTAGCTCAATTTTAAAACAGTGTTTTTGCATTGCTTGTTGAAGCGGTAGATTGAAAACACACTTTTAGAAAAGGGAAGGATATAGAGGTGGAACAAAAGCGCCTGAGCAGTTTAAGAACACTGACTAAAGTATCTGCTGAAGGTCAGCCAGTTTTAAAGAAGCTAAAGTATAATCTGTGGGATGCAGGTTTGATATAGATCCTCATGAGTCCTGGCAGGTCTGACACTGAAATACTGCCAACTCTTTGACTTTCAAATACAGATTTCTCTGATGCAAAAAAAAAAAAAAGAAAGAAAATAAAACAATTATAAGCTTCTTGTTGGTAGCAAGGTCATTTTTTGTTTGTTTTTTTGGCATCAGCCTAGGACACCGTCTGTTAAAGGGGGTGCAACTGTGACAATAAAAAAAAGAGAATAAGAAAACACTGAATAGAAAGAAAAAAAAACTTTCAGTGTGAATAAATGCTAGGCATTTTGACAAGCTCCTATTCCATTTATATAAACCAAAATTGGCTATAGTTAAACTTAACAAACTTAAAACTCTCTATCATTGAGCCAAAAGTTGTGACAAAAAATTCATGGTAAAAATAGTTTGCAAAGTGAACACAGACTGCACTCATCAACATCTATTTAGGTTTTCTACACAACATATTTTATCTTAAGCATCTTACATGCATAATTATACCTTTTATAGATAGAGTTCTGAACCTGCTGAATTTAAGTTTGTATTGACATTTAATTAGTTATTCATAACTTTTTGTTTGGCTGGGTGGTAAGACAAAATGGGAAAGACATTTTTTGAGAATAACTACTGAGAATAACTGGGCACACACACTGTATTTTCTACAGTGTGTGTGCCCAGTATATGTATATATATATATATATATATATATATATATATATACACATATATGTATATATGTAAAAGAGAGAATTAACTGAGGGGAAGATCATGGCTGAGCAAATGGTTATTTTTGGTGATGATGGTGCTAAACTGCATTTGTCAACAAGAGTGAGTTCAAAACCAGAAACAACTTTAACATTTAATTTTAAGTTGGGAAGAGGCTGTAAGAAACGTAATTAAAGAGGAAAATGAGAGTGCAAGATAAGGCTTCTGTAATATTGGATGCCCTTTTCAGTGATTTTATAAAACTACTATCAATAAAGGGGTTGTATCATTCAGTCTGCTCAATGCTGTTCAGTCAACAAAGACAAGTACTTAAAAATAAGTAAAGAACAATCTTCTCTGTGTCCCTAAAATCAAATTAGTAAATATTGCCAATGACAGATAACATCTTGACGGTGAGATAATTGTGCTAGTACAAACATCATCCCCAGACATCTGCTGCATGTCAGTTTTCCATCTTAGTTTGCAGATAATATCCTAGAACTCTGAGAATAAGGCAAAGGAAATATTTGGTTATATGTTTTCCTGAAGCCTCTGATCCCTCTAGTGTTGTTTTTTGAAATCTCTTACTGGTACCAGAAATAGGAATGCTGCACAGGGGACCATTTTTGTGTGTTTGTTTACTTCTTCCCAAAGCAATGCTAAATATTGAAGCTGAGATGGGAGCGGTGGTTTTGACTTTCCTGTGTGATAAAGGGAAAAACTTTTTTTAGCAATTGAAATAAGAATCCCTGATCTCTGATTTTATTTCTAACCTGCAGACTAGCCTTTCTTCAGTTGATTTCAGAGGTCCTCACAAGATAATCAATTTAATGAAAGAAAAAAGAATTTAAAAAAATTATTATTAGGAAGTCATGGATGCAGTTGGGGGAGAAAGAGATTACTTACCAAGTCCCAAGCACGATACTCTGAGCCCAGATTTCCCAAGATTCCTGTGTAAAAAGA
The DNA here is from genome assembly GCF_016077235.1 of Cyprinodon tularosa. Taxonomy (NCBI): domain Eukaryota; kingdom Metazoa; phylum Chordata; class Actinopteri; order Cyprinodontiformes; family Cyprinodontidae; genus Cyprinodon; species Cyprinodon tularosa. The sequence continues at coordinate 703,276 of NW_024038781.1, forward strand.
AAAAAAAATCAAGCTATGCACATGTACAAAAAGGCCGATTTGTAATATGATTTTTTTAGCTAATGTAGACATTTGTGGCATGTAACATTCTGTAACATATTTCAAATCCCAAAACCAATGCAACAGAAAATGCAACTGAACAGAAAAGGCCTCTGTTTTTTTTCAAGACATAGGATACGACTTTGATTAAGATGATCATGACAGGTTCAAAACTCGTTTAATCCCTTTTGACAAGACTTTGAATGTCAGTTTGTGGCCTTGCAAATGGAGAATCAGGCACAGTCATTTCCAGGCATGCATCATCCGAAACAAACAGATCATCAGTGAGTTGTCAGGAACACAACATACTGTTTGTGTGCTGCATATTTCTGCAGAGCCACGGCCTTGTTTTGCAGAACAAGTCCATATTATTCTGTAACATCAAAGTAAATAACTTTATCCAGATGTTTTAGGCTACTAATTTATTCACTTGCAATATTACAGTTAAAAATAATAGTGCAGCTTGTGTTTATGTTGTTTTACACTTTCCAGGTCCGAGATAAATGTAGAGCAGCAGGCTGCGAGAGTAACAGTGTTCATGTTATTCTGAAGCCCATTTATTCTTTAAAAATGGTAGGGCATTTAGTTTTCCTCTTCTTTTGCCAGCAAAAGGCCTTTGGGAAATGTTCATGGTACAGCACAACCTTCTGACGAGTTTTTCCACCAGAGGTTGTCCTTCTCATCTGTTTCCGCACTCTGCAGCTATCCGAGTCATCTGCAATCAATCCTCAGGAACATTTATTGTCCTGTCACATCAGCTTGCTATCCACTGTGTCCACTGGGCAGATAGCACGCAGACACACAAGTTCAGGCAGGAGTTCCTATTAGAGGACTTCTTCAACTTCCATTAATGGAGGACGGAGTAACCCAATCCTTGGTTAAAATCAGGACCTTAATCTGAGCATCTAAAGCTCCTAGTTAAGGTATTTAGCAATTTATGGTGTTATCAATGTATATTTCCCCCATCCATTCATTAATTTCTGTACCTATTCTGTCCTGCAGAGACTAGCACCCTGAACAACGGTAGTCTGGGTAGCAACCTGAAACATGTTTATTAATTACTCAATAGAGAACTGTACACTGTGCTGCAATAAACTTGTTCAAAGTTTAACAATTTAACTTGGATTGACCTTTGACCTTTGTCCAGTATTTGCTTTAAAATATATTTTTTTAATGATTATCTATCAAAATAGGAAATCCCTTTAAAGGAAATCATACCTTTTTATCTAAAAACATTTATTTTGGTGTTGGGGTTCAGTTAAAACCTGCCTCATGTAGGTTTTTTTGTTCAAAGCCGCAGGCAGTATCCAGATTTTATAAGCATCAATACATGTCCAACTTACTTTTAGAGCATTTTCCCTGGTCTTACCAATTATGAAGAAGGGCCTGGAGAAATGTACTTGTTAGAATTCTTTACAGCGCAGTGATCGGGAAAGCACAAATTACTCCTTAGTGGTCATGTGTAACTTAAGCAGAGTATACATTTAATGCTTTTATAATGCAGTTTATTTTGACACTAATTATTCTACAGAAAATGCAATAAAGCTTTAAAGTTGGATAAATCTGTTTGAATAAAGACGGAGCTTCATGAGCTTTATAGTTTAACTTTCAAACCTTTAGCTTATAACTTGCATTATTTTTATGGTAGTTTGCACAAACTCTATCTAATACAATAACAAACTTTTTTTTTAGTTTTATGGCACTAGTGGCTCGTTTTTTCGACAGTAAGTTGACAGGAAAGGGGGTATGAGAGAGGGGGAGAGGCAAAGGACCACAGGTTGGGTAGGAACACGGGTCGGCTGCATCAAGGACTAAGACCTCCATACATGGGTCGTGCTCGCCAACCATTGCGCCACCAGTACGCCGCACAATAACATCCTTTTAACCGCTTACAATTGACTTAGTGCAAATAAAAATAAAAAACAAACAACTTCATCAGACTTATTAGATGAATGGTTAGTGGGTTTTCTCACTAACTTCACCTAAACCAACATCATTGCACATTATTTCCCTGTAAAAGAAAAAAAACTAAATCATATAAGGTGCATATAGTGCTTTTTCAGGAAGCTTGGTTAGTCTGATTTCTGCTGAGTTGTGAGTTCCCTCAGTCAGCGCTCAGAAGAATAGATTGATGATAAAAGACGAAATAACAGAAAGAAAGATCAGTGAATAGATGAGGATAATAATTCAAGGAAGAAAATAAGATTCCTCCAAATGGAAGATGGTATTCAAACAGCATCCTCCTCCTCATTTGATAAACTTGTAAAAAAAAAAAATCTAAAATATAAAATGCTTAGTCAGAAATAATTAAGTAGTCCATCACCACCAAACCCACACACTGGTACAACCATCCTCATACATCAAATATTTATTGACATCTGAAACCACAATAGCTGCCTTTCTAAAAAGATCAACAATGAGGCCATTAATCTCCTCTTAAACAAGTCTTCATTTAAATGATGATGAACAGTAATGACTTTCTCTAATACTCTAGCTCCGTGGCAATATCATCTTCCCTGTTCATCTGCCAAACCACTCAGCCTTGCTCTGTCTCTCACTCTTTCATAGATCTCTGCAGTCATCATCAGAGACCCGACACTGATTCCATCATTAGTTCCCCCTTAACAGTGTTTAAGTGTTGAGGGAGTGTTGGCCTAGTGGTTAGAGCAGTGCGCTTGTGCTCTGAGAAGGTTTCAAATACATGGTTTGATCTCCACAGCCTGAACTCTGGGTCTCTGAGCAAGACCCTTAAACCCCAGACTGGTCCACAATGGCAGCCCACTGCTCCCCAAGGGGATGGATTAAATGCAGAGGTCAATTTCTCCAGTGTGAGATCAATAAAGTTTAATTATTATTATTAAAAAGAAAACAGAGGTACACAAATGTAACACCTTCAGTTTGCATTTCAACCAGATTAGAATTTAATAGAGAGATGATGGAAACCAACCAAGAAGCTCAAAGGGAAGGCTCAAAATGGAAAAGGCATTTAGCTAGATATGAAGAGTCACTTTATAATTTTAACTCCTTTGGAGACCAGAGAGAGGCTGTTGCCATTAGGCTTTTCAAACCTTCTGAGCTTTATTATTTTAGTTTTTTCTTTAACTCTTGTATCGTGTTGGTATTTCATAGGATTGAGTAACTTTAAGTGCATAATTGAAATGTGTGGCATGCATTTATATTCCATTCACTTTAATACAATATCCCCATATTTTATTCAGTGCAACCAACTTTAGAAGTCACCTAATTAGTAATCTAAAATAAACTCTGTGAAGGCCTCTGAGGTTTATTATAGAGAACTATGTGAGATATTGCTGAAGAGTCAACAAAAAATGCATGGAATGTATCCAGGAGGAGCATGTCCAGCAAGTCAATGACTGAATATAATCAAATGGTTTTCCTTGTTAGAATCTTAACCAATCTGACATGTGTTATGAATACATTCAATTGAGTTAATGAAATTGCACATTAGTGAATCGCAGAAAGGTCAGAAAGAAAGTTGTTGAAAAGTTTTTAAAATGGGATTAGGAGATAAAACAAACTCGTAGCACAACAATGTGTTTATTCTGCAGAATGGAAAAGAATATGACAACTGCAATCCTAGCAAAGAGGAAATTCACCAAGAGGCCTACAGTAAATCCGGAGTAGAAGCTGAGATTCATAGCTTAGGTGGGTGAAACTGTTGACAGAACTATTGTTCATATGCTTTTTATATCTGGTCTTTATAAAAGAGTGGCAAGATATTGATTGAATGCCATAAAGAATCCCGATCCAGTAGAGACCAAACAGACTAATTCACGTCATGCACCTGGCATATTAGTCTGGAAAGGAGTAGATAGTGCCCAATTTTTAAAGCTAGACAAACCGAGTCAGTGGAAACAGATTAGAACCAAGCAAATAATTACAGATGCTGTAATTGAAAAAAAAAATTAAAGAAAGAAAAGCTCTTACAGCAGTAGGCTGTTGAAATTCTAACGATGTAAACGGCTCATTCGGGACATAATAAAGGGCATCCATTGCAGCTGCTATCTTGATTGTTATGCTTACGGGAAAGCACTGCTGGATTAAGGGTCAACCTCCCATGCTGTGATTGGTCTGGACTGTTTTTGACTGGAGGATATTGAGCCTTAGTGGACTGATTGATGTGCATAAGTCAGTGTTGCTGGCCAGACTATAGAGACCATAAACATGTGGAGGAAGGTGCTTTGGTACATCACAATAAAAAAACAACTTACCTATAATGATATATGGTGGTGGGAACCCTATTTCATCATTTTGCCTTATTCTATATCTATTCTTCCGCTCCGAAGAATCTGTTAGTTTAATATCTAATGTTATGCTCTCTGTGCCTTTTTCTCATAGTAGCTTCGCCTCATCTGTTCCTGTTTGGCTGTGACACCACCATGGAGAGAAATATTAGCTGTGCTGCGGCCGTCAACATCTGTGTTTATAGATGTTGGAGATAAGCCTGTTTTTCCAGTGTAGTCCTGTTTCTCTGACTGTGACTGGCTGGATGTGCTCTCTTCATCCTCTGAAATGGGAGTTGGCTCAGAGCTCATCTACCTGGCTGTTTTTTTTTCCTGGAAGGGGCCGCCTTTTAGAGTTGCTTTTTGTATCTCTGCATCTGTCTTCCTTGAACCCCAGTCAGCCTCGGCAGATGGCCGCTCACACTGAGCCTGGTTCTGCTGGAGGTTTCTTCCTGTTAAAAGGGAGTTTTTCCTCTCCACTGTCGCTATAAGCATGCTTAGTGCGAGGGATTGCATTTGAGTCAATGAGTCAATGCAATCAACTGGTTTTCCTTAGATAGAAAATTTTGAATCAATTTCACTGTATGATCTGGTGAACTGTAAAATGACTTTAGATGACATGTGTTGTGAATTGGCGCTATATAAATAAACTGAAATAAATCTTACTGTGAGGGTACTCTTTGTAGCAATGTAAAAGCTGTGCAGAGTTTAGAGGAGGGGGAAGAAATCATGTTTGGAGGTGCAAATGACCTTAGAGGAATGTGAAGGTTTACCTTCCAGAAAGTCGGACTGGACAAAATGGCTTAAAGGTAAAATCTCTATTTCAAGTACAAAACCTTATGAATCACTTTGGTTTTATGGAAAAAACACAAATGACAGAATTTATTTTCAAAAACTGACTTCAATCCCACGTATCCCCTCTGGGAGTTAACCTGAATTTAAAGAAAAACTAAATCCAAGCTGTAAAACATGATTGTAAATTAGGTTGGCAGGCCTTTGCCACTGTAAAAACTGAAAATTTGACATGCATAATGTTTGCAGCTTGTAGTATTAGACAGTGAGCTAGTTTATCAGCTATGAATACACATTTAATAACAACTGACAAACAGATATCCTTCTGAACTATAAGAGACAAAAAGTGCATTTGAGAAAAGAAAAAATCCATGTTTTCTATAAAAAAATTTTAAACAGAAAACTAAATCTCTAAAATGAGTTTATTGCCCAAACTTATGGTCAGGTTTGGTGGAAGTTAGTGGATAACCCAAATGCATAGATGAGGAGGCAGAGATTAGAAGATTTAATTCAGATGCAGATGGCAAAAAACACCCCGACATAAATTCAATTGGTAATTTATGGAAAGAAAAGGAAACCAATGACCAAAAGTAATCTCCATCCAATTTGACCGAGTTTTGGGCATCCAGAAAAGAGACTTGAGCAACAATTTATGCGATAAAGATAAAACAGGTAAAAACATACCTCGATAGACCTCCTTGAACAATTTAAAATTTATGGCTTTATAGCACTGTGTAGGTTAGTATACATTTTTATTTAAAGATTTAAATGTGAGGATATTAACACAGAACCAAAACACCAAAGTTATTCGGTCTGATAGAAAAGCTTTTAATGCAGTTTTGTAATGGATTAAATGGTTGGTTTTGGTGTTGTACTAAATCATAGTTAGCAGCCATTGAAAGCAGCAACATAAATTGTTGTGAGCTATGTATTGTGGACTAATAGTCTAGCAGTTTTTAACTGACACAGCAACGATCAGAAGGACAGTAATGATTTATTTTATGAGCTTAAAGCAATGGCGGACCTACTGTCTCATTATGAAGCATAACTGTCCTACATGGTATTGCATGCAGAAAAATAAACTATTGAATAAAATTGTATGATTTATTACTGTCAGGTCCAATGCACAAGTAATAACACAGAAAACACTTTCAAAGTCAGTTTGTGTGTTACTCCAAACTTTTGTCAATTTCTGTTGCAATCAACCATTTGTAAAAATGGAAGAAAAATTTAAATAAAAGAAACAAAATATATAAAGAAGAAAATAAGCCCTGATTGGGGTGCTGAATCCTCTCTGGACTAGACTGAAGAATTGCATGAACAAAGGAGTTGTATCTTGTTTTTCGATAATTGACTTAAAACACTTTGTCCCATTGTGTTAAATTATGTTTGCTAAAGTTGAATTTATGTCGTCTTTGAAATGCTTCGTTCACACAGCAGCTGGTTACAAATATCAGTGATTAGCCACTTCTAAAATATGCCATAATTTACCATATTTTGAAAGATTTTGGACACTCCCATATTGTTGCAAAGCACTTAGAGTATCTTAGTGTTACTTTAAAGGCTTGTGTACTTCCAATATGTGACACACTTACAGATACAGATAACAATTTCTAGTAGAAACACAAAGAACTGATACAGAATTTGTTTTAGTTTAAGGAAAGATAAAAAAAAAAAAACTACAGACAAAACATTGCATTAAAAAAGTTTAGTTCAGAAAAAGTTTTTTCTTTTTAAATACAAAAAAAGCAGACAAACATAAGCTCTATTTCTAAACACTGGAAAAAAAAGATTGTTCTGGCTCAGTGGTTGGAGCATTGTTATTGTCATTAGAAGGTTGTTGACTCTTTACATGTTAATGTGTCTGTGAACTAAAGGGTTATACCAGCAGTCCGTCTCTTTCCTATTTCATGCCTATCAAAATCTTAGCATTTATTGAGTGGAGAGTGACGCCTACATCCAGTCAGAGCGATGTTCTAGAAATATAAAAGCTGTCCCCCTGCAAGCAGAGCAAGATAATGGGACTGACAAGACAGCACAATACGTCTTTTTTCCATCACAGTTGCAGCTGTAAGATAAACTGTGACGAGAACTGTGGTGGAAAGTCTGTGGAGTTTCGTATTACTCTTTGTGTGCATATCCATGAGCTTGTCTGTTATTTTGTTTTGGGTAATGGAAATATGCAAAGCCTTTCATTTTTAGGCTGAATTATGAATGTTTCAAGCACTAAATGTGCTGGAAAATTATTTGCCAGTTTTTTAATTCCTCTGTGATGTTTTAAAAAGAAAAAAATATTTAAATATTTCATAATTCTTAAGATCCTTAAACAGAATTTTATAGCAGATAAAGAAAACTTTAAATTTTTTGGAAAGAAAAATTATATATATTAAGAGGACAAGAATCAGGCATCAGTTTAAGCAGCACTCACAACACAACTTTGGCAGAATCTTTTGTATGGCACTACATTATCTTTGGTGAGGTAAAAAAAAACAACATAATTCTAAGCTAAAGTCAACAATCATACAGTAGGAATCAAGCTTTAAATAAAGCAGACCTCCTTTAGCACAGCTATGATCAGGGCACTAATTCAACAAGCTGACATGGTAAAAATATCATCCCCAGGAAAGTAACCAGGCCAAAAACACCAGTGATCAAAATGACAACAAAAAGCTCACCTTTCTTTTTTTTAGACTTCAAGGCTTTTGGAAAAACGCCCTGTTTCTGATAACATTTATGTGCATCCGGAGCATAAACCTTTGCCGCTTCAGGTCTTGCCTTGCTTAAACTCTTAATCCATGAATTTGGTTCTCAATCAGAAAAGGCTGAAATACCACATTGGGTCATCTGTTAATCTCAAGTGTTTTGGATTAAACAGCAGAGTAATGATCTAAAGCACACTATCTGAACAGCTCAGAGAAAAGCAGAAGTAACTAGTCAAATTTGAATGTGCCAGATTTTAAACAAGACATTTATTTTTTAGAAAACTTCAAAAGTATCTCTATTAAAACATTTCTAAAAAACAAAATTAGGCAACATTTCCAAGGGTCAGACAGCATGTTGTTGCATTTTGAGGGCTTTACTTTTTCCACAGTGCAAAGTTAGTGAAGACAGCTTTTTCCCTTAGATAATGAATTCATCATTTTATAAACATCTTTTTGTATTTACTCAGGTTATCTTAGACTAAAAATACTTGCTGATGATCTGACAACATTAAAGCTGTAAAAACATAAATAAAGTAAAAAAAAAAACCTGGAAGAATTTAATCTTTTTCACAGCTTCTTATAATGTGACCTTTAAGTAGTACAAAGCATTGAAACAATCATCAATCTTCTTTATGGTTAAGATCAATAGAAATAAAAACCTATTTAGCAGCTGCATTTAAACTCTAGTCATAAAATCTAAAAAGCACAATAAGTGCAGGGATTATTTCTTTGAAGGCCAACATGAACGCCAGCAATGGTTTATGATGGCTGCATGGGAAAAAAATCCTGAACATGCAAAGTGGTGTAATTAAGCCTCTATGGTAACCCTGAGCTCTAATGCATCATTATGTAGCCACCTCCATCTTTTCACTCCATTATAACATGGTCGCTGTCCTGGTGGTCCCCTTAAAATGACAAATACACATATATACAGTATCTCTTAATTTCTATCCAGAGGCAAAATTATGCATTAAGTTATGTACTTAAAATGCTAATTGCTCCCTCCTTGCTGAGAATATTTGCACACTTGCTAATGATGTCACAGAGGCAAAGACAGGAATTATGAACTGAGAGGATATTTTAATAAGATCCTAATGGAGTCATGCGTGTGAAAGTGATAAGTGATCATTATTTGTGATTGTACGTTGCTGGCACATTGAGGACAAAACTAAGCACACCCCCAGTTGCGTGTGCAGTGACTCAGAGAAGCTGCGTGGGCAAAACATCCTCACATGTTAGACCTAAATGAGCCTGTCAAACTACAGGAACGTGATATTTCCAGTCAAGGCCGTCCCACTTGGCTGCAGAGCCTGACTGCTTTCCATAGCGGTGTGAGTCCAGTAAACGAGATGAAAGCAATTTAAACTCACCGGGATAAATTGCAGTATTTCCGGCAGCAGTGCTTTAATCATTTCCCCTCTTTGCTTGCTGTTGCACCATCTAAACCAGTTTCTTCGCATATCATTCAGAAAGTTTCTCAGTTGCCACTCATAAATAAAATCAGTTTAATTCTATTTATCACTGCTTATGCATCATAGGAAAAATGTTTCTACAACAAAAAAGTTATAATTTTGATCTTAAGGCTGCATAATTCAGTTTTCATTAATGATGAAACTAAAATTCTTGAGAGATAAAAACAAACATTGGTTCAAAGATCTTAAATCTGTTCAGAAAAATGTGAAGTACTAAGTGTAAAAATATAACTGCAACGAGGATAAGCATTGGATTGAATGTAGATATGTTTGAATGACAAAGATACTAAATCCAAACCTAAAAAAAAAAACTTTCTCTAAATATAAGCTGCATATGCATATGAAAAAAACACAACAAATTTGTCTTCATTTGACATGATAATAGATGAAATAAAAAAGTTTGGATTCTTTTGGGGAGTAAAAGACATCAAGGTTGTTTTGGAGATAGGTAAAATGCTGCTTTAGTTATGATTTTTTTTCCTCTAACTTCGAAGGATATTCAGAGCTGGAAGGCAAAACAAACTAAAGAAAAACAAATGAGATTCTTTAAAGCTCCTGTATTTCCCCTTAGTGAAACCTGGACACAGGATACTACAAACACTTGGAGATGAACAGAAACCAATGTGAGGTGCGAATAATGAGGCAATTTTGGATCTGTAGCTGTTGGGATATTTGCTACTTCAATTACAATCCTACTACAAACTCTGACGAGAAAAATGTGGATCTTTCAAAGCAATAAAAAGGAAAAAAAAGTCTATTTTTTAATTGCATCCATTTTCCATCATGCTTATCCCAAGCGGGGTAGCGAGGGGTGCTGGTGCCTATCTCCATCTGTCTAAGGGCAAGAGGCAAGGTACACCCTGGACAGGTCACCAGCACATCGCAAGGCAACACAGAGACAAACAACCATTCACGCACACACTCACACTTAAGGAGAATTTAGAAAAGCCAGTTAACCTAACAGTCATGTTTTTGCACTGTGAGAGGAAGCCGGAGTACCCAGAGAGAACCCACGCATGGTCAGGGAAAACATGCAAACCCCATGGTGAAAGACCCCAGGTCTGGAATCAATTCAATTCAGTTTATTTATATAGCACACAGTTCACCAGATCATAAAGTGAAATTGATTCAAAGTTTTCCATCTAAGGAAAACAAGTTGATTGCATCGACTCATTGACTCAAATGCAATCCCTCACACTAAGCATGCTCTCAGCGACAGTGGAGAGGAAAAACTCCCTTTTAACAGGAAGAAACCTCCAGCAGAACCAGGCTCAGTGTGAGCGGCCATCTGCCGAGGCCGACTGGGGTTCAAGGAGTCGAACCCGGAACCTTCTTGCTGCAAGGCAGCAGTGCTACCCACTGTACCACTGAGCAGCCCCTATGTTTTTTATTCCTTTTATGATTAAATTTCCAATAATTATTTATTTTTGTTACCCCATACTTATATAATAATCCTTTCTTTACCTGAAAGCCTCTAACACCATAGATTTTAAAGAGGCTTGAAAAAGTTAATAAACCTCTAACATACTTTAACATTTTGTCAAATCACAGGTAAAAAAAAACTTTAATATATTTTACTGAAAAGTGATGTAAGTCTTGCAGAATTGTAAAATGGATGGAATTTCTTGCATGCTCTAAGTAGTGTGATTGGTGTTAGGATCCCAAATAAATACTTAACAGAACCACTGACGTTGCAGCTGGCAGTCTGTTGAGGGTACTCAGAGCAAGCTTTACACTTACAGAAACATACATGTTTGCATGTTACTCTTTACAAAGTATAACTCAAACTTGGTCAAGTGGACTGAAGCACATTAGTGAAGATCAGAAAGTATTGCTGCACTTTCTCAAATGGTTTGGTGTTCAACTTGGGCATTCAAACACATAAAAATGATTTTATCAAAACCCTTCCTCTGCAGCTCTGGCTTTACATTTATGACTGTTTTAGTTTTAGAAGGTGAAACTGTGTCCTACTCCCAAATATTTTTCAACTTTAACACGTTTTCTTTCAGCATTGCCCTTTATTTATTAACCCTTCTCCATCTTCCTATCAACACAGACCAGTTTCCCTATGTGAGCAGAAGAAATGATCCCTGCAGCAAGATGCTGTCATCCCTTTATTTCACCACGGGTACAATGTATTCAGAGGGATGCGCATTGCTGGCTCCTTTTCTTAATAACACTACCATGGTATGATAAATCTTAGGGATAAAGGAATGCTTTAGAAGGCTTGCAGATGTGTCATAATCTTTTTTCTTTGCAAAGAGTAAAATGGCCTGAACACAAAGGCACACTAAAGCTTTTATAGTTGTAAAATGAAAACTATTTGCTATTTGTCTTCTTATCTGCACTTTATAGTTTGCTATAATCTATGTTTAGTTACCAGTTAAAATCCCCAAAACATTGCACAAAATAAAAAAGTACTGTGTGATTGATTTTGACCTGAATTCATGAAGGATTTTCTAATGACATCCTTTCTTATTTAATAAGTATTTTGTCCATATTCCACTTTTTTTCAGTTTTTCTCTCATCTGTATCTGCTGGTTTTACTTCATCTCTTTTGTTTCCACCTGTCTCTCTTCAACTGTCTGTGTAAACGAGGTTTTGATTATTCTATTTTCTTTATATGTCTGCATATTCATCCAGCCCTTGTGTTTACACATTTATTTTATTACATTTGTACCTCATTTTTGTGCCTCTTTAGCCTAAAGACTTATGATGAGATATTCAAACATATTTTTTAATTGGTAAAACCTTTGCTCTAGGTGTAGAAATAAAAAATAGGATTGTTAGTATTTCCATAAGTATTGTTAAACATTATAGTCTGGCCTCGTTCTCAGTAATCCAATATTGCATATCGACTCCTGAGCTCAGTCCCTTAATACTCCCCTAGAGGTATATCTCCAGATAATCTCATCTGTGTTTCCACCCATTGTTTATCAGCAGATACTTCTTTTGTGGCAAATGGTAAGGTATCACTTTTTGTGTTCTGAGTTAAAATTTTCTGTCAAAATCACTTCAGTGGATTTGGAAACATAAAAATAAATAAAACAGCTGCAGTGGATTAAAACTGCAAATTTTTTTTTTTCAAGCTCCCTTCTCATCAGACTTAGGGAAACACAAATCCAGTTTAAATGGGTATTAGGATGTCTTACTGCTTGAAGTTTTCTGCAAATAAATTAAGAATTACAGCCCTAAAATAAAGTAAACCCTCAAACTGTGGCAAAGAAAACTTTTTTGAAAATAGGACACAGCAAAGCAGACTCAGATGTTCGTCCTCACACATAAACTTGATTCCTTCCCTGTGTAATGTGCAAAACCAGCAGAATACATAGTTAGATAACCTCTTCCAACAGTGAGTAAGGACATCACTTTAATGCAGACAGACTGAAAGTCAGGCACAGTGATGAGTCTGAATCACACTTGATTACATTTATAGAATGGAGGAATGGGAGGTATAACTGTGACAGGACAATGGCCAGGAAATAAAGAGATGGGAGTTCTGACTGATATCTAGAAATATGCGCATCTACCAAAGCTGCAGTACCTGCATATTGCTTTAAGTGTAGGATATAAGGTTGTACCTACAATCAGTCAGAGCCTCCTTTCAAACACCCAGCCAGAAACTGAAGGAGGCAGAGAAGTGTGATCGCTCAACAGTTAGATAACACTTTCCACTCTCTTTTACCTAATTGTTTTGTTTTTGTTTTTTCATGGAAACATCTATATTAACAGCACCTGCTGTCTTGTACAAAGCATGGCTTTTTGGGGTTCTTACAGCATAAGATCTCAGCTGCTTACCTGCAGCAGATACAAATCTGCAGCATTGACCAATAACTCATCTGGCTGGTTTTTATGTATGTTTGCCCTTCTTTTCTGCCTCACTGGTCTCCAGTCACTTTGACCTGATTAGTCCCACCTGTACTTTTGTACTTTTTTCCGCATCCAGTGGGTGTTTGGACTCCATCCTTTTTGTACCACTTCATCAATGTTCCCAGTAATAAATGCTTGTACGGTAAAAGCACTTGTTACTGGGTGCTTGTTCCCAGCAACGAGAAAGCAATAGAGGAGATGCAAAAATTTAGCTCAGAAAGCGAGTTACCCATTTTGTGACTTCTTTTTTCACTGCACAGATAAAAACTGCTTTGACTCTCAATCATTTGCAACTTCTTAAATGAAAACTGAAATTAAAGTAGAGCTTTGTTACCAGCACAACATAAAATATCATAAATTGTGACACTAAAATGTTTCACTCAAATAACACTGGTTGCATGCACCTTATGCATAGCTAAGCGTGGATAATTTTTGCAGCAGCAAACCTTTCTGCCCTTCCTTCCCTTTTGATGCACACTGATAAAAAAAACACATTTATTGGTTACTTGATGGTAAAAAGGCGTTCGCCCACAGAACAGAGCAGAGTCAACTGGAGGTTCCCTCTGTGGAGCACTAAATCCTGCAGAATAAAATTGAACTGAAAGAGTAATGTCTCCAGAATTCATCTGAGAAGAACCGGATGGCCTTGACCTAAAACACAAAGAGCTATTTATCACAGCGAAGGATATATATATTGGTTGTATCCTTGAGTAAACATGCACTGTAGAGACACAGAGCTTTATACTTTATTTTACCTTTTCAAGAGAAAGTTTTAGATCTTTAAAAATAGGGGAAATACAACTTATTCAGATCTATATGTGATTAATTGGGTTGTCATATCAAAAGTGATCACATAAAAGCCTAGGTCTGACCTAAACGGACATATAGTAGCAAAACAGCAGTACTGGTAAAAATAAATAAATAAAACAAATTAAATACTTACAGTAAGGCAGGAAATATGTGATATTATAAGTACATTTGCTTTCAGGTCAATAGTGAGAATTTAGTTACAAATAAAAAACTTTTATATGTGTTGCTTTGCAACATACAAACTTGCAAGGCCAGAAGTGACTGAATTAGGTCTGATCATAGAGCATCAGAAAAAGTCCAAGCCAGCACATTTTTTAGGGGTTCGGAGTGCATGCTGTGGAGCTGCAGAGAGGGGAATATAATCGATGGATGAATCCAGCAGAAACTGTGCACAAGAAACGCTCTAATAGATTTCCTTTAACTTACTGCTTTTAAACTTGACTGCACCCACACACACACACACACACACATACAACATTATGATAGATTCAGGCACGCATGCACACTAAAGTATAAATCCAGAGTGCATAAAAAGTGTGCAGACTGATGTGCATTCCCAACAGCAATGGCACATGTACACATACTGTATCTAAAGTGCAAACTCAGTTAAAAGGAACGGTTTAATGAATGTCACTGAATTGCAGTCGGACATAAAATCTGTGATACACTAAGGTCTGGAGGTGGACAGCTTTATTCTGCTTTTATTGTTTCTCATTGCTGTTTTAAGATTGTTGGAACAGTTTTCTAGGTGCCAATTAAGCACACTTAAGAATTGCAGAATAAGTGGCTTTTTGGCAGCTAGACAATTCTCATATACCGGTAAATGAATACATTGAAAAAATCCAAAGAAAAGCACAAGTTGGAGGAAGTTTTATTTTCTGCTTAGATATTGATTTATAGCGTGAAAAGAAGTGCTTACTGTCTTGGATTCAAACTGAACTAATAATCAAAGCAGTTCCACGCCATGGGTTTTGTGCTATAACTGCAATATCTTGTCCTTTATTGGAACTTCAAGTCATAGATCAACACCAAATAGAGCATTAATGTGAAGGGGGAGGAAAAGGAGGCGTAGTTTTCCAAAAAGGAGCATAGAATCACAACAATTATAGCTGCAACTTTGCACACATTTTTAATCTCAGTTTTTTTTTTCTTCTTCTAAATTTGCCCATGAATAGACAGATTATAAGGTAGGTTGTTTGTGAACAGCAGAGATGGGAAGTAACGAAGTATTTGTACTTCGTTACTGTACTCAAGTAGATTTTTCTGATATTTTTACTTTACTTTACTACTTATTTTTATGGTGACTTTTTACTTCTACTCCTCTTCATGTTAAAGAGAAACACGTGCTAGCACCACAAAATTATGGTGTTAGCATCGTGTTTTACAGTGGGGATGGTGTCTTGAAGGTGATGGGATGAGTTGGCTCTCCAAAGGACTACATTTTACATGAACTAAAATATTGTGGCCCAGGAACTGAATATTGTTTAGTTCCTTGCGTTAAACAGCAAACAGATTCTCATGGCTTTCTTTATTAAATTGATTTCTTTTTATCCCATTAGTTATACACATGTCAGCCTTATTTTTAATGGCAGAGAGGAAGCGCCAGGTGACCCTGGGAAAAATGTCCCTGATTCCAGGACCATCAGCTTTGGTTCCTCTCTAGGCTGTTTTTTGCCCAATCTTTTCCCTGGACACCAAAAGCTGCATATCAAGTCACAAGTGTTTCAAGTTTCCAGAGTTTATGGCTTACATCACCCTTACTGGAGTTATCTCTGGGAGGGATGAATCTTAATAGAGATTAATCATCTGGTCACCCAGTGCAGCCAGAACAGCCTGGAACTCTATGCTGTTCTGAGAAGAGTAGAAATGATGGTGGAGTTACAAAAGAGCAGAGCCCCTTCCTCTCCCATCACCCTGTTCGACTCTCCAGTCACCACTGATGATTCCTTCAGCTTTGTATCACCCAGGACCTCAAGTGGTAGCTAAACATGACCTCCCTCACCAAGAGGGCACAGCAGAAGATTTACTTCCTGCAGCAGCTGAGGATGTTTGCCTTGTTAAGTCCTAATAGCTATCACTGTGTCCACTCTTTTCTTCTCCATCGCCATCTGGCATGCTGCTGCCATCACCAGAGACATTAAGGCTATAGGCTGCAGCGAATCACGCACTCTGCAGAGAGGGTAAATAGCTGCTATACCTTCCCTCTCTTCAGGAACTGTACGCCTCCAGGACTCAGAGGCGAGCAGGAAAGAATCTGAACTCTCCCCCCTTTGTCCATCAGAACCAAAAGCTTCTTCCAGTCTACAGCTAATCACATTAACAAGGGTCCTCCATTGACACTTTTCAACTGAAAATCATAGGAACCTCTCAGTACATATTGTTAAATTTTGCTTTGTTGATACTGGATAAGTTTAAGATGGGCCATTGTGCACTTTTGCTGTAAAAACTTGCATTATTTTATCTGTTCTTAAAACATAACTTACATGTGTTATTCCTCATTATATTTTTCAAATATATTTATGTTGCCTGTATGTTTGCCTCTGTCTCGAACATTATCACGAAAGTATATTGCTCATTCATGTAAAGCTTTTTCTTATTTTATTCGTAAAGTTTATATCTTTCCTTCTTCAGTAGTATGGGCTGTTGAAATACTTTTCCAACTGCACACAAAGACCAAAAAAAGTCTTAAATTATAATAACATTTACTTTAAGTAGTGTTTAACAAAAAGTGTTTGGAAATTATAAACCACTTTTTTATGATGAATTTTGTTAATGTGCAAATTGAACTACATTAAACCTGAAAATTTAGCAAGACAAATAAAGAGCTTGCTAAAATGAAAGCAGGTGGAAACAAAAAGGCCTGATATACAGTAAGGAAATATTGTGTGCTATATTCTCATGTCCCTGATTCATTAACTGTATATTTTCATATTTTACATAAGAGTAACTAGAATCATAACATGCAGTGTTATGTAAGTAGCTGTCCTTGTGAAATTCTCCCATCTGTATCTGAATGCATGTGACCACAAGCGAGCGGTATATGTGTGTGTTTGACAGTGAGTCATCTCATGTAAAACATCACATACCCTGCTGCCTCTTTGTCACAGCCTCATAGCGCCACATCCATTCTAGTGTGCAGGATTAATACAGTTAAATATGTTTTCAAGAAGAGCTGTTATTCAAGTCTCATGTTATTTGCACACCTAATTAAAGCAAAATCACAAAAATGGAAAGGCTAAAAAAATACTATGAAAATAATTATATAAATTTTTATGTTTTTTTTAATTAAACACTTCTTTATCAAACTCTAAGCCCCTCTGAAAAGATGACAACGCTGGAGAAACCAAGTGGAAATCTGAGTTCACATGTAACAAAAATGTAATTTATAATAGAACAGTTGTACAAACTGTAATGATGTAGCCTATTAAAATGGACAATTTCTTCTAAGTAAAACAAATAATGTAATTTAGTGCAAATCGGGGTTTGGATGATAGCTGACTGATTGCACAAGTCTCCTATGTCAATTCTGGAGCACTTGTAAAAGTATATATGTATTTATATAATGCATTATTTTTTTCTCACTGTGTGTAAAAATGAATAAAGATCCAAGGAAACTAACATACATACATACAACTACATGATTAAAAGACTTGGTCTTATTTTCTTATGTCCATTACAACCAACTTTTTTGCATTTTCATAATAAAGCCTAATATTAAGAATCCCTGAGTTACTAATTAACATTTTGCTGAGTCACAAAAGCATTAGTGCAACTCCCCCTTATTGCACTCCTATTTAAAGTTTTGTGCTTCTTGCACAATTGCTTTTCATGATCTTCTTGGAGAAGTTCACTGAGTCGATTGGTGCCACCGCATCCAACTGCACCTGCTGCAGCCCAGAAGAAGCTGTGGCTTAATTACAGGCCTGCAGTAAATTTAGTTCAGACAGCGATGGGTACTGCTGCACGCTTTGTGAGGTTTATGTGAATCCAGGTCCCAAGGTGTGTTTGCATCAGCCAGGTGCTCATGGCTCAGCTTTATTTGATTTTTGGGGGGTAATAAATTAGACCTACGTTATGATGTTTGCAGCTATTTGAACAGTAATGAACTCTAAACCACATTTTCCTCCAGTAAACATACACTGTTTAAATGCATTGTTAACATTGATTTGATTTTTTTTTTTCTTGACAGTCTGTGCAATAATTATGCATATACCGCCATTCTGTATCGACAGCCTACAAACCAAACATTACCTTCTAAATAAAAACAGGAAATAGGATAAAATGGATTTGTAAAATAAAAAGCAATGAAAAGGAGAGAGAAATAAACGTAAATTAGAAGAGAACCAGTCAACAAAAATTTGGATATAAACACAACTAATTACACGTTTCATATAGCTGAAAACAACTGAAGGATCTTGCATGGTCGATAACTACAGAACACACAGAGCTAGATATAGGGCCTGATGGGGAGATAATGAAGCAAGAGAAATACTGACAGAACTGCAGGAAAGGAGAAACCTGCAGATAGAGTTGGCAAAAAAACAAAATCTGGGTCTATTTAAAGGTTGAAAAAAGACTTCTCTTTTACTTTAATGAACACCATATTTATGGTCAGGATCGGTCACTGAATAATAATATAATATGTAATATTTTGGTGCAATTGTTAACCAAAAAGCACCAAAAAGTTCAGCTTTTAAAAACAGAGGCAGAGGTTCCAAAAAAATGTGAACATGAGCCTCAGATGTCTCAGTTATAATAAGCTCATAACGGTGTTCACATTTCCAGACTTCTCATTAGTGTCTTTATGTCTCCTATTGCTCCAAAGATTCAGCAGACAGATTTACGGTATGTTGCTTCTGAATCAATGACAGGAAAAGCTCTTTTTTATTAACACAAGAAACAAAGTTAACATGAGGCACTGCCTTCAATGCACAGATAATGAGGAGTCAATTTTCATGAGGATTGTTTTATCAGATCTTCAGTTACAGATGCTTCCTCCTTTCCAATGCAATATAGATGTGATGGCTGGTTTGCTAAACGAGAAGTTCGTTTGGAACTGTTTGGAAAAAGGTTGACATTTTAGAAGTATAGACTGCACCTTCCCTTTGATATCAATGAATCATCTACTTCTTTTATGTTGATATCTTATTTTATTCTAGTTTGATTAATGGAATAATTACTGTAATCTTTTATTATTTTTTTATTCAAAGTCCTGTTATTTTTTTATTTTTTTAGCTTATTTTTGTTTGTTTTTTGTGACTACTGCATTATTTATTCTACATTACTTGGGTCCTGTTAGAGTTTAAAGCTGCCTTGTATGGTATGGAAGGTTTGCAGTTGTGTATACCTGCCACTGGTTAATGGGAGCAGACAAAAGTCTCTGTTTTCTACACATAATCTGCTTTATTCAACAGGATTAAATTGCACAGAAGATTTGCTGCTTTAAAAACAAGGAAACTGTTTCATTTAAGTCATACTACAGTTAGTTTTCTTTACAGTACTGCACTTATTAGCTTATACCTACGTAGGCTAATTCCAAATGTTTGATTGGAAGAGTTGTAATACTATATGAAATATGTCATTTAATTGGCCTAAACATTAAATAAATGAAAATAAATCTCTACTACAACTAATTATCAGGACAAACCTGAAGGAGGAACATTTAACAAGAGAAATTACTTAATAGGTTTAGTTACCATCCATCGTTTTGTATATTGTGGTTAAGGGTAGCCGTGCAAATATATGCAAATAGAAAAAAACACTTAGAAATCAAAAATGCTGCAAACTACCTCTAGTCATCTCAGTCCTTCCGGCTATCATCTCAATCCTCATCGCCATGCAGGGGGTTGGTATCAGGTATTGCAGGCCAACAACAACCTCAGCGACTCCAAATTATTAGGGGTGGACCTGTTTTTCAGTTCAATTTACATGTTTTCTAAGCCATAACAAGGCTTTTTCTGGGCTACTCTATAAAGCTTGGAACTTAAAGCTACTCCAGACATTTTGAATTGAGAAAGCTTTCTGGATGGGAAGCGAAACTCTTTAAACTTGTAAAATAAAGGCCAATGGTTTGGTTTTTTTTTTTACTTTTTTGGTATAGACTAGATACCTTCTAGATGCCTTCCAGAAGATATGTGGAGAATATTGTTATTTTTCTTTTGAAAATTTTTTAAACATGTAACATTTATGACTTTACTATGGTTCTTTACCCATAGGAATGTATTATTATCTCCCTTTAGTGGTCTGGAGCTCTTACCCTATATGGAGCTAGTTTGCAGCTTCTCTTAACCTACAGTTGATTTTGCTACTTTTTGCCTTTGTATGTTTTTTGTGTGTTTGGATGTCAGCATCATTTATGTATTTTTGTGGTGTTTACACTTTACAGCTCTCTGTTCTCCTTGATTTCAGCATTTCTTCTATAAAGGTTCATATGAGTCCACCTCATCAAGCACACAAGCAACAATTAGGACCTCCCCTGCAGGTACCTTAACTTTGTGGAGTTGAAGATATTGTCTTATACTGGCTTAAACAAACCTACTGTCATTTTGACAAGGCAGTAAGAACTATTAGGATCATGCTCTTTGATTTATCCAGTGCATTTAACATTTTGACTCAGGTAGAGAAATTAACAAATTACCTTGATCAAAGACTACCTGACAAAAAGACCACATTTTGTTAAGACTGAGGGGTCAACTATCTAATCAAATATTTAGCAGGAGCACCACAGGGGATAGTACTCTCACAATTTACTTTCCTCTTCTAACCTCTAACTTCCACTACCAGACAGAGTCTTGTTATCGGCATAAATACCTGCATGACTTTGAACTCATTGGGTGCATCAAATATGGAGAGTGTCTCTTCTGCCATCATCTGCTTGGGTAAACGCATCAGAGCAAATTACATCAAAAAACTTAACCTGATAAAGGATGCAACTTAAGTTCTTAACGAACTCCTGGAAAAAATTAACAAAGAATAATCCTTTTTAAACTGAAAAAAAGTATCCACTTTACAAGACTGTTAAACACCAAGAGTGTCTTCAGTCTGAGGATTCTCCAGATCTGATGCTGGACAGACCGCTACAGAAGACCCTGCCTGCCTGTGGCTATTAAAGGAATAGTACACCCAAAACATGATTAGCCTTCATGTTCTACTCACCCCCATGCTGAACAACACTCTGGAGTACTTTTTTGATATCTCAAATGCATCTGGAGATCTGGGAGGCTTCTTGCTGTCTGCTGACATTCAAATAATGAAGGTCTATGGCGCCCGAGACAGAAAGGTCCATAAAAGTCCACAAAAAACGTGTCAATATTCCTCCATACTGCTCGTCCAATGTATTCCAAATATGTCCTGAGTGGGTAGCATCCAGAATTTACTCGAAACAAAGTCATTTAGAATGTTTTTAGAGCATAAACAGTAGTGTATAGGATTTCCTGAAAGCGCGCACATGCGCGTTCACGATGCTACGGAAGCCTTTAACAACCACAGCAAGTCGTTAAAAAAAAAAAAGAGAGAGATAGTGAAAGAAGTAATTTTTTATTTATGAAATATTTGAATTAAATTCCTCCTTTGCAGCATTTTTCTTTGCATGTGTTTTGTGTGTTTGTGTTTTAGTCACATTTTTGTGGTAGTCATTCTCGTTCAGGGTTTGCAAGTCTTGTGTGTTTGAAAGACTTTTTGATTTTTTGTGTGAATTTCTGCAATTGTACGACATTTGGCCACTGTAGTATTTCATAGTGTTAGCTGAAGTACTTAATGCCCAAAAACAGAGCCTCTGGTTGACTCGGCCCTGGCTGAATCATTACATTCAGCTTTTATGCATGAATAATATGCAACTACATTCAACAAATTTTCATTCAACAAACAACTTGTTTTTGTTCACAGAAAATATGTAATTCCTGTCTACACTATATCATCTGTATATGTTAATGCAATGTAATCTTTATGTGGTATGATTCTGCTATAGAGAGGTGAGGCTTTTTATAATGACTAATCTTCTTTAAAAGCCAGTAAACATTTATTTATCACCACTCTAAGGTTGTCATGAAACCTGCCCTATAAACATCTGCCAAAGTCTGAGACAGTTGGAAAGCAGAACGTAAGAAAAAGAGAGACAGAAGGAGTAAACATCCATCTTAGTCAAATCAAAGAATGAATTGCTGAAGTTTCTCACTCAGTGTGTGATTGAATACCTATCTGAAGATTTAATTACTGTCCACAAGCAACTTATCTCATCCTGTTTCACTCATCACTCACTGTCTAAGGTGTTTCAGCCATCCTTTAACTGTTCTCAACCCACGCATGAGCTTTACATCATTATCCACTTTTAATTCATCACTGTGCTCTCATCAGGCTTATTCTCAAGGTCTCACCTGCCATTGTGTTACTTTTTTAATTTATGTGATTGTGTGAGTTTATGACAGAGAACATCTTTTAAAGGGTCTGAGTGAGGTGTAGCTAAGATGAATTAAGTAATCAAGGGTTATTTTCCTTCCTTAGTCAGGACCTTTAGTGCAAGTAAATATGCCTATACCAGTCTGGACCAAAGGAACCAGACAGAGGTCTTATTGAAGAAAACATACATCTATCAGGACTTAACAAGCCACTAAAGGAGTGAATGAAGTACAAAAGTCAAACACAACATCTGTTGCTCAGCAACGCTGCTGCCAGAATGTTGTTGGATTCCTTCAGCTTGCAGAACACATTCTCCAATGCCGTTACAAAACTAGAAATAAAACGTCTCTAAACATTAAACTAGCAACTTTTGGCAGTCACAGGATTTTTGTAGCAGTAACAACAGCACAAACAGGCAAAACAGAGGCGCTGCACTGTCTCGCTGTTGTCATTTATATTTGGAAAAAAAGTTCAATGTGAAAGCAAACCACACTGAACAAAAGACATTAAAAAATAAGTTCTGATCCAAAACAAGATCAAAATACCCCCCTGCTGTGAATTTACTCTGAATTTCAGCTCAAGGGTTTGGTTTTCTGATCAAAACTAATAGGGGAAATTAGACTGAGAAAGCATCTCCATTGCACAACCATTATACTCAGAGACTCTCATGTATTAGCCTTACATTTTATTTTGTAGAAACAGAATAAATGAACATCAACTAGTTAATGTAGGTTCTATGAATCCACTTGTTTTGAAGGACATTTCACGTTTAACCTATGCAACCTAAATTTGGAACAAATCTATGTTAGGAACATACACAATACTACAACATACAACTCACACTGTGCAAAAGCTACTGTCACAACCAAATAAAATAGATGTAGCACAAAATCTTACTTGCCATCTCAGCATTTATTTGTATCCTCAAGCAGACAGAAGCCAACTATTCAGCCTTCATATGGATAAAAGCAGAAAGAGAGCAAATTCTCTCCAAGACTGCAACACAACCAGTCAAAATTACATAAAATAACTATTATGCATAAATGAGATGATTGCACATTGTTTAGTGTCACGGAGTTTTCCCTGTCTGTAATGAGCATGATGCGTATTTTAATGTTCCTCATTAAAAAGACATCGCAGGCTCACACTTCAGCTAGACAGCGTGAGTTTTTAACATAACGATGACATGATCACTGAGCGGGTTCCAAACAGAACCGGCTCCTGACAACAACTGTGAAAATTTAAATAGTGAAGCTTTTAAAGTGAGCTCTATTCTTATTAATTAAAGCCATGGATGAAAATCAATAAGGAGGTGCTAACAATTATGTTCAGTGAATCATAATCAGATGTAATCATTTATGTAAGAGAAACAATCATAACTATTTGGAATAATTAATTTGTTCTCAGTCAAAAAACACAAAACAGCAAAAAAAAAATATTTTTTTTTTTTGCTGGAGTATTACAAACACAACCTCTGTGTCTGACACCCTGTTTCTGTCTCTGACAGAAACTTTCTACATGTAGTGAGGACCACGTGTTCCTTCCCACTGACTGCCCTTGTATTCAGTCAGTAACCTAACCCTAGCAATAACCCTAAGCCTAACTATTGCAATTGTACAACTAACCCTATTAGGGTAAGGTGTGCACTGGCATGAGGGAGTGGTCCTCATTCTGATGCATAAACAAGGACATAGACACACACGTATTTCACACTATCCTTATGTGGACTTCCTATTGACTTCTATTCACATTGCATCCATTTCTATAGCCGAGCCCAGATCCTAACTACGACAAGCATGTACCTAACCCTAGTGCTGACATAAATACAATTGAAACATTAGTCCTAAACCTAAACGCCAGCCCAAGAAGAGAATTTAGACACCGGACCTGTTTCCAACACAGAATCGGAACCCTAATCCTTATTTTCAATGTCATTATAGATTTCTATTGATTTCTAAGCCTGTTTCACAATTGTTCAATTTGTGAAAGGGGTGTCAGATGTCCTGGGACCTAAGGATCACTATATTTGTGGGGCCTTTCAATTGACTTCCATTCTTTTCTACTAATAGTGAAACCTACCCTAGCCCTAACATTACAGGTTCATACCTAACCCAAACCTAAACTCAGTTAAACCCTAGTCCTAAACGTGACCCGTTGTCCTAAAACACCAGCTCCCATCCAGGGGTCCAGGCACTGGGCCCCACAAGGAGCAGCTGGTTCCCACAACGTGCCATCCACAATGTATTAAAAACAACAGCACACACACACCTTTACACATGCATGCTCTGAGTGTTAGTAAGGTGAGCCCTTTTCCTGTGTGCAGATGAACACAAAACTAAAAGGAGGGTCAAATGTGGGTCAAATGTGTTTAAACTTATATGCTTTTTACATGCAATCGCGGATTAGAATGACTGTTCAATTTTCAGTCCTTTTTCACAGAACACAGTGAAGGATTAAATGCACTGAGCTAAGCGGGTTTTGCATTGCAACACATATTGCATACAGTACTTCAATGCTCTGGGCAAAGCAACATAAAAAGGAAAGGAAAGGAAAGGAATGATGGAAAGAAAAATAGGAAAACAGGAAAGATAAGGGAAATGGTGTAAAATAAAGGCAAAAGAGAGAAAAAAACTGATTAAAAAGGAACATATGCGTTCAAAACGTCCTTCTGTGTGTGTGAAAGTGGAAAACGATGGATTCACTGTTCTTCTTCCATTAGTTCATCACCAATTATGTGATAAATGAAGGTAGAAAGAAAGAGGGTTGAAGAGAAAATATCAGCAGCAACAAACCTTATATAGTTTCAGAGAAGAAAACAGCCAAGGCTGATTTAAATTAAGCAGCAAAGACCTTTTAATGTTTACAGCATAAAAGAGAATTGTACCTTTCATCATTAATTTCTCCCCAGCATTGCTGGAAGAAACCTGGGGGAAATTATGATTAGATATTTTCATAACCTTGCGCTTCTAAAAACATTAAAGTGCTTACATAAACGCACTCTTGGTAGCCTGCAATGCAGTCAAAAGCAGACAACTGTAGAAGCAGAGAGCAGTGGGACATTTATGCCATATCAGCTTCTTAACTTTATGTACATCCTTGTGGAAACTAGTTTGACTTAGCTCTAAGAAAGAAAAAAAAATACAAGAAAGTCCAATATTATCCATAAACCTGCTGATTCCTTTTTTAAAGTCAGTTTTAATTTTTGTAAACGACCCAGCTGGAGCACTACGTGAAATACTCCAATTATTAAATGTAAAGAATTTAATCTCCAGTTACACACAGAAACATTTTCTCTAAAGACAGTCAAAAAGGATGATTTCATTAGACATTATGATGATAAATATTGTATATAATGTACCTCTGACAGCTATACATTTTTGTTAGTATCACACTTTCCTAGCTTGGCATCAGTTTAAATGTGGTATAATATTTGCTTTGTAAAACTGGCATTCACATCCACAAAAATCACAGTATTGTTCAATTTGATAGCCAGGATTGTTTGAGGCTCCGATCAACCTTTTTCTTTCTTTTATTTTTTCAACAGTTCACAATCAGCAGCATGTTTTAAGCTGTTTGTTGCAAAGAAGCCAACACTGGGTTCTGTAAGCTTGTTAATTAGAATTTTGTCATGTTTTAACGGACATGCAGCTCATGGCTTTCTGATTGTAACTTTAACTGAAGGAGGCCCCATCTGTATTTTTCACATTTTAATCAGGGCTGATTCTTTGTAATTAGTGGAATAAGTTTTTTTTGTGTGGTGGAAGTTGCATTAGCCTCCATTCAGCCGGCTGATTGGCAGTTACAATCAGCGAGGGTCAAGACTCAGAACAGAGGACCCAGTATTCGAGGCCAGACAGACACTGGGATAACTCAAAAAGCATTTATTTAAAAGTAGTGGATCTAGGCTGAGGCTGGAAAGTCTGGCTTACAAGTTCAGTCCATGCCCAGAAAAAAACATAGGATTCAGCCAGTGGGCTGTCAACAAGATGCGGTGGGCGCCACCCAGACTGTCCCATATGTGGTGAACATGCAGGAGTCCGAAGCCAGGTCAGGCAAACAGATCAGAACAGAAAACAGACTCATCCACCAAGCAAAAACAAAAGCTACCACTCAGTAAATTAATTTGGTTGACATTGACTTCAGAATATTAAGGGCCATTTGCTCAAGGCTGCGATATCAACATGTGATCTGACTGGGTTGAGGAACCTTAGCATTTGCAGTTCTACTTTTGCACAAAATGATTGTGTAGGGTTAAGCATGAATTAAAAACAAGAGTTTGCTGAAACGTGTTGCACTTTCATTATGAAAGATAAGCTAACAAAAGTGCCGAATGCATTTTTTATTTTTCTCTCACCTTTTAAATAACCAAGCAAAATGGCAAATATTCGCTGGCTAATGTGTACCAAAGTTGTGCCTATATGAGGGCAAATTTTTCTTCTTTTTTTTTTTTAAGAATTTAACTTTGAAAGGTCCTGTAAACGGTAGAGTTTTGTTCTTATCAATATCCATTTGAGATGTGACTGACTTGAGGCGCCGACTTAATCACATCTGTTCCAGCAGGTACATTTTGTCCTCTGTGGATTTTTATATGAAACTTTTCCCAATCCTTGTTTTCTAAAATCAGTTCCTTCTCAGATTA
This sequence comes from Cyprinodon tularosa, assembly GCF_016077235.1. Lineage (NCBI taxonomy): Eukaryota > Metazoa > Chordata > Actinopteri > Cyprinodontiformes > Cyprinodontidae > Cyprinodon > Cyprinodon tularosa. The sequence continues at coordinate 730,238 of NW_024038781.1, forward strand.
GGGGGATATAATCGCTGCAGAAAAAGCCAATTACCCTTGTTTTTTGGGGGGGTTTTTTTACAGCTTTTACAGGTTTAAAACTATACAGAGACAAGGGAGGTGTATGCACCCACTTTAGTTAACATATTTATGCATATTAATGTTTGACCTTCTGTATTACCTCAAAATCAGATGATAACATGTTTGAATGGACTGCTTAGGTTTCAGTAGTTTATGTGACTGAATCATTGGATATTTTTCTCATAATATATTTCTCACTGTTTCCTTTCAGGTTTGTTTTCTGCAGTCAATGTAGCAACAACTTAAATACTACATTTTGTGTCAGTCCTTGTTTGGGAAATTAGCATGTTGCACAGCAGACAGAGATTAATAGCCCAAAAGGATAAAAAAAAAAAAACAGAAAAAAAATAACTTTACTTTCACTTTACGGCTAAATTAAAGCAGGCATGTCTAAACAGTCTGCAAAAATCATAGTTTCTTGACATCCTTTCAGCATTTGTCTGCGTCAGCTGACTTTTTCTCAACTGTACTTCCCTTGATAAAATCGCCCAGACTGAAGAGTCCTGATAAAGATTATCCCATTTCCAACAGTAGGTCATCATTTAGAGCAGGGGTGCTCAAGTCCAGTCCTCAAGAGCTACCGTCCTGTAACTGTTAGATGCAGCTCTTCTGTGACACACCCTCATTTAGCCCAGCAGTGGCATGGTAACGAGCCACTCATTTGACTCAGGTGTGTTAAAAATGGGGTGCATCAAAAAGTTGCAGGAGAGTAGCTCTTGAGGACTGGACTTGAGCACCCCTGATTTAGAGCCTATCTAATAATTACTTGCCATTAGCTGATTGCTCTTTTTTTTTATTGAATAGGTCACTATTGGCTAGCCTGGGTGCCAGTCCGAACTTAGTCCCGCCCACAAGGTTTGAGTTCGGGGAAGTTCGGTCTGGCTCTGCTCCATAGTAGCGCGAGTATTATCGCCCACTGTCAGGCGATCCAATCAAATTGTCAGGGCGGGCTTTATATGATGATGGACAGATGATCAAGAGTAACGTAATCAACCACGTGACCAAAGCGCGCTTGGGTGACAACAATAATGGCTGCCGCTGGAGAGTTTGGGTGAGTAGATTCTGCTATTAGGTCTGTTCTAGAAGATATCGACAGCAAATTAATTTTAAAAGAGGAACAGAGAAACGCGATCAAGTCTCATCTTCTTATTCTAGGCGTGAAACTGCACGCTTTGATTTTTGTGGACAACAACTATGCCTCGCTTAACACACGTCACGCACTCCGTTGCTCTTATTGGTTGTAGGTCTATCCAATTGAGTGCAGAGGCATTTTTTTTCCTGGTTCGTTCGAAACACGCCCCATAGTCACAGCTCTATGGAGCAGTATCAGACTCATATTCTGACTAGAATTGAGTCGGACTACGTCAGGCTAACTATTGGCCACTCTATCAGAAAAAAATATCCAGACAAACTAAAATAGTACACATATTTGTTTGTTTTCAATAAGAAATAAAGTGCAGCAAGCAAGCAAGGTTGAAAGAATGCCACTCTTTTACCAAAAAAACGAATTTTTTTTCAACTCCAACTGAACTTTGTTGTCAAACTTTTTTTATTTTATTATTATTAATAGCAAAGAGATTGCAATGGGTAGACATTATTCAAAAACATACATTCCTGTGCAGGGGTCTAATAGGAACCCTAGGATTTTTACATTTAAATAAAATTAATATCAGGCTCATTAAAATTTATATTTTTAAAATGTGAAAGCAACCTAAAAGTAGAAGCAGGAGTGCTCAGTGGCTCGTGACTCGTGACTCGTGATTGCACCTGTTTTCAGTCGAGGCTGTGATTTTCAAACTGTATGTTAGTGTCAGCACTCAGTTTGATGTGTTGGATTTGATGAATATGGAAGGTGAGTTTTAACCATTTGATGTGAAAAAAAGGGATTTAACATTTAAAGAAGTTGCAAAGAAGTCAACATATTTGGTCTTAATGAAAAAACACCTGCAGTGTGTATAAGAACAGCACAAAAACAAGTTAATCTTGGTTATTAGGCTTAAAGTTTTGCACATCTCTGATGTTGCTGCTATTTTCAATATACATTATTTTAATATTGTCCATGGCTGCATATTGGTTACTTATTCTCCAGGTGCATAGTATTTATATTGTTAAAACACTTTACAGTACACTACTTCATTGTTTATCTTTTAACTCTTCACTATTATGTTATTCTTATACATTTTTCTAAGGTCCACATTTGTGTGACAATTTTTTCTCAAATCTTTTTGCTGCTGTAAACACCCGAATTTCCCCATTGTGGGACAATAAAGGGATTTTCTATTCTTTTCTATTCTAAGTTCTAACATGAGCCGTGATCATAAAGAAACACAGCCTAAGTTGGCTTATTTTTTCTCAGCTGTCAATCTTAAAACTGCATTTTTACACATTTATGTTGTTTTTCTTTTAGACTTAGAAAGACTTTACCAATATAAAGTGCAGCAGTGATCAGAATGTAAACAATGTAAAAAAAAAAAAAAAAGAAACCAGCTTAAAAGTAATGATGCAAAAGGGAAGTAATTTGAAAACGTTCAGTGCAGTGTTTAAATAAATATGGTACAAAATGCAGTAGAGCATTGAGTTGTGTCCTATTTAAAAAGATTGAAAAAGTTGTGTTTCAGCTAAAGGCAAGAGGCAGATTCTATGTGTGACTTGGATCCATTGATAATTTTTCAACAATCTGAATTTGAATGTAAGAAGCTAATTTATCCAGGGTTATTTAATCCTATTTTAACAAGGTCTCTACTTGATTCAACCAATCCAGCAAGTGCAAAACATGCAAAAGGCAAATCAAAAATAGATTTGTGCAAAGACTCATTAGACTGTACTTGTTTGAGCTAATAAGTTAGAACCAAGCAATGAAGAGCTAATTAGAGACTAAAGAACGCTTCTTGGAGTCTAATGTTTCCTGGGAAGACATGATTTTATCTTAGAATAAAAGGACTGCTGTTTGTAAAGCTTAGGCCTCTAATACCCATCATTAGTAATAACATGACTAGAATGACCTTTCTTTCACATCAATACATCATCCATCAGTTATACCAGTCTGCTCTTCCATTGCTCTCCTTCTACACCTAGAACAATCTAACAAACCATTCTGGCACCTTTTCTAGCTCGTAAGCAAATTAGAGTTCAATGAATGGGATGACAGCTAAAATAGAAGATTTTTGTCTGAGTGTTTGGGAAAAAAACAAAAGCTGAACAAGAATCAAGGACAGTCAGCTTCAGCTGAGTATAATGTCTTGCTCTCATGCAGTCAAGGACTGTCTTCTTAAAGAAAAAGTTAATCTAGCTGTTTGCCATCTGCTGTAGTAAGAAAAAAACACACAAAAATAATCAATACTGCTTTTCTTTATGTCATCTATATCTTGAGAAAACAGGTGTGTGATTTTAAAGCAGCCAGCTTTAAAAATATCTAATTCCACTACTAGGTATGGTGTGTTAATTAGAAAAAAAGATTACAGATTAGTCATACTTTTAATTTAAAAATCATTATGTAAAGATAGATTTTGCACTCCAATACACATTTTTCCTAATACAAATGTCTGATGGGATCACATAAGGCCAGAAGAACCTGGTATTCATTAAAATGATCCAGTTATTTTTTTGGTTATCTAATTATCCAATTTCTTTGCGTTTTCAATCATAATCTTCATTCACAGATGTTCACCTGCATATTGTACAGCTGAAGTAAAATTTCTGAGGTCTATTTAACAGCAAAGGTTGGATTTTGAAAAGGTTTTGCAGCCGTAAAAGATCTGTGTTGGAGTCTGAGAAGAAGACCAAGCAGGCTAGCATAGACAGATTTCAAAATGATTCATCATTCAGAGCTGAGCTGCTATGAGAACCATGTAGTCTGATTAGTACATTTCATTAAGATACTTTTTTACACAAGCAATATTTCCTCCAAGAAACCCTATTTTACTTTCTACCTCCGTTGAAAACCCTCCCCACAAACAACCTGTGGCTTCTAAGATTTTAAGAATTCAAACTGATAAATCAGTTGATCTCATCTCAAACAGATCTTGTTGTTTTCCTTTTCTGCATGTGGCTGTTGTATTCATTAGCTGTGACTTTATACCACAATTTCAAAGGGAAAATTGTTGTCTTTGTTGGCATATTTGCAGCCAGCATGGTCACGGAAATCTGGGCTGCACAAAAACGCTCACGGTGCAGATGAGGGAATTTATAACATGCAGGCTTCTCTTGGAAGCAAAGAGTACAGCAGAAAAGGAGTTATGAGTTAGGTCCTAAACAGAGGGAAGTTATGCACAGAAACAAATCAGAAGGAAATATTTGATTTGAAATGGAAACTCATGCATATAAGTTGTAAAGATTAAATTTTTCTTCAGGTTCATCACCCACTACAGTGTTTATCTTCCACAACAAAAGGTTAAACCCTCTGCAACAAAATATGATTAAAGTTTTAGAAAAACCTGGTTCAAATCTGTCAGATCTCACCAAAGCCAGTTGATGAACATAGTTATTGTGCTTCTTGTGATCTGATCTACCCTAAGACAAAAAATCACATTCAGCAGGTTTTATTTCTTTAGTGCATTTTAAAGTTTTTGGGGAAATTCAGCTGTTGAAATCCACTTTTTACGACCCAGCTGTTTGTATTTGTCAATAGAAAAAGATAAACCACTCAAACTCAACATTAAGTGAAACTGAAGGTAAATTATCGTCTTTTACTGAAATCGATTGTCTAGACTAATCATAGCAAGCTTCCTTAAGCGAAATATAACATTACATTAACAAGATTATTATTAACCTCGGAGTTAATCAACAACAATCAGTTACCTGGAAAGATAACAGATAAGAATAGACTGAAGCAAGAGTTCTTCAACTTTAAGAGAAAGTAGTTATAAGTTAGTTATAAGTCCACCACCTACAGTGAACTGTAATCTGCGTCAGAGATTAAATTAGTAGCACTGCACGTTAATTTACTGTGAATCTGTTTGAAAGCCTTGCTGGAAATTTCTCCCTTCTTCATTTTCCATCAACTTAGGAAACCACTCAATTAGTCTAATATTAACATTTCTTCCTTTATTTGTGTACTTAGAAAGGATTTTATTATAATTAAAGGTTAATTTTATGTAGTGGTAAAATGGTGACATTTTTGATTAAGCTTTCATTTTAGAGAAATTGTTTTAAAGTAAGGAACCCTCATAAAAGTCCCCATAATGATAGAGAAAGAAGGCTCTGCGTGGGTCGCTATAAAAATGCTCCAAAACCAAGCACATGATTTCCATGGCAACAAGCATATTTTAATGTGTGGATTTGGGCCATTATGGGGCATTTGTTGTTTGGTGGTTTGGAGCCCAACCAGCAGCAATGATTTCCTCTTTAATTCATTATCATCCCTCTCTTTTCACAGCTCCTCCAACGTGTGGCGCATTTCATAGAAACCGTGGCAGCAGTTGCTAATCTGGCTTTTAATATCACTGTTCAGCAAGAGCTCTCGCCAGGCGTCGTATGGAGACGACACCAACAATTATCTGCCAAAAAAAACTGTAGTGTGTGAATTAGTTCATCCAAAAGCTTGCCCAGTTTTCACAAAGCGGTCATGGTTTGACATCACAGCACATGCTGTAGCTCCAGAAGAGCTCCTAAGCTCTTCTGAAAACATTTAGCTGTTTATGGAATAAAAAATGAGGAGAAAAAACTTTCTCTGGAATTATATTTTAATATGTAGGCTATTGTACTCTTTTTTGTTTCTTAAGTGAAATAGTGTTTCAAAAGTATTCACACCTATTCAACTGTTTCACATTTCATCACACTTGACACACTTTGTAACATTTCATCTATTTGTTAAAAAGTTTATTTTCTAAAAGCTAGTTCGCTCATAAGATAGTGATGTCATTTAACCTAAATTAGTTCTCTGAAATCTTAGGGTAGTTTTTAGAATAATATCTCTTCATAATTGGCTGTACATCATGGCAGAAAACTAACATTTTTCTAAAATATCTTTGAAGCAGAATGCTTATGCCCTCTGAGCTGGAGTTCAAGGTGTAGACTAGATTAAAATAAAATATAAAAGAAAAAAAAAGACTAGCCAGATCATGAAAATAAATTCAGTTTTTAAAGTTTTGGTTTAGCTAGCTATTTTGTTGGCATCATCCATTATATGTAGTGACGTTTTTGAAAGAATTTGCTATATTTTTCTTCCATTCAGAATTGAATGCTTCATCAGCCTCACCTAGGGAAACTGTGTAGAGAATAGGAACCTCTAGAATTTCCACTTCAGCAGAAATGAGAGCAAAATCCCGGAAAATTAAACATCCAATGTTTAACCAAGTGAGGCACTGTTACCCTGTGGAGCTTCTACCGCTGACAGTTTACACAGGATTGCTCACTTTGATGCTAAAGTATCAAAGTATAAGTTCTTTGTCTCCCATTATTATCCTCTATCAAATATTAAAAGATTCTTAAATCAGAACAAGCTAATCAAACCTTTTATTTAGACCTTTGGGACTCTTGTTGTAAGTTAGGCATTAATAGACTTAATAGACTTAGAAAACTGATTTAGATTGCAGATTTATTTCCCTTGTTTAAAGTTCATCTTTGTTCTCTAATCATTACATTGCTGTGGGCCTTTGTGTCAATAAATGTTTCCCCAATTGATATTGATATAAAAGATATTGGATAATTAGGTGATAAATTCCTCTCTTGATTTTCTTTCCCTTTGTTAAAGTGTAAAGGAATCTTCTGGTACTTCTTTTGATACATAATGCAGCACAATCCCACAAAGATATATATATATATATATATATATATATATATATATATATATATATATATATATATATATATATATATATATATATATATATATATATATATATATATATATATATATATATATATATATATATATATATATATATATATATATATATATATAAAACATATATATATATATAAATAAAACAGACCTTCATGATGATAATATTGATAAAACACGTCAATATATATATACCAAGCATATGCCCTGATTCTGTTTAGATAGTCCTTTTTGAGATTAAATAGAATGCTAGCAGCAGGCATGATGAGCAGATATCAATAGACGAGGCGCCACCTGCCAGCAGGGGCACAGAAATAACCAGCTTTATAATTGAGCCTGACTCCCCTCCAAGAGAAAAAAGCAACAACTTAACATGGTCAAAGACCAACCAGTGTCAAAGATATAAACCATGTTCTGCTAAATCCTCCCCAGAGCTTTCTATCAGAAATTGTTTGTTTGTTCTAAACGTAATCAGGGACAAAGCATCAAGGAAATTTTTTTCTAAATGAAATTAAATTAAAATAGCCATAGGCTAAACCTTTTTATTGTAATGAATGCAAATGAGAAACATTAAAATGCACCCCCACCCCACAACTGACAATTTTATGTACAATGTGGTTTGTATTTAGACTATAAAGACTGAAAATAGAATAGTTATCACTTGTATCAGTATATTAGCAGGGAAATCAGAATGAGCCTGCAGCTTCAGCTCTCACTTCAGTAAACGACAAAGTTCATACTGCATTTGCATTTCCGTCTTATACCTCTTAATATCTTTCTTTTTTGTGTTTTTTTTTAACTGGACTTTTATTCATTTCTTATCAAAAATCCAAAAGTCATTGTAAAATACATAAAGGGCTTTATTTACCAACAAATTAAGCATTGAGAGTAGAACACAAAAATAAACATACGCTAGCAGAATGCCGCAATCGTTCAGTAAAGGTTGTATCCCACCACTGTGGGCTGGCATATAAATTAAAAGTATGTCATATAATGTGACTATGCCCCTTTAAGTAATATGTACACTTTTGCCAATATATTCACATCTGGTTTATATTCTAGAGCATGTATGATTGTGGTGGGCGACGGTCTACCTTTTAAAACATAGCAGAGAGCCATCATGTTCCCAGCATGTGCAGTGACCTGAGAAAACACTGCCAGCTGCTGTTAAAGAGCCACATGCACATGGAGTGTCTACAAACTGCAGAATGCGATCAAAAGCTCACTACTGCAAAAACAAAAAAATTGTTTACGTATTTAGAAAGATACACAACTTGAAGAGGGAGAACCTGATGAACCAAGGTGGACCCAGAACCTTTAGAGGTTTATTGTAAAATTTATGAAAGCCCTTCTTAACATTTGACAGAGTTTTCATATTAATAAAATCGAATTTTCTATTTTTCCAGAGCCTAATTTCCAATTTATGCCTTAAACTTAGAGTAGAATAGAATAGAATAGAATAGAATAGAATAGAATAGAATAGAATAGAATAGAATAGAATAGAATAGAATAGAATAGAATAGAAATATAATTTATTGTTCCCTCAGGGGTACCAGCAACAAAGTGGCAGGCAGTTGAAGCATGAAGATTCACACATACCATAAGTAAAAATATAAAAACAAAGAGATTGCAGAGTGAGGGCAAAGCTACAGCACAATTTAAATAAAAATACGGTACAGTTATAAATTTTTTTTTTCAAATTTTAAGAAAATCTCATAATAAATATCCATTCAACATTTAAAATGAATTTAACACATACACAAAGTAGTTTAGATCAGCTCTCCCCAACCTTTTTTGCACCACGGAACGCTATATGTCAGACAATATTTTCACGGACCAGTCGGGGGGGGCAGACCAAACCAGACGAAAGTGCGCATTCAGCGTCTGCTCTGCCGATAATGCAAGCGTAGAAGAAGAAATGTGCTGTTTACCTGTGCAAAGAAAGAAACAACGAAAGAAAAATGTCTGAGGACTTCAGTGTTGAGGAAGAGCATGAGTTCTTTGCCGAGCTGAATGCGCACTTTCGTCTGGTTTGGTCTGCCGCGGTTTCCGTAGACTCGTGAACGCGCTTTTAGGAAATCCTATACACTACTGTTTATGCTCTAAAAACATTCTAAATTACTTCGTTTCGAGTAAATTATGGACGCTACCCACTCAGGACACTTGGAATACATTGGACGAGCAGTATGGAGGAATATTGACACGTTTTTTGTGGACTTTTATGGACCTTTCTGTCTCAGGCACCATAGACCTCCATTATTTGAATGTCAGCAGACAGCAAGAAGCCTCCCAGATCTCCAGATGCATTTGAGATATCAAAAAGTACTCCAGAGTGTTGTTCGGCATGGGGGTGAGTAGAAAATGAAGGCTAATCATGTTTTGGGTGTACTATTCCTTTAAGAGTATTTCAAGTTTATTTGGAGCTGCTTAGATAGGTCCTCATGTGCCAAGGAAGCTTGGAACATTTAAACAAAACCTTTGTTTATTTCAAACATTCACCTTCACAATTACACTTTGATCATGTTCACTATTATTCTCCTTCTTTTTCTGAGAAGCATAAATCTCGAACAGCAACATGATATTAAAATGCTCCCTATAGTCCTGTCAAATCCTAGATGATATTGAGCTACAAATTGGTCCAGCACTTGTTATCACATCACAGGGTGATTGAAGAAGAATGCAACTGTAGGCACATTGGCACCCCTCTGTCTGTTCATACAAGAATCACATTAACTCTCCTTTGTGAGACTCACCAATAAGCTTGAGCTATATATATAGATATACACTATATTGCCAAAAGTATTTGCTCACCTGCCTTGACTCACATATGAGCTTAAGTGACATCCCGTTCCTAATCCATAGGGTTCAATATGACGTCGGTCCACCCTTTGCAGCTAGAACAGCTTCAACTCTTCTGGGAAG